>NC_057808.1:225520489-226138497 GCF_018294505.1 Triticum aestivum
GCCCGTCCCCGCGCCACTCCGGTGATGCGTCCCCGCCGTCTCCTCCCTCTCCGGCCGCCGTCGCCCTCTCCTCCGGCCGGCTCCGCCCCGATCTCCGGCGAGCTCCTCCGCACCTCGGTTCGCGTGATGCCCCCGGATCCAGATCCAAAGAGAGGTTGACTTCCCCCCTCGTTTTCTATTGCATTATGTGCTCATGTTCATCGCATCATATCGCATCGCATACTGCTCCGTATATTATTGCATTATGTGCTCATGTTCATCGCATCATATCGCATCGCATACTGCTTCGTTTTGCGTGCATGATATATCGAAATGTTCATCATGAGATGCTCTTCATTTTGTTCCATTGTGCCATGCTCGTTTGAGTTCATCTTGATGCCCAAATCTCTGGTGCAAGATTGCTATATGATGTTTACTGCTGTTATATATCAGAACTTGATGTTTATTTTTGTTGCATTTGATGTGTGCATCTTATGGGCATGAGCTCTACAGGTGTTTTGATCTATGCCATGCCATCTTTACAGATGTGTATGCCATGTATTTTTGTGATCTATGTGGTGACTAGCACAAGCATACAAACTAGGCTTCGTGATGTTTCTGTTTTCAGGGACTTTAGAATTTTGCTAAGCCTGTTACTGCTGTTATTTTGTTGCCATGTATCCATGTGTCTACAGAGAGATCCATGTTTTTTTGGGCATGTTCAGTAAGGATATTTTGCATATATAGTTGTGCTCTATCCATCCATGCCCCTGTTTGGAATTATGGAGTGTCCTAGCATGTCTTAATCTTGCTCTACTTTTGCTATAAAATATTTCTGGCAGAATGTTAACATATTCAATTTTGCCAAGGTTGCTGTAGTTGATCCATACATGCTATGAACTTGCTATTGCCATGGTTAGCTTCGTAAATATGCCATCTTGCTGTAGGTATGCTTGGTTTGTCATGCATTGCTTTGTGATGAGTGAATCAAGCTCACCAAGATGCCTTCATAATTCTGTTAATGCCATGCTCTGTTTTCTGCTAAGTCTGAAACCTGTTAACGAAACTTGCTATGTTTACATGGGTGCCATCATATCTTCTGTGCCTTTTTGGCTCATGGTCGGTAAGGGACTTTTGTTCTATGCATTTAGTAAATTCATTCCATGCCTTATTTTGCTATGTTAAGTTCCTGTAGCATGTTGATTGCTTGCTCTGAACATTACTACCTGATGCTGTTTCAGCCATGTCCAGTAATTTCACTAAGTCTGTGAACCTGATATCTTTTGCACTTTTGCCATGCTTGTTTGAGCCTGTTATGTTGTGATCTAGCCGTAGCTCAGTGTTCATCTTTTGTAAAGCATCTCCTGTAGATCACTGCCATATGCTTTGTTGCTATGTTCGGGTGTTGTAGCATAGTTACTTGTTGCATTCAAAGTGCTATCATGCTGTTAATCGCAGAATCGTGTCATTCTTGTTTTGCTTACCATTTGCAAACCGTGCATCCGTTTCCGGTGATCTTTATATCGGTTTCGACCGAAATCATCTCATCCTTCCAGTGGCATAATTGGTTTGCCAAGTTACTGCCTTGTTCATCCTTTTTCTTCCGGAGCACGCATACGCATTGCATATCATGTCTCGCATATCATGCATGTAGTGCATCATGTTGTTTGTGCATTTCCCGTGATTGATTGTGGTTCCATTGCTTGTATTGCTGCTGTGGGTAGATCTGGGAGACGAGTTCGTGAACGAGGAACCTGTTGAGTACGCTTACGAGGATCAAGCTTTCGACAACTCTGAGAACCTTGCAGGCAAGATGACCATACCCTCGAAATCACTTCTATCTTTGCTTTGCTAGTTGTTCATTCTATTGCTATGCTGCGCTACCTACCACTTGCTATATCATGCCTCCCATATTTCCATATCAAGCCTCTAACCATCCTTTCCTAGCAAACTGTTGTTTGGCTAAGTTACCGCTTTTGCTCAGCCCTTCTTATAGCATTGCTAGTTGCAGGTGAAGTTGAACTTGGTTCCATTTTGGGACATGGATATTTTGGAATATCACAATATCTCTTATTTAATTAATGCATCTATATATTTGGTAAAGGGTGGAAGGCTCGGCCTTATGCCTGGTGTTTTGTTCCACTCTTGCCGCCTAGTTTCCGTCATACCGGTGTTATGTTCCTTGAGTTTGTGTTCCTTACGCGGTTGGGTGATTTATGGGACCCCCTTGACAGTTCGCCTTGAATAAAACTCCTCCAGCAAGGCCCAACCTTGGTTTTACATTTGCCTACCTAAGCCTTTTTCCCTTGGGTTTTCGTGAGCCCGAGGGTCATCTTTATTTTAACCCCCCCGGGCCGATGCTCCTTCGAGTGTTGGTCCGAACCGAGTAGACTGCGGGGCCACCTCGGGGAAACTTGAGGCCTGGTTTTACTCGTAGGATGTCTCATCCGTTGTGCCCTGAGAACGAGATATGTGCAGCTCCTATCGGGATTTATCGGCACATCGAGCGGCTTTGCTGGTCTTGTTTTACCATTGTCGAAATGTCTTGTAAACCGGGATTCCGAGACTGATCGGGTCTTCCCGGGAGAAGGTTTATCCTTCGTTGACTGTCGTGGAATTGTCACGGCAGATGTCCTCGGGCTAGGACTTAGTCGTGGAGCCATCGCAACTAGGAAGCTTGAAGGGGTTAATGTGGGACAAGGGACACGAGGGTTTATACTGGTTCGGCCCCTTACGGTGAAGGTAAAAGCCTACGTCCAGTTGAGATGGTATTGATTAGGGTTACGATCACCAGGGAGCTAAACTTGCTATGCCCGGCTCTCGATGAGATTGTTCTTGTCCCTAAACCGCTGCCGGGTCGTCCCTTTATATAGGGAGGCTGACGCCCAGCAGCCCTTAGAGTCCCGGCCGCCTCATAAGAATGTCCGGCTCGGACTCTCAATATACTTGCCTTACACTACAAGTTCTACTATAACAATGATTGTAACTACGGGCCTTAAGCCATATCCGGGTCTCAGCCCATCTCTGGCCCATCGTCTTCAAACTTGGCTCCGGGCTTCTAGCAACGACCGCACGAGTAACCCGGCCCCTCCTGGCGGGTGATTCTAAGGTCTATATCCTCAACATTAGGCCCCAGATTGATTTGAGCCGGCTCATATCAATCTTCAACTCTTCTGACAGAAAAAATCTCCGGCTTACCATTCATGTGAAGGCCATAACCCGGAGTGACGTCACCCTCTGGACTCCGGATAATCCGCCATGACGTCATCCTCCATTAAGTCCGTTTTTTACTCCGCCAGATCCGCAACGGATCTTTGCTTTTACTGTCATTCCGAAAATCGAGGCGTCGTGGGGGGGAGATAACCACGCCGTGGTCTCCTTGAATCTCGCGCCCACTTATGACCTTGCCTTATAAATAGGCCGGCCCGACGGGCTCTTCTCACGCTCTCTTCTTCCTCCTCGCGCCGCTGCCTTTCTCACTGAGCTCGCACTCCGCCGCCGTCGTCTCGCCTCCGGTCTTCGTCAACCTTGGCCGCTGCATCACCCTGACTCGGACCAGATAAACGGCGGCGACTCCCACGGCTCTCCAGCTCCGGTAAGTTTTGCTTGTCCTGTAGGATAGATCTACCGCAGGATTCGTCATGTTCTTCGTGTTCATCGCCATTGCCACAAGCTTCGGTAGTTCTCGTAGTCATTGCCCTTGTTTGATCTTTAGCCTTGTATAAAACTAGTGTGGCAGTTGTTTAGGCCTCCTTTCAAATGCCAGTAGATCTCTTTCCACTGTATAGATGCTTCGTTCGAGCTCAAGAACATCCGCTCGTCTGTTTCTAGGTCTAGAAAATTTTCATTTCACCCGACCAGTTTGATCCAAAAAAGTTACTGCAATATGTGAAACCTGTTTTACCACACTTAGTAAAAACTGCAACCATTGAATCTAGGCGCCTTACGATTCCGGGTTAAAGAACCCACGCGCTGTAGAATCCTCCGGTTTAAAGAAAACCATGCTTCGTAGAATCCTCCGGCTTAACTGTAGTAAGGCCGTAGATAACCAACTTAATCTGAATGCCCCTGCGGCTTAAATAACCCACTGTACCTGAATATATATCATTAGTCCCCTTCATAAGCCGCCACCTTAGTTTTGAACTGTAGATCTCCGGCTTATAATTAACCCGGACATTTTCCTTTTTGTCATAGACTGCCAATCTTCACCATGCCTCCCAAGGCTCCCATCACTTGCAACTGGATGAGGTCCAACGTCACCAACGAGAACCTAGCCAATTTTGTTAAGTCCGGATATCTCCCTAAGAAAGAAGTCATGTCCTACCGTGCCCCTGACCCGTCAGAAGAAAGACCACAGCCAAGGGACGGGGAGGTAGTGATCTTCGCAGATCATATGAGCCGGGGCTTCGCACCGCCCGGCTCAAAATTTTTTAGAGATGTGCTCAACTTCTTCGACTTGCGACCTCAAGATATAGGACCCAACTCCGTATCCAACATCTGCAATTTTCAAGTCTTCTGCGAGGTTTACCTTGGAGAAGAGCCAAGTCTGCTGCTTTTCAGAGAACTGTTTTACTTAAACCGCCAGAATGAGTGTGCCAATGGGCCGAGTCTGGAGTTAGGTGGCATTTCCATCCAGCGGCGTAGGGATTGTCTGTTCCCTTATGCAGAGCCTCCGAGCCACCCCAAGGACTGGAACATGACTTGGTTCTACTGCCAAGATACGTCCCCGGCTGACGAAAGCCCGCTGCCCGGCTTTCGCCCAACACGTCTAGAGCCGACTCACCCACTGTCGGACAAGCTGACTCCAGCGGAGCGCCAGCCTCTGCTTCCTACCATCAATAAAATCAAAGCCCTCCTGGGCAACGGTCTGAACGGAATCGACCTGGTCCGGGTCTGGATCTCATGGCGGGTGATCCCATTGAGCCGCCGCCCCGGCTTAATGTGTGAGTACACCGGGCGAAAGGATGACCCTCAGAGGCACAGCCGCAATGATCTTCCACAAGATGTTGCAGAGGAAGAGACCAAGGCTCTTTTAAACGAGAGCCTAGCAGACTGCGGAAGGACCGGGTTAGCCCCCTTCTGCAAGACCAATCCAGCCCCAGCGGTAAGCCGCTGACTTTAACTTTTCATCTTCGTCTGCATATAACCTTCATCTGAACCTGTTAAGAATTCCTCATTGTATTTTTCAGGCTGATGACAAGTTCTGGCGGGTCAAGTATGACCATGAGGCGGCCAAGAAGGCCAGGAAGGCGAAGAAAGCCGCCAAGAAAGCCGCCCCTCGCAAAAAAGGAAGCAGGCCTACTGCTTCGGAGCTGATGCAATTAAGCGACAGCTCCGAGTCAGAGGTAACCCCCAAGCCTTTAAATTCTTGCTGTACTTGTTATTTATTGCTGTTTTCCTTATCAACACTTGCTCATTGACAGGATGACACCGGCGCCAGTAATCCGGTGGTTGAAGAGGTAATGTCACTTTCCTCTGACTCGGAGCCCTTGCCACAGCTGAAAGTCCGAAGGGTAACCTGGAAAGTAAGCTTTTCACATCCTTTAGCTCATCAAGACCCTCAATTTCTTTTGAAGCGACAGGTTCACGAAAGCCGGCGTCACACCCGGACCAACAAGGACACCGACCTCTCCGCCGGGTTCCCCGACGCAACAAGGAAGCGTCGAACTGAGGTTTTTTCTCACTTGTACCCTTTTCACCCGTTGGCGGGTGTTATCCGTCAGCCACTCAATTCTTCTGACTCCAATTACCAAGAGACCTCCCCTTCTTCGGGCGACTCTATGCAATCGAGTCTTCCGACTTTCAAGACCGCGCCCGGGTAATGACAACCATTTCACATTACACTTGTCTGTACTTACTCTCTTTGTGCTGAATGTTTCTGTCCTTTCAGCGCCCAGGCAAAGCTCACCAAAAGAGCGAAGAAGACCAGGTCAGCCGGAGTGCCGGACTTACCTGAACCGGAGGTGACGGCTCAAGAGCCGCCAGTTGCCTCCGCCCCCGAAGCCACCACTCCGATGGACACGGCACCTGAAGCCACTGCCCCAACTACCAAGGCAACGACCGAAGCTTCGGTTAACCCAGAGGCCTCCGGCTCAGCTCCGCCAGCAGACGACCCGGACGTGGTAATCACCCGGACGGAGTTCGTTGAGCCGGGGAGACCGACCGTGCTGGCCAAATGCTCCGCGAAGGGGGAGTTGCTGCAGCCCCACAGGGTGAACCTGGACCTCTCCGACTACACCAACTTGAGCATTGGAGAGCTCGTCTCTGGCTACATCAGCCAGGTGCACAAGAGCCGGGACGCGGAGGTCGCCATGGTAAACCAGATCCAACAAAAATCTGAGGTATCCTTCTGCTATCTTCTTACTTACTGCATAGTTACCTTTGCCATGCTAGCCCCCAAGTCGACGACTTATGATTTGAATATGTTGTAGACTTAGGTTCCGGCTTACTCAATTGAACCGGCAGTATGTAGATAGATACGTTCAATATGCATTAGCCCCCAAGTGCCAAGTGTCTTTGCTTGGAAAGCGCTTGGGACTTATATAATGACTGTTAATAACCCGGAAATTTATTCAGGCTGTTGGCAAGAAGCTAGAGTCGGACCTGGCGGATCTCAAGAGCCGGCTGAAGACACAGGAGATGGAGACCCGGAAGGCAAACGCCAAGTTTGTCTCCAGCATCGCCGCTCAAGAGAAGTTGAAGACATAATTTGATGCTGAGCGGAAGGCCTGGGCTGAAGAGAAGGCAGCACTGTTGACCCGGGTAGAACAGGCGGAGAAGACTCTCTCTGAGAAGACCGCCGAGCTCACCAGCCTAAAGCGCCAGGTTTCCCAAATGGTGGCCGCCATCTTCGGTAAGTCGCCTCACCGACTTTCATCAATGTCAGAATGTTTATGTCTCAGTATTCATCCTTGCCGCCAGCTTATCTGATTCTGTTAAACAGGCCCCAGAAGTGCCAACCTTAACCAGAGCGTGGTCACCAAGCTCAAGGCCGTGTATACCCTGGTGGAACAGCTCTACACCGGGTCACAGCGTGCCTTAGCTGTGGTGGCCCTATCCAACGAGGTGCCAACTCATCTGGCCGAAGTCCTGCGCCGGCTCGCCGTTCTGCCTCAGCGGATCCAAGAGCTGCGACGGGCCTCCGCGAGAGCCGGAGCAATCGCCGCGCTGAGCCGGGCCAAGGCATTCCTGCCGGAGCTAGACCCGGCAGACATCGCCCTGGGTTATCCAAGCCTGAAGGAAGACGGCTCAGCTTTTGATCAGAAGGACTTTGCGGTGTGCGTGAAGGCTGTACGCCCGGTGGCCACCCTCATCGGGAATGACACAGATCTGACCAAGTACCAGCCGGGTTATGACGCGGAGAATCAGAGGATTCCAACCCCTCGCTATGAAGCCCTCAACCTGATCCCGCCGGCTCGTCAGCACACCTTCGCCCCAGAGATCGACCCGGCCGGGTTAATTGACGAGAAAGCCCAGTTCGAGGCTCTCAGCGGCATCGACTGGAAGTCATCAACCTTCCAAGTCTTGGGATCAGCCGGAGGAGAGGACAGGAACGAGCCGGAGACTTCCACTCAGCGGGCATCGTAACTCGGCTGTCGGTTTACCAAACAATGCTCCACCCTTGTTAGATTTGATGAGTTTTTGTAATAGAATAGGTGCAACAGTTCATCTCTGCCGTGCCATCGTGCACGTATTGAATGCGAAAGTCCTTTGAAATTGTCTCTTTGATGTTGCTCCGGGTCATAATCATCCCTTCGTTTTTCTCAACCTTAAAGAGGTGCCTTTAAGTATCCTGCATAGAAAGGCAGATCACAAGTCTCGAGGCGGCTTACCGCCCTGAGAATCAGGTGTTTTTGGATAGATAACCCGGAATATGAATCAAAAAGACTGATCCTCAATTATATCTTTAACACAGCCGTAATAATGCACTTAGCAGTCTGTGAGCATACTTCCGGTTTAGATAACCCGTGTAACAAGGTTGGTATCTTAACTCGACTTACCTGTCGTAATGACACCCATGGCGTTTCAAAGTTAAGCCGGTAAAGTGAGACCCGGCCGTACACACCTTGACATAATCAGAGTAAGCTTGTGATAAAGTAGAGGAACTTTAGGGGCTTCCGGTTCGAATACGACCAGAAACCCAGCCCAAAGGGGTTAAGCCATGATTCGGATACGATCATATAGCCCCCAGTGGGTGTGGAGATGCCAATCAAGAGGGTACCGACAGCTATGTTCTCTTTGGTTCGAATACGACCCATGTTTGAACAGGAAGCCCCCAAGTGATTTCAAGAATTGTTTAACGACGCTGATTCGAATACGATCCACATCGGTTCTCAGAGGGGTTAAACTATGATTCAAATATGACCAAAGATAACCTCCCAATGAGCTCGGCACTTTGCCAATCAAATGGGTATCGACAGCTATGTTCTCTTTGGTTCGAATACGACCCATGTTTGAACAGGAAGCCCCCAAGTGACTTTACTGTTTACGGCTCGAGTCGAATATGATCATAAGCCGGCTCCTCCTTTAAGCCATCATGTAATCTTGTAATAAAAACAACACGTGCATATTTGGAGGAGAAAATAGGACAGAGGTCCCGCTTTATTGCTTCATCATAATATATACATGTCTGAGAGAAATATGTACACCACGAGAGCCGGTGGCTCAAGTGTAGTAAGGCCGAAGCTGAGCTATGTTCCACGGCCAATGGGTCTCCTCCTCCGACTTACGTGAATCTTTGTGCTCCCGAATGTCAATGAGGTAATAGGACCCGTTGTGCAAGTTCTTGCTGACCACAAAGGGCCCTTCCCAAGGCGGGGATAACTTGTGTGCATCTATTTGATCCTGGATGAGCCGGAGCACAAGGTCGCCTTCCTGGAAGACCCGGGATTTGACCCGGCGGCTATGATAACGGCGCAGGTCTTGTTGGTAAATCGCCGAACGGGCCGCTGCCACATCACGCTGTTCGTCCAACAAGTCAAGAGCATCCTGGCGCGCCTGTTCATTATCCGTCTCAACATAAGCCGCCACGCGATGTGAGTCATGACGGATATCACTTGGGAGGACTGCTTCTGCTCCATAGACCATGAAGAAAGGCGTGAAGCCTGTAGACCTGTTAGGAGTAGTGTTGATGCTCCATAAGACGGAGGGCAACTCCTCCACCCAACAACCCGGCGTCCGTTGCAAAGGGACCAAAAGCCGGGGCTTGATGCCCTTCAGAATCTCCTGGTTAGCTCTCTCAGCTTGACCATTGGATTGAGGATGAGCCACTGAGGAAACATCAAGTCGGATATGCTCTCGTTGACAAAACTCTTCCATAGCGCCTTTGGAGAGATTGGTGCCATTGTCAGTTATGATGCTGTGCGGAAAGCAGAAGCGGAAAATCACCTTTTTCATAAACTGAACCGCCGTGGCTGCATCGCACTTGCTAACTGGCTCAGCTTCTACCCACTTTGTGAACTTATCAACTGCCACCAAGAGGTGGGTCTTCTTATCCTTGGGCCTTTTAAAAGGCCCAACCATATCAAGCCCCCAGACCGTAAAGGGCCAAGTGATCGGGATCATCCTCAGCTCCTGAGCCGGCACATGAGCCCGTCGTGAGAACCTCTGGCAACCATCACATTTACTGACCAAGTCCTCTGCATCAGCATGAGCCGTCAACCAATAAAAACCATGACGAAAAGCCTTGGCCACAAGAGACTTTGAACCGGCGTGATGGCCACAATCCCCTTCATGGATCTCACGCAAGATCTCTTGACCTTCCTCAGGGGAGACACAACGCTGAAACGCTCCTGTAACACTGCGATGATGTAACTCGCCATCGATAATGATCATGGACTTAGCCCGCCGGGTTATTTGCCTGGCCAAAGTTTCATCCTCAGGCAACTCGCCCCGGGTCATATAAGCCAGATATGGCATTGTCCAGTCTGGTATGACATGAAGAGCCGCCACCAGTCGTGCCTCCGGGTCAGGGACAGCCAAGTCTTCCTCTGTAGGCAACTTAACCGAAGGGTTATACAGGACGTCCAGGAAAGTGTTAGGCGGCACCGGCTTTCGCTGAGAGCCTAGCCGGCTTAGAGCATCAGCCGCCTCGTTCTTCCTGCGATCAATGTGTTCTACTTGGTAGCCCTGAAAATGCCAAGCAATTGCATCAACCTCGCGGCGATAAGCCGCCATGAGAGGATCTTTAGAGTCCCACTTGCCTGATACTTGTTGAGCCACCAAGTCTGAGTCACCGAAGCACCTTACCCGGCTCAAGCTCATCTCCTTAGCCATCCGAAGTCCGTGGAGCAAGGCCTCGTACTCAGCCGCATTGTTAGTGCAAGGAAACATCAACCGTAGCACATAATGGAACTTGTCACCTTTAGGGGAAGCCAATACAACGCCAGCCCCCGAGCCCTCCAACTGCCTGGACCCATCAAAGTGAATAGTCCAATATGTGTTATCCGGCTTCTGCTCAGGCACTTGTGACTCTGTCCAATCATTGATGAAATCCACCAAGGCCTGAGACTTAACAGCAGTGCGTGGCACATATTTGAGACCATGAGGTCCAAGTTCTATAGCCCACTTAGCAATTCTCCCTCTGGCCTCTCTGTTTTGAATGATATCACCATGGGGGGCAGAGCTGACCACAGTGATGGGATGACCCTGAAAATAATGCTTAAGTTTCCGGCTTGCCATGAACACACCATATACCAGCTTCTGCCAATGCGGGTACCGCTGCTTGGACTCAATGAGCACTTCGCTGACATAATAAACCGGCCGTTGAACCGGATGCTCCTTACCCTCCTCCTTGCGCTCCACCACAATAGCCACACTGACGGCTCGTGCGTTTGCCGCCACATACAGTAGTAAGGGCTCCTTGTCCACCGGAGCAGCAAGGACTGGGGGCTCTGCCAGCTGCTTCTTCAAATCCTCAAAAGCGGTATTAGCTGCATCATTCCAGACGAAGTTATCAGTTTTCTTCATCAACTGATACAAGGGCATGGCCTTCTCACCCAAACGGCTTATGAACCGGCTTAAAGCAGCGATGCGACCCGCCAAGCGCTGAACGTCATTTATACACGCCGGCTTAGCTAGGGAGGTGATGGCTTTGATCTTCTCCGGGTTAGCCTCAATGCCTCTGTCAGAAACCAAGAAACCCAAGAGTTTGCCTGCAGGAACACCAAAAACACACTTGGCCGGGTTAAGCATCATCTTATAGACCCGGAGATTATCAAAGGTTTCCCTTAAATCATCTATCAGGGTTTCCTCTTTGATGGACTTAACCACAATATTGTCCATGTAAGCGTGAACATTGCGCCCAATCTGTTTATGAAGACAGTTCTGTACACAACGCTGGTAGGTCGCCTGTGCACACTTGAGTCCAAAGGGCATAGACACATAGCAGAAGGCTCCAAAGGGAGTGATGAACGCCGTCTTCTCCTGGTCCTTAACTGCCATCTTAATCTGATGATAACCGGAGTAAGCATCCAAGAAACTTAAACGTGCACAACCTGCCGTAGCATCAATGATTTGATCAATACGGGCGAGGGCAAAAGGATCAGCCGGACACGCCTTATTCAAGTCCGTGTAGTCCACACACATCCGCCAGGTGCCGTTCTTCTTGAGCACGAGCACTGGGTTAGCCAACCACTCTGGGTGAAAAACTTCAATGATAAACCCGGCCGCCAAGAGCCGGGCCACTTCTTCACCAATAGCTTTCCGCCTCTCTTCATTAAACCGCCGAAGGAACTGTCTGACCGGCTTAAATTTAGGATCAACATTGAGAGTATGCTCAGCGAGTTCTCTAGGTACACCTGGCATGTCAGAGGGTTTCCATGCGAAGATGTCCCTATTCTCACGGATGAACTCGATGAGCGCGCTTTCCTATTTTGGATCCAGATTGGCACTGATGCTAAACTGCTGAGATGAATCTCCTGGAACAAAATCAACAAGCTTAGTTTCATCAGCCGACTTAAATTTCATCGCCGGCTCATTCTCCGTGGTCGGCTTTTTCAGAGAGGTCATATCTGTTGGGTCAACATTGTCCTTATAAAACTTCAACTCCTCTGTATTACAGACAGATTCTGCATAAGCCGCATCGCCTTCCTCACACTCCAGAGCTACTTTCCGGCTGCCGTGAACCGTAATAGTCCCATTGTGACCCGGCATCTTGAGCTGTAAGTACACATAACACGGCCGTGCCATGAACTTGGCGTAAGCCGGCCGTCCAAATATAGCATGGTATGGACTTCTTATCTTGACCACCTCAAAGGTCAATTTCTCCACCTTGTAGTTGTTCTCATCACCAAAGGCTACTTCCAATTCGATCTTGCCAACTGGATAAGCCGACTTACCAGGTACTACACCATGGAAGATAGTGTTTGACTGGCTGAGGTTCTTATCAACCAACCCCATACGGCGAAAAGTCTCATAATAGAGGATGTTGATGCTGTTGCCTCCATCCATGAGCACCTTTGTGAACTTATATCCTCCCACTTGAGGAGCCACCACTAGGGCCAAGTGGCCCGGGTTATCCACCCGGGGAGGGTGATCCTCCCTACTCCACACTATAGGCTGCTCAGACCACCTCAAGTAGTGTGGGACCGCCGGCTCAACAGCATTCACAGCCCTCTTGTGAAGCTTCTGATCTCGCTTGCACAAACTAGTGGTAAATACATGATACTGTCCACCGCTAAGCTGCTTCGGATTGGTCTGATAACCCCCTGCTACTGTTGATGACCCTGGCTAGACTGTTGATTAAACCCCCTTGGCCATTCTGAGGACCAGAATTTGAGCCGCCTCCCGGGCCATGAAAGCCGCCGGCGCCTGAGCCGCCGCCGCCTGAGCCGCCGCCCGGGCCATTGTAGTTCTTAAAGGCCTTCATGATTGCACAATCCTTCCATAGATGAGTCGCTGGCTTCTCTCTAGAGCCGTGCCTCGGACAAGGCTCATTCGACAGCTGCTCCAGTGAAGGTCCTGACCCGCCGCCTCGGGGAGGGGGCCTCCCCTTGCGTCGCTGGTTATTGCCTTGCGCGCTGGCATTGGCCACAAACTCTAGCCTGCCATCTGCCTTGCGCTTGCCTCCTCCTTGGTTCCCCGGGTTAAACTGAGGACCCTTGCCATTGCCGTTCTTCTTTCCCTTCCCTGTCCTTTCATCATCTGAAGGGGGATCCTTGGTACCATCAGAATCGGCGTACTTGACAAGAGCTGCCATTAGTGTACCCATATCACTGCAGTCGCGCTTAAGCCGCCCGAGTTTCATCTTCAGGGGCACAAAACGACAATTCTGCTCCAGCATTAGAACCGCTGAGCTGGCATCCATCTTGTCTGATGAGTGTATGATCTCCTTAACCCGGCGAACCCAATGTGTCGTGGACTCACCCTCCTGCTGCTTACAGTTAGTCAAATCCACAATTGACATGGACTGCCTACAGGTATCTTTGAAGTTTTGGATGAGCCGGGCTTTCAGCTCAGCCCAAGACCCAATGGAATTCGGTGGTAGCCCCTTCAACCAAGTGCGGGCAATCCCATCTAACATCATGGTGAAATACTTGGCCATGGCCGCCTCACTGACCTCTAGTAGCTCCATAGCCATCTCATAACTCTCGATCCAAGCTGCGGGTTGTAAGTCAGCTGTGTAGTTAGGCACCTTCCTAGGGCCCTTGAAGTCCTTAGGTAGACGTTCATTACGGATAGCTGGCACTAAACAAGGGACACCCCCGGTCCTGGTAGGGATACCCACATCAATGGAAGTCGTTGGATAAGCCGGGGGGGTCTGGTAAGCCATCAGCTGAGGTACTTGCTCCGCCTCTTGCCGCGCTTGGTCTGCTGCGTAAAAGGCTCCATTATGAGCCGGGCCATGGCCAGGGGGCGGGTCATGGCGTCGGACGTTACTTGAGCCGGTTGCTGAGACCATGTGCCGGCTGTAACTCGGGCTCTGGCCTGGACGAGGGGTCGAGTGCATCCTGTCCCGGCTGTAGGAGTACGCCTCTTGCTGCGCCAGTGCTGTCTGAAGGAGTTCCCTGACCCGGCGGATCTCAATAGCCGTCGGAGAGTCGCCGTCAACTGGTAGAGCCGCCAGCCGTGCTGCCGCAGCGACCATGTTCTCCAGCGGGTTATTATAATGACCCGGGGGTATTGGCACGTACTGAGGCGGGGCAGGGGGCACCTGGGGAGGCCCCATCACTCGTGGCTGAATAAGGGGTCCAGACCCGGGCGCTATGACCTCTGGCGGGTTACTAGACCCTGCACCTGGCGTGTTGAAGAGGTTGCGTGGATCGTAAACCGGAGGGAGTCGAGATTGGGCCTTCTGATGCCTCCTTCTCATGACCTCATTGGCCGCGTTCTGATCCATCATGAGTTGGAAGGACTGCGCCTGAATCAGCTGAGTCTGGGCATCGAGAGCCGCCCGCTCCGCAGCCAGCCTGATCCCTTCCGCCGCAAGATCCTCTTTAGCTTTTATTAGATCCAATTTTAACTGTGCCACCTCGGCATCGTGCTGAGCTTGATCTGCCGGATCAACCGTGGCGGTTAGCAGGGCCGTCATCTTGTTTGTGAGATCCATCAGCACCTGAGCCGGGGAGGGCACCGGGTTTCCCGCTCCAGCAGTGGGGTTCTGAACAGGCTGCGCACCGGCCATAAAGACTCCAACCTGACTCGGCGGCTCAAACGGGTCCGGAATACTGTCACCATCGGAATATCCCATGAGCCTGCCATCTTGAAGTTGGTATAACGAGTTTGACTCATCGGTGGCCGACTCGCCGTCAGAGCCGGCGGCCGCCTCATCACCAGACCCGGATGGATCAGAGGGCCCTCCATGGATGCATCCCACCCAAGCGCGCCTTAAGGCAGGCCGGGCCCGGGCAGGTTGTGCGCGCTGAGCCGTTTCAATGAGATCGGCGCAGAGATCCGGCTCAGGGCCCGCTCACCAATCTTGCCAATGAAAACATGAATTCCGCCGAAGGGGACCCGGTACCCCGTACTCAATTGAGCCGGCGTCGGGGCCCCAGTCTGCATCGTCGATGTAGAGCTTGCCGCGACGACTCTTGGTCATCCGGCCCACGGCGTATCCCTTGAGCCCTTCGAAGCTGCCCTTCAAGAACTCAAATCCACCATGCGCTAGCCCCACGGTGGGCGCCAACTGTCGTGGAATTGTCACGGCAGATGTCCTCGGGCTAGGACTTAGTCGTGGAGCCATCGCAACTAGGAAGCTTGAAGGGGTTAATGTGGGACAAGGGACACGAGGGTTTATACTGGTTCGGCCCCTTACGGTGAAGGTAAAAGCCTATGTCCAGTTGAGATGGTATTGATTAGGGTTACGATCACCAGGGAGCTAAACTTGCTATGCCCGGCTCTCGATGAGATTGTTCTTGTCCCTAAACCGCTGCCGGGTCGTCCCTTTATATAGGGAGGCTGACGCCCAGCAGCCCTTAGAGTCCCGGCCGGCTCATAAGAATGTCCGGCTCGGACTCTCAATATACTTGCCTTACACTACAAGTTCTACTATAACAATGATTGTAACTACGGGCCTTAAGCCATATCCGGGTCTCAGCCCATCTCTGGCCCATCGTCTTCAAACTTGGCTCCGGGCTTCTGGCAACGACCGCACGAGTAACCCGGCCCCTCCTGGCGGGTGATTCTAAGGTCTATATCCTCAACATTGACCGTGAGAGCTTATAATGGGCTAAGTTGGGACACCCCTGCAGGGTATTATCTTTCGAAAGCCGTGCCCGCGGTTATGAGGCAGATGGGAATTTGTTAATGTCCGGTTGTAGAGAACTTGACACTTGACTTAATTAAAATACATCAACTGTGTGTGTAGCCGTGATGGTCTCTTTTCGGCGGAGTCCGGGAAGTGAACACGGTTCGGATTATGAATGAACGTAAGTAGTTTCAGGATCACTTCTTGATCATTTCTAGCTTCGCGACCGTTGCGTTGCTTCTCTTCTCGCTCTCATTTGCATATAATAGCCACCATATATGCTTAGTGCTTGCTGCAGCTCCACCTCATTACACCATCCTTTCCTATAAGCTTAAATAGTCTTGATCTCGTGGATGTGAGATTGCTGAGTCCTCGTGACTCACAGATTCTACCTAAAACAGTTGCAGGTGCCGACGATGCCAGTGCAGATGACGCAACCGAGCTCAAGTGGGAGTTCGACGAGGAACGTGGTCGTTACTATGTTTCTTTTCTTGATGATCAGTAGTGGAGTCCAGTTGGGACGATCGGGGATCTAGCATTTGGGGTTATCTTATTTTCATTTGGTTTTGACCGTAGTCGGTCTATGTGTGGATTTTGGATGATGTATGATTTAATTTATGTATTGTGTGAAGTGGCGATTGTAAGCCAACTCTCGTTATCCCATTCTTGTTCATTACATGGGATTGTGTGAAGATGACCCTTCTTGCGACAATACCTACAATGCGGTTATGCCTCTAAGTTGTGCCTCGACACGTGGGAGATATAGCCGCATCGTGGGCGTTACAGGCCTCCAGCTACTCGTTCACGCGGAGCGTGCGGGCGCTCTGCACGGATGAGAGCACCGCCCGGTTCAAGTCGAGGACGTCCGGTTCTGCCTGCAGGAGGGCCTTGATGGCAGCGGCATCCGCGCGCTACGCGTTGAGTTGAGCCTCCGCCGCCCGGTTCAAGTCGAGGACGTCCGGTTCCGCCTGCAGGAGGGCCTCGATGGCAGCGGCATCCGCGCGCTCCGCGTCGAGTTGAGCCTCCACCGCCCGGTTCAAGTCGAGGACGTCCGGTTTTGCCTGCAGGAGGGCCTCGATGGCAGAGGCATCCGCGTGCTCCACCTCAAGTTGAGCCTCCGCCGCCCGGTTCACATCCACGACATCCGGTTCCGCCTGCGGGAGAGCCTCGATGGCAGCGGCATGCGCGCGCTCCGCGTCGAGTTGAGCCTCTGCCTCCCGGTCCTCCTTTAGTATCGCCAGGTTGAACCGTTGGTCCACCTGCACCATGGGGACCCAGACGCCGGCACGAAGTCACGTCCATTCTCCATACCCATCGGGGCCTTCTGCGCCGCGACCTCCACCATGAACATTGGATCGGCTTCCTCCTCCTCGCAGCTTGGCTCCAGAGAACTCGGGGATTGGCCCGCCGCAAAGCGATCTTGGGAACGTAGGTCTGTGGCGCCGACCGCCGCCGCGATTTCTGCGCGGCGCTCCGGTGTCAGCATCTTGTAGTACGTGATCTTGCGGCGCACCATGGCTTTCCGGCGAACTAGGGGACGCTTGATGCGGGCTAGGGGATCGAAAGGTGGGGAATGGGCTGGAGAGGAGGTGTGGTTTTGGGGCAGTGGCTGGCGTAGGCCGAGCAGCGAAGGTTCTGGTGTGAATAGTGGTTCCGGTGACGACCGGTCAATCGGTTTTGACTGTACATCGCTCTTGTCGCGTTCGCGTTGCACCCCGGCACGCTGGACCCTCCACGTCGCTCACCGAATGGAACATGCTTTGTCTTGCGTTTTTGCTCGCTTGTGGGACCTAGTTGAGAGCAAACCGACGTCCCTCCCCTCCCCCGCCCGCGTCATTTATACTACCACTCCCTCCGTTTTATGCGGAGTAAATAAAAATAGAGGGAGTATACTACGGATGAGGATCCCCTGACGTGGCCGAACCCATTGAGTAACTGACATGCGGGGCCTAGCAAGCATGGGGTCCGCCAGTAAGTGAACGAAAGGGAGGGTAAGGCAGGGATACCTACGTTAGAGGATCCACTTCCACTACTACTCCCTCCTTCCATCTACAGGGCCTAATGCGTTTTTCGAGGCTAACTTTGACCAAATGTTAGAGTAATAATATATGACATGCAACTTACACAAAGCATACGGTCAAATTCGTATGTGAAAGGAGCTTCCAATGATATAATTTTCACATTATACATCTCATGTACTATTAATCTTGTCAATAGTCAAAGGCGGTTTTGAAAAACGCATTAGAGCATGGTTAATAATATAGCCAGCCGATGGCTATAAGGAACGACCATGTCATCTATAGCCATCATCTATATGCACTCATACAGTAGTGTGGGCTATAAGGTTGGCTATTTCCCGCAAAAAATATAAGGTTGGCTATTGTATTAGTACTTTTTTCCATCTCCTCTATATCTCTTTCTTCATATTTATTGTATTTAACTAGGAATGCGTATATAGCTAGGCTCTTGCATGAGAGCTCACTCCCCTTACTTTTTCACATCTCTCTCCTCCACATAGGCCCTATATAAATGGAAGGAGGGAGTACTATGAGCACTGCATACTCTACTACAGATGTTGTCAGTACTCCACTAGTATTATTGGACAGGGAGCTTAAAAAAGTTACTATTGGACTGGCTATACGTGGCGAAATCCTAGTAGGAAGAGCATGCGCGAGAACAAGCACATTCACGTGGTTGAAAACAAATTGGAAACCATGTCTGTTTGAATACAAATCTAGGAGTACGTACGAATCTAACAATATTGATTGGGCGTTGTTGAATGTTGATACTTTTTTCTGTAAGTTTGATCAAATTAGAGATACTTTGACTACACATAAAACTTATATGTAAACTAGAAAGGATCGGAGGGAGTATATTGTACGTTCAAGAGAGAAACGAACATTGAATACCGTTTGTGGATGCTATGATCACCGGTTCAAAATTTTGAATCCGCCTTAGGTATCACACATGCACCCACTCGTTCTCTCCCGATTTCATCTCGGGGTCCGGAGATCGATTGAAAGAGGACTAGGGTGGTAAATACGTTCGTTTCGCTTATGAACGTACAATATACTCCCTCTGATCCACACAGACCCCCCCCCCCCGCCGGTCATTTCTATCATAGAAACAGAGCAAACCTTCATCTCCTTGCACGACACGCAATTGATCTCTCAACATCAATCGATCTCGTCAAGATGTGTCGGGGCATGAACCGAATGGGATGTCAAAACTAAGACGGGAAGCGACACGTAGTGGAGGCAAAGTGAAACTTTAAACGAACCGTTTGTTTGTATGCATGTCGGACAAATTACAACATTGGAAATACAAGCATGGTATAGGCCCACATGCGAATGATACTCGGCGGAATGTTCAAATGAGGCATGCGGGAGCGACACGCTCATCGTCGCTTTACACGGTCGGTTTCAGTGTGCCGAGGGTGGCGTTAGCGCTGTGGCACGACCAGCAGATCAACACCCAGCTCGTCGAGGATGCACGAGGCGCCGAAGTGCGCGTGCATCGCGACGCGTCCGCGGAGTGGTGTAGCGCGGCCAACTGCATCCCTAGGACCTGAGACCATGCCGGGTCGTCTTGCTTTTTCAATGACATGTGGGGTCGCATGTGAGCAAAGGGCATCTCCAACGTTGCCACGACCGCAGCTGACTACCCTGGCACACCAAAAACTCTCGTCCCTTGCGCGGTGCGTTCCTAGCCGGTGCCAGCTGCCCGCATTCATGCCGTCCGTCCGTATGCCGTCGTTAAGAGGCTCGGTGCCCGAGGAACCAACTCCAGCGACTTAATGACACACCCGGACGCTTGGCCTCACCGAAATGCGCTACTTAAACCGGCAACGCCCAGCTAACCTCCACACCATAGCGCATCGTCCTGCTACCTGGCACCACATCCGCCATGATCGCGAGCGCGAATGCTCTGCGGGAGAGCTTGTCTTCGGGGATGAAGCTCGAGGTCGCCGCCCTCGCTCAAGTCACCGCTCGCGACGCAATAGCGGCGTAGCCGGACGCGGACACGACCGCACAAGCGGTGGCCACGCTGGCGGCCGACGACGGGAGCACCGTCAGCCACCCGTCCTACTTCCAATGTCCGGCACCGCCGAGGTCGGGGACTCCTCCGAGGATGAGTAGGGCATGGGAGGCGACAGGGCATGGTGTGCCAACTGGCCGGTCTGTTTCCCGTGTTCTACTCTTCCTTGCCGGAGACCGCACCTTCACTTCACGGGTCTTGAACCCCGCACCCGTACATGGAGATCACAGATGGAGGACGTCGGTCGCCGCCGTAGAATAGGTTTAGGGTCGCGTTTCTTTTATTTTTCTGTCCTATAAAAGTTTGAAATGTAATGAAAATCCGCCGTGTTTGCATTAATATCGGCCGGTGTATATGAACTTTCACAATAATATAGTATATTGTAGAGTACTAGCAAGATGCCCTTTCGTTGCTCGGAACATCAAGATCTTGTGGGAGAAAAGGATGAACAAGGGAAGGCCATATCTGCAAATGTGGAGAGGGGTGCGGGTAAATTGTCATAGTTTCCTTCCTATCCGTTAGATATAGATCGGACGACCTATGTTGCAGGATGGCAGGCACACCATCATCACCAACTTTGCTTTTTATTGAACCGAGACAAAGCTAACATGCGAAGTAAATAAACACATAGTCTACATACACAATTTATCTTAGGCACCCCAATAGTACGCCCACTACACATTCACGCATTTCACATCTTTCTACATCTACGGGAACCTACAAAAGGGTTAACGTAAATTGCCTCTCTCTCTCCTCCCTGATTTTCATGGTGGTGGGCCCCTCCCTCCCCCCAATGTACAATCAACAGCTCACATGTTTCATATTACGTTAATTACATAACTGGGATTACGTAGGTGTAACATTACTCATCCTAAAAAACCCAACTAAGCCAACCTCCCAGCATATCGCGCGGGAAAAGACCCGGCCGTGCCGTTTTAGTCGGGATTACCGGATTATTAGTAGTAGTATCGATGGATCGCGCGAAGCACAAAGTTTTTTTCTTTAGGGGGCGAAGCACCTAGTTTAAAAGGAAAAAAGGCGGTACACTCATAGCACCCCTATCGCGGTCGCATTGCACACCACACACGTTCGGTCCTGCACACAGCTCACGCAAACGGAACGCGCTTTGGCTTGCCTCTTCACTGACACGTGGGACTGCACTTGGAGAAACTGACCATGCGCCAAACTCCCCCCGCCCACCGCGCGAAAATCCCCCCCCCCCAAATTCCCCCAAATCCCAAATTCAACCGCCCTTCGGCCAACTAGCCAATAATATTCCCCAAACCCCCTCCCCCCGTTCCCCTCCACTCCATTCGCTCCGCCAAAGCCGCCCTCCTCGCCGCGCCGATACGTCGGCGCCGCGGTTCGTCGAGGGGACGCACGGCGATCCTCTCGCTCCCACAGTACGCTCTCGTAGACTGCCGTCCTCTAGCCGCGCCGCCACCGCTGGCGACGTTCTTGTGGAGGCGCACGGCGGTCAGCGCCGCCACCGCTGGCGACGTTCGTGTGGAGACGCACGGCGGTCAGCTTCTCCCACGGTATGCGCATTCTAGACAGAGGCCCCGTGCATGTCGGTGTAGCGCTGTATGTTAGCTGATAGACGCTGTTAATCTCACTGTTTGCCGAAGTAGTTTACAGTCAATATGCTCTGCTTAAGAAGCTTCCTTGCCCTGTTCTGCACTCAATCTGCTTAGCTGAGATGGCATGCCAAGCCCGATTAGTTGCTAAAATATCCTGCCATATATTTATTGTGACGTAGATTGCCATGGTCTAGTAGCCAATCTATTAGGTGAAATAGATGTACACCGTTTTATACTCGATCTTTGTTGCTGCGATGGCCTTCGATAGTTTGATGGCTGTGTGCTCGGCCTCATTGACTGCTGAAACAGCCTGCCATAATTTAGCACTCAAATCTGTTTGCTGAATTAGCTTTACATATATCTCGTTACTTAGATCTGCTCGTCCAAATATCTTGCCATAGCTTTAGACATCGACCTAGGTACTTTTTTTTCTGGACTACATAAAAAAGCATATATGTTTTTCCTGTAATATCTAGTAGAAGAACTAATTTGTATGTCTAACAAATGGACATGACTTGGATAACTTCTGCTCGAAGATTCTCCGCTGCATATGTCGAGGCAGTTGAAAACTTCATGAACTTTATCAGAGCTGAGTACGGTGGTCCGAAATCAGATGTGCTCTGCCCGTGTAGCAGTTGTATGAATTCAGTTACAAGACCCCAGTCAACTGTGCAAAATCATCTACACTTGTATGGGATGTCGGTCACATATACTAGGTGGGTTCATCATGGTGAAGCTGTGAACGTCAATGTTACTGACTACGTGGAAGCAGCAGATCACCATCTTGATCTGCCTGATGCTCAGGTGGAAGAGGAGGAGGAGGTGGTGGTGGCGGAGCCAGTGAGTTTGACCAACATTGAAACAATGCTACGAAATGCTCGTGCATTTCGTGAACTTTCACCTGCAGAAGAAAAACGGTGGGCCCGCATGTTGGAACAATGCAACGTGGCTGTCACCCCAGGAAATAAGCTGTCAGTATTCTCAGCTATGGTCACCTTTCTTCAGGTGAAGACATCTGAGCGGATGACCAACAAATCATTCGATGCAATGTTGGCTGCTTTCCGCAAATCTTTCCCAGATGCGTCTGAGCTGCCACACACCTACAGTAAAATGAAGAATTTCCTTCGTGCAGTTGGAATTGGATATGATATGATCCATGTTTGTAAGAATAATTGTGTTCTGTTCCGGAAGGATTATGCCAACTTAAGTGAATGCCCGAAATGCAAATCATCAAGATGGAAAGATGGCGATGCTGTGAAGAGGATTCCTCATAATGTTCTGAGACATTTTCCAATTACACCAAGATTGCAGAGGTTGTTTCATGATGCTGAAACAAGAGAGGATGTACTGTGGCATTCTAGGAACCAGGAGTACAGAGATCAGAATGTAATGAGCCATCCATCTCATGGTAGTGAGTGGCAAAGCTTCAATCAGAAACACAAAAAGTTTGCTGCTGACCCGAGAAACATTAGACTTGGCTTAGCTTCAGATGGATTTAACCCATTTGGCCACCAGAGCGCCACATATAGCATGTGGCCAGTGCTTGTTATCCCTTACAACATGCCTCCAAATGTCTGCACCAAAGAATCAAACTACATGATGGCCTTGCTCATCCCAGGTCCAAAAAGTCCTGGAAAGGATTTTGATTTATTCATGGAGCCTCTTGTGGAGGAACTTCAACAGCTATGGAGGGGTGTTCTCACTCGAGACCTATATAGCAGCCCACCAGCTGATTTCTTTCTGCGTGCTGTTATAATTTGGTGCATCCATGATTATCCGGCTTTGGGCACTATGTCAGGGCGAACGACACATGGTTACAATGCATGTGTTCGCTGTGACAGGAATCCGTTGTCATACGCAATACTTAGCAAGATCTGTTACATTGGACACCGCCGTTTCCTTGCAAGGAGAAGCCGCGTCCTACAAAATACCGAAGACATGTGTTCAATGCAAAGCATGAAATCCGTGATGCCCCAAAGAGGCTCACCGCCGATGAGTTGCAAGTGGAATTAGAGAAGGTCAGACATATTACGCCAGGAAACCATCCTGGTAATGGTAGCGGGAAAACGAAGCATGGCAGCGCAGAAGAGAGATTATTGTTTACCCACAGGTCCACTTTGTGGGACTTGGAGTATTGGAAATATTTGGATCTGCGGCATAATCTTGATGTGATGCACATCGAGAAAAATATATGTGACAGCATTATCGGCACACTTCTTAATATTGAAGGCAAGACGAAAGATACCTTAAAATCTAGGATTGATTTGACACACCTGGGTATCAGAAGGGATTTGCAGGTGCAAAATGAAGGTAAACCACGGGATATGGCACCAGCTGTGTACGTCTTGGACAAGGTAAAAAGAAAAGAATTCTGCGAGGTCCTGTCACGTGTGAGATTCCCACATGGATTTGCTTCCAACCCTGAAAGGAGAGTCAGTGCAGATGGAAACAAGGTACAAGGGTTGAAAACTCATGACTGCCACGTCCTACTTCAAAGGGTTTTACCTGTTATCCTTAGAGGATTGGGCCGCCCTGACTTATACAGAGCAGTTGCAGAGTTGGGACAATTCTTCAGGGAACTCTGCAGTAGAAATATCAGGATAGATGCTTTGGAGCGTCTTAGAGACAAGATACCAACTATCCTATGCGACCTTGAGAAGATATATCCTCCAGCCTTCTTTGATGTGATGGTGCATTTGACTGTTCATCTACCTGATGAGGCACTACTTAGAGGTCCAGTACAGTATGGCTGGATGTACCCTATTGAAAGGCGGCTAGGCACTTTCAAGGGCTATGTTAGGAACAGAGCTAGACCTGAGGGTTCCATTGCAGAGGCCTACATTGCTACAGAAGCGTTGACATTCTGCTCAAAATACATTGAAACAGCTGATCAGCTTAGCAAAGAGGTGGGTGAAGACAATCCCGGGCTCAATGTTTTCGATTATTCTGTTCGAGTTACAGGGAAGAGTCGACAAGAGGACAAACCTAAAGATTTGGACAAAATGGTTTGGTATGTGTTGAATAACTGTCCTGAGATACTACCTTATATCAAGTAAGTGCTAAGTACTGCAGCTTATACATCGTAATCTACTAAACTTGCAGCACATTCTTATATATTTAGATGTTTGACGCGATCACTATGTTGTGCAGCATCTACAAAAAGGAGTTACTGCCGCAAAATCCAAGAAACATTGACAAACTGGTTATGGCAGGATTTGCGAAATGGTTCAAGAGCCATGTAAGCTTTTGAATTGCACTGTCAGTTTTTTTAATATATTGAGTACATAAGATGATCAGCTTGTCTATTTTCTAAACATAGGTTAAGAAGATGCGGGAGGATGGGCAGGCAGTTGATGATGCCCTTTACGCACTAGCAATGGGTCCTGATACTCGGGTAAGACATTATGAATCTTGCGTTGTTGGAGATGTGCGCTACAACACCCTTGCACGCGACGAAGGCAGGAAGACACAAAACAGTGCCATCATGAGCACGGATACGTACGACAGAGTGACAACTGAAATGTATGCTAACATAACAGACATTGTTCAGTTGCAGTATATCTCCAGTTTCGAGGATCATCGGTGTGTGGTTCTGTTGTGCTGTCGTTGGTATAACCTGTTTTCCAGGATCGCAAAACCCAGAGCTGATGATTATTTCAAATCCATCAATGTCAAGGCGGCGTACCAGACCAACGAGCCTTTTATTTTGGCAAATCAAGCAACACAGATATTTTTCTTGGAAGACACATTTGCACGTAGCGATGACTGGAGAGTATTGCAAAGGTTTGAGCAGAGGAATTCGTTTAATGAAGTTGCACAACAAGATGATGCTTACACCGCTCCTGATGTACAAGATTCCACAGATGTTCCTAATATCTTTGAGAACCATCACGTCAATGACGCTGGCGAAAAGATTGCCTGTCGTGCTGTGGACATACAAGAGTTGATCAAGAAGAAGCCAACGTTCGAGGACATTGAGGATGAAGAAGAAGATGACACTCTGGGGAATTACGATTCAGACTGATACACATGGCGAAGATGTTGACGCTGCTGCTGCGGATGATGATTAGATTGCTTTTGTCGTATTTGCCTGTCAGAAGACGTTTTTTATCTACTATGTGAAATTGTGTTTGCTATGACAACTGAAACCTGATGAACGTGTTGTTTAGTATTTTGCTGTGAGAACATCACTTGTTATGTATGTTGATTTGTGTTTGGTGATTGTATGACGAGTAAAACATGATGACATTGTTGTTTAGTTGTACTCATATTTGGCTGTGAAACTTGAATTTGATGACATAGTTTGCTGTTGGACTGCAATTTGCTCGACGTCTTCGAATGGGAACAAAGCTGACCCGACAGGGCCTCTGCTAATTTATTTATTTATTACCAAAAGGGCCTCTGCTATTTATTTATTTATGAGCAAAAGGGGATACCCCCGATTTCCGTTAATAGAAATCATTAGATGTTCACAACACTACGCCCAGCCTGCTACACAGGTTTCATTCATTACTAGTTTCAGCAAAGTGCTCATGTCATAGCCACTGAATACATCACGAGTGCTACATACACTGCAAATAAAGAGACAATCATCCTACAGAGCACATCGATTTTGCCCATTATCTTCACAAGCTCTTTCATCTCCTCATTGCTGTCAAGGCCGTTCAGCAGCTGTTGCTTGGCCATGATCAGAGGAACTGCATCTTTAACCTTCTGCTCTGCATCTTCCTCTTCTGTCGTTCCTTCAGTTACTTGTCCAACACCCCAACCTGCTGGTATTGGGATTCCTCGGCTAACCAAATAATCAGCGTAGTTGCATTCCCCCACATCAGCAACTTCCCAGAAATACAAATCACATGAATCTTCCCTTTTCTGCATGAATCAAATTGGAAGATCATCAACCAAACTATTAAAAAAATCAGCAACTGAAAGCAGCAGAACAACACTTAAACATATTATTACCCCATGATTCGGGCATTTGTAGAAGACTCGGCCAGGGTTGAGGATTGTGGTTGAGACGCGACGGATGACTCTGCGTGATTTGCAGCAGTGGCACCACACCAACGGCAGTGGGTTGCGATGAGCAACCGGCTGCAGTGCGTGTGCCGGCGGGGGTGTGATGAGACCCACAGGCGATGGTACGGGTGGCGACTTGGCGCATATCTGGTTGTTGCCTACTGAAGAGCAGGTGGACGAGCAGCCAGCGGACATGGTTGCTGCGGCCAGAGCTTCTGATGCTAGGCAGAGTAAGTAGAGAAGAGGAGAAGCGAACGTTGGATATGTCAGTTTCATTACTTGCAGAGTAGCATAGCACCATATATAGTCATAGTCTAGGTTTGGATTCGAACCAGCTACAGGAGCACGTCTCTCTTTTTTCTAAAACTCAGCAATGTCTCTTTACTGGTACACTAGCTTGTTCTCTACGCCTTCTCAAGTCTTTGATTTTCTTTCTCTTTTTTGCAAGGATGGAAGGAAGACAAAACTGAGAGTTCCTGGGACTCGAACCCAAGGCCTCTCGGTTGAAAACCAAGGGTGCTAGTCACTTATGTGGCGAACGTTCCCTGGGAGGAGGACGGCAGACTAACGCATGTTCCTCGCAGTTTTAGTTGCGACGCAAGATCGAACAGTCACAGTTTCGGGAATGTTACCAGGCGAACGAGCCCAGTTTTTCTTTTCTTCCTATATATAAAAAAGTATGGTACTTGATGTCGGCTTAGTCAACAAACGATTGTGCCAACCTTGACCGTTGGATTGACATTCAACGTCTGTCGTGTTTCTTTAGTCTCTTCTTTCTCCAGCCACCAAAGCCAGACCAGCGCCAGCGGGACCGCCTGCTCCCGCCTCCCACGGCTGGCTGTGCTGCCACGTACGCATCATGGCCACATCACACCCTAAAACTCCGCGCATCTTCCCTGGCTCCTGTTCGTTCCCGTCCGAGGCCTCACCATCGTCCTCCGCCTTGGTTCACTCATCGCGGCGCCGCCCTCCGGTGATGTCAACATGGTCAACAACCGAGAGGAATAAGGAGATGAGTGTCCATGGTGAGGATGACAGTAGGGACCCAGCAGCGCGCGCAGTAATTTTGTTTTTTCCGGACGGAGAACGGGAGAAGGGTATCAACTGGGTTGTGCAGGAGCTGTGGCCCGTCTAGCCCAGGCTTTTATTTCATATGTTTAGCACATGACCAGCCCAGTTTGTTTTTTTCCTTTCTGAAAATGGCTAGCCCAGCTATTTTGTTTTTTGCAGAATAACCAACGTAGGCCTACTTGCTTTTCTACGCCCTGCTGGGCCGGAAATATTTCAAGATGAGGAGGGATGCATTTTGCCCAGAAATTGGGCTATAAGTAATAAGAAATGGGCTATAAGTAATAATAAATGGGTCGTAAAATGAGAAAAATACAGCAATTAGTTCCAAAATACTTTTTTTCTTTCGGATTTTGATATTTTAAATTTCATTGTTTTTGTGCGGGTAAAATTTCATTGGATTTGAATTAAGGTATGTTTAGTTTTTAAATTAATTTGAATCTGGCTAGAAATTTCGGGCTGTATGCTGTTTGGGACAGATTTGGAGGCTGACTTGTGGGTCTACTTGGTTGACGTGTACAAAAGGCTTTGTCAACTTAGTCCACAAACGATTCTAGCAGCAGTGACCATTGGATGTTAATCCAACGGCCGTGCTGCTTCTTCAATATCTGAGTTCTTGCTCCAGCCGCCCAAACCAGCGCCGGTGGTACTGCCTGCTCCCGCTTCCCGTGGCCGGCTGTGCTGCAGCACAGGCCGCACCGCCCCACCCTACTCCATTGCTGGCCAGGCCATTCCTCTACTCACCCACACCTCCTGTTATTTTCCAGCGACAGCAGCCAGACCAGTAAACCCTCGTACTCCCCACCGCGTGGGCAACCACTGCCGAGTCTTCCCCAGCTCCGTGTCGTTCCCTTCCTAGGCCTCGCCGTCGTCCACCGCCTTGGTGCTCTCGGTGCGGCGTGGTCAACGTGGTCAACGGATGACATCCATCGGACGTGGATTGTACGTGGAGAGGCTGACAGCTGGGTCCACGGCCGCGCATAAGGAAATGCCTCCTGATTACGCGCAAAATAATGATTCCTCCACCTGACATCTGGGACCCACCAGAAGGGCCTCTATATTTCACGAAAAAATGTTCCCCCCGCTGACTGGTCGGACCCACCAGCTATATCTTCACACGCAAGGAAGTGCCTCCTTATTACGCACAAAAAATGAATACTCCCCCTGCTAGCTGGGACCAACCATAGTGGGAGGCTGACTTGTGGGACTACTAAGATGACGGGGATGGAGGGCTTTGTCAACTTAGTGCTTCTTCAACCTCTGGTCTTCTTGCTCCAGCCACCCAAAAAGGCGTCGCCTGTGCTGCTGGCTCCTGCCTCCCGTGTCCGGCTGTGCTGCCATCGCTGGCCATGCCATCCCTCTTACTCACCCACACCTCCTGTTATTCTCCGGCGACGTCAGCCTCACACCGCAGCCGAAGCAGTCAACCCACGTACTCCCCTCCACGTGGGCATCCACTGGCGCGTCTTCCCCGGCTCCGCGTCCTCCCCTTCCTAGGCCTCGCCGTCGTCCACCGCCCTGGTGCTCTCGGGGCGGCATGGTCAATGTGGTCAACAAACGACCTCCATCGAAAGAGTACTGTACGTTGAGAGGCTGACAGCTAGGTCCACGGCCGCAGCAAGGAACTGCCTCCTTATTACGTGGAAAATAATGATTCCTCCACCTTACAGTAGGGACCCATCGGACGGGCCACCGTATTTCATGAAAACAATGTTTCCCCCCTGACTGCTGGGACCCACCAGCTACATCTTCGCATGCAAGGAAGTGCCTGACAGTCGGGACCCACCCGGTCGAAGCGTACGTAGCGTTGTCATTCTGGTCGCGAATGTGTACGTACAGACGATCGGTTTGTCTGCAGGCTATAGCGATGAACCATGGCCGTGTAAGGAAGGGTGCATGTCGTAGTAGAGGCACACACATAGCATGTACACGTACGTACAGCGGCCAGGGTGCAAGAAAGTAAATACGGCCACATACGTACATATGGGCGGGGTCTCGAACGCCTACTCGCGCATACGTACGACCAGGGCTCGTGTACATGGCTGGGTCGGAACGGAGAAGCTGCGCCATTGTCGTGTTCATGGGGAGGCAACCGGATGGGTCGGAACAGAATGCGTCGTTGTGTTCATCGGGAGCCAACCGGCTTGGACGGAACATGCGATGGAAACGAGGCCTGGCGTACCGCAGAACGGAGGAAACAACCTTGTGTTCGACCGGCCACGGTGGAAACGGGATCCTGTTCATCGGGAGGGGTCTGGCGTACCGCAAAACGGAGGAAACTGACCTCCTACGGTGGAAACGGGGTCCTATTAATCGGGAGGGGTGTGTGGCGTACCGCAAAATGGAGGAAATGGACTTGTGTTGGAGCGCTACGGTCGAAACGGGGGTCCTGTTCATCGGGAGGAGTGTGGCGTACCGCAAAACAGGACTCCACGGGATACTGTTCATCTCCACCGTCGACCTCCTCCAGCCTCCACGGGCTACTGTTCATCCACCGTCGACCTCCTCCAGCCTCCACCTGCGACTGTTCATCCACGGGCTCCTGTTCATCCAGCCTCCACCGCGCGCTCCTCCACCGGCTACTGTTCAACCAGCCCTCTCCACGGGGTCCTGTTCAACCACCCCTCCACGGGCTACTGTTCATCCAGCCGTCCACCAGCTACTGTTCATCCAGCCCTCCACGGGGGTCGTCCTGTTCATCTAGCCCTCCACAGGATCCTGTTCATCCAGCCTCCACGGGGTCCTGTTCATCCACCGGCTCGATCGATCGAGGTACTGTTCATCCAGCGGCAACGGCCTCTACTACCACAGGTTCCTATTCATCCAACCCCCACTGGGAACTGTTCATCCAAACCCCCCAATAACACTCACTATTAATCCAGAGGCAGCATCGATCGGCTTCAGTTAGCAGCAGTAGCGAAGGAATCACTCGGGTTCAGTTAACAACAAGGGATCGATCGATCGCTCAGGTTCAGTAATGCATAGCCTACAGTGCAATCGCTCGGGTTCAGTTAGAGCCCAACGCCTCGCTCGGGTTCAGTTAGAGCACAACGCCTCGCACACACGCGTGTACGTACGAGAGAAACGTGCATCGCTCGGCCCCCGACCACCCACCATAACCGGGAACTCCCCCGATATTTTCCTCGCCCTCGCTTCTACCACGGTTTTCTCCGTCATGGACGGCCCAAAGAATGTCATGCAACTGTGTCTCCGGCTCGCCCAGGACGAAAAACCCATTTTCTGTCATGAGTTTTTGTCATAGAAGTAGGAGCCCACCACATCTATGATGATACCAGGTTTTGTCACAATTATCGTCATAGAGGTGTCATAAGCATGACAATTTTTTTTGTTCGGCCCAAAATGTCATGGATGTGTCTTTTTTTGTAGAGCCATCCGTCAAACCAACTATTCTAACCATCTGAACTACCGTATGAATCCACAATCTAACCAATGCAACTAACTCTACAAGCTAATATCCTAAAGCAAAGCAAGTGCAAATACCTCCTGATCCTCGCTAGGTTGCGCATCGGGGGTATCGGGATGGACTGCGCCGCTCGACGCCGTTACCTTCTGCAGCGCTGAGGCGGAGCCCGCCACCTCCTTCTCCACATCCGCAGCGGTTGCGAGTATCCCCGCACCACCGTGGATGCCGCCGACATCTGCGGTCACCGCGCCCTGCAGCTCGACCACATCTCCGGCCGCTGCGCCGACGTCGCCACGAGCTTCGGCCATCATACAGATGGAGGCGATGAAGGTGAGAAAGAGGATGCGGTGGGGGAGAGCGAGACGGTGCGGTGGAGGCAGTGGAGGAGAGCAAGACGATGCCGGTGGGGGAGAGAAAGACGATGCGGCAGGGAGTGGATTTGGGGGGAAACCCTGGGGAAATGGTAGGGGCGATGCGCCACGAGGTGGTTCCCCTCATTTATACGATGGGACGTTTCGGGCATGTCCCATGGGCACATGCTACCCCATGACCGCGGTCAGTTGCATGCACCCACGTATACGAATACCACTGTACGATCATCATATGAAACAACAATACAGGTAACGGACAAAGGTGTACTCGGCCCTACGCAGCCCCACTCATCGGAGTTAACGGTCAAAGGCATTGACCCTACGACAACGTCCCTTGTAACCTGTTTTGAGGGTTTCGGGCAAGGTAGTGGGGAAAAGTGAGCAAACGTTAACAGAGTAGGGATGAATGAGTACAACTAACGAACTAGGGGCACAGAAATAAAAATCCCTAAAGAAAATTACAAGTGGTAAAATTTGAATAGCATCGGTCAATGATGCAATTCATGAAAGAATTAATAAGGGAAGAGAAGATTCACATGCGAATACACTATCTTGGACATATTTTATGATTGTGAGCCCCCATCAAAATATTATATGCCAAAATTGTTGATGTTGGACAAGGAAGACAACGTAATGATTTATGTTTGTTCATATCCACATAGAAGTTATATTGTCATAGATCCTTTAACATGTGGTGCTTGCCCCATATCATTGCCAGCCAAAAATTCCGCACTAAGTAGTGATACTATTTGTGCATCCAAAAACTCTTAAACCCAAAATCTTATTTTGAGAGTCCACCATACCTACCTATAGATAGAGTAAGATCCTTCATGTAAGTTGTCATCGGTGCAATAAGGCAATAAAAATTGCTTCTAAATGTGTTGGACCATTTAATGTAAGAGAAAATCAAGCGTTGTACGAACTTGTGATGTCAAAGTAATAAAGGAGACAAACTGCATAACAGAGGTTGCTACCATAAGGGGCAATATAACGTGACGTTCTTTTGCACTAAGAGATCGAGCATACAAACCAAAAAGTGCATGGCAACCTCTTCTTCCCTCTGCGAAGGGCCTATCTTTTATTTTTATGCAAGAGTCAAAGTATTTTTCTCTATTCCTTTTTATTTTCTCTTTTTGCAAGCATCATGTGGTGAGGAAAGATCTAGGCACATATATCCAGTTGGATATGAGCGAGCATGAATTATTATTGTTGACATCACCCTTGAGGTGAATACGTTGGGAGGCGAAACTATAAGCCCCTATCTTTCCATGTGTCCAGTTGAAACTTTTTGCTCATGTGTATGCGGTGAGTGTTAGCAATCATAGAAGATTATATGATGGTTGAGTATGTGGACTTGCCAAAAGGCTACGATACAAGACCCTTCCTGAAAAGACGATGAATTGTACTTGCAAAGTTGACTGAGAACATAGTTTGTTGGTTTTCAATAGAGTTTATGCTTTTACTTCGATGATGTGATGAATTGTTCTATGATAAAGTTTGTTGCTGTTATAATAATAAGCATGATGCTTCGATGTCCGTATTTTGTTTTTATCGACACCTCTTTCTCTAAGCATGTGGGCATGTTTTTCGATATCAGTTTTTCGCTTGACGACAAGCGAGGTCTAAGCTTGGGGGAGTTTATACGTCCATTTTACATCATGTTTTCCTACTGTTATTTATAATGTTTTTATGCATAATAATGCTTTATGGAGTAATTCTAATGCCTTTTCTCTCATAATATGCAAGGTTTACACAAAGAGGGAGAATGTTGGCAACTGAAATTCTAGACCTAAAAAAGCTATGTCAGAGTTACCTATACTACACATCTCGAAAATTTACGGAGAATTGTTTTGGAATATATAAAAAATACTGAAGAAAATAACTACCGGAGGGGGGGCACCTGGTGAGCACAAGACACCAGGGCGCGCCAGGGCTCCTAGGCGCACCCTGGTGGGTTGTGCTCAGCCCAGCCCACCTCCAATGCCCATCTTCTGGTATATAAGTCATTTTAACCTAGAAAAAAAATAAGGGGAGGACTTTCGGGATGGAGCGCCACCGTCTCGAGGCGGAACTTGGGCAGGAGCACTTTTGCCCTCCGGCGGAGCGATTTCGCGGGGGGAACTTCCCTCCTTGAGGGGGGAATCGAAGCCATCGTCATCACCAACAACCCTCTCATCTTTGGGAGGCCAATCTCCATCAACATCTTCAACAGCACCATCTCCTCTCAAACCCTAGCTCATCCCTTGTGTTCAATCTTTGTACCGGAACCTCAGATTGGTACTATGGGTGACTAGTAGTTTTGATTACATCTTGTAGTTGATTACTATATGGTTTATTTTGTGGAAGATTATATGTTCAGATCCATTATGCTATTTAATACCCCTCTAATCTTGAGCATGATTATCATTTGTGAGTAGTTACTTTTGTTCTTGAGGTCACATGAGAAATCTTGTTGCAAGTAAACATGTGAACTTGATATGTGTTCGATATTTCAATGATATGTATGTTGTGATTCCCTTAGTGCTGTCATGTGAACGTCGACTACATGGCACTTCGCCATATTTGGTCCTAAGGGAATACATTGTGGAGTAGTTATTAGATGATGGGTTGCTAGAGTGATAGAAGCTTAAACCCTAGTTTATGCGCTACTTCGTAAGGGGCCGATTAGGATCCAAATGTTTAATGCTATGGTTAGATTTTATCTTAATACTTTTCTCATAGTTGCGGATGCTTGCGAGGGGGTTAATCATAAGTGGGAGGTTTGTTCAAGTAAGAACAGCACCCAAGCACCGATTCACCCACATATCAAATTATCAAAGTAGCGAACACGAATCAAACCAACATGATGAAGGTGACTAGATGAAATTCCCGTGTACCCTCAAGAACGCTTTACTTATTATAAGAGACCGTTTTGGCCTGCCCTTTGCCACAAAAGGATTGGGCTACCTTGCTGCACTTTATTTACCGTTACCGTTACTTGCTTGTTACAAATTACCTTGCTATCAAACTACTCGTTACTGACAATTTCAGTGCCTGCATAAATTACCTTGTTGAAAACCACTTGTCATTTCCTTCTGCTCCTCATTGGGTTCGACACTCTTACTTATTGAAGGGACTACGATTGATCCCCTATACTTGTGGGTCATCAAGAAGCAACTTCACAGGCACCCTTAAAAGCAACAAATTCTTCAATTTGTTCGATATCATAGTAACTATAAAAACCTTTGGCATAAAAAGATAAGATTTCATTGTCATTAAACTCACATTGGTAGGGAAGGTGTTTTTAAGGTCCTTTGTAGAGCAACAAGTAAAATCATATATTTCGCATAGAGTCCAAGCATAGCATAGCAAACAATTTACTTGATCCCATAAGAGTCTCCCTTTTTGAGACAAACGGTGATGCACAAAATAAGCATGCTCATCTAATGATTTTCCCTCAACTAAGCAAGTCGGGTTTTCAGCATGAGCACAAATGGTTCGCAGATGATCCAAATAGAAAACTTTAGGTGGATCCATATGTCTTTACTTTTCCTTTTTATTTTTGTTTTGGTGTGATGACAATAAGGATAACATAACTAAGAAAATAAAAAGTAGAACAAGTAAATGCTAATGTGTATGTAGGAACCTGTAGGTATTTGATGATGTCTCCACGGCAACAGCGCCAGAAATTCTTTCTGTTACTTTGAGCTGCGTTGGGATTTTCCCCGAAGAGGAAGGGTGAAGCAATATAGTAGCGGTCAGTATTTTCCTCAGTGAGAACCAAGGTTATCGAACCAGTAGGAGAACCAAGCAAATTCTAGTGAGCAGTACCTACACACACAAGAGCAAATACTTGCACCCAACTAGGGCAAGAGGGTTGTCAATCCCTTTGAACTTGTTACTTGCAAGGATTGAGTCTAATAATGGTAGATAGATAAATCGAAAAGTAAAATAAAAGATAGTAAATTGCAGCAAGGTATTTTTGGTTTTTGTAATATGATAAAAGTAGACCTGGGGGCCATAGTTTTCACTAGAGGCTTTTCTCTCGAAAAGATAGCGTACGGTGGGTAGACTAATTATTGTTGAGCAATTGATAGAAAAGCGCAAAGTTATGATGTTATTCATGGCAATGATCATGGCATTGTGTCCGTGACAAGTAGACGGAAATGATTTTTGATATACTACTATTAATCCACCATCGACCTCTATCCATCTTGCATATAGGGTATTAAGTTCATAACAAACAGAGTAACGCTTTAAGCAAGATGACATAATGTAGATAGAATAAAACCAAACAATATGATTAAACCCCGTCGTTTCACCCTTAATGGAAACAATACAAATACGTGCCGCGCTACCCCTTCTGTCACCAGGTGAGGACACCGCAAGATTGGACCCACTACAAAGTACCTCTCCCGCTGAAGATAAATCAATATAGTTGGCCAAACCAAACAGATAGATCAGAGAGAAATACAAAGCTATCACAATAATGCATAATAAAGTCTAGCAAAGACTCAATTACTTTCAATGAATAATCTTATCATAAACCCACAATTCATCGGATCCCGACAAACACACTACGAAAGAAGATTACATCAAATAGAACTCCGAGGAGAACATTCTATTGAAGATCGGAGAGAGAGAGAGAGAGAGAGAGAGAGAGAGAGGAGCCACCTAGCTAATCACTATAGATCCGTAGGTTTGTGGTAAACTACTCATACATGATTAGTGGTGCAGCAAGGATGATGGAGAAGCCCTCCATGATCAATCCCCCGCCCGGCAGAGTGCCGAAAAGGCTTCCAGATGGGATCACAGAAGAACATAAGCTTGTGGCAGTGGAAAATTGTTTCAGGTGGCTCTCTGTTGGTTTGGGGATTTATGGGAATTTATGGAGTTGGAATTAGGTTAAACGGAGCTGGGTGGGACCCACAAGCTCAAGTGGCGCCCCCTAGGGGCACACCATGTGAGCTTGTCGCTCTCTCCTAGATCTTCTAGCCTCCTCCAGAACCTTGTAGGGTCCCTTCTGTTCCAGAAAAAATCACCATAAAATTTCATCGTGTTTGGACTTCGTTTGGTACTGATTTTCAAAAAAGCCAAAAAACAAGCAAAAACAACAACTGACATTGGGAACTAAGTTAATAGGTTAGTCACCAAAAATGATATAAAATTGCATATAGAGTATCTAAGATTGATAATATAATAGCATGAAACAATAAAAATTATAGATACATTGGAGACGTATCAGGCGTCATGTCTCCCCCCGAAGCTTCTAGGGTCCCTTCTGGTCCAGAAAAATCATCGTATAGTTTCATCGTATTTGAACTTCATTTGGTACTGTTTTCTGCAAAACAATAAAATAGGCAAAAACAGGAACTGGCACTAGGAACTAGGTTAATAGGTTAGTTCCCAAAAATGATATACAATTGCATATAAAGCATACAACATTGACAATATAATAGCATGAACAATAAAAAATTATAGATACATTGGAGACGTATCATACCCTGAGAGGAAATCAATTGTGATGGATTCTATCACAGAAAATGATCTTAGGTGGCATTTTTTGTGCCGTCACAAGGACTTTTGTCATAGAATAGCACACATTTTGTAGTGGTTGTCTAGCTCATTTTATCTAAGTAGCTATTCTTGTTATTAGAGATATCGTCAATGTGTCCTTCATCTTGGCGTTGGGTTCCCATATATAGGGGTATAGTCTGATGGCCCGTCCGTACATATCGATATGCATGCGTTGTACAACATGACCTCCATGTTTGGCAGATATTAGAACCCCTTTAAAGAAACTAGGGATGATACGTCTAGGTAAGTTTGTCCCTAGAGTTGGGCCTTATGGTCCGCACACACACAACAAATGCGACTGAATATATAGTTTGTGGGCCACAAATATACGAGGAGACTACTTCCCCCCTCAACTCCCTTCCTAGCAGCGCCTCTCCCCACGGTCCGTCAATTACGCACGTGACACATGTTGTAGGACTGAGAGTATATTGGCTAGAGGGGGATGCATCGGAGATTAAATTTTCTTTCAAAACATTAATTCTCTTAGCACAACACAGCGGATAAAGAACTTAAGTAGGCATACTAAAATAGAACACAATTCGATAACCGAAGATAAGATAGGTGAACCGAGACAAACTATGCGAAACTTTCAATGAAAGCAATGATAATCTTTCTAGAGTAGTGACCCAAAACCTTCAGTAAGACTATGGTGAGACTGAATGGAAATATGACAAACAACATGGATGAAAATGAGAAAACAATACACTACACCAAAGATAAAGAAGCAAGTCACTAAGAGATATTCATTAAAGTAAGACTCGGTTGAATAACGAGATAGCACCACATGAACAATAAGCGAACATACATGAAAACTACCATAAGCACACCAACATGGATATACTAACCAACATGGTCACTTTAATGATAAGAAACAGAGGTACAAATATAATTAGAGAGCAATCTATCAGGGCAAAGAGCATAGATGATAAACAATTGAAAGAATTGCAGTAGAGTATATATAAATGACTAGTGGTGCTCGCTAGCGACATATGATTTGGTAGACCAGCTCACTCTTATGCAAAAGAGCTACGTATGGTTTGAGGGAATTGTGATTGAACACAGGAGCAGACCTCTCTCCATCCTATTCTCCTTCAACATAAAGCCGAATAGACTTCAGTTGATTTCACTTGAGGTAGATTCTTGTCTGCGATCTCCAAACCTTCAATGAACTTGCTTTGCGAACCAAAAGTACTCTTGGTTGTTCAAGACCGTGACTTGGTTAAGACAATTACTCTTGGACACTCAAGCCAATTGACACCTAACCATCTATAGATTTAGCAGCTCTCAAGTAATAGGCACAAGAACCCTCAACTTAGATCTACTGTGACGCTCAACCAATATCTAAGTTTTGGATCTTGATTTTCTCTCAATGGATTTTAAAATCAAATCTCTTAGAGGGGGTGCTCAAACAATCTTCTAAGAATCTCAAGCTGAGTAGCCAACAAAAAACTTTGGTGCAGGGTGGTTATTAATAGTCACGGCCATCTCAGAAAGGAAATGACCATTTAGGACATGCGGTCCAGTCAACGGATAACCGACACATTTCCAACAATCAGATTTTGAGCACACAACAACTTTACTTGAGGAACAAGTAAAGTTGACTCCCCGATATGAAGCATGTCTCTCGCACCCCAAAAGATCAACGTCTCTGCCAGGCAAGTAATGCCAGGCAGGTTTTGGCTAAACATCACAACAGACATAAGTCTCGAAATGCTTACACCCCTCTTAATAGTACGGTGGCCCTGTGACTCAAATAAGAGAAAGAAGAAGAACAAAACAAATGCGACGTCTTCACTTTGCCTTGAATCTTCTTGACTGCAGTCATTTTTTCTCGGACACCTTGAGTACAAATAGCGTCACTTCAGCAATATTTTTGTAGATCCGTCTCGCAATCTTCTTGTTGGGGAACGATGCATGGAAAACAAAAAATTTGTACGCACACACAAGATCTATCCATGGAGATGCATAGCTACGAGAGGGGGAGAGCATCTTCATACCCTTGAAGATCGCTAAGCGGAAGCGTTTATCAATGCGGTTGATGTAGTTGTACACCTTCATGATCTGTCCCGATCAAGTACCGAACGTACGACACCTCCACGTTTAAACACGTTCATCTCAATGACTAAGGGAGTCCTGGACTAAGGGGTCCTCGAGCGTCCGGCCTGTTAACCATGGGCTGGACTGATGGGCTGTGAAGATATCAAGACCGAAGACTGCACCCGTGTCCGGATAGGACTCTCCTTGGCGTGGAAGGCAAGCTTGGCGATCGAACGTGTAGGTTTCTCCCTCCGTAACCGACCTCATGTAACCCTAGATCCTCCCGGTGTCTATATAAACCGGAGGACTTAGTCCGGAGAGATATACTCATTACCATAGTCATACATGCTAGACTTCTAGGGTTTAGCCATCTCAATCTCGTGGTAGATCAACTCTTGTAATACTCATATTCATCAAGATCAATCAAGCAGGAAGTAGGGTATTACCTCCATAGAGAGGGCCCGAACCTGGGTAAACATCGTGTCCCCTGTCTCCTGTTACCATCGACCTTAGACGCACAGTTCGGGACCCCCTACCTGAGATCTGCCGGTTTTGACACCGACATTGGTGCTTTCATTGAGAGTTCCACTGTGACGTCGATGACGATCGATGACTCGCCTCGTCCTTAAAGACAATATCACCGCCGGAGGAGGCCTGGCCCGAGGCCAAACCCTTGAGCTAGGCGGCTTTACCATGACCGCCCGTTCGGCCGTTAAGCCGACGATGACCTCTCGGGCCATCGAAAATCCCCTTTGTATCAACTCCGAACACTCCAAGCAGATGGATCCGGCGGAGCTCTCATCTTTGAACAAACTCCTGGATTGCATCGCTGCCCTGGGAATTGCCACAGATTACGATCGGATCGGGCTTAAACCCGACCAAAGAGAAATTAAATCTCCACCGGTCACCCACCAGATAGTGGTAGTCGAGGAGCAAGACGGCGACTCTTTCCCTATACTGAAGACGGGCTATGTTCGGATCGCCGACCTTACAGAGCCGGATACCCACCAGCGAAAGGATGTGACCAGCCTTCCGAACATAGAATCGGATGGCGGGCCTAAGCAATCCGAAGATACTCCGGAGTCCGGACTGTTAAATCTGGAAAATCTTCAGACTCCGGATCATCGATCGGGTCAGGGTCCGGATTCAAGTCCACCCACCCACCCAGATGTAAGCGCTCTTATGAGCATACAACAGCAATCTCAGGAAACGGTCCACCACTTCTGGGTCAGATTCCTCCTTGTCAGGGACAAGGTTAAAGATTGCCGCGACGAGGACGCGATATCAGCGTTCTGCAACAATTTCACGGACGAAGGAATACTCAACTCCATCAACCGCCGTCGCTTATTACACTTCGTAGACTTGGCAACTATCGTGCCTGGAAAACTCAGGCAGCCCGTTGGGAACCATCGGCCCTCACTCAACCCCTCATTCAGGCGAAAAGGGCACACCCTTGTAACACGCCCGGCCCAATAGTAAAGAAATATAAGTCCATCACGGGGCGCGGAACCGTTCTGGAAGGATGGCTCGATGGGCCATGCAAAATACACGCAACACTGGATAACATACCAACGCATAGCCTTAGAGCATGTTGGATACTCCGGCAAGTGGCCAAGAGCAGCGAGAATATCCTCACCAAGAATATCCCAGAACAACACCCCCCAGAAGACGACGACCCCAGAATATTGACGGTCTTCGAGACATTCGCTTCAAACAATAAGCGCAAAAGGGCACTCCGCGAACTCGACGAAGTCTGTCAAATCGCCGCGACAAACCCTTGGAATGACATGACTATAACCTTCAACGCCGGTGACGAACCGAAATACAAGACAATTCGAGCACCAGCCGCATTAGTCCTCAGTCCCATCGTGGACATCTTTAGACTCACCAAGGTCCTCATGGACGACGGCAGCGGACTAAACCTCATTTACGAGGATACACTCCACAAAGTGGAAATAGACATAAGCCACATCAAGCAAAGCAGCACAACCTTCAGAGGAATCATTCCCAGTCGGGAGCGGGTATCACGGCCTCTTGGGGCGAGAGGCATTTACACGCTTCCAAGTTGTACCTCATTACGGGTACATGAAGCTTAAGATGCCCGGGCCCAACGGCGTAATCACTCTCGCCAGTGATCCGGACACAGCACTCCGCGCCAAAAATAAAACCGCATCCTTGGCCCTTGAGGCATTATCTGAAGCCCTCGCGGCCGAAGAGTTAACCGCACTCCACTCCACGGTGGACCGGGACGATGTGATCCTAGAGAAATGCCCCAAATCCACCTCCTTCAAGCCAGCGGAAGAGATAGTCAAATTCCATGTCCATCCAACGGACCCGAAGAGGACAACATCTATTGGGGCGCAACTAAACCCAACGGTCGACGCCGCGCTACGGGATTTTCTTCACGAAAACTGGGATATATTCGCCTGGCACTCTTCTGATATGCTAGGAATCCCGCGCAAGCTGGCCGAACACAACCTCAACATACTAAAGGGATATAAACCGGTCAAACAAACACTGCGGCGCTTTTCTGAGCCCAAACGCCAAGCCATGGGAGAGGAGCTAGCCAAGCTAATCGAGGCCGGATTCATTAGAGAAATAAAACATCCGGACTGGCTGGGAAACCTGGTGATGGTACCAAAGAAGGATAAATCATGGCGCCTGTGCGTCGATTTCAAAGACCTCAATAAGGCTTGCCCTAAGGATCCCTTCCCCCTCCCCCGCATTGACCAAATCACTGACGCTACCGCAGGACACGACTCGCTGTGTCTTCTAGATGCATATTCCAGATACCATCAAATCAAAATGAAGGAGTCCGATCAAGCTGCAACAACATTCATTACCCCATACGGGCCATTCTGCTTCAACACCATGCCCTTTGGGCTCAAGAACGCCGGCGTCACATATCAACGCATGATTCAAACATGCCTGGAAAAATAGATCGGCAAGACAGTTGAAGCTTATGTGGACGACGTCGTCATCAAAACTAGGCACGTCGAAACACTAATAGACGATTTACGTCTCACATTCAACAACCTCCGCGCATATAACATTAAACTCAATCCGGAAAAGTCTGTTTTCGGCGTCCCCGCTGGAAAATTGCTGGGCTTCATTGTTTCCAATAGAGGAATTGAAGCAAATCCAGCCAAAATCGGAGCTCTCTCACAGTTGGCTACGCCAACAGACCTTAAACAAGTCCAAAAACTCACGGGTTGCGTGGCAGCTCTAAGCCGCTTTATCTGGAGATTGGGAGAAAAAGCACTGCCACTCTATCGCCTTCTACGGCGAACCGACCACTTCGAGTGGACAGACGCGGCAACAACCGGACTGGAAGAAATAAAAACCCTTCTACCGAGCAACCCAGTCCTGGCCGCGCCAAACGTCAGCGAACCCATGTTACTTTACATATCGGCAACACATCAGGTGGTGAGCGCCGTACTCGTCGTTGAATGAGAACAGGATGGACACAAATTCCCGCTTCAGAAGCCAGTATACTACGTATCCACTATCCTTACACCATGCAAATCCCGATACCTCCATTATCAAAAGATAGCATACACGGTCTTCATGGCATCCCGAAAGCTACGACACTACTTCCAGGAGTGTTCGATCACGGTGGCTTCCAAAGTACCACTCAACGACATAATAAACAACCGCGATGCCATGGGCCGGATTGCCAAATGGGCCATTGAGATCCTTCCATTTGATATTACATACAAGCCACGTCGAGCTATTAAATCCCAAGTACTGGCTGACTTCGTCGCCGAATGGACAGAGGCCGAACTCCCTAAAGAGTACGACACATATTCCAATTGGGTTATGTATTTTGATGGCTCCAAAATGTTGGCAGGGCTAGGAGCGGGCGTCATTTTAACGTCCCCCACTGGAGATGTCGTTCAGTACGTACTCCAGATACTATACACAGACTCCAATAACACAGCCGAATATGAAGCCTTATTGCATGGTCTCCGGATGGCTGTCTCCATGGGCATACAGCGCCTGGAAGTGCGCGGGGACTCAAACCTCGCAATATCTCAAATAAATGGGGACTTTGATGCCAAAGATCCGAAGATGGCAGCTTATCATAACACCGTCCTAAAAATGTCGGCTCGGTTCGAGGGGCTCGAGTTCCATCATGTGGCCCGAGAAAGTAATCAAGCGGCGGACGTTCTTGCTCGTATCGGCGCCAAGCGCGACCCCGTCCCACCTAATATCTTTCTGGAAAGGCTTTTTAAGCCATCCATGGTATGGCAGGGGAAAGCAGTAACACTAGTCTGGATCCGAACACAACCCCAGATCCCGAACACACAGATATCATCGGCGGCTCAGCCACCGAACTAACACCGTCGGCCCACCTCATTATGGCAGTCATCGCCCCATGGACCGAACCTTTCCTGGCCTGCCTTAATAGGAAGGAACTCCCCGAGGATCAGAATGAGGCCCGCCGCATTGTCTGGCGTTCGAAAGCCTACAAGGTCCATGACGGAGAGCTCTATAAAAAAAGTGCCATCGGAGTCCTTCAAAGGTGTATCTCCGAGGAGGAGGGGCGGCAGCTCCTGGTTGAGATTCATGCCAGTCTCGGCAGGCACCACGCCGCAGCTCGGGCCCTTAGTAGCAAGGCCTTCCGTACAGGATTCTATTGGCCGACGGCCCGAGCAGATGCACAGGACCTTGTCCAACGTTGCGTCAGATGCCAACTGTTCGCCAACCAAAGCCATATGCCTCCCACTGCCCTACAAACAATCCCCATCACTTGGCCTTTTGCGGTCTGGGGACTGGATATGGTTGGACCCCTTAAAGGAGGAAGCCATAAGAAAAAATATCTGCTGGTCATGGTGGATAAATTCACTAAGTGGATAGAGGCCAAACCAGTTAAAATGGCCGAGTCCGGGCCGGTGATAGAATTCATATCCGGCGTCGTACACCGTTATGGTGTTCCGCACAGTCTCATCATCGATAACGGCTCCAACTTCACAGCGGACGAAGTGAAAGCCTGGTGCGCTAATCTGGGCATTAAGCTCGATTACGCCTCTGTATATCATCCACAAACAAATGGTCAAGTCGAAAGAGCCAACTGTCTTATTATGAGCGGCATTAAGCCCAGACTAGTTCTTTGAAAGAATCAGACAAGCACTGGGTTGAGGAGCTCGACTCCATACTCTGGGGGCTGCGGACCACGCCCAATGGCACTATCGGATACACACCTTTCTTCATGGTGTACGGCGCAGAGGCAGTACTACCCTGCGACATTATTCATGACTCGCCTCGAGTGCGCATGTACGAAGAGAGAGAGGCCGAGCTCGATCGTCAGGACAGCTTAGACGCCCTGGAGGAGGAGCGCGACGTCGCAAAAGCCCGTTCCGCATTTTATCAACAACAGGCTCGCAGGTATCAAAGCAGAGAAGTACGGGCCAAGACTTATAATGTTGGCGAACTAGTTCTACGCTTGCCGGAGAAGAAAAAGGACAAACTCAAGCCCAAGTGGGAGGGTCCCTTCATCATCGACGAAGTTCTCACCAGTGGAGCATACCGCCTGCGCGATGCCTCAGACAATCGCTTGGAGCCGAACCCATGGAACGCGGCCAGACTCCGAAGATTCTATGCCTAGTGTCGAACTCTTTGTTCATCTCCTTCTCCCTCTGGTTTCCATTATTTTGTCTCTCTTCTTTTGCTTTTGTTTTCTTTTGTAGCCTTAAAGCTCTCGTGCGGCTCAACCGTGCACTTGCGACGTATACATCTTCAAACACGTACGCCCATTATACCTGGGGGCTTCTTGAGCAGAAGCTTGCTATTATTATTTCGAGCATCAAGCTCATCACATATGCGTTGTTCTTTCCATATGTACCTTTTCTTCGCCATTATATGCATCGATATGACTTAAGTTTTGGCCAAGCTAGGTTGCATGGCTCCTGTGCTTATGCCCTACATTCCCGTTAGTTCGGCTAGGGCATAAAGGGAGCACCTCTGCGATTGTTACTGCCGGGTCATCCGGATGTGTACCTCAGACTGGGTGAAGCCGAAAGCTAGCGTTCTTAAGGGAATATTCGGTCGGTGAACTAAAGATGTTCTTGCACTCACTCCATCGTGAACCCCCAGAAGTTATATACACTACGATTTTTCAATCACAGTTCAGACATGCACGTTAACGCATGTACACCCAGGGAAAGGAACCCTTAACGGAACTATTCTCTTTGGAAGATGTTTCTTACAATTTTAAATGTAATATAACATAACTAGCCGGATACTTGTCTGTTCAAGCAACTATGACCCCTACGCCTGTTTTCCACGCATACCCCGGTCTACTCGGCCACTCTGGTATTCGGAAACACTCCGCACCCTCGGGTCCAGAGGTTGAAGCGAAAAGGTCTGCCATGACAAGCGTTGTACAATTCAGCTAGAGTTACACAGGCCAAGGAAAGTACATAGTCATTTAAGACTCAAAAACTTCCTGTTCTATGCCGTCCAGCAGGTTGTCCAATTTGCAATCCTGTTGGGAGTACTTGGCGGCTACTTCTACTTGGTTATATACCAAACTCACGGGAATTTCCTTCCCATCTGACCCTAGAGGCCCAACCCGGGCCATATGATTCGGATCAAGCTTGGTGTACCATGTTTTCACCATGGCCCAGGCTTCTCTTGCACCTTCCCGGCAGGCTGATATCTTCCATAACCGGAAACGTCGCCGCGCTCCCTTGAATAGCTGTATAAGCTCTCCCATACTTCCTAGAGGGGAGGTGGATGGCCATAAGGCCTTGGCCACACTTCGCATCGCCTGCCGTGCTTGCTCGTGCATTTGCGACAGCTCTTGTAGCAGATCGCCCGAAGATCCGGACATCTTCTCCTCGGGGAGGCCAGTCAGTATACCTACAGACATAACTCTGTCAGCTCCTTTCCTCGCCGAATTACACGGTGGTAAGTTTGAACACATACTTAATATGCCGCCTCGCAGCCTCTTATTTTCATTCACGGAGTCGGCTAGCTGGGCCCGCACATCCTTCAGCTCTTTGCCCAGCTGGGTCTTGGAATCCTGGAGTTGGTTTTTCTCATCAATAACCTGTTTCAGCACACGTTCGCCTGCAACATGTATCCTTTTGGCTTCTTGTTCATTCGCTTGCGCGACTTCTAGTGCCTCCTCGAATTCCCCTGACAATCATGTCATGGTATATACAACACTGTTAGCATTACTAACATATAATTATATTTTCTCGATGAAGGGGGATATTACCAGGTGGCGCCTTCTTGGATTTCTCCAGTTCGGCGATAACAGCAGTTAGCTGTGTCCGACACCTTTCTAGCTCTTGGGCTAGTAGGATATTCTTCTCCGTAAGAACCTGGTTATGCAAAGATCCTCAAATCAGTTGTACCAACTACTTTAAGTCTCGGGGGCTACTAGCTTACGGTTATCATATTTTTGAGACAGTAAATTTACCTGCACATCTTTTAAATGTTGCTCTGTGGCTCTGCCAAGCCCATTTCGAGCAGCTCGGATGTATGCATTAGCCGAGCTGAAGGCATTGAACGCCTCTTCCGAGAAGCGGGGGTCGCGTAAAACGGCCCTCCGACGCTGGTGATCCATGGCACTCTCCACTTCTGAGTTGGTAACGGACATATCTTCTGAGCCCTCAGCTGAAGGACAGTCCGGCGCCACTCCCATATACTCGCCTCCTCGGCTTAAACTGGGTCCCGGCTGTTGGAAGTATGTCTGGCCGGATCCCTGGACATAGTCTGGCGAACTCTTTTCCTGATACAGGACGAACATGCAAGTCTCAGTTGGATGCGACTGCTAAAAACATATTTGCAAAACCCGTACCTCTTTGACGAGGGCCCGACCGTGCCGTCATTTGCCTTCCTCTTCGAAGGCTTGCCCAGTGTAGGAGCTGCTCTCTTCGGCATCCCTCCTGGGGTAACGCGGCACGTTGAATGCCTCCCCTTTGGAGCATAAGACGGTGCGGTGGGTGAGGCGGAACGGGGGAACCCTTTTGGGGAAGATGTCTCCTGATTACTTACATGGGAGGCGGCGATGATGGCCACTTCCCTGTCGTCGTAGCTCGCCTGGTAAAATATCCCGTCCGTGAGCGTCACGACTATTTCCGGATCCTCCTCGAATCCAGGGTCAAGGGCCCGGTTGTGGTCCTCTGGCTGAGGGGCGGGGCTGTAAAGCCCCTCGGCGACCTTTCTCCAGTGCTATAATAAACAGGCGGATTACAAATTCATTAAAGATAACTTGAGGAAGGGACTAAGTAGCACAGAGGGGTTGAGACCTACCCAGCTAGGTGGATTGTACATGGAATATCCATCTCTGCGCTTGATATGAAGGAATTCCTCCTCCTCCCCCTTGTACAATTCGGCCAATATTTTGGCCAAATCGGCGGGGGTGTCCGGACCCTTCCGGCAGCAGCGGGAGGCGTCATCTTCCCCATTATAGTTCCACATGGGAAGCCCTCGATATTGAAGTGGTTGAACTCCCCGAACTATTGAAATCACCATTACCTCGGCTATTGATATTCCGGACTGAGCAAGCGTCTTTATCTTGCTCATGAGTTGACGAACTTCCGCACTATCGTCTTCCTCGAGACACCGAGGGCGCCAGTTGTGGCGTTTCTTCAATGGAACACTTGTGAACTCGGGAAGGCCCCTCCGAACTGGGTCTGGAAGTGCGACGCCTCAATATAGAACCATTCGGACGGCCACTCTTCGGATGCCTTCCTTGGTGTGCCGGATAGGTATCCGGTCTCGGCGATGCACCATATTTCGACTCCGCCAACTTCGAATATCGATCCCTCGTGGTTGCGCGGGACGAGACAGAATAATTTTCTCCACAATTCAAAATGGGCCTCACAACCCAGGAATAGCTCGCAAAGGGCGACGTAACCCGCGATGTGTAGGATGGAGGCCGGCGTAAAGCTGTGGAGTTGGAGGCCATAATACTCCAGAAGCCCGTGAAGGAATGGATGAATTGGAAAACCGACACCTCTCAGCAGATAGGGGACGAAGCACACTCGTTCCCCCCGGATGGATTGGGGAAATCTTCGGCCTTAGCCCCGCCATCGAAGATGGTCAATCCTGCTCGAACAGGGACCAAACCCGCGGGAGGAAGAAATCCCTGCGTTTGCAGCTTCTCTAGCTAACTATGGGATACGGAGCACCTCTCCCACTCGCCTTTTTCTGGGCCGCAGGGACGGGAAGAGGAGCTAGGAGTGCCGGCCATGTTGGAATGGTCTTTCCTGGCGATCTCTGAGGATTTTTCTGTGTGGTGCCTAATGGATCTGAGATCCAATCCCTTAAATAGACTCTCCTTTTCATGGCCAGGGTGTTATGTGCAAAAATGCCCTAACCTCTCGTATTCGCCTGACACGTAGAAGCCGAAGTTGTGGATGCATAGAAGACGAGAAGGGCAACATTAAATGGAACGCCGAATACATCTCGCTGAAGTCATCGGAGGAGGAACCCGCCTTGCAATGCCGAAGACAATCTATGAGCCGAACACCTCGTCATTGAAGACTAGTTCGAGGGCTACTGAGGGACTCCTGGACTAAGGGGTCCTTGGGCGTCCGGCCTGTTAACCATGGGCCGGACTGATGGGCTGTGAAGATATCAAGACCGAAGACTGCACCCGTGTCCGGATGGGACTCTCCTTGGTGTGGAAGGCAAGCTTGGCGATCGAACGTGTAGGTTTCTCCCTCTGTAACCGACCTCATGTAACCCTAGATCCTCCCGGTGTCTATATAAACCGGAGGACTTAGTCCGAAGAGATATACTCATTACCATAGTCATACAGGCTAGACTTCTAGGGTTTAGCCATCTCGATCTCGTGGTAAATCAACTCTTGTAATACTCATATTCATCAAGATCAATCAAGCAGGAAGTAGGGTATTACCTCCATAGAGAGGGCCCGAACCTGGGTAAACATCGTGTCCCCTGTCTCCTGTTACCATCGACCTTAGACGCACAATTCGGGACCCCCTACCCGAGATCCGCCGGTTTTGACACCGACAATGACGTCCTCGCCTTATCGATCCAGCAAGAGGGGCGAAGTAGTAGATGAGTTCCGGCAGCACGACGATGTGGTGACGGTGGTGGTGAAGAATAATCTCCGTAGGGCTTCGCCAAGCACAACAGAAACTAGACGGAGGATAAACTAGAGGGGACGAGGTTGCCGGCACACGGCTTGGTGAATCTTGATGTGTTCCGGGTGCTAGCCCTGCCCCTCTATTTATATGTTGAGCCCTAGGGTCGTTTCTTGGAGAAAGAGCCTCCTCAAAGTTGGTTTAACCCGCAAGGCAAGAGTCCTTATCGGACTCCAGGACCAGACGCCAGGGTCCTTGGCGTCTGGTCCTAGACGGCAGGGTCCGTGGCGTCTGGCCCCTAGCCTCCGCAAAACTTCCTTTTGCACCTTCCTAAAGCCCCGTGGGCTTTACCCCTTGGCCCAAATAAAGTGTTCTCATACCCGAACATTTCGGGAAACATCTGAAACCCCTTCCGAAGACCAAACACTATTATCCCATATATCAATCTTTACCTCCGGACCATTCCGAAGCTCCTTGTCATGTCCGTGATCTCATCTTGGACTCCGAACAACATTCAGTCACCAACATACATAACTCATATAATACTATATCGTCAACAAATGTTAAGCGTGCGGACCCTACGGGTTCAAGAATGATGTAGACATGATCGAGACGCTTCTCTAATCAATAAACAATAGCGGGACCTGGATTCCCATATTGGTTCCTATATATTCCACGAAGATATTTATTGCTCGAACCTTTATGACAACATACGTAGTTCCCTTTGTCCGTCGGTATGTTACTTGCCCGAGATTTGATCGTCGGTATCTCCATACCTAGTTCAATCTTGTTATTGGCAAGTCTCTTTACTCATTCCGTAATACATCATCCCGTAACTAACTCCTTAGTCACTTTGCTTGCAAGCTTCTTGTGATGCTGTATTACTGAGAGGGCCCAGAGATACCTCTCTGTCATACGGAATGACAAATCCCAATCTCGATTCATGACAACTCAACAGACACCTTTGAAGATACCTGTAGAGCACCTTCATGATCGCCGAGTTACGTTGTGGCGTTTGATGGCACACAAGACATTCCTCCGGAGTCCGGGAGTTGCATGATCTCATGGTCGAGGAAACATGTATTTGACATTAAGAAAGCAGTAGCAATAAACTGAACGATCATATGCTATGCTAACGGTTGGGTCTTGTCCATCACATAATTCTCCTAATGATGTGATCCTGTTATGAAGTGACAACACATGTCCATGGTTAGGAAATCTTAACCATCTTTGATCAATGAGCTAGTCTAGTAGAGGCTCACTAGGGACACGGTATTTGTTTATGTATCCACACATGTATTTAAGTTTCCGATCAATACAATTATAGAATGAATAATAAACCTTTATCATAAATAAGGAAATATAATAATAACAACTTTATTATTGCCTCTAGGGCATATTTCCATCACTTCTTGGTATAGTTTCTTCTGGAAACATATATATTTTCTATGCTACGCAGATACTTGTCGGTGAAGTTTATGTCAAACTTCTCGTTAGAATATAGCATTCTCCTCGATACGTCTAGGACTATTTCTCTATGTGTGCACTAGCAAACAAATCAGCCCCATACTATTTCATACAACAATCTCCAAAACCCAAGGGGGGCAAGACATTGCACCAACAATCTCCCCCTTTTTGGACAACTGTTGATAAACCAATAAACACCAAAGAGTAGATAAAATGTAGGCGGTAACATGCAGAAAGTAAATACTATGAATAACTTCGAAGATAAAGTATGTTCACCCTAAATGTATGCAGCTCTAGAAGAAATTGAATTCTGAAACCTTGCATATGTAATAATGAAAACAATAGAGGGGTATTTATATCTTCGGATGATGGGTTGCTTTCATAAAGAAAATAAAAAATCATTTCAATGCACTCAGTGAACTCTGATGAAATGATTCGTGCAAAACAAGGTTTTGAGAGAATATGGCAGGAGTTCACAATAGTTTTGTCACGACCCGAATTTGGTAGAATCCAAGTATCTGTGCTTATTGTGTTATCCCTGGATCATAGCTAGCACACACAGTAACAAGAATGAATATCAGTAAGACATACATCATTCTACTACAACGGTAGATCCAGATATATATAAATCATACCTTAGGCACAACTCAAGATAGCACATAATACAACGGAATTATACGTAGTCGCTAAGTTAGGGCTCCATCAACGCCACTGGGCTCGTTGAGTGTAGACCATAACCCTATCGTCTCTTAATCTGTCGAGATCTGCACATAACAGGTGCAGATGAGTACGTGGAATGTACTGGCAAGATGCAAAGATAAGTATAACAGAATATAAATATACATACATACATACATACATATATATATATATATATATAAGCATTGCTGGAGGTTTCCTTTGCATAAAACCAATTTTCTTCTATGCTAATTTTTTATAGACTTTCCTTCAAATACTTTTTGGTATAAAAGGTTGGATTGAGACTTTGGATATACGCACCAAAGCTCATTCTCCGATTTTGGTAAAACATACATATATGGTTGAAGTGAAACACATTCACTGTGCTCAATCCTCAACCTAACCCTTAAAACAGATGTTTAGAAATGAGAGGGGATATTCTTCTTCAGTCCAAGTCTTCAGTTGCTCAAATTTGCCCGTAACCGGAGGCGCAGCTAAGCGATTAGGTTTAACCCTCTGCAGAGGTTGTACACGTTCCCCACATGACACAACCAACTTTGTTTATCGTTACACACTTGCAACTGCAACTTGCCTGAGTTCTCCAAGAGCAAATATTCTACTCTGGGTCGTCTCTCCTTCTCTATATGGTATATCTAACGGTAAAAGAAAAAAATACTTCAACACCCAACAAAATCCAAATGAGGATCCAATAAAAACACAAATTATTTGATTGCCACTACGATAATTTCTAGGGCATGGTTAGGGTTGATATAGGATCAAGTTTGGTCTTGAGGGAAACATGACATAGTCATATCCTAGAGTTGGATCTAGTTGATACTAGGTGAAGATCATGGTTTGATAGAAGTAGATTTGTGAGGCAAGGTTCTGTGACAATTTCATAATGGGTTTGTTCGGAATATTTGACTTGCTTAAACGAAAATGGGTATGACATAGGTTTCAAGACAAAGAATTAAATTCTTAATCTTGTAACTCCAATTTTTTTGTGGTGATATCAAATGACCAGAGAGGTTCCCTAGGGTTGAACCTAAGAGATTTATCTGAGGATTAAATTTTAGTTCAACGAAGTTATTTAACGATGATAAAAAAGGTCAAATTAAGGTGTTGATGATAAAACATTGGCTAAAATATGTTGGAAAATTAATCCATCAGTTCCAAAAGAAAGGTTAGGTCCTAAGGTCCAACTTTCATATATAAAACATCTTTATACGATTTACAGAATAAAAGATATAGCCGAAATACTCAAATTCTTGTTTAAATCAATACTAAATTTTAGTTTGCTCAAAAGTGAAATTACATATTTTTATAAAAAAACTGGTTCCAACGAATCCGAGGACATCTTATTTGTTAAAATCGGACATACGGTTTAGGAGATATGAATTTCCAAAGTTATGGTGTTTTTCTGAAAATCAATACGAGATTAAGAAATAGTCTGCACGTGCCCAATTCTGAATGGCTGATATCTCTTTTGAGAGAATAGGGCTTGCTGCTTACGGGGATAGATGGCCGACGACGTAAGGCAACATCGGCGGCTCTGGTTTGTGGGATTCCGACAGTCTCCGGTGACGAAGGCAAGGTGGACGGCGGAGAGGAGGCGAAGGAGGACTTGAGGGACGTGGAGGTGGGCTCGGCCTCGTCCTCGGGCGCGGTACAGAAGACGCCGGAGTTGCGTGGAACTCCGGTGGGTCGTGTTCTTCACGGAGGTGGTGCTCCGGCTAGATGTTTGAGGGAAAGAACTTGTTAGGGAATTCGCACAGAAATAACTCGCCCAGGGAAGAAGTTTGAGCGTGAGGGCTTACTGGAGAGGTCCCGAGCTTCAACGCAAGAAGACAGCAGTGCTCGGCTCCGGCGAGCAATTGCTCGGGAATCGAAGGGCGTTGGAGAGGGTTTCGTTGACTGGGAGATGTGGAGGAGAAGAGAGGTTCCTCGGGAACCCTTTTATAGCATAGGGGAGAGCTGGAACGGGGCGGGGCATCGTCAATGTTAAGGGCATCAACGGCAGCCATTTCCTGTGTGGTAATGGCCATTAGGGCGTGCATTAAGGCGCACTACTACAGGTGAGGGGTCGTGGGAGACGAGGGGAACCGATTCAGGAGGTCAACGGGTGCGGGGGAAAGGAAGCGTTGGGCGCAGCCGCTGTATGCCATAGCGGCTCCTGTGGTGAACGTGAGGAGGAAGAAGACCTCCTGTACGTGTACGTGAGGAGCTGGGCTGTTGGAGTTGGTTGGGACTAGCCCAATTAGTTTTAGGACTAATAAACTTTTTTTTTTGTGTGCGCGCAAAAAGTTTAATTATAGCAGGAATTAAAATATTCGTGTTTACCTATTTATTATTTCAATTCCACGCACATTAAGTTTAGAATTCAATAATCTTATTTTCATGCACAAACTTGTTTTAATAATGCCTTATGGGCTTCATAATTTCCCCAACATATGTCTGAGGGTTTTATGCATACCCAAATGACTAACAAGAAATATTGAATATTTCCCAATAATAGTTTTGGAGAAGTCATATTATCTCCTCTCATATTTTTATTAAATGGTTCATTGAAAATATTTACAAATAAGTTCCAACTTCAAAAGAGAAGCTCCAAACAAAATCCTTTATGAAATATTTTCACACCACAATTGAGGAAGTCATTTTATTCTCACTCATCCATTTGAATGTGGTTTCAAAATATTTCGAAAAGTTCAAAAGTAAATTGAATAAACTTTCCAATCATAGCTTTCTTCATTGGATAAAAATGTTATCCAACTTTTTATAACATGGTTTGAAAAGTTCAAACAAGGTCTCAAAAAACGTTTTAATTTCCCCTGAAGACCATAGCGGTTCAATCAATATTATCTTATTATTAACATTCCAAAATTTGGAAAATTTTAGGATGTTACAAGTTTTATCATAGATGTTCACATCGAGTTTCAAAGTGATCTTTGATAAAATTTCCCTAAAAACTAGGTTTTCGAGAAACATCGTAGCAGAGAATTATGAATGAGTTATTTAGAGATTCCCAGACTCTAATAAAGTTTCCTCCTGCAAAACAAACACGATAGCGATAATATTGCAGGGGGTATTAACATTACATCTAGAGTTGTTTACGAGTACCACATGCGTTACTTTAAGGTTCACACGACCACAAACTTAAATTATTTCATGGCACAACGGAAAAAGAAATGTTTCAATGAAAAGCCAAATGCAAATGACCCAACCCTGACAAATAGACCCGCACATCTATCTCTCAATGTCATCTCCTTCTTTTTGTCAACAAGTGTCAAAAAGGAATGAGAAGAAGATGAGCCTAAGATGGATCTTTTCACACTTGGAGGGGGAAAAGGGATGAACACCAAGAACACAAAGAGGAATTCACTCCAACAGTACCCAATCACACATCCACTAGAATAGCAAACACATAGATCCACAAGATTACAAGAACAATCAAAGGAAACGAGCACTAGGCAGAGGTCTTCCCACTCCTAACAGATGAGGTCTTGATGATGGTAGTCTTCTCCAAGAGGAGGTCTTGAAATCCAGAAGTGGATCGTCTCCTAAGAGGCCTTGATCTCCAATGGAGGGGTAGAAGGAGCAAAGCTCTCAAATATCTCACACATACCTTTGCTAACCCTAAACATAACCCTAGGTACGGAATATATAGGCTTGGGGCGAGGTGGATGTAGTGGAGGCCCAAAACCCGAAGTCAGCCGACCATCCTGTAGGGCCCTTGCGCACATGGTAAGTTGGGCCCGTGCGCACGGTACACGCCCGTGCGCACGGGGTGCTACAAACGTAGCTCCCTGTGTAGCCCATGGGCACGGGGTCTCGGGGGCCCGTGCGCACGGGGTCGCCTGGGACTTCTTGTCCAGCTCCTATTTGGTTCCTTCTTGTTCCGTGCGGACTTGGGGTACTTCTCCTACTCCTAGGTGATGCTCCTTAGCTGCTTGGGAGTGTTCCTCTTCGTACCTAATGACACACAGAGCATTTTGGTGAGGTAGCAACCAAGTTCCACTTGTATCCACATGCATGTCAAGTAGGAAGGAGTTCACCTCGGTTTCCATTGCGTGTGCTCTAACTCTTGTCATGGGTCCACGTGGTGCTTGATGTGTTGGTGTAGAGTCCATGGGGATGACGGAAGGATGCTCCGCATCATTTCCCCCCTTGGGAGAGATCCATCTACGGATCGTGATCTTCATCACCATCGTACTTGGCCAAGTCCTTGACATTGAAGATGTCGCTTGCGTTGTACTTGTCGTGTGGGATGTTGATCTTGTAGGCATTGTCATTGTAGCGTGCTAGCACCTTGAAGGGTACGCTGGCTGATGGTAGTAGCTTTGACTTGCGCTCGTTGGGGAAGCGAACCTTGCGAAGATGAAGCCATACGAGATCTCCCAGTTGGAACACCATTGGTGTCTTGTTGATGTTGAGCTTAGTGGCGATGCGATGTACTTGACGCTCGATCGTGCCCTTGTATCTTCTTGAGAAAGCTTGCCCTTGCACTAGCATCCATGTTTGCGTGTTGTTGGAGTGGAAGAGGTAGAATGTCCAATGGGGACAATGGGTTGAATCCGTAGACAACCTCGAAGGGGGACTTGCCGGTAGTAGAGTGTCGAGCTCGATTGTAGGCGTACACAGCGATGGGTAAGCACTCCTCCTACTCCTTGATGTTCTTCTTTATCAACACGTGTAGGAGGAGTAGATAGCGTACGGTTGGTTTCTTCCGTTTGGCCATCGGTTTGGGGGTGATAGCCCGTCGAGAATAGTAGCTTGATGTTGAGCTTGGCGCATATTATCTTCCAATAGTAGCTCAGGAACTTGACATCGCGGTTCGACACAATGGTCCTTGGCACTCCATGCAACCTCAAGATTTCCCTACAAAAGAGATTTGCAACATGTGAAGCATCGTCTATCTTATTACATGGGATGAAATGTGCCATTTTTGAGAATCGGTCCACAACAAAAAATATGGAATCCTTTCCATTTTGAGTCCTAGGAAAACCAAGCATGAAATCCATACTAATATTCCCATGGTTGATATGGAATTGGAAGTGACATATGTAAACCATGAGATTGGGCTTTTGACTTAGCTTTGCGGCATGTAGAGCATTTGTTGGTGAAGTGTGCCACGTCGTGGAACATCTTTGGCCAAAAGTACTTGAAGGAGAGTGTGGCAAAGGTCTTGTCGCACCCGAAATGTCCCATAAGTCCGCCACCGTGAGCCTCTTGCAAAAGTAACAAACGAAGCGAAGACTCGGGTATACAAAGTTTGTTAGCACGCATAAGGTAACCATTCTTGAGATAATAGTTCTCCCAACAAGTGTTAGCAAGACATTTGGCATAAGGAATTGCAAATGTAGGATCATGTGCATAAAGATCTTTAACATGCTCAAAGCCAATAACATTCAACTCAAGTTGAGTAACTAGCATGCATATGCGGGAAAGAGCATCCGCCACAACATTTTCTTTGCCCTTAATGTACTTTATCACATAAGTAAAAGATTCAATAAATTCACTCCCTTTAGCATGCCGTTTATTCAACTTGGTTTGACCTTTAAGGTACTCTAGTGTCTCATGATCGGTATGTATGACAAATTCATGTCGGCGAAGATAATGCTCCCAAACATGTAATACTCGCAGTAAAGCATACAATTCTTTGTCATAAATGGGATGGTTAAGTTGAGCACCGGAATTTTTTTCACTAAAGTATGCAATGGGTCGCTTTTCTTGCATCGAAACTCCACCAATTCCATTACCGTTAGCATCATAATGAACCTCATAATTTTTGTTGAAATTAGGTAATGCAAGAATTGGGGCATGTGTAAGCAAAGATTTGAGCTCATCAAATGCGGTAGATTGAGATGGACCCCAAACAAAGGGTGCATTCGTCTTACTCAAAGCATGCAACGGTGCGACAGTAGTGCTAAAGTCTTTCACAAAGCGACGATAAAAAACCCGCTAGACCAAGGAAACTACGCACTTGTTGCAAATAGTGGGTTGGGGCCAAGTTTTAATTGCTTCAATTTTAGACTCATCAACATGAACACCCTTGGAAGACACAACAAAGCCCAAGAAAACAATCTTGTCAACACCAAAAGTGCATTTTTCCATATTGGCATAAAGACGCTCTTTTCTAAGAGTTTGCAAAATGCCCTAAGATGATTTACACGCTCTTTGAGGGATTTGCTAAACACAAGAATGTCGTCAAAGTAGACCACACAAACACTCAAATGTAAGGACAGATCACATAATGCATAACACGCATGAAAGTATCGAGTGCTTCCGATAAACCCATAGGCATAACTAACCACTCATACGAACCAAATTTTGTTTTGAAAGCGGTTTTCCATTCATCACCTTCTTGTATGCAGATTTGATAATAACCACTTTTAAGATCAATTTTGAGAAAATAGTGGCACCACTAAGCTCATCTAGCATATCATCAAGGTGTGGAATGGGATGCCTATATCGAACAGTGATAGCATTGATGGGTCTACAATCGGAACACATGCGAAAACTACCGTCTCTTTTTGGCACAAGAATGACTGGTACAACACAAGGACTCAAACTTTCACGCACATGTCCATGGTCTATGAGATGTTGGACTTGCCTTTGTATTTATTTGGTTTCTTCGGGGTTGACGCGGTATGGAGCCTTGTTAGGAAGAGGTGCCCCAGGGATAAGGTCGATCCGATGTTCAATGCCACGTATAGGAGGAAGACCGGGAGGTAGCTCATCGGGGAAGACATCGTTGAATTCCTGCAACAAATCAGACAACACTAGAGGAAGAGGATTAGGAGTGTTAGTCTTTTCCACCTCATCTTTGCACACTAGGACATAGTGGATGGCTCGATGGGTTCTCACACACTTCTCTCACCTCTCTTTTTGTGGCTAGGAGGATTAAGTTTTTCTCTCTTGGCGAAGGGTCACTCAATTTGGGCTTGTGGCACCCACTCTCTTTGTGGTGGTTCACTCTCTCACTAGTCTCTCCATGATGGGTGGATGCTTGCTTGTTGGCGATCACTTGGCTTGGTGACATAGGTCATAACACGTACTCCGTTCCCTTCATCTTGAAGCTATAGTGGTTTGTTCTCCCGTTGTGGATGACGTCGCGGTCGAATTTCCAAGGTCTTCCCAAGAGAAGATGGCTCACGGACATAGGAACCACATCACACTCCAAGGTGTCCTCATAGGCGTCGATCTTGAATGAAACTTGCACGGTGTGCTCCACTTGTATGGTGCCGGAGTCGCTGGGCCATTGGACCTTGTAGGGGTGATGATGCTTATTCTTGACCAATTGTAGCTTGGAACATAGCTCTTCACTTTCCAAGTTGTGGCAACTTCCTCCGTCAATGATGACTTTCATGGAGCGCTCGTTGATGCCAGCCTTGGTGTGGAAGATGTGACACCTTTGTTCTTCGTCTTGTTGGTGTTGAAGTGTCAAGACCTTGGAGACCATGAGAGCGGGACTTGAATCATTGTCACAATGGACTTGAGCATATTTTTCTTTGTTTGCTTGATGGTGCATGGCGACGTGCTCGAGAGCTTCCATCTCGTCTTCACTCATGGAGTCGTACGTGCCATCATCATTTGCAATCATGGTGTGTCGGTTGATGCATTGGAAAGACTTCTGTCCACAGCCACCACATGTAAAGCACTTGAGATAAATTGTCTTGACGGGATCGTCCGGTGGTGCCGATGAAGAAGAAGTCTTGTTCTTGTAGGTGCTTGCCGAAGGATGAGTTGAGGAAGGCGACACTTGCTTGGAACTTGACTTGTCGCCGGTACTTGGTGATGCTCTAGTCGAGGCAGGAGGTGACGAAGTCATAGTAGAGGTAGCTTGAGTGTATGAGCCATAGGTCTTGGATGAGTACTTGGCGTATTTGAAGTCTTCTTGTACTTGCCGCTCCGCCTTGGTCGCTTGATAAACTATCCCGAGAAGGTTGGAGTAGGGTTGGAAATCGGCGATCTTCCTTATTGGATGGTTGAGGCCGTTTAAGAAGCGTGCCATTGTTTGCTCATCATCTTCTTCGACATTAGCTCGTATCATGGCGATCTCCATTTCTTGATAGTATTCTTCCACCGTCTTCGTGCCTTGCTTGAGGAGTTTCAACTTCTTGAAGAGATCTCATGTATAGTATGTAGGCACGAAGCAAGCACGCATGATGTCCTTCATTTGTGTCCAAGTCATGATGGGTGGCTCATGATGTCGCTTGAAGCTACGTCGGTATTTCCCCAAAGAGGAAGGGATGATGCAGCACATCGGCGGTAGGTATTTCCCTCAGATATGAAACCAAGGTTATCGAACCAGTAGGAGAACCAAGCAACACTATGTAAACGGTACCTGCACACAAAGAACAAATACTTTCAACCCGATGTAAAAGAGGGGTTGTCAATCCCTCCCGGGTAAAAAGATAGATAAAATTGTAGTAGATTGGATAAATAGATCTCGCGAGAACGCGAGATAAAATAAATAACAAAACTATTGCAGCAAGGTATTTTTGGGTTTTTGGATTAATAGATCTGAAAATAAAAGCGAATAAAAATAGATCTTGAAGGCAAATATGATAAAGAAAAGACCCGGGGGCCGTAGATTTCACTAGTGGCTTCTCTCGAGAAAAATAGCATACAGTGGGTAAACAAATTACTGTTGGGCAATTGATAGAGCTTCAAATAATCATGACGATATCCAGACAATAATCATTATATAGGCATCACGTCCAAGATTAGTAGACCGACTCCTGCCTGCATCTACTACTATTACTCCACACATCGACCGCTATCCAGTATGCATCTAGTGTATTAAGTTCATGGAAAAACGGAGTAATGCAATAAGAACGATGACATGATGTAGACAAGATCTATCTATGTAGAGATAGACCCCATCGTTTTATCCTTGGTAGCAATGATACATACGTGTCGGTTCCCCTTCTGTCACTGGGATCAAGCACCGTAAGATCGAACCCACTACAAAGCACCTCTTCCCATTGCAAGATAAATAGATCAAGTTGGACAAACAAAACCCAAATATCAGAGAAGAAATACGAGGCTATAAGGAATCATGCATATAAGAGATCAAAGAAACTCAAATAACTTTCATGGATATAAAAAGATAGATCTGATCATAAACTCAAAGTTCATCGATCCCAACAAACACACCGCAAAAGAGTTACATCATATGGATCTCCAAGAGACCATTGTATTGAGAATTCACAGAGAGAGAGGAAGCCATCTAGCTACCAACTACGGACCCGAAGGTCTACAAAGAACTACTCACGCATCATCGGAGAGGCACCAATGGAGGTGGTGAACCCCATCCGAGATGGTGTCTAGATTGGATCTGGTGGTTCTGGACTCTGTGGCGGCTGGATCAATATTTCGTCGACTCCCCTAGGGTTTTGGGAATATTGGGGTATTTATAGAGCAAAGAGGCGGTCCGGGGGGCACCCGAGGTGGGCACAACCCACCAGGGCGCGCCTGGGCCTCCTGGCGCGCCCTGGTGGGTTGTGCTCTCCTCGGAGCACCCCCAGGCGCAGCCAGGGCCCATTATGTTCCTTCTGGTCAAAAAAATCTCCGTGGAGTTTTGTTGCGTTTGGACTCCGTCTGATATTGATTTCATACGATATAAAAAACATGCAGAAAACAACAACTGGCACTTGGCACTATGTCAATAGGTTAGTACCAAAAAATGATATAAAATGACTATAAAATGATTATAAAACATCCAAGATTGATAATATAATTGCATGGAACAATAAAAATTATAGATACGTTGGAGACGTATCAGCATCCCCAAGCTTAACTCCTACTCGTCCTCGAGTAGGTAAGTGATAAAAACAGAATTTTTGATGTGGAATGCTGCCTAACATGTCATATCATATTCTTTTCTTTATAGCATGGACATTTGGACTTTTATGTGATTCAAAGCAATAGTCTAGTTTTGACATGATAATTTAATACTCAAGCATATCAACAAGCAACCATGTCTTTCAAAATATCAACGCTAAAATAAGTTATCCTTAGCCCATCATGCTCAACCATTGATCCATTCATGAAACACACTCGCATATTAGCTACACCCAATACTTAAGTAAGATCATATTGCCTCCTAGTTGGTGCTTTTGTAAGAGAAGATGGAGACTCAAATTCAAAATAAAAATTGCATAAAGTAAAAGAAATGCCCTTCGCGGAGGGAAGTAGGGATTTGTAGAGGTGCCAGAGCTCAAAGCGAAAAACTTAGAGATAAAAACATTTTGGGAGGTGTATCCATCCCACCAACGAAAACGACTTAGAGTTCCCAACACTTTCCATGCTAGATATATCATAGGCGGTTCCCAAACAGAAAATAAAGTTTATTCCTTTTTCCACCATACTTTCACTTTCCATGGCTAGCCGTATCCACGGTTGCCCTCCATACCAACACTTTCCAAGGAATTTATTATTTGACAACATAAAGTAAATTCATTTTTCATTTCGGGACTGGGCATCCCTAATACCTTTGCCTTACTCTCGTGCAATGACAAGTGAATAAACACTCATCGTGAGAATAACACATCTAGCATGGAAAATATTAGCCACCCCTCACCGCTCCGCGAGCGAAACGAACACACAAAAGAGAAGTTTATTTTGAAAATTAGAGATGGCACATGCAAATTTGCTTAGAACGGCAAAAGAATACCGCATATAGGTAGATATAGTGGACTCATGTGGCAAAACTGGTTTAAAGGATTTTGGATGCACAAGTAGAGATCATACTTAGTGCAAAATGAAGGCTAGCAAAAGATTGAGAAGCGACCAACCAAGAAACGGATAATCTCATAAGCAAGCATTAAGCATAATTAACACCGAATAATGCACCACAAGTAGGATATAATTTCATTGCATGACTATTGACTTTCGTGCTTGCATAGGGAATCACAAACCTTAACACCAATATTCTTACTAAAGCATAATTACTCATCAACATAACTCACATATCACATCATCATATCTCAAAACTATTACTAAGAATCAAGTTTATTTTGTCCAATGATCTTCATGAAAGTTTTTATTATATCCTTCTTGGATATCTATCACTTTGGGACTAATTTTCATGTGTTGCTTTTCATAAGTTCAAACAAATATAAGCGGATATCATGAGCATAATTTTTTTTCTTTCTCTCAAATTAATTTAAGTGAAGCAAGAGAGAATTTCTTCAAATTTTTACTAACTCTCAAACAAATCTAAGTGAAGCAAGAGAGCATTTCTTCAAAAATACTAAGCACACCGTGCTCAAAAAGATATAAGTGAAGCACTAGAGTAAGTCCATAGCTCATAATATTTTTAAGTGAAGCATAGAGAGCAATTCTAACAAGTCATGAAATAATTTTGGCTCTCCCAAATAAGTGTCTCCAGAAAGGGATCAAGACTTAAAACATAAAATAAAACAAGCAAAGATTCAAATCATACAAGACGCTCCAAACAAAACACATATCAGGTGACGAATAAAAATATAGCTTCGAGTAAAATACCGATGGTCGTTAGAAGAAAGAGGGGATGCCACTCGGGGGCATCCCGAAGCTTAGTTGGTTGCTCATTTTTGGATAATAGCTTGAGATGCCGGGGCATCCCCAAGCTTAGGCTCTTCTACTCCTTATTCCTTCATCCATCTAAGATAACCCAAAACTTGAAATTTTCAATCACACAAAACTCAACAAAAACTTCGTGAGATCCGTTAGTATAAGAAAGTAAACCACTACTATAAGTATTGTACCAAACCAATTCATATTTTGTTTTTGCATTATATCTACTGTATTCCAACTTTTCTATGGAAAAACCCCATCAAAGAAAACCAGAGAGCCATCAAAATAAGCACACAACGCAAAGAAAACAGAATCTGTCAAAACAGGACGGTCTGTAGCAATCTGACTATTTCGAATACTTTTGTAACTCCAAAAATTCTGAAAAACTAGGAAGACTTGGGTAACTTGTATATTAATCTTCTTCAAAACGAATTGGCATTTTATCACGCTCTGATAAAAAAATAAGAATTGTTTTCGTGAGCGTTAAAGTTTCTATTTTTTTCAGCAAGATCAAACAACTATCACCCAAGAAGATCCTATTGGTTCTACTTGGCACAAAAACTAATTAAAGCACAAAAAACACAATAATAACAGTAGCATAATTGTGCTAAAACTCAAGAACAGAAAGCAAAAAGCAAAAATAAAATTTATTCATTGGGTTGCCTCCCAACAAGCGCTATAGTTTTACGCCCTTAGCTTGGCATAAAGCAAGGATCTAAGTTTTGTCATCTTTCTTCTTAACTTTCTTAGAGGTGTTTTCATCATGGGGTTTTGTAAACACAACATAAAACATATTATCTATAGAAACCTTAGCATTCCTGAGTTGGTGTTCATCATAACCCTTTTGATTTCCCGCAACAATCCAAGAGTAATGTTGATTAACATTATCGAAAACTTGTTGGATTATATCTAAAGTGGGGACTTCCTTTTTAAGATTCTCATCAAAGATTTTATTGTCCCCAAGCAAATGTCTTAATGCATAGTCACTATTGTAAAGAATTTCATCTATCACAGGTTTTTCACAATTCATACCATAAAAATCAAAGATTTCCCTAGCTTCCCGTATTATGTAATCAAATTCATTCATAAGAACAAGGGTGGCCAACTTTTTAGCCCTAGGATTCTTTATAACGGGAAGCTCAAAAAACAATCTTTGCAAAGTAGAATGGGTACGAATAAATTTCCTTTCAAGTTTCAGAACTAGTGCTGAAATAGCATGCGCATAAGATCTAGTAGTTTTAAGTATAGGAGCATCATCAAGACTCAAATTTCCCATACAATTGAAAAATTCTTGGATACGTTCTTTTCCCATAACATTCCCTTGCCCCAAGAGAAAAGTTTTAGCATCCAGATTGCCCGTACGTCCAATCTTAGGTGTTAGTCCATCATCTGTTGGTGCCATACCGAAATCACTCATGATTCCAAGAAAAGAATAGATCTGAGAAGAAAAAGGCGAACGGAGAAAGAGAGGCGAATAAAACGACAATTTTTTGTGAAGTGGGAGAGAGGAAAATGAGAGGCAAATGGCAAATAATGTAAATTGCGAGGAGATGCGATTTGTGATTAGGAACCTGGTATATGTTGAAGATCCTCCCCGGCAACGGTGCCAGAAATTCCTTTTGATGTCGCTTGAAGCTACATCGGTATTTCCCCAAAGAGGAAGGGATGATGCAGCATAGCGGCGGTAGGTATTTCCCTCAGATATGAAACCAAGGTTATCGAACCAGTAGGAGAACCAAGCAACACAACATAAACAGCCCCTGCACACAGATAACAAATCCTCGCAACCCGACATGTTAAAGGGGTTGTCAATCCCTTCCGGGTTACGGCGCCTCAAGATAGGCAAACAGACGTGAGATAAATTGTAGTAGATTGATAAATCGAACGCCAAATAAAATAAATAGAAATAAAACGCAGCAAGTTATTTTTGTATTTTTGGATTAATAGATGTGGAAATAAATGCAAAGGAAAAGTAGATCGCAAAGGCAAATATATGAGAAAGAGACCCGGGGGCCGTAGGTTTCACTAGTGGCTTGTCTCGAGAAAAATAGCAAACGATGGGTGAAAAAATTACTGTTGGGCAATTGATAGTACTTCAAATAATCATGACGATATCCAGGCAATGATCGTTACATAGGCATCACGTCCACGATTAGTAGACCGTCTCCTGCCTGCATCTACTACTATTAGTCCACACATCGACCGCTATCCAGCATGCATCTAGTGTATTAAGTTCATGAAAAAAATGGAGTAATGCAATAAGAATGATGAAATGATGTAGACAAGATCTATCTATGTAGAGATAGACCCCATCATTTTATCCTTAGTAGCAACGATACATACGTGTCGGTTCCCCGTCTGTCACTGGGATCAAGCACCGTAAGATCGAACCCACTACAAAGCACCTCTTCCCATTACAAGATAAATAGATCAAGTTGGCCAAACGAAACCCAAATATTGGAGAAGAAATACGAGGCTATAAGCAATCATGCATATAAGAGATCAAAGAAACTCAAATAACTTTCATGGATATAAAACGATAGATCTGATCATAAACTCAAAGTTCATCGATCCCAACAAACACACAGCAAAAGAGTTACATCATATGGATCTCCAGACCATTGTATTGAGAATTCAGCGAGAGAGAGGAAGCCATCTAGCTACTAACTACGGACTCGAAGGTCTACAAAGAACTACTCACGCATCATCGGAGAGGCACCAATGGAGGTGGAGAACCCCATCCAAGATGGTGTCTAGATTGGATCTGGTGGTTCTGGACTCTGTGGCGGCTGGATCAATATTTCGTCGACTCCCCTAGGGTTTTGGGAATGTTGGGGTATTTATAGAGCAAAGAGGCGGTCTGGGGGGCAGCCGAGGTGGGCACAACCCACCAGGGCGCGCCTGGGCCTCCTGGCGCGCCCTGGTGGGTTGTGCTCTCCTCGAAGCACCCCCGCAGGCGCAACCAGGGCCCATTATGTTCCTTCCGGTCCAAAAAATCTCCGTGGACTTCCGTTGCGTTTGGACTCCGTCAACTGGCACTTGGCACTATGTCAATCAGGGCCCATTGATTTCCTGCGATGTAAAAAACATGTAGAAAACAGTAACTGGCACTTGGCACTATGTCAATAGGTTAGTACCAAAAAATGATATAAAATGATTATAAAACACCCAAGATTGATAATATAACAGCATGGAACAATCAAGAATTATAGATACATTGGAGTCGTATCAGCTCATCCTTCTCGTGGCGTTGCTCGATCACTTGCTCCCACCAAATGAGGACATAGTCTTGAAACTCGAGGGATGCCATGGCGATATTATTTTCCTCACCATAGTTGTGAAGACAGAATATGTTGTCGACTTTCAGTGCCCACGAGAGGTACTCCTCGGGATCATTGCATTCTGAGAACTTGGGCATGGTGAACTTGAGCTTGTCGTTGTAGAGTTCTTCATCATACTGATGATGTTTATGTCCCTGTTGGCATGGAGGAGGGTCTTTAAGCACTCTATCCGCTTGGTGCCGCTCTTGACGTGGAGGAGGGTCTTCGTCGTGGATGCGCTCTTGGCGTAGTGGAGGTCGAGGCATATGTACCCGGATTCGCCTTTCTTGTTGTTCTTCACGTCGAGCGGCTTCTTCTTGTCGTGCTTGACAAAGGGCTTCCTCTTGCTGACGTACTTGACGGTTGCGTTGGGCAACATCTCGAGTGGACTCTCGGAGTGCATCTCCAGCCGTCTGAGCTTGAGCTTCACGGCTTTGTTGCTCTTGCCGGATTGCACCGCCATCTTGAGATGCTTGATGTGGACGATGTGGCGGTAGTTGTTCCTGATCCATGGCTTCTCGTTCTTGGCGTCACACCTGCTCACGTGCTTGAACTCGGTCTTGTAGGCCATTGCCATGGAACGGATTTTCTTGCGCTTGGCGGTCTTGAGTGTCCTCGCGTCGAGGAGGACTCGCATTGGAAGAATAATATGGCGATGAGTGGCGACTTGAGTGGCGCCGTCTTGGTGAAGAGGTTGAGGAAGATGCGCGGCTCACGATCATGTTGCGGAATTCATCCATTTGTTTGGAGAGCTTAGCGTCCAAATAGTCCAGTTGTCGTGCTTCCGATTGTCATAGGTCGGTGGCAAGTTGCTCGATGCGATCAGCCAAGGCTTCACTCTCTTGATGTAGAGCTTGTTGTGCGATGAAGAAGTGATTCTTGGTGATGTAGTCGCGTTCGCCATCTTGATCCTCGAAGAGCGGGTTTGCCGAAGTAGGCCTATCCATCATGTGGAAGTGGTGGTAAGTAGAAAAATGAGAGAACAAAACCAAAGTTACCTTTTCTGAAGATTGTGGATGTAACAAGTACGATCCCACATGATGCTATAATAGTAGAATTGGTACCGGGTATTGTTTCTCACACCTACAAGGAAAAGGCTTATGGAGGATCTCGGTTAGGAAGTGGCACAAATAAGTCAAGCAAATGTTAGTCAAGATGTTGAAAAAGTTGAAAAGATGCACAAATTGCAAGTAAGATAAATAGACCAAACCCAAGGATATCACTAGGAACACACACACGGAAGATAGATGGGATCAGCACCACCAAGGAATGAGCTCAAAGAGGTGGAACCACGGAAATGCTCTTGTTTTACGGATACTAGAGAGACGCTAGCTCGATTGCTCTAATGGGCTAGGTACGCTGGTGCACCCACCTAATAGAGAAACGGGCTGTGTACTATCCCATGTATGCTTATGTATGTATGAACCAAGATGATGAACTAGGCAAAGTGGCTCAATGTTATTGCTTACAAGCTCTTGCTTCTCTTTTCTTTTTCTTAAAAGCTTCCTTTTTTACTATGCCACATTACTTGATATGCGAGCCACAATGTGAGGTAACATGTAGTATATGCACGGGAGAGGCGTAACACTAAAGGTGCACTGTAAGTGTGGCCCAGAACTTGCTAGCCTCGATGGGTAAGCTACGCAAAAGAGGCTCGAGGCTATCAAGGTAATGGCAATGGTAATACAATGGTGTCGTCAAGGTTACCGTCCTTGCTTATGATTGGTATGAAGACAAAGTGGTCGATGTCGAAGTGGAGTCCAAGACGATGACGAGTGGTGGTGATGATGAAGTCAAATTTCTCCTAAGTAGTCGAAACACCTTAGGACACGAGAGAACCGCAATCCAAAATCTCAAACACCCATGAGAAGTAGTGCGGAAGAACAAAAGTGGTGGTGGAATGGCAACAAGATGAAAAATGGCAGCTGGCCGACAGGTTCTGGAAGGCTCGTGTGCAAGGGGTAAGTGATGCCCGTGTGCATTAGGGCCCGTGTGCACGGGATCCTGTGCACGGAGTGCTCTGCGAGTGGATGAACAGCTCCAGATCCGTGGGGATTTTGTGAAATTCGGCCAAAGGTGGTAGGGGTTAGATCCACTTGTCAAACACCAAATTTGTGGATCAAATCAACCAAATCTCACAAGATCCAACACATTGCAAGAAATGTTTTGGGGCTATTTTTGTGGGGATTTTCGAATTAGGACGAAAAACAACAAAACCAAGCTAGCAAATAGGGGTAGGGACTCCAAGATGTGAATCAACCTTGCTCATGATACCAAGATGTTGTATGGTGAAACCCTAAGATGGATCTTTTCACACTTGGAGGGGGAAAAGGGATGAACACCAAGAACACAGAGAGGAATTCAATCCAACAATACCCAATCACACATCCACTAGAATAGCAAACACATAGATCCACAAGATTACAAGCACAATCAAAGGAAACAAGTACTAGGTAGAGTTCTTCCCACTCCTAAGAGATGAGGTCTGGATGATGGTAGTCTTCTCCAAGAGGAGGTATTGAAATCCACAAGTGGATCCTCTCCTAAGAGGCCTTGATCTCCAATGGAGGGGTAGAAGGAGCAAAGCTCTCAAATATCTCACATATGTTTTTGCTAACCCTAAACATAACCCTAGGTACAGAATATATAGGCTTGGGGGCGAGGTGGATGAAGTGGAGGCCCAAAACCCGAAGTCAGCCGACCATCCTATAGGGCCCGTGCGCATGGGGGTTCCGTGCACATGGTACATGCCCGTGCGCACGGGGTGCTACAACCGTAGCTCCCTATGTAGCCCGTGGGCACGGGGTCTCGTGGGCCTGTGCGCACGGGGTCGCCTGGGACTTCCTGTCCAGCTCCTGTTTGGTTCCTTCTTGTTCCGTGCGAACTTGGGGTACTTCTCCTACTCCTAGGTGATGCTCCTTAGCTGCTTGGGAGTGTTCCTCTTCATACCTAATGAAACATAGAGCATTTAGGTGAGGTAGCAACCAAGTTCCACTTGTATCCACATGCATGTCAAGTAGGAAGGAATTCACCTCGGTTTCCATTGCGCATGCTCTAGCTCTTGTCATGGGTCCACGTGGTTCTTGATGTGTTGGTGTAGAGTCCATGGGGATCATGGAAGGATGCCCCGCACCACTTTCTTCTCTTCTTCTCCCGTGACAATGTCATCGGAACGAGGAGCTTGATCTATGTCAACATCCATCTAAGCATGTTCATCAGAGGCTGGGATAGGGGTTGATTCTTTGCGGGTAGCGCTAGGCTCACTCTCATCTTTTCCTTTCTTTTTTGCAGTAGGCTTGGAGGGCATTTTTTCTGCAGCATTCCTCAGTGGGGACGGAATGACTTTCTCAGCACACTCAATTTCAACTCTTCTTCAGGAGCGTTTGATACGTCTCCATCGTATCTACTTTTCCAAACACTTTTGCCCTTGTTTTGGACTCTAACTTGCATGATTTGAATGGAACTAACCCGGACTGATGCTGCTTTCAGCAGAATTGCCATGGTGTTATTTTTGTGCAGAAATAAAAGTTCTCGGAATGACCTGAAACTTCCCGGAGAATATTTTTGGAATATATAAAAAATACTGGCAAAAGAATCAAGACCAGGGGCCCCACACCCTATCCACGAGGGTGGGGGGCGCGCCCCTTTCCTCGTGGGCCCCCTGGAGCTCCACCGACATCAACTCCAACTCTATATATTCACGTTCGAAGAGAAAAAAATTAGAGAGAAGGATTCATCACGTTTTACGATATGGAGCCGCCGCCAAGCCCTAATCTCTCTCGGGAGGGCTGATCTGGAGTTCGTTCGGGGCTCCGGAGAGGGGAATCCGTCACCGTCGTCATCATCAACCTTCCTCCATCACCAATTTCATGATGCTCACCGCCGTGCGTGAGTAATTCCATCATAGGCTTGCTGGACGCTGATGGGTTGGATGAGATTTACCATGTAATCGAGTTAGTTTTGTTAGGGTTTGATCCCTAGTATCCACTATGTTCTGAGATTGATGTTGCTATGACTTTGCTATGCTTAATGCTTGTCACTAGGGCCCGAGTGCCATGATTTCAGATCAGAACCTATTATGTTTTCATGAATATGTATGAGTTCTTGATCCTATCTTGCAAGTCAATAGTCACCTACTATGTGTTATGATCTGGTAACCCCGAAGTGACAATAATCGGGACCACTCCCGGTGATGACCGTAGTTTGAGGAGTTCATGTATTCACTAAGTGTTAATGCTTTGGTCCGGTACTCTATTAAAAGGAGGCCTTAATATCCCTTAGTTTCCAATAGGACCCCGCTGCCACGAGAGGGTAGGACAAAAGATGTCATGCAAGTTCTTTTCCATAAGCACGTATGACTATATTCGGAATACATGCCTACATTACATTGATGAACTGGAGCTAGTTCTGTGTCACCCTATGTTATAACTGTTGCATGAGGAATCGCATCCGACATAATTATCCATCACTGATCCAATGCCTACGAGCTTTTCACATATTGATCTTTGCTTAGTTACTTTACCGTTGCCACTGTTACAATACTACAAAACTGCTACTGTTACTTTTGCCACCGTTACCGTTACTTCCATACTACTTTGCTACTAAATACTTTGCTGCAGATATTAAGATTTCCAGGTGTGGTTGAATTGACAACTCAACTGCTAATACTTGAGAATATTCTTTGGCTCCCCTTGTGGCGAATCAATAAATTTGGGTTGAATACTCTACCCTCGAAAACTGTTGCGATCCCCTATACTTGTGGGTTATCAAGACTATTTTCTGGCGCCGTTGCCGGGGAGCATAGCTCTATTCTTTGAGTCACCTGGGATTTATATCTGCTGATCACTATGAGGAACTTGAAAGATGAAAAAACCAAGATTTATCCCTCAACTACGAGGGGAGGTACGGAACTGCCATCTAGCTCTGCACTTGATTCACCTTCTGTTTTGAGTAAACTTGCAACACCTAAACCTGCTTCTGCTATTAATTCTGATATGTCGCATGTTATTGATGATGCCACTTCTGCTATGCATGATACTTATGATGAAACTACTTCTATGCTTGATACTACTGTGCCATTAAGAGAATTTCTTGATGAAAAACTTGCTAGGGTTAGAGAGAATGAAATTATTGAAACTGATAATATTGATGAAAGTGATGATGAAGATTCTCCCCCTAGGTATGAATTGCATGTTGTGCCTGAGGGTTATGTTATGGATGAAGAAGCTGCTAGAGATTTTCTTGCTTGCAATGATACATATGATCTTAAGAAATTATTAGCTAAGCTGAAAGAAAAATCTTTGAATGCTAGAATGAAATATGACCCTGCTTTTGCTACTTCACCTATCTGTATTTCCGATAAGGATTATGATTTCTCTGTCGATCCTGAGATAATTACTTTGGTTGAATCTGATCCTTTTATGGCTATGAATCTAAAACTGTTGTGGCACATCTTACTAATTAAATGATATAGCCACCCTATTCACTCATGAGGAGAAAATACGTTACTACTATATCCTTAAATTATTTCTGTTCTCATTAAAGGGTGATGCTAAAACATGGTTTAATTCTCTTGATCCTGGTTGTGTGCGTAGTCCCCAGGATATGATTTATTACATCTCTGCTAAATATTTCCCCGCTCATAAGAAACAAGCTGCCTTAAGGGAAATATATAATTTTGTGCAAATTGAAGAAGAGAGTCTCCCACAAGCTTGGGGGAGGCTTCTCCAATTACTTACTGCTTTGCCTGATCATCCTCTCAAGAAAAATGAAATACTTGATATCTTTTATAATGGACTAATCGATGCTTCCAGAGACCACCTGGATAGTTGTGCCGGTTGTGTTTTTAGGGAAAGAACTATTGATCAAGCTGAATTGCTATTGAATAATATGTTGAGTAATGAAAATGATTGGACACTTCCTGAACCAACTCCTAAGCCAACTCCGAAGAAAAGGGGTATTCTATTTCTCAGTCCTGAAGATATGCAAGAGGCAAAGAAATCTATGAAAGAAAAGGGTATTAAAGCTGAAGATGTTAAGAATTTACCACCTATTGAAGAAATACATGGTCTTGATAACCCGACACAGGTAGTAAAGGTAAATTCTCTCTATAGATTTGATGAAGGTGATATTCCTCGTTATAAGTCTGCTAGCCAATGCTTAGATGAGTTTGATAATTTTATTGTTAAACAAGAAAACTTCAATGCTTATGTTGGTAGACAATTGAAACGTAATGCTTATATGATTGAACACTTGAGTGATTATATGTCTAGAGTTAAAGGTGAACTTAAACTTATTAGTAAACATGCTTCTATGGTTACCACTCAAGTAGAACAAGTGCTTAAAGCTCAGAATGATTTGCTCAATGAATTAAATAATAAGAAAAATGATAATGCTGTTAGAGTTATGACTAGAGGGGGTAAAATGACTCAGGAACCTTTGTATCCTGAGGGCCACCCTAAGAGAATTGAGCAAGATTCTCAGAGAACTAATGTTGATGCACCTAGTCCTTCTAAGAAGAAGAAAAAGAAAAATGATAGGACTTTGCATGCTTCTAGTGAACCTGTTGTTGACACACCTGAGAATCCCAATGATATTTCTATTTCTGATGCTGAAACACAATCTGGTGATGAACATGAACCTAGTGATAATATTAATGATGATGTTCATGTTGATGCTCAACCTAGCAATGACAATGATGTAGACATTGAACCGGCTGTTGATCTTGATGAGCCACAAAATCAACGTTATGATAAGAGAGACTTTGTTGCTAGGAAGCACGGTAAAGAAAGAGAACCATGGGTTCAGAAACCCATGCCTTTTCCTCCTAAACCATCCAAGAAAAAGGATGATGAGGATTTTGAGCGCTTTGCTGAAATGATTAGACCTATCTTTTTGCGTATGCGTTTGACTGATATGCTTAAAATGAATCCTTATGCTAAGTATATGAAAGAAATTGTCACAAATAAGAGAAAGATACCGGAAGCTGAAATTTCCACCATGCTTCCTAATTATACTTTTAAGGGTGGAATACCTAAGAAACTAGGAGATCCAGGAGTACCAACTATACCATGCTCCATTAAAAGAAACTATGTTAAAACTGCTTTATGTGATCTTGGAGCCGGTGTTAGTGTTATGCCTCTCTCTTTATATCGTAGACTTGATTTGAATAAGTTGACACCTACTGAAATATCTTTGCAAATGACCGATAAATCAACTGCTATACCTGTCGGTATTTGTGAGGATGTGCCTGTTGTGGTTGCAAACGTTACTATTTTAACGGACTTTGTTATTCTTGATATTCCCAAGGACGATAGTATGTCGATTATCCTTGGTAGACCCTTTTTGAATACTGCAAGGGCTGTTATTGATTGCAACAAAGGCAATGTCACTTTTCATGTTAATGGTAATGAGCATACGGTACACTTTCCGAGGAAACAACCTCAAGTCCACAGTATCAATTCTATTGGAAAAATTCCAATGATTACTATTGGAGGTTTTGAATTCCCTCTTCCTACTGTCAAGAACAAATATGATATCCTTATTGTTGGGGACGTGCATATCCCCGTTGAGGTAATCAGTGTTATTCGAAATTCTCCGGTTTCATGCGATTCAGAATGAGTTCGTTAACAAGACTTGATCAACCTTGTTAGTGGATTCCTTTTGATGAGCATGAGATGGATGAAGTTAGAAAGCACAACTCTCTGTACCCTCCTTTTACTTTCTGTTATTTAGATTAAATAAAGCAAAAATAGTATTTTCTGTCTGTTTTCTGAATTATCCTTGAAATAAAAAATACCCCAAAAATAAAAGTTCTCCAAATGTCTCGAAAATGAAATATGATTATTTGTAGAATATTTAAGAATATCTGGCACTGAGAACACACCAGAGGGGGCAACCACCTGGCCACGAGGGTGCAAGGCGCGCCCTACCCCCTGGGCGTGCCCCCTGCCTCGTGGGCCCCTCGTGGCCCCCCTCCACTTATTCCAGCACCCATACACTCCTTCTTCCTCCAGAAAAAATCACCAACCAGCTCAAACCCGTGTTCTAGCTCGTTTTGCTGCCATTTTCGATCTCCTTGCTCAAAGCTCCATTCACATAACTGCTTTGGGGGATTGTTCTTCGGTATGTGACTCCTCCAATGGTCCAATTAGTTTTTGTTCTAGTGCTTTATTTATTGCAATTTTTTGCTGCTTAGGTGACACTGTTCTTGAGCTTGCATGTCCAATTTGTATGGTCTCAAGTAGTTCTAATGCATGATATAGTCTCTAGGCACTTGTGGGAGTAGTTGCTATCAATCTTGTTGAGTTTGGTTCACTTTTATTTTGAGTCACTAAAAAATTCAGAAATTTTTCAGAGGAAGAAATATGTTTAGGAAAATGTACCAAGGTGGTTCCTCAAAGAAGCAAGGACCCAGGCTCGCGATACGTGAGCCGGACTATGAACTACCAAGAGAAGCTCAAGTGCGGCCTTGTGAATGGCCGTCAGAAGATTTTATGGTCCAAGCAGGCATTAAGGAGGAATTTGACGCGTATGTGCGCAATGCTGAACTTGAGGGCTTGGTGTCAGATAAGTGCCCCCAATATTACTACCTAACTTATTCCTTTGTGAGAAGGTTTAAATTTACATCATCACGCAATTCTCACACTGTCCTATTTGATCTTTATGATAAATCTTATACCATGGACTTAGAAGATTTTAATACTTCTTGTAAACTCCCACAGTGGGGTAATGTTAGTGAACCTCCCAAATCTGAATTTAAAGCTTTTCTTGCTAGTATCACTGTGGGGGAATCTAGAGAAATAACACAAGCTACCATAGGGAGCATTCACTTTCCTGTCGTACATTATTTTGCTCTCTTTATAGGTAGATGCATTAACGGCAAGGATGAGGCATGTCACATGTGTGTTCCAGATCTTAGTGTTCTCAAGAGTGCTGTATTAGGAGATAAACAATATATCTTGGGGGCCATTGTTGCACGTAGGTTGCATCATAACAGTAGTAGTGGAGATTTTTTGGTGGAATTTATGCAACTCGTTTAGCTAATTATCTTGAGATACCCATACATGAAAACGATATGGAATTGCCTCCTGCTTATTTTGATTATAATGCTATGGTTCGTCATCAGTTTGTTGAGAGGAATGGACAGTTCCTCCAATACCGACTAATCTTTGACAGATGCCGCACTGTCCATGTTGCTCTCCCTTCTCCTGCTTTCTTTGACTTTCAGGCAAAAGGGAGATATGTTATAACCAGGGAGGAGGCGAACGAGTATGAGAGGAGGACGGAGGAAGCTCGCCTCCAAGCTGCAGCTCAACAGGCAATAGCCGCTGCAGCTCAGTACGACCCTAGTTAGAACTTCGGATATCCGTCAGGCCAGCCGTGGCCATAGACCAACTTAGGCCAAAAGCCTAAGCTGGGGGAGTACGTATTTCTCACCGACATTACATTCATGTTCACACACTCATTCTAGTTGTCGGTGCTCATACTTTTTCATTGTACTATCCGTGTTATTTTATTTTCTTTTCTAAGTCTTCTTCTTGTGTGTTTGACAAACCTTAAGAAAAACAAAAAAAATAGCTATAGCTTTTAGCTAGTTTACTTTCCATGCCTGTAGTAGTAGTAATTAAAAAGAAAACCCAAAAAGATTTCTCGTTCTTCTTTTGTTTGTTGGGAGCTTTCCCGTGTAAATAGTTTATTTCTTTTCTTGTCCTTTGGGGGTCGAGAGGAGAAGACCATGATGAAAATGTTGAAGTGGCTCTTATATGCATTATTGTTGATTTAACCAAAAGCCCATATTACCTTTGTCTTCTCCCTTGTATTGAATGCTTGCAGATTCCAGCTTAGTCCAATTGCACGTGCACTATTATTATTATCCACACCGTTCGGTTGTGCAAGTGAAAGGCAATAATGACGATATATGATGGACTGATTGAGATGAGAGAAGCTGGTATGAACTCGACCTCTCTTGTTTTTGTAAATATGATTAGTTCATCATTCCTGATTCAGCCTATTATGAATGAAACATATTTGCAATGAAAATTAGAGATTATAGTTGCTCATGCCATGCTTAATTAGCTAGGAGTTTATAATGCTTTACCTTGCGTGCCAACATGCTATTAAAATGGTTGTGATGTGGTATGATAGGGTGGTATCCTCCTTTGAATGATTCGTGTGGCTTGACTTGGCACATGTTCACGCATGTAGTTGAAACAAAATCAACATAGCCTCCACGATATTTATGTTCATGGTGAATTATATCCTACTCAAGCTTGCACTCAATGTTTATTAATTTTAATGCATGTTCATGACTGTTGTCGCTCTCTAGTTGGTCGCTTCCCAGTCTTTTTCTAGCCTTCACCTGTACTAAGCGGGAATACTGCTTGTGCATCCACTTCCATAAACCCCAGAGTTATTCCATATGAGTCCACCATACCTTCCTATATGCGGTATCTACCTGCCGTTCCAAGTAAATTTGTATGTGCCAAATTCTAAACCTTCAAATGAAATTCTGTTTTGTATGCTCGAATAGCTCATGTATGAACTAGGGTTGTCTGTATCTTCCATGCTACGTGGGTTATTCTCACGAGGAGTGGACTCCGCTCCTCACTCACGAGAAAATGGCTGGTCACCGGGATGCCCAGTCCCATGCTCAAATCAAAATAATTGCAAACAAAACTCCCCGAGGACTGTTGTTAGTTGGAGGCACCCATTGTTTTGGGCAAGCCATTGATTAATGCTTGTTGGTGACGGGGGAGTATAAACTTTACCATTCTGTTTGGAAACCGCCTATAATGTGTGTGGCATGGAAGATATCGAGATCTCTCGGTTGTTATGTTTACAATGAAAGTATGCCGCTCAAAATATTATTTATCTCTATTTCAAAATCGAGCTATGGCACCTCTACAAATCCCTGCTTCCCTCTGCGAAGGGCCTATCTATTTACTTTTATGTTGAGTCATCACCCTCTTATTAAAAAGAACCACCTGGAGAGCACCGCTGTCATTTGCATGCATTATTATTAGTTTATATTGAGTATGACTATGACTAGATCTCTTTTACCATGAATTACAATCTTTAGTCAGTCCTTGATCTTCAGAGGTGCTCTGCATTTATGTTTTGCGGTCTCAGAAAGGGCTAGCGTGATACCATCTTGTTATATCATATTATGATTGTTTTGAGAAAGTGTTGTCATCTGAGATTTATTATTATTGCTCGCTAGTTGATCATGCCATTGATATGAGTAAACATGAGACCTAAGTGTTATTGTGAATATGGTTAGTTCATAATCTTTGCTGAAAACATGAATGCTGGATTTACATATTTACAACAACAAGAGCAAACAGAGTTTGTAAAAGTTTTTCTTTATCACTTTCAGTTTGTCACTGAATTGCTTGAGGACAAGCAAAGGTTTAAGGTTGGGGGAGTTGATACGTCTCCATCATATCTACTTTTGCAAACACTTTTGCCCTTGTTTTGGACTCTAACTTGCATGATTTGAATGCAACTAACCCGGACTGACGCTGTTTTCAGCAGAATTGCCATGGTGTTATTTTTGTGCAGAAATAAAAGTTCTCGGAATGACCTGAAACTTCACGGATAATATTTTTGGAATATATAAAAAATATTGGCGAAAGAATCAAGACCAGGGGCCCACACCCTGTCCATGAGGGTGGGGGCGCGCCTACCCCCTGGGCGCGCCCCTGCCTCGTGGGCCCCCTGGAGCTCCACCGACCTCAACTCCAACTCTATATATTCATGTTCGGAGAGAAAAAAATCAGAGAGTAGGATTCATCGCGTTTTACGATACGGAGCCGCCGCCAAGCCCTAAACTCTCTCGGGAGGGCTGATCTGGAGTCCGTTCGGGGCTCCGGAGAGGGGAATCCGTCGTCGTCGTCATCATCAACCTTCCTCCATCACCAATTTCATGATGCTCACCGCCGTGCGTGAGTAATTCCATCGTAGGCTTGGTGGACAGTGATGGGTTGGATGAGATTTACCATGTAATCGAGTTAGTTTTGTTAGGGTTTGATCCCTAGTATCCACTATGTTCTGAGATTGATGTTGCTATGACTTTGCTATGCTTAATGCTTGTCACTAGGGCCCGAGTGCCATGATTTCAGATCTGAACCTATTATGTTTTCATGAATATGTATGAGTTCTTGATCCTATATTGCAAGTCAATAGTCACCTACTATGTGTTATGATCCGGTAACCCCGAAGTGACAATAATCGGGACCACTCCCGGTGATGACCGTAGTTTGAGGAGTTCATGTATTCACTAAGTGTTAATGCTTTGGTCCGGTACTCTATTAAAATGAGGCCTTAATATCCCTTAGTTTCCAATAGGACCCCGCTGCCAGGGGAGGGTAGGACAAAAGATGTCATGCAAGTTCTTTTCCATAAGGCCCGGGTGCTGGTAGACCATTAGTACCGGTTGGTAGCACCAACCGGTACTAAATGTTTGGGGGGGGGTTTGGTTTTAATTTTTATTTTTCCATTAATTTTGTGTTTTCCATTTAATTCTTTTTTGTTTGCTGGTATTTTACGATACTACATATTGTACACGTTATGCATATATATAAATAGATTTTCTCGTAGAACCGATCATATATATATATATATATATATATATATATATATATATATATATATATATATATATATATATATATATAATCGAATGTCTCACAACCACCATTAATTATTCACACATACACATGTATATATATACAATTTCTCCTACATGTTGCCTTGGTGCCTTCGGAGCATGATGACAAGTGGTTCATGGGGGCGGTAGCGGGTAATAGTATTCTCCTTTGGGATCTATGACCTGGTCGAGCAAAAATCCTGCTATTTCCTCTTGAAGTGCTTCGTATGCGCTCCTCTGGTAGGAGATGGTCCCGCACCTCTTTGAACTGTTAAGAAGGAGATCAATATGCATGTGTATTAGTTGTGTGACTAGATATCGACAATCATGTAAGATTTGTGAATAGTGTTCTGGCAAACGTACCCAGTCCTGTCTATCAGATCTGCTCCTTTCGGACGCCATCATGCGAATGTTCTCGCAAACGTAGTATGCACACACTTCAGTCCCCGGCGCCTGCTTCAGGGCCTTTACGAGAATAGAATTTAATCAGATAATAATTAATCAAGCATGTTAATTAATTAATGGTATTGAAACAAGAATTAAAGAGATGGTAGCTAGGTAGCTAGTACTACTTAATTACTTACCTTGGGTCGATACCAACATAGCTTTTCTCGCCATTTTCCTGGAGTCACCTTGATGTACTTTGCCCAAGCCCTGCCCGCCGGCAAAGAAAATTAATAAAGGGGTTATTAAAATAGTTAATATCAGGAAATGACGAACTAAATAGGCCGAGATATAGTTAATAATGATTGAAATAACCTGTCGACTATCCCCTTCATGATGCTGTAGTCACTATCTTTTTAAGTAGTGAGTCTAGTACTTCAACTTTTCCTTCGTCAACTTTAATGTCTAACAAGATCCAGTGGAAGCTGCATGCGCATACGTTTGCATGTATAAATTAAGCGGGCATGTGCATAACACTAATCAACTATAACCCTAAACCCTATACACTTATTAACATCTAGCTAGTAAGCAAAAAAAGAATTTGTAGTACAAGACAGTGTGACTCACTCGAAGTTGTAAGGAAGTAGTATATCTTCATTGCTATTGAGGCGCTTCAAGAACTCTACCATGTTTTTCTGTACATCTTGTCTACACCATTCCAATTTCCATGTGTATTCATTAACGGTATTTGGGTCAATGAACCCAATGCCATAGCGTCCAGCTTTTTCCATTTCATACATCTTCATCCTGCATAATACCACAGAAAAGAATATATAGTGAGGATATATAATTACAGGTAATTAATGATCAATCAATGAGCACTAGAGCTAGCTTGAGACTTAAATTACAGAAAGAAATCACTTACAGACAATAGCAACTGACGATAGATTTGTCGAGAACATCTTGATTGAATAACTGAAATAGTTCTGAATACTAAACGGACAGAGCTTTCTTATTGAAGTAATGATCTTCCTCGACTTGCACCATGAGGGACTCTCGATTGGAAGTCTTGGTAATTTTCATGTACCAATCATGCAATTCATACATTCTCGTTGGGAGGTTCTTGACCTCCTCGGGCTCGACCAAAGGTTGGCCCCGGACATATTTCCGTTTTATTTCCTCCTCTCTAAGCGGAGACATGGGCTCGATATCGAGGAGTTGTCCAACAGTGATCTTGAGCATTTCAGCCTGCATTATATGCTCCTCGGTTATTACCACATCGCCCAGCTCGGGAACGTAAACGGTTTGCCCACAATAATATTGGGCGCACGTACTCTCATGTGTTGTTGGCACAACAAGCGTGGGGGGGGGTCGATTGCGCCACCTGTTCTCCCAGCTGGGGAACGGTTTTCCCACATTTTTTGACAACTGCTTGTTGGCTCGAGCTCGAGCTCGCTTCTTTCTGTAGTCGTGCTCGATGTGCCTTCCTGATTTGGCACTCATAGTTTGAGTCAACAGGTTGGGAGCTGGTGGTCTAGCCATACGAATGAAGTGGTCAATCTTTTCCTCAGGCACTTTCTCCCTCGGCGGTGTTGCCGGTTTCGGTCCAAAATGAGCGTCCACTTCGGCCCGCACTATTGCATCGTTTTGCTCCTCGGTCATGTCGTATGGCCTCTGAGGAAGAGGAGCGAGGCTGCTTGGACCATATTTATATCGCTTGTCTCCACCTGTACTTCCTGTACTACCTCGACTCGTACCGCTACGCACCATAGCTGCGGCGTGTCTCTTCTGCGATTGCTTAGGCGGCGGAGACGGCGGACGTGGCTTAGTTGGAGCAGGAGGAGTGACCTGACGCTGTGCCAGACTTGAAGCAGGAGGTGTGGCCTGACACAGTGTCGGACTTGAAGCAGGAGGTGTGGCCTGACATTGTGCCGGACTTCAAGCAGGAGGTGTGGCCTGACACGGTGTCGGACTTGAAATAGGAGGAGTGGCTTGACGCTGTGCCGGACTTGAAGTAGGAGTCTGCTCACGCGTTCGTGGACTTGGAGGAGCGGGAGTCTGCTGACACGGTGGCGGACTTCGAGGAGGAGTCGGCAGACACGGTGTCGGTGGACTTCGAAAGATGATGCAATCCTTTCACCATAGGATGATACGATGTATGGCCTCTCCCAGTGTGTGCTCCTCGTCACCTCCAGGAATGTCAAGCTCTAGCCCCGAATATGGGTCTACCACCTCATCAACCAAGACACGAGCATAGCCCGCTGGAATCGGGGCGCAATGGAAGGTTGCTTCGGGGGTAATTGTAAAAGCAACAACGTCCGCCACCTTCATGGATATGTTCTTCATTTTGAAGTGTAGCTCACAGTTAGTGTTCTCTATGATGTCATCCACAGGGTATGTATCCAGCAGTGCGTCGCCCGGGGCGGAACCAATGCTGCTTCTCGGCATGGATGGAACGGTGCTATCCTGTGACGCCCGGATAATTAGACTACAGTAATCCCACGTTAATGATGCCACGTCACCTTTGTTAGTGTTGCTAACCTCCCGTTAGATCAAAACGTTTCAAAAGCAAATTTGAGTTTTTGACAAATAATGAAAGTTTTCAAATATCAAGTACTAAAATGTTCGGAATGTGACATAATTAAGTTTACTAAATTAGGTGCAACCTATGTATTTTTTTTAAACTAAAATGTTTAGGAAATGAGAGGAAATAGAAAAGAAGATAAAGAGAAAGGAAAAGAACAAAAACATAAAACACAACGAATAAAGAAAAGGGGCAAAGCCCCTCCCCCTCCCCTGGGCCGAATGGCCCAACTGGCCTCTGGGCCGCCCGGCCAGCCCACGGCCCACTCCACGCTCTCTGTCCTACAAGGCCACTCCCCCGACCCCAAACCCTAAATCGCCCCACTCCTCCCACGACCCCCTCGCTCCTCCCACTCCCCCCGATCTGGATCGGGGATCCACCCCGACGACCGCGCCCTGCGCCACCCGACGTCGGCGCCCGTCCTCGACAGGGCCCCCCCTGTCGGACCTCCTTATCGCCCCTCCTGCCTCGCACGGCGCCCGCCCGTTGCCTCTGCCTCGCCGACACCGGAGCCCCGCGCCGCCACGACTCCGTCGCGCCGTCATCTCCTTCGTTCCTCCTCGACCCCCACTGCCCCGTGCCCTGCAAACCCCTCGTGAGGCCCTCCCCCTCCTTCTCCTCTGTCGCGCTCCCGCCAGGCCCACCGATGCTCTGCTCCGGCCGGCAACCACGCCTCACACGCTCCGGCCCCGCGCTCACCGCGTCGGGCCGCGCCCTGGCCACGCGCCCCCACCGTGCCCGACCACCGCGCGCGCGCTCGCGCTGACTGCGCCCCGCATCGCTCCCTGCTCGCGGTCCGCGTGGCCGCCCCGCTGTTGCTCTGCTACTGCCGCTGCTCTACCTCCCCCGCAGCCCCGCGTTCCCCGCCACGGATCGCGCACGCCCCGCTGGCGCCGTTCGCCTCCATCGCGCCCGGCCAGCTCCGCCCCTACCCCCTGCTCCCCTGGCCACGCACCACGTGCCGAGGCTGCCGCCGCACTTGCCGTCCCGCTCCGACGCGCACTCGCCCTGCGCCGCTCCTGGCCCCGCCCCTCACCTCGCTGCCCCCACTCGGGCCGGCTACGGCCGCCCTTGCCATGGCCGCCGCCAGCCAGCACGCGGCGGGGCCAGCGCCCCGCCACGGCCAGACCCCGTTCGGGCGCCCCGCCCGCTTCGCCCTTTTCCACTCGGGTTCGCCCGCCCCGCTGCACGCTCGACCCGTTAGGGGCCCTGGCCCAATGACAAGCCGGGGTACACCCCGCAGAACATTTTATATAAAAAAAGAATTAAAAATATAATAACAATAATTAGCATAACCTAATCACTAGTTAACTTAATTAAACCCTGTTTTCGCCTAATCTGTCAATATGACACAGGGGCCCCACCCCCTAGTTATTAATTATTTAACCCTAATTACCCTAATCAGTCAATGACATGTGGGACCCACGTGTCAGATGACTGCTTGACGTCAGCATGATGTCATGCTGATGTCATCGCAACACTGTTTTGGATAATGTTGAATTAAATAATTAATTAAAATTCAGAAATGATTAAATCTTTAGAAAATCATAAAAAATAATCCGTAACTCGGATGAAAATACTTTCTACATGAAAGTTGCTCAGAACGACGAGACGAATCCGAATACGCAGTCTGTTCGTCTGCCACGCATCCCCTAGCATAGTGAACCTGCAACATTTCACCTCCGTTCATTTGTCCGAAAACGTGAAACACCGGGGATACTTTCCCGGATGTTTCCCCCCTTCACCGTATCACCTCATACCGCGTTGGGAACACGTCTAGCTCTGCCTGTTGTCCTGTTATGCACTTGCTTGCTATGTATTTACTGTTTCTTTCCCCCCTCTTCTCGGTAGACCCGTGACGATGCTGATGCTGCCCTGTTCGACTACGGAGTTGACGACCCCTCCTTCTTGCCAGAGCAACCAGGCAAGCCCCCCCCCCTTGATCACCAGATATCGCCTATTCCTTCTCTATACTGCTTGCATTAGAGTAGTGTAGCATGTTACTGCTTTCGGTTAATCCTATACTGATGCATAGCCTGTCATTGTTGCTACAGTTGTTACCCTTACCTGCTATCCTACTGCTTAGTATAGGATGCTAGTGTTCCATCAGTGGCCCTACACTCTTGTCCGTCTGCCATGCTATACTACTGGGCCGTGATCACTTCGGGAGGTGATCACGGGTATATACTATATACATTATATACATGACACATGTGGTGACTAAAGTCGGGTCGGCTCGTGGAGTACCCGCAAGTGATTCTGATGAGGGGGCTGAAAGGACAGGTGGCTCCATCCCGGTAGAGGTGGGCCTGGGTTCCTGACGGCCCCCGACTGTTACTTTGTGGCGGAGCGACAGGGCAGGTTGAGACCACCTAGGAGAGAGGTGGGCCTGGCCCTGGTCGGCGTTCGCGGATACTTCAATAACACGCTTAACGAGTTCTTGGTATTTGATCTGAGTCTGGCCATTTGGTCTATACGCACTAACCATCTACGCGGGAGTAGTTATGGGTATCCCGGCGTCGTGGTATCAGCCGAAGCCTTCGTGACGTCAGCGACTGAGTGGCGCGCGCCGCATTGGACCGTAAGCTCGCGCTTGTATTAAGGGGGCTAGGTCTGCTTCCGGCCGCGTACGCAACATGCAGGTGTGCAATGGGCGATGGGCCCAGACCCCTGCGCGCATAGGTTTAGACCGGCGTGCTTACCTCTCTGTTGTGCCTAGGTGGGGCTGCGACGTGTTGATCTTACGAGGCCGGGCATGACCCAGAAAAGTGTGTCCGGCCAAATGGGATCGAGCGTGTTGGGTTATGTGGTGCACCCCTGCAGGGAAGTTTATCTATTCGAATAGCCGTGTCCCTCGGTAAAAGGACGACCCGGAGTTGTACCTTGACCTTATGACAACTAGAACTGGATACTTAATAAAACACACCCTTCCAAGTGCCAGATATAACCCGGTGATCGCTCTCTAACAGGGCGACGAGGAGGGGATCGCCGGGTAGGATTATGCTATACGATGCTACTTGGAGGACTTCATCTACTCTCTTCTACATGCTTCAAGATGGAGGCTGCCAGAAGCGTAGTCTTCGACAGGATTAGCTATCCCCCTCTTATTCTGGCATTCTGCAGTTCAGTCCACTGATATGGCCCTTTACACATATACCCATGCATATGTAGTGTAGCTCCTTGCTTGCGAGTACTTTGGATGAGTACTCACGGTTGCTTTCTCCCTCTTTTCCCCTTTCTATACCTGATTGTCGCAACCAGATGCTGGAGTCCAGGAGCTAGAGATCCCGAGGATGATTCTACATGGAGTTCGGCTTCAAGGAGTAGTTAGGAGGTCCCAGGCAGGAGGCCTTGCCTTTTCGATCGTTGCTACTTTTGTGCTAGCCTTCTTAAGGCAAACTTGTTTAACTTATGTCTGTACTTAGATATTGTTGCTTCCGCTGACTCGTCTATGATCGAGCACTTGTATTCGAGCCCTCGAGGCCCCTGGCTTGTATTATGATGCTTGTATGACTTATTTATGTTTTAGAGTTGTGTTGTGATATCTTCCCGTGAGTCCCTGATCTTGATCGTACACATTTGCATGCATGATTAGTGTACGGTCAAATCGGGGGCGTCACAAGTTGGTATCAGAGCCAACTGCCTGTAGGAATCCCCCTTTCCAACTCCTTGGCCGAAGTCGAGTCTAGTCATTGAAAACTTTTTACTAACATGGCTGTGTGGCTTACGGGCCCACGTCGCCATTGGGTGGTATTAGGATCTTTTACTCCTTGTCTATACTCTGGGACTCTGATCTCTCTTCTATTCGGGTTAATTGAATTTTGCTAAATCTAACATTAGGATCTCGTTATCACTTTCACCCGGAGAGCCCCTTATTACTGATGATCGTCTGCTGCACGTGAAGACCCTGAAGATACTCTCCGCTGATAACCCGAGAACTTGTGTTCATCGCTTTTGCAATTCCCTTTCATCGATAAACTCCTATGGATAACCACGTATACTCGCCATTCATACAATGTTTCCCAGTTGATCTTGTTATTACAAGATACCCCGAAATTCTCTCTGTTGTTCCGAGAATCCTTTGAGCTTACTGCCTTGCTGTTCTTTGCCACATGAATACCACTATGGATAATTCTAGCACTTACCGAGTATCCGCTCATCCCCAGTTGATTCATGTATTTCACAAAAGCCTTCAAAATACTATTTGAACTTCCGAAAATCCTGAGGAGCCTATTGCTCTTGAAATTCTTACTTGCTTGCATTATGGTTAATCCCATAAGTCTAATCTTATTGGCATCTCTTGTCATTATCATTTTGAGTCCGTTGATTCAATTTGTTGCGAAAGCTCGCAATCCTCAATCAGATCCTAGAATTCATCCTTCCGGCTCAGACGTCATTTTAAACGTGAGCTGGATCTCGAGCAATCAAATTTGCCATCGATTGTACCCGTAAGTTTACTCGACTTATCCATCCTCAATCAGAGCGTTTGCTTCTGATCCCTTGAATTTGAAATTATAATTCCTTTGCTTTGAGCTTTGAGTTAGTCAGTTGTTTCTATAATCTGATCTCCTTGCATTTCTTTCCTCTGGTTGAGTACTGATGCTCACATCAGATCCCTTGTGGACCATCAGACCCTTTTGTCAGATTTTACCCGACAATGTCCTTCATATTAAATAAGCTTGTGAGCTTTTCCTCGGATACCTGATGCCTTTGGTAAATTGTATCCTCTCGTTTTGTCACCCATGCTCTACTATCGAGCTTGAGTTATTTACCCCTGAAGTTTGTGTTATATGTTTCCATGATGCCCCGATGGGTTGAACCTAGGCCTTCCTTAATATGTGTGACCTCGAAAGTTTTCACGAGTCCTACTCTTCTGGTATTTTGCTAGATAAAATTTCAACATTACAACTTCTTCGAAAATGAGAAGTGAATGAAAGGTTATGCATTAGAGAAGTGGGAGTCGACCTTGAACTTTGTGTTCATGCCCATGGACACGATGTAGATCTTATCATTAAAAGCTTCTCTTAAATTAATTATTCCCTTGGTATAAGTTCATCTTATATCTGGGATCTGGCCTTTTGCAATCATGGTTCGGACCGTGTTCTCCTTTAAATACCATTTCTCGTACAAGTTTAAGCACTTGTCTTCTGCAGATCTTTGCACCTGTCCAACCTTTAGTTTGATCTACCGTCGAGTATTACACTCTGGTATCTTGAAAATATCATGGAACTGCATAACTTCTTATGGGTTCTTCATCAACTGTTATTTCTCACCGATTCCAATTTTCCTGGGTTCTGGATTGTCGTCAACCGAGAACACCGATATGTGAACCGATTCCGCATTCCGGTTCAATAACCCTAAGTAATTTTCGTTGCTTATGAGTTTAATAATCCTTCAAGTCATTCCTAGCCTGATTGTCTATTCATTATCGTGCAATTTTTTTTTAACTGTGCTACCTGGTCCTTCTTCCCGGAGCATCATTTTTGATGATGAGCTAAGCTTACGTCGATCTTCCTCATCATATCATTTCGCCTTGAACAACAAGCTTGATTTTGAGTTTGTGTCGTACCCATGGTTCCAATAACCTTTCGCTTCATCATTACTTTGACTTGATGTCGTTGCTAATTGATTACATCTTCTTGAAATCTCTCGACCAATGTGTCGTGGTCATTATCAACCTTTTGAGCTCTTCCAGGATATCAATTGAGTTCATGATGAGAAATACCATCCTTGCCCCGATGATTTGTGTTATCTTTGACCACTTTATTGCCTTCCGTTTAACACAAACTTGTTCGTGTTTTGTGTTATACCTTGAGATCCTTGCTATCCAGCATTTGTTCTTCTTTACCTTGGAGTATTACCATCTTTTATGTCAAGAATGTCATGGGAAATTTCACCACCTCTTAAGAAATCTTGGTATGGTGATACTTCTCACCATCACCATTCCTTCTTGGGTCCTCGTGTTGATTCCAACCGGGGTACCAACGAGTGAGCGGTGCTGTTTGGATCCTGCCCTTCTAGCAACCCTATTGCTTTGAAGTTAATGGTCGGCTGTTCATTCTTAGACTATTGATTATTGAATCACCATTCCGATGTTGGTCGTGCAACCCAGCCCATATTTCGGGTGCACCTTTCAACCAATGTTTAATTGTGTATGTTTTCCTCGAGCATACATCATTATACCATTTGATCTGACAAATGTTATCTCCTTGTTCACATGATTATGGAAATCCATCTTTTTGGAAATCTCGAGGAATTGTCGCTGAGTCCATCAGCCACCCCCTCATCCTCTCCTTGATTAAATGATGAACTCTTGTTTCGGAACTCGCTTCCATGGTTTAATTCCCGAGAATCATACAATGTCACCTCGACAATTTGTGTTGCACCTTTCTTCTCAGGCATCCTGGGTCTGAGGTATCCTGACACCAATCTGATCTGAATCTTGGTCAGAAATGATGGTTGGAACATAATTCCAAGAGTTATAACATTGGTCTTTATATAACCCGGTAAGATGATGTCATGCCTAGCACACCTGGCCGGATGACCTATTGATATAGTATCCTCTTTACCAAGGTTAGCCATTCTTCCATGAGGAAATTGTAAGACTTATTCCATAAGTTATTCCTGATGGATTCTTTGTGTATCCATAGCCTGATCTTTACCTAATGACCATGTCAATGCTATCTCGAAGCATGTCTGTGGTACTTCGATTTTCAACAAGAACATTTGAAGCCCAATGCTAAATGTTTCCTGCTCAGTTATCCAAACACCGTTGTATGGTAATGTCATGAAATTCCTCTCCCCTACCTAAAGAGTTTTATACATTATATCCTGTCATGGATATCATGCTCAGCTTGTCCTTGGGAAGGATATACCCTTGAAATATGTGTTTAATCACATTTTCCTTTCCATTGTTCTGTTTTAATCTGATGATCACCCTTTTCCTTTCCATTATTTTATTTAGTCTTTCTTGTGATCTATATGATCTAAGCAGTAATAATTCACTTCTTATGTAAACACCTCGGTGTACTACTCTGTCAATAAGACCCTGTTACTATTGTTGATGACATTCCGGTAGCCACCGATGGACGAGAACTTTGCCTATTGGTCCGCCTCGTTTCAACGAGCAGGAAAATGGTTCTCTTCATCCCTCGCCCTTGGTACCGACGATGTTGCTGACATATAACTGACAGGCTACACTCTGACATGCCTTGCTATCATGATCGTGCAAGATGTCACCGCCCTTCCTACTTTAACCACATGGTGGGCCCATAACCCACAGTTCCATAGGATTAAAACCTGACTCTCCTGTGCACCCCCTGTTCCCAAATTTATTCATCGCGCGTGGCCTCGTATGTAATTCACGGACCACCGTCCTAGTGATCTGTTCTGGTAACAGACGCAATACTCAATCTCGTTGCTCTGGACCCCTTTCGCATGTTGTTTCAGACATCGAACGATTGCCCATCCGTTTGAAACTTCTCATGGTACCTTCTTACTTTGCTCTCGATAACTTCTTAAGTTACAATTCGAGAGATACTTATGCTTCTTCCCCTGAGTTAACCGTCCGATGCTCAATTTTGTTAGAATCCGTCCTTATAGAATTTTCCCCCTCTTATCCATTCGTAAGTCCGGTGAAGTTCCTGAAGAAAGGATGCCGATTTCATCATGATGACCTGAAGCAGAGAAATGAAGACATCAATGTAATGGGTCGACCTCTCCGAGATGTGCAACAAGAACGAGAAGATCCGTTAGAATTTCGTAACCAAATATTCCCCCTTACTCCCCCTCTTAAATCTCGGGACGAGATTTCTTGTAGTGGAGGAGAATTGTGACGCCCGGAGAATTAGACTACAGTAATCCCACATTAACGATGCCACGTCACCTTTGTTAGTGTTGCTAACCTCCCGTTAGATCAAAACGTTTCAAAAGCAAATTTGAATTTTTGACAAATAATAGAAGTTTTCAAATATCAAGTACTAAAATGTTCGGAATGTGACATAATTAAGTTTACCAAATTAGGTGCAACCTATGTATTTTTTTTAAACTAAAATGTTTAGGAAATGAGAGGAAACAGAAAAGAAGATAAAGAGAAAGGAAAAGAACAAAAACAGAAAACACAACGAATAAAGAAAAGGGGCAAAGCCCCTCCCCCTCCACTGGGCCGAATGGCCCAACTGGCCTCTGGGCCGCCCGGCCAGCCCACGGCCCACTCCACGCTCTCTGTCCTACAAGGCCACTCCCCCCGACCCCAAACCCTAAATCGCCCCACTCCTCCCACGACCCCCCTCGCTCCTCCCACTCCCCCCGATCTGGATCGGGGATCCACCCCGACGACCGCGCCCTGCGCCACCCGACGTCGGCGCCCGTCCTCGACAGGGCCCCGCCCTGTCACCGGACCTCCTTATCGCCCCTCCTGCCTCGCACGGCGCCCGCCCGTGGCCTCTGCCTCGCCGACACCGGAGCCCCGCGCCGCCACGACTCCGTCGCCGCCCGTCATCTCCGTCGTCCTCCTCGACCCCCACTGCCCCGTGCCCTGCAAACCCCTCGTGAGGCCCTCCCCCTCCTTCTCCTCTGTCGCGCTCCTGCCGCGCCCACCGATGCTCTGCTCCGGCCGCAACCACGCTTCACGCGCTCCGGCCCTGCGCTCACCGCGGTCGGGCCGCGCCCTGGCCACGCGCCCCACCGTGCCCGACAACCGCGCGCGCGCTCGCGCTGACCGCGCCCCGCATCGCTCCCTGCTCACGCGCGTGGCCGCCCCGCTGTTGCTCTGCTACTGCCGCTGCTCTACCTCCCCCGTAGCCCCGCGTCCCCGCCACGGATCGCGCACGCCCCCGCCGGCGCCGTTCGTCTCCATCGCGCTGCGGCCAACTCCGCCCTACCCCCTGCTCCCCGTGGACACGCACTGCGTGCCGAGGCCGCCGCCGCACTTGCCGTCCCGCTCCGCCGCGGCACTCGCCCTGCGCCGCTCCTGGCCCCGCCCCTCACCTCGCTGCCCCCACTCGGGCCGGCTACGGCCGCCCTGCCATGGCCGCCGGCCAGCCAGCACGCGGCCGGGGCCAGCGCCCTGCCACGGCCAGAGCCCCGTTCGGGCGCCCCGCCCGCTTCGCCCTTTTCCGCTCGGGTTCGCCCGCCCCGCTGCACGCTCGACCCGTTAGGGGCCCTGGCCTAATGACAGCCGGGGTCCACCCCGCAGAACATTTTTATATATATAAAAGAATTAAAAAATATAATAACAATAAAATATTAATTAATTAATTAAAGAATTAATTAACTTAATTAATCATAATTAGAATAACCTAATCACTAGTTAACTTAATTAAACCCTGTTTAGCCTAATCTATCAATGACACGGGGGCCCTACCCCCTGTTGACCAGTCAAACATTGACTGGTCAACTGGGTCCCCCTGGCCCACATGTCAGCCCCTGTGTAAACTGCTGTGTACACAGGGCTGGGTACATTTAGCAATTTCTCTTTTATTTTCGAATTAAAATAAATCCTGGAAATTTAGAAAATCATTTAAACTTATAAAAATCATATAAAATAATCCGTAACTCGGATGAAAATATTTTGTACATGAAAGTTGCTCAGAACGACGAGACGAATCCGAATACGCAACCTGTTCGCCAGCCACACGTCCCTAGCATAGCAAACCTGCAACATTTCACCTCCGGTTCATCTGTCCGAAAACGCGAAACATCGGGAATACTTTCCCGGATGTTCCCCCCCTTCGCCGGTACCACCTACTGCCGCGTTAGGACACACCTAGCACCGCTCATTGTCATGTCACGCATCATCATGCTTATGTTTGCATTGTATTTACTGTTTCTTCCCCCCCTTCTCTCCGGTAGACTACGAGACCGACGCTGCTGCTGCCCAGTTCGACTACGGAGTTGACGACCCCGCCTACTTGCCAGAGCAACCAGGCAAGCCCCCCCTTGATCACCAGATATCGCCTATTCCTTCTCTATACTGCTTGCATTAGAGTAGTGTAGCATGTTACTGCTTTCGGTTTATCCTATACTGATGCATAGCCTGTCATTGTTGCTACAGTTGTTACCCTTACCTGCTATCCTACTGCTTAGTATAGGATGCTAGTGTTCCATCAGTGGCCCTACACTCTTGTCCGTCTGCCATGCTATACTACTGGGTCGTGATCACTTCGGGAGGTGATCACGGGTATATACTATATACAATTATACATGACACATGTGGTGACTAAAGTCGGGTCGGCTCGTTGAGTACCCGCAAGTGATTCTGATGAGGGGGCTGAAAGGACAGGTGGCTCCATCCCGGTAGAGGTGGGCCTGGGTTCCGGACGGCCCCCGACTGTTACTTTGCGGCGGAGCGACATGGTAGGTTGAGACCACCTAGGAGAGAGGTGGGTCTGGCCCTGGTCGGCGTTCGCGGATACTTAACACGCTTAACGAGATCTTGGTATTTGATCTGAGTCCAGCCATTTGGTCTATACGCACTAACCAGCTACGCGGGAACAGTTATGGGCACTCGACATCGTGGTATCAGCCGAAGCTCTTCTTGACGTCAGCGACGGAGCGGCGCGCGCCGGATTGGACTGGAACGCCTGCTAGGCTAGGTCTGCTTCCGGCCGCCCTTGCAACGTGCAGGTGTGCAATGGGCGATGGGCCCAGACCCCTGCGGGCATAGGATTTAGACCGGCGTGTTGACCTCTCTGTTGAGCCTAGGTGGGGCTGCGACGTGTTGATCTTACGAGGCCGGGCATGACCCAGAAAAGTGTGTCCGGCCAAATGGGATTGAGCGTGTTGGGTTATGTGGTGCACCCCTGCAGGGAAGTTTATCTATTCGAATAGCCGTGTCCCTCGGTAAAAGGACGACCCGGAGTTGTACCTTGGCCTTATGACAACTAGAACTGGATACTTAATAAAACACACCCTTCCAAGTGCCAGATATAACCCGGTGATCGCTCTCTAACAGGGCGACGAGGAGGGGATCTCCGGGTAGGATTATGCTATACGATGCTACTTGGAGGACTTCAATCTACTCTCTTCTACATGCTGCAAGATGGAGGCTGCCAGAAGCGTAGTCTTCGACAGGATTAGCTATCCCCCTCTTATTCTGGCATTCTGCAGTTCAGTCCACTGATATGGCCCTTTACACATATACCCATGCATATGTAGTGTAGCTCCTTGCTTGCGAGTATTTTGGATGAGTACTCACGGTTGCTTTTCTCCCTCTTTTCCCCTTTCTATACCTAATTGTCGCAACCAGATGCTGGAGTCCAGGAGCTAGAGATCCCGAGGATGATTCTACATGGAGTTCGGCTTCGAGGAGTAGTTAGGACGTCCCAGGCAGGAGGCCTTGCCTTTTCGATCGTTGCTACTTTTGTGCTAGCCTTCTTAAGGCAAACTTGTTTAACTTATGTCTGTACTTAGATATTGTTGCTTCCGCTGACTCGTCTATGATCGAGCACTTGTATTCGAGCCCTCGAGGCCCCTGGCTTGTATTATGATGCTTGTATGACTTATTTATGTTTTAGAGTTGTGTTGTGATATCTTCCCGTGAGTCCCTGATCTTGATCGTACACATTTGCGTGCATGATTAGTGTACGATCAAATCGGGGGCGTCACATATCCAATGCTGGATGATCATCCGCTTGCTGCTGCCGCTGCTGAGACCCCCTTTCCTAGCTAAGTGAGCCGATCTGCTGCTGCTGCTGCTGGAATTTGAGTGCCAAGTCCGCGTGCCTTGCTTCTAGGCGTTGAAGGCGTTCCGCGTCCTGCTTCCTCTGCTCCTCCTCCTGCTTCCTCTTCTTCTCCTCCTCCATCTTCTTTCTTGCACGGGTCTTGTAGTCGTCGTTCCATTCCAAAAAGCCCTCATACAAGGGAATAACGCCCTTGCCTCGTGTTCTTCCCGGGTGTTCAGGATTTCCCAGGGCACGCGTAAGCTCGTCGTTCTCTCTGTTGGGCGTGAACAGCCCCTTTCGAGCATCTTCTATTGCGTCAAGTAACTTTTGTTCTGCTCCTTTTAGACTTGCCTTCTTCGAAACCAGGCATGTCTTCGGGTCCAACGCCCCCCCCATGCGCATAGAACCAAGTTCTGGACCTGGGGGGCCAGCTCCTAGTAACCGGAGTGACCCCTGCACCCTCCATCTTTTGCTCAGACTTATCCCACTTAGGCATTGCCACCGCGTAGCCACCTGGACCCAGCCTATGGAACTGCGTCTTTTTTGCGGCATTGGCCTTGTTTTTTCTCGACCGTTCCTTAGATAATTCTGATTCCTTGAATTTCACGAAAGCGGGCCAGTGTCCTCTTTGCTTCTCCAGTGTTCCCTTGAATTCTAGAGTCTTCCTTTCTGCAGCGAGGTAGTTGGCCCATATAGTTTTCTTGTGGGTGTTGAATGCAATTGCCATCTTCTTAAGAGCAGCGTCCTTGACTTTCTGCACATCTGCATCAGTGAAATAATCTGGTAGGGTGAAATGTTCCATCAGAGATTCCCAAAGCTTTTGTTTTGCTCTGTCGTCGACCCAAGTAACATCTGGGCATTTAGTTTTTGGCTCTTTCCATTCTTGAATGGAGATCGGGAGTTGGTCCTTCACAAGAACTCCGCACTGACGAACGAACTTGTTCGCAATGTTCTTAGGCGTGAGGGGTTCGCCAATAGCTTTGATGGAATCGATGTTGTACTTTACACCCTCCTTCAACTTTTTGCCCGGGCCGCGCTTTGTCCTGCAGTCAGTAGAAGCAGATTTGCTCGATCCGGAGGGCTGAAAGAAGAAAGATCGATTCGTTAATATATCTTCAAATAAAAAAAACATGTGATGATCACTAGATGCCTGCTTATATAAATATACCTCGCCAGTAGTCTTTGTTATTTCAAGATCAACATTGTATTCATCATCATAATCATTGTCTGCGTCATCATAATCATAATCATAGTTCATGACTTCATCATCTCGGTCGTCGAGATCGAATATCTTATCATCACCCTCCCCGGTATTGTTCAGATATTGGGAGCCGTCATTTGCTTCATTCAGATCATCTGGCCTGTTAGGATTGCGTATGATCTCGAACAGGGCCTCTTCTCCCTCTCTGCCGGTATTGTCCGCCATAGCTTTTATTTAACTAATACAGAAGAAATATAAAACAATTTAGTATTCAAATTACAATGCATGGATGCAATCAATAAGGAAAAACTGAATCATATAGTACATAATATGCATCGTCTCGAATAATATATAATCTCGAATACATCGTCTCGAATAATATATAATCTCGAATACATCACTGGCTAGGTAGCTAATAAAGATCGAATACTATAGAAGAATCTAGGCCACTCGCGGTTCCTGGGGCGCGGGCGGTGGACACCCAAAGACAAGGAACCATCACAGGATCATATCTCCGGTCATCTGCCCAAAGAACCTGCCAGGTATTGGAGAACCTGACGTCCATAGCAGCCATGTGGTGATGGACGTGCTCATCCTCCTCCCTGACACGACGACGCACCACCTCCGGCGGGGCCGGCTCCCTCTGCACCGAATGTGGCCTACGCGAATGCCACCAAAGAAGATCAGGGTCAACGACGGGACCCGAGGCTGGGTTCCTCACCAAGCGGCGCGCCCCTCCAGGTAGCACCTCCCAGTGCCAGCCCAGCGGAGCCCAATCCCGGACATGGGTCAGCCAGACGTCGTCGCGAACGGGTTGACGGCGAGGATGCGGGCTGGGCATCGTCGAGAATAAATACTATATGTGTTGGAAATATGCCCTAGAGGCAATAATAAATGGTTATTATTATATTTCTTTGTTCATGGTAATTGTCTATTATTCATGCTATAATTGTATTGTCCGGAAATCGTAATACATAGACCACAACGTGTCCCTAGTAAGCCTCTAGTTGACTAGCTCGTTGATCAACAGATAGTCATGGTTTCCTGACTATGGACATTGGATGTCATTGATAACGGGATCACAATATTAGGAGAATGATGTGATGGAAAAGACCCAATCCTAAGCATAGCATAAAAGATCGTGTAGTTTCGTTTGCTAGAGCTTTTCCAATGTCAAGTATCTTTTCCTTAGACCATGAGATCGTGCAACTCCCGGATACCATAGGAGTGCTTTGGGTGTCCCAAACGTCACAACGTAACTGGGTGACTATAAAGGTGCACTACGGGTATCTCCGAAAATGTCTGTTGGGTTGGCACGGATCGAGACTGGGATTTGTCACTCCGTGTGACGGAGAGGTATCTCTGGGCCCACTCGGTAATGCATCATCATAATGAGCTCAATGTGACTAAGGCGTTAGTCACGGGATCATGCATTCGGTACGAGTAAAGAGACTTGCCGGTAACGAGATTGAACAAGGTATTGGGATACCGACGATCGAATCTCGGGCAAGTAACATACCGATTGACAAAGGGAATTGCATACGGGATTGATTGAATCCTCGACACCGTGGTTCATCCGATGAGATCATCGTGGAAGATGTGGGAGCCAACATGGGTATCCAGATCCCGCTATTGGTTATTGACCGGAGAGGCGTCTCGGTCATGTCTGCATGTCTCCCGAACCCGTAGGGTCTACACACTTAAGGTTCGGTGACGCTAGGGTTGTAGAGATATATGTATGCGGAAACCCGAAAGTTGTTCGGAGTCCCGAATGAGATCCCGGACGTCACGAGAGGTTCCGGAATGGTCCGGAGGTGAAGAATTATATATAGGAAGTCCAGTTTCGGCCACCGGGAAAGTTTCGGGGGTTACCGGTATTGTACCGGGACCACCGGAAGGGTCCTAGGGGTCCACCGGGTGGGGCCACCTATCCCGGAGGGCCCCGTGGGCTGAAAGTGGAAGGGAATCAGCCCTTAGTGGGCTTGGGCGCCCCCCTTGGGCCTCCCCCATGCTCCTAGGGTTGGGAACCCTAGGGGGCGGAGTTCCCCCTTGCCTTGGGGGGCAAGGCAACCCCTTCCCCCCCTTTGGCCGCCGCCCCCCCCCTTTGGATCTCATCCCCAGGGCCGGCGCCCCCCCAGGGGGCCTATATAAAGGGGGGAGGGAGGGCAGCAGACTACAGCCTTGGGCTCCTCCCTCCTCCCCTGCAACACCTCTCTCTCTCGCAGAAGCTCGGCGAATCCCTGCCGGAGACCCGCTACATCCACCACCACGCCGTCGTGCTGCTGGATCTCCATTAACCTCTCCTTCCCCCTTGCTGGATCAAGAAGGAGGAGACGTCGCTGCACCGTACGTGTGTTGAACGCGGAGGTGCCGTCCGTTCGGCACTCGGTCATCGGTGATTTGGATCACGGCGAGTACGACTCCGTCAACCACGTTCATTGGGACGCTTCCGCTCGCGATCTACAAGGGTATGTAGATGCACTCCCTTCTCCTCGTTGCTAGTATACTCCATACATGCATCTTGGTGAAGGTAGGAAAATTTTCAAATTATGCTACGATTACCAACAGTGGTATCAGAGCCAGGCCTATGCGTATTTACTATGCACGAGTAGAACACAAAGAAGTTGTGGGCGTTGATGTTGCCAATTCTTCTTGCCGCTACTAGTCGTTTCTTGTTTCAGCGGCATTGTAGGATGAAGCGGCCCGGACCGACCTTACACGTACGCTTACGTGAGACAGGTTCCACCGATTGACATGCACTAGTTGCATAAGGTGGCTAGCGGGTGTCTTTCTCACCTACTTTAGTCGGAACGGATTCGATGAAAAGGGTCCTTATGAAGGGTAAATAGAAATTGGCAAATCACGTTGTGGTCATACGTAGGTAAGAAACGTTCTTGCTAGAAACCTACAAACCACGTAAAAACATGCAACAACAATTAGAGGACGTCTAACTTGTTTTTGCAGCAAGTGCTATGTGATGTGATATGGCCAGAAGATGTGATGAATGATATATGTGATGTATGAGATTGATCATATTCTTGTAATAGGAATCACGACTTGCATGTCGATGAGTATGACAACCGGCAGGAGCCATAGGAGTTGTCTTTATTATTTTGTATGACCTGCGTGTCATTGAATAACGCCATGTAATTTACTTTACTTTGTTGCTAAACGCGTTAGCCATAGAAGTAGAAGTAATCGTTGGCGTGACGACTTCATGAAGGCACAATGATGGAGATCATGATGATGGAGATCATGGTGTCATGCCGGTGACGAAGATGATCATGGTGCCCCGAAGATGGAGATCAAAGGAGCATAATGATATTGGCCATATCATGTCACTATTTGATTGCATGTGATGTTTATCATGTTTTTGCATCTTATTTGCTTAGAACGACGGTAGTAAGTAAGATGATCCCTTATAATAATTTCAAGAAAGTGTTCACCCTAACTATGCACCGTTGCGAAGGTTCGTTGTTTCGAAGCACCACGTGATGATCGGGTGTGATAGATTCTAACGTTCGAATACAACGGGTGTTGACGAGCCTAGCATGTACAGACATGGCCTCGGAACACACGCAATACACTTAGGTTGACTTGACGAGCCTAACATGTACAGACATGGCCTCGGAACACGAAGGACCGAAAGGTCGAGCATGAGTCGTATAGAAGATACGATCAACATGGAGATGTTCACCGATCTTGACTAGTCCGTCTCACGTGATGATCGGACACGGCCTAGTCAACTCGGATCATGTTTCACTTAGATGACTAGAGGGATGTCTATCTGAGTGGGAGTTCATTAAATAATTTGATTAGATGAACTTAATTATCATGAACTTAGTCTAAAATCTTTACACTATGTATTGTAGATGAAATGGCCAACGTTGTCCTCAATTTCAACGCGTTCCTAGAGAAAACCAAGCTGAAAGATGATGGCAGCAACTATACGGACTGGGTCCGGAACCTGAGGATCATCCTCATAGCAGCCAAGAAAGATTATGTCTTAGAAGCACCGCTAGGTGAAGCACCAATCCTAGAGAACCAAGACGTTATGAACGCTTGGCAGCAGCGTGCTGATGATTACTCCCTCGTTCAGTGCGGCATGCTTTACAGCTTAGAACCGGGTCTCCAAAAGCGTTTTGAGAAACATGGAGCATATGAGATGTTCGAGGAGCTGAAAATGGTTTTCCAAGCTCATGCCCGGGTCGAGAGATATGAAGTCTCCGACAAGTTCTTCAGCTATAAAATGGAGGAGAATAGTTCTGTTAGTGAGCACATACTCAGAATGTCTGGGTTACACAACCGCTTATCCCAGCTAGGAGTCAATCTCCTGGATGACGCGGTCATTGACAGAATCCTCCAGTCGCTTCCACCAAGCTACAAGAGCTTTGTGATGAACTTCAATATGCAGGGGATGGAAAAGACCATTCCTGAGGTATATTCAATGCTGAAATCAGCTGAGGTAGAGATCAGAAAAGAACATCAAGTGTTGATGGTGAATAAAACCACTAAGTTCAAGAAGGGCAAGGGTAAGAAGAAATTCAAGAAGGACGGCAAGGGAGTTGCCGCGCCCGGTAAACCAGTTACCGGGAAGAAGTCAAAGAATGGACCCAAGCCCGAGACTGAGTGCTTTTATTGCAAGGGAAGTGGTCACTGGAAGCGGAACTGCCCCAAATATTTAGCGGACAAGAAGAAGGCCGGCAACACCCAAGGTATATGTGATATACAAGTAATTGATGTGTACCTTACCAGTACTCGTAGTAGCTCCTGGGTATTTGATACCGGTGCGGTTGCTCATATTTGTAACTCAAAACAGGAACTACAGAATAAACGGAGACTGGCAAAGGACGAGGTGACGATGCGTGTCGGGAATGGTTCCAAGGTCGATGTGATCGCTGTCGGTACGCTACCTCTGCATCTACCCACGGGATTAGTTTTAAACCTCAATAATTGTTATTTAGTGCTAGCTTTGAGCATGAACATTGTATCTGGATCTCGTTTAATTCGAGATGGCTACTCATTTAAATCCGAGAATAATGGTTGTTCTATTTATTTGAGAGATATGTTTTATGGTCATGCCCCGCTGGTCAATGGTTTATTTTTGATGAATCTCGAACGTGATGTTACACATGTTCATAGTGTGAATACCAAAAGATGTAAAATTGATAACGATAGTCCCACATACTTGTGGCACTGCCGCCTTGGTCACATTGGTGTCAAGCGCATGAAGAAGCTCCATGCAGATGGACTTTTGGAGTCTCTTGATTACGAATCATTTGACACGTGCGAACCATGCCTCATGGGTAAGATGACCAAGACTCCGTTCTCCGGAACAATGGAGCGAGCAACCAACTTATTGGAAATCATACATACCGATGTGTGTGGTCCAATGAGTGTTGAGGCTCGCGGAGGATATCGTTATGTTCTCACTCTCACTGATGATTTAAGTAGATATGGGTATGTCTACCTAATGAAACACAAGTCTGAAACCTTTGAAAAGTTCAAGGAATTTCAGAGTGAAGTTGAGAATCAATGTGACAGAAAAATAAAATTCTTACGATCAGATCGTGGTGGAGAATATTTAAGTCACGAATTTGGTACACACTTAAGGAAATGTGGAATAGTTTCACAACTCACGCCGCCTGGAACACCTCAGAGAAATGGTGTGTCCGAACGTCGTAATCGCACTCTATTGGATATGGTGCGATCTATGATGTCTCTTACCGATTTACCGCTCTCATTTTGGGGCTATGCTTTAGAGACTGCCGCATTCACTTTAAATAGGGCTCCGTCGAAATCCGTTGAGACGACACCGTATGAATTATGGTTTGGGAAGAAACCTAAGCTGTCGTTTCTAAAAGTTTGGGGATGCGATGCTTATGTCAAGAAACTTCAACCTGAAAGCTCGAACCCAAATAGGAAAAATGCGTCTTCATAGGATACCCTAAGGAAACCATTGGGTATACCTTCTACCTCAGATCCGAAGGCAAGATCTTCGTTGCCAAGAACGGGTCCTTTCTGGAGAAGGAGTTTCTCTCGAAAGAATTGAGTGGGAGGAAAGTGGAACTTGATGAGGTGATAGTCACCCCTTCCGAACCGGAAAGTAGCGCAGCGCGGGAAAATGTTCCTGTGGTGCCTACACCGACTGGGGAGGAAGTTAATGATGATGATCATTGTAACACCCCGAGAATCATGCTACAGTAATCCCCCCTAATGGTGGCCATGTCATCATGATTACTATGCACATTGCCACTTAATAAAAATCAAATTCAAATTTAAATTTAAATTTCAAGTCAAAATAATATTTCTTTAAACGGTAGAACAAAAAAAATGTTTGTTGGGTTGAAAATAATCACTATATAATTTACATGTAGAAACTAACATTATTTGAGTTGTTAAAGTGCCCCTAAAGTATTTAAAACACACCCAGCAACACGTGTTCAACACATTTAAATTCAAACCGAAAATCAAATAAATTGCGAATGCCCTCATTAGTTTTTGTGCAACCCTAGAATATTGCATATCATTTTTGTGCGAAGTTTCATATTTAAAAAAAATTCATTTGATCACTAAACTATTTAGAAAAACAATAGCTAAATTGGAAAACAGAAAAAGATAAAGATGAAGAAAAGAAAGGGAGAAATCCCCCTGTTCACTAAGCCCAGTACTAACACTGTACCAGGCCCAGCCCAGCTGGCCGGCCTTTTCCCCTACCTCTCGCAGGGGAGAGGCAGAGCCGTGCGTGCCGGCCATCCATGGCGCCAGGGCCACGTGCCGGCCATCCGCACCCTCCCTCGGCCTACTAAGGCGTCCCCCAGAAACCCTAGCTCCCCCTCATTCATTCCCCCTCGATCCCCATCGCCCCCCCTCTCCTCTGGCTCGATTTTGAGCTCGCAAGCTCACGCGGTCACCGCTGCCTCGCCGTCGTTGACGCGTCCACCGGCCTCTCCGGCGTACGGGAGCACATCCTGGAGGTTCGCCGCGCTCTACCGCGTCCGTTCAGGGCATTGGAACAAGGCAGGGAGCTGCGTAGCAGGCGCAGTCTTCGTCTTCTTCGTTCGGCCGTCGCCGTCTCGCCATCACCACCGCCTCTCCGGTCCACCCCGACCCTCCCCGAGCGTGTCAATGGACTCACGATGAGCAACTCCTCCGGATCCCTTCTTCCCCCGCCTCGATCCGGTCGCCATTTGCCGTCCCCGAGCACATCCGAGCTCGCGTGTACGCGTACATATGTGTGTGCGTGAGCTGCTGCTGCTTAACTTCCATCTGCTGCTGCTCTTCGTACTGCTGCTGCCGCTAGGTGCCCCTGCTGCTCTCGTACTGCTGCTGCCACTAGGTGCCGCCGTTGCCCGCCGTTGCTAGCCGTGCGCCGCTGCCTGCTGCTGCTGGCCACGGCCATGGTCGTGTGCGCCAGTGTGTGTGCGTGATGTGTGCGTAGTCGAGTGTGTGTGAGCGCGTTGTGTGTGTGCGTACGTGTGTGGATGAGGCCGATCCTGGTTAGGTAGGTTAGCTAATTAGTAGTTAGGCTAAGTAGTGGTTAGGTATAGTGTAAATGACATGTGGGACCACCCTGGTTAATTACCATTTTATTAATCAAAAGACAATGACACACGGGACCCACTTACACTATTCATATGTTGACCAGTCAACCTTTGACCGGGTCAACCCAACCCCACTGGCCCCATTGTCATACTCACATGCTAGGGTAGCACTAGGTGACAAAAGTATATTCTGTTTTTAATTTGAACTAATATAAAACCAGAAATTCTAGAAATTGTTTAAATCTTTAAAAATTAATATAAAATAATCCGTAACTCGGATGAAAATACTTTGTACATGAAAGTTGCTCAGAACGACGAGACGAATCTGGATATGCAGCTTGTTCGTCCACCACACATCCCTAGCATAGCATACACGCAACTTTCCCCCTCCGGTTCATCTGTCCGAAAACGCGAAACACCGGGAATACTTTCCCGATGTTTCCCCCCTTCGCCGGTATCACCTCGCACTGCGTTAGGGCACACCTAGCACCGCGTATTGACATGTTATGCTTTGTGATGCTTTGATTGCTCTGTTATTTATTGTGTTCCCATCCGTTACTTCTTTCCGGTAGACCCCGAGACCGCTGCCGGTACCCCTGTGATCGACTACATCGACGACGAACCCTTCTTGCCAGAGCAACCAGGCAAGCCCCCCCCCCCTTGATCACCAGATATCGCCTATTCTTCTCTATACTGCTTGCATTAGAGTAGTGTAGCATGTTACTGCTTTCCGTTAATCCTATCCTGATGCATAGCCTGTCTTTGTTACTACAATTGTTACCCTTACCTGCTATCCTACTGCTTAGTATAGGATGCTAGTGTTCCATCAGTGGCCCTACACTCTTGTCCGTCTGCCATGCTATACTACTGGGCCGTGATCACTTCGGGAGGTGATCACGGGTATATACTATATACATTATATACATGACACATGTGGTGACTAAAGTCGGGTCGGCTCGAGGAGTACCCGCAAGTGATTCTGATGAGGGGGCTGAAAGGACAGGTGGCTCCACCCCGGTAGAGGTGGGCCTGGGTTCCTGACGGCCCCCGACTGTTACTTTATGGCGGAGCGACAGGGCAGGTTGAGACCACCTAGGAGAGAGGTGGGCCTGGCCCTGGTCGGCGTTCGCGGATAAATAACACGCTTAACGAGTTCTGGGTATTTGATCTGAGTCTGGCCATTTGGTCTATACGACCATCTACGTGGGAGTAGTTATGGGTATCCCGACGTCGTGGTATCAGCCGAAGCCTTCGTGACGTCAGCGACTGAGTGGCGCGCGCCGGATTGGACTGGAACGCCACTAGGCCAGGTCTGCTTCCGGCCGCGTACGCAACGTGCAGGTGTGCATAGGGCGATGGGCCCAGACCCCTGCGCGCATAGGGTTAGACCGGCGTGCTGACCTCTCTGTTGTGCTTAGGTGGGGCTGCGACGTGTTGATCTTACGAGGCCGGGCATGACCCAGGAAAGTGTGTCCGGCCAAATGGGATCGAGCGTGTTGGGTTATGTGGTGCACCCCTGCAGGGAAGTTTATCTATTCGAATAGCCGTGTCCCTCGGTAAAAGGACGACCCGGAGTTGTACCTTGACCTTATGACAACTAGAACCGGATACTGAATAAAATACACCCTTCCAAGTGCCAGATACAACCCGGTGATCGCTCTCTAACAGGGCGACGAGGAGGGGATCGCCGGGTAGGATTATGCTATGCGATGCTACTTGGAGGACTTCAGTCTACTCTCTTCTACATGCTGCAAGATGGAGATGGCCAGAAGCGTAGTCTTCGACAGGATTAGCTATCCCCCTCTTATTCTGGCATTCTGCAGTTCAGTCCACTGATATGCCCCTTTACACATATACCCATGCATATGTAGTGTAGCTCCTTGCTTGCGAGTACTTTGGATGAGTACTCACGGTTGCCTTTCTCCCTCTTTTCCCCCTTTCCTTTCTACCTGGTTGTCGCAACTAGATGCTGGAGCCCAGGAGCCAGACGTCACCGTCGACGACGACTCCTACGACACTGGAGGTGCCTACTACTACGTGCAGGCCCCTGACGACGACCAGGAGTAGTTAGGAGGATCCCAGGCAGGAGGCCTGCGCCTCGTTCGATCTGTATCCCAGTTTGTGCTAGCCTTCTTAAGGCAAACTTGTTTAACTTATGTCTGTACTCAGATATTGTTGCTTCCGCTGACTCGTCTGTGATCGAGCACTTGTATTCGAGCCCTCGAGGCCCATGGCTTGTATTATGATGCTTGTATGACTTATTTATGTTTTAGAGTTGTGTTGTGATATCTTCCCATGAGTCCCTGATCTTGATCATACACATTTGCGTGCATGATTAGTGTACGGTCAAATCGGGGGCGTCACAATCATGAAGCTTCGGATCAAGTTACTACTGAACTTCGTAGGTCCACAAGGACACGTTCCGCACCAGAGTGGTACGGCAACCCTGTCCTGGAAATCATGTTGTTGGACAATGGTGAACCTTCAAACTATGAAGAAGCGATGGCGGGCCCGGATTTCGACAAATGGCTAGAAGCCATGAAATCCGAGATAGAATCCATGTATGAAAACAAAGTATGGACTTTGACTGACTTGCCCGATAAGCGGCGAGCCATAGAAAACAAATGGATCTTTAAGAAGAAGACGGACGCAGATGGTAATGTGACCATCTACAAAGCTCGACTTGTCGCTAAGGGTTATCGACAAGTTCAAGGGGTTGACTACGATGAGACTTTCTCACCCGTAGCGAAGCTGAAGTCCGTCCGAATCATGTTAGCAATTGCCGCATACTATGATTATGAGATATGGCAGATGGACGTCAAAACGGCATTCCTTAATGGCTTCCTTAAGGAAGAGTTGTATATGATGCAGCCGGAAGGTTTTGTCGATCCTAAGAATGCTAACAAAGTATGCAAGCTCCAGCGCTCAATCTATGGGCTGGTGCAAGCATCTCGGAGTTGGAACATTCGCTTAGATGAGATGATCAAAGCGTTTGGGTTTACATAGACTTATGGAGAAGCCTGGGAGCTCTGTAGCATTTCTCATATTATATGTGGATGACAGCCTCGGAGGCAGCACAGGAAGCAGTCTGGATGAAGGAGTTCATTACCGACCGAGGGGTGATTCCCAATGCGTCGGGCCCGATGACTCTCTTCTGTGACAACACTGGAGCTATTGCCCTTGCGAAGGAGCCCAGGTTTCACAGGAAGACCAGGCATATCAAGCGTCGCTTCAACTCCATTCGTGAAAGTGTTCAAAATGGAGACATAGATATTTGTAAAGTACACACGGACCTGAATGTAGCAGATCCGTTGACTAAACCTCTCCCTAGGGCAAAACATGATCAACACCAGGATGCAATGGGTGTTCGATTCATCACAATGTAACTAGATTATTGACTCTAGTGCAAGTGGGAGACTATTGGAAATATGCCCTAGAGGCAATAATAAATGGTTATTATTATATTTCTTTGTTCATGGTAATTGTCTATTATTCATGCTATAATTGTATTGTCCGGAAATCGTAATACATGTGTGAATACATAGACCACAACGTGTCCCTAGTAAGCCTCTAGTTGACTAGCTCGTTGATCAACAGATAGTCATGGTTTCCTGACTATGGACATTGGATGTCATTGATAACGGGATCACATCATTAGGAGAATGATGTGATGGAAAAGACCCAATCCTAAGCATAGCATAAAAGATTGTGTAGTTTCGTGTGCTAGAGCTTTTCCAATGTCAAGTATCTTTTCCTTAGACCATGAGATCGTGCAACTCCCGGATACCGTAGGAGTGCTTTGGGTGTGCCAAACGTCACAACGTAACTGGGTGACTATAAAGGTGCACTACGGGTATCTCCGAAAGTGTCTGTTGGGTTGGCACGGATCGAGACTGGGATTTGTCACTCCGTGTGACGGAGAGGTATCTCTGGGCCCACTCGGTAATGCATCATCATAATGAGCTCAATGTGACTAAGGCGTTAGTCACGGGATCATGCATTGCGGTACGAGTAAAGAGACTTGCCGGTAACGAGATTGAACAAGGTATTGGGATACCGACGATCGAATCTCGGGCAAGTAACATACCGATTGACAAAGGGAATTGCATACGGGATTGATTGAATCCTCGACACCGTGGTTCATCCGATGAGATCATCGTGGAAGATGTGGGAGCCAACATGGGTATCCAGATCCCGCTGTTGGTTATTGATCGGAGAGGCGTCTCGGTCATGTCTGCATGTCTCCCGAACCCGTAGGGTCTACACACTTAAGGTTCGGTGACGCTAGGGTTGTAGAGATATATGTATGCGGAAACCCGAAAGTTGTTCAGAGTCCTGGATGAGATCCCGGACGTCACGAGAGGTTCCGGATTGGTCCGGAGGTGAAGAATTATATATAGGAAGTCCAGTTTCGGCCACCGGGAAAGTTTCGGGGGTTACCGGTATTGTACCGGGACCACCGGAAGGGTCCCGGGGGTCCACCGGGTGGGGCCACCTATCCCGGAGGGCCCCGTGGGTTGAAAGTGGAAGGGAACCAGCCCTTAGTGGGCTGGGGCGCCCCCCCCTTGGGCCTCCCCCCATGCGCCTAGGGTTGGGAACCCTAGGGGGGAGTTCCCCCTTGCCTCGGGGGGCAAGGCAACCCCTTCCCCCCCTTTGGCCGCCGCCCCCCCCTTTGGATCTCATCCCCAGGGCCGGCGCCCCCCCAGGGGGCCTATATAAAGGGGGGGAGGGAGGGCAGCAGACTACAGCCTTGGGCGCCTCCCTCCTCCCCTGCAACACCTCTCTCTCTCTCTCTCGCAGAAGCTCGGCGAAGCCCTGCTGGAGACCCGCTACATCCACCACCACGCCGTCGTGCTGCTGGATCTCCATCAACCTCTCCTTCCCCCTTGCTGGATCAAGAAGGAGGAGACGTCGCTGCACCGTACGTGTGTTGAACGCGGAGGTGCCGTCCGTTCGGCACTCGGTCATCGGTGATTTGGATCACGGCGAGTACGACTCCGTCATCCACGTTCATTGGAACGCTTCCGCTCGCGATCTACAAGGGTATGTAGATGCACTCCCTTCCCCTCGTTGCTAGTATACTCCATAGATGCATCTTGGTGAACGTAGGAAAATTTTAAAATTATGCTACGATTACCAACAATATGCCCGCAAAAAGTAACATTTTTTAAATGATTGGTTTGTGATAACTAAAATTCTATATGAAAATTCTAACAGTTTGACATTAATCTAATTCATCTAACTAAAACTCATTCTAAAATTTCTAACATTTCTATATATATAACTAACATTTCTAATATTTCTATAACTAAAAAACAGAAAAATTGCTGACATTTCTATAAATATTTCTATAACTTAAAAACAGAAAAAAATATATAATATTTCTATATAACTAACATTTCTAATATTTCTATAACTAAAAAACAGAAAAATTTCTATAACTAAAAAACTAAAAAACAATGTGTGTGTGTGTGGACATGGCGGCCGGGGCAGGAGCTCACCGGCGAGGCGAGGCGACGGGGGGCGGCGAAGGGGACGGCGACGGGCGGCGACGACGGTGATGGGGACGGGGCGGTGACGACGGGGACGGGGACGGGCCGGGCGGGGACGACGGGACGACGGGGCGGGGCGCGGTGACGACGGGGATGGGGCGGCGACGTGGACGGCCGGCGCGGCGACGACGGGGACGGGGCGGCGACGGGGGCGTCGACAGGGGCGTCGACGAGGGGTGGCAACGGGGGGCGGCGGGCGACGGGGCAGAGGAGAAGAAGCAGATGAGAAACTAAATTTTTTGAAGTGTTTTCTTATATAGGATGGGCCTTTAGTACCGGTTGGAGCGACCAACCGGTACTAAAGGTCAATTTTGGCCAGGCCAAGCGGCGGGAAGCGCCCACCTTTAGTACCGGGTGGTGGCTCCAACCGGTACTAAACACCTTCCCTTTAATACCGGTTTGAGCCACCAGCCGGTACTAAAGGTGGTGCGCTGGCGCAGCTGCGGTGCGTCATGTTTAGTCCCACCTCGCTAGCCGAGGCACGGCCGCACTGCTTTATAAGCCCCAGTGCGGTAGCTCTCTCGAGCTCCTCACCAAAGCAGGCCTACTGGGCCTAAATGTTCCGTGCTGCCCTGTGGGCCTACTGGGCCTTTGCGGGCCTGCATCCTGGCCCAACAACAGGTTGGGTTTCTAGTCGTATGCAGGCCGCTGTGCGCAGTAGGCGGGCTTTTTTATTTTCTTATTTTTTTTGCTTTATTTATTTTTGTTTTATTTATTTTTGAGTTGTTTTTTGCTGTATTTAGAGTTTCTTTGTGAATATTTTTGCTTTAGGTACAAAAAATTACAAACATTCTATTAGTGCCGGTAGATTACAAATTTGAATAGTTTACATTTTGAATTATTTGAAATTTGTGTGAATGACTAGTTTGTGAATAACTTAACTTTGAAAATAGATTTTTCAGTGATTCTTTTTTCTTATGTTTAATATTAGTGTGTTTTATCATTATACTCAATTTGGTAATGCTTAAGTTATTTAAAAAATGAAATGCCTTTGTAACGGATGAGTTTTCATCCGAAACCCTGATACTTCGAAAGAGATTGTCCATTTTGTACACGAAGTGCATCCAGTTTTGCGGTAACCCTCTCTACTTTTTTGCACATGCTATGTGGGTGAAATTATGATACCATGCCAACTTTCAACCTTTTCTGAGTTCATTTGAAATGCTTTTCAATTTCAGGGTCATTTAGCTGAAAAATCAGTAAATGCATGAAAGAATTTGTTTGCACATAAAATTTCTTCGCGTTTCAAATGCCAAAACACATAACTCCCCTAACTATTACAGAGATTCCCTCCTGGGTGTGAAACACAGAAGAAAGTGATGATAGTGAAGCCGATCACATCCCAGATCTTTGGGTGTGAAACTTTTTCTTCGCGTGTGTCCCTTTGCGCCGTAGCCATGGAAAATCTTCATCATTTAAGTGGATGCTCGGGTCAATATTCACTGTGAATGGAGCAATTTCATCAAACTTTTCATAATCTTCTGACATGTCTGTCTTGTCATCCACTCCCACGATGTTTCTCTTCCCAGAAAGAACTATGTGGCGCTTTGGCTCATCGTCTGATGCATTCGCTTCCTTATCTTTTCTTTTTCTCGGCTTGGTAGACATATCCTTCACATAGAAAACCTGTGCCACATCATTAGCTAGGACGAATGGTTCGTCTGCATACGCAAGATTGTTGAGATCCACTGTTGTCATTCCATACTGCGGGTCTTCCGTTACCCCGCCTCATGTCATATTGACCCATTTGCACCGAAACAAAGGGACCTTCAAACCACGTCCATAGTCAAGTTCCCATATCTCCTCTATGTAACCATAATATGTTTCCTTTCCCGTCTTGGTTGTTGCATCAAAGCGGACACCACTGTTTTGGTTGCTGCTCTTCTTATCTTGGGCGATCGTGTAAAATGTATTACCATTTATCTCGTACCCTTTGAAAGTCATTATATTCAAAGATGGTAACTGGGACAGCGAGTACAGGTCATCTTCAATAGAGGCGTCATGCATGGTACGTGTCTGCAACCAGCCGGCAAAACTCCTGGTTTGTTCACGTGTAATCCAGTCATCCGACCGCTCCGGGTGTTTGGAGCGTAGAAAATTCTTGTGTTCGTCCATATACGGAGCCACCAAGGCGGAATTCTATAGAACTGTGTAGTGTGCTTCAGTGAGAGAATGTCCGTCCATACATATTTTTGGATTCCCTCCTAGCGTGCCTTTTCCATCCAGTCTGCCCTTATGCCGTGATTCAGGAACACCAATCGGCTTAAGGTCAGGAATAAAGTCAATACAAAACTCAATGACCTCCTCATTTTTATGGCCCTTGGAGATGCTTCCTTTTGGCCTAGCACGGTTATGAACATATTTCTTTAAGACTCCCATGAACCTCTCAAAGGGGAACATATTGTGTAGAAATACAGGACCCAAAACGTTAATCTCTTCGCATAGGTGAACTAGGACGTGTGTCATGATGTTGAAGAAGGATGGTGGGAACACAAACTCGAAACTGACAAGACATTGCACCAAATCATTCTCTAACCTTGGTATGATTTCTGGATCGATTACCTTCTGAGGGATTGCATTGAGGAATGCACATAGCTTCACAATGGCTAATCGAACGTTATCCGATAGAAGCCCCCTCAATGCAACCGGAAGCAGTTGCGTCATAATCACATGGCAGTCATGAGACTTTAGGTTCTGGAACTTTTTCTCTGCCATGTTTATTATTCCCTTTATATTCGACGAGAAGCTAGACGGTACCTTAATACTGAGCAGGCATTCAAAGAAGATTTCCTTCTCTTCTTTGGTAAGAGCGTAGCTGGCATGACCCTGATGTATGTCGTCTTTTCCATGCATATGTTGCTGGTCCTCCCGTGCCTCAGGTGTATCTTTTGTCTTCCCATACACGCCCAAGAAGCCAAGCAGGGTCACGCAAAGATTCTTCGTCACATGCATCACGTTGATTGCAGAGCGGACCTCTAGGACTTTCCAATAGGGCGGGTCCCAAAATATAGATTTCTTCTTCCACATGGGTGCGCGTCCGTCAGCGTCATTCGGAACAGGTTGTCCGCCAGGACCCTTTCCAAAGACTACCTTCAACCATATCATGTACATCAGCACCAGTACGGTGGCGAGGCTTCGTCCGGTGATCCGCCTCACCTTTGAAATGCTTGCCTTTCTTTCTTATGGGATGCCTGCTCGGAAGAAATCGACGATGTCCCAGGTACACATTCTTCCTACAATTGTCCAAATATATACTGTCGGTATCATCCAAACAGTGCGTGCATGCGCGGTATCCCTTGTTTGTCTGTCCTGAAAGGTTACTGAGAGCAGGCCAATCATTGATGGTCACGAACAGCAAGGCCTTTAGGTCAAATTCTTCCCCCATGTGCTCATCCCACGCACGTACACCTGTTCCATTCCACAGCTGTAAGAGTTCTTCAACTAATGGCCTTAGGTACACATCAATGTCGTTGCCGGGTTGCTTAGGGCCTTGGATGAGCACTGGCATCATAATGAACTTCCACTTCATGCACAACCAAGGAGGAAGGTTATACAAACATAGAGTCACAGGCCAGGTGCTATGGTTGCTGCTCTGCTCCCCAAAAGGATTAATGCCATCTACGCTTAGACCAAACCATACGTTCCTTGCGTCATCTGGAAACTCCTTCCCGTACTTTCTCTCGATTTTTCTCCACTGCAACCAGTCAGCGGGTACTCTCAACTTTCCGTCTTTCTTACGGTCTTCTCTGTGCCATCGCATCGCCTTGGCATGCTCTTTGTTTTGGAACAAACGTTTCAACCATGGTATTATAGGAGCATACCACATCACCTTGGCAGGAATCTTCTTCCCGGGGCGCTCGCCCTCAACATCACCAGGGTCATCGCGCCTGATCTTATAGTGCAATGCACCGCATACCGGGCAAGCGTTCAAATCCTCGTACTCACCGCAGTAGAGGATGCAGTCATTAGGGCATGCATGTATCTTCTGCACCTCTAACCCTAGAGGGCAGACAGCCTTCTTTGCTTCGTACGTACTCTCGGGCAATTCGTTGTCCTTTGGAAGCATATTCTTTAGCATTACCAGCAACTTTCCAAATCCCTTGTCAGATACACCATTCTCTGCCTTCCATTGCAGCAATTCCAGTGTGGTGCCAAACTTTTTCTTGTCAGCTTCGCAATTCGGGTACAACAATTTCTTGTGATCCTCTAACATGCGCTGCAACTTCTTCTTCTCCAAATCACTTGCGCAGTTTCTCTTTGCATCGGCAATGGCCCGACCTAGATCATCAGCGGGCTCATCTGATGCCTCTTCTTCAGCTTCTTCCCACATTGCCGGCTCAGCTTCTTCCCCCATTGTTGTATCATCGTATTCAGGGAACCCATGGCCAGGATAGCTGTCGTCGTCCTCTTCTTCTTCATTGTCTTCCATCATAACCCCTCTTTCTCCGTGCTTGGTCCAAACATTATAGTGGGGCATGAAACCGGACTTAAACAGGTGGACGTGAATGGTTCTTGACGTAGAGTAATTGTGATCATTCTTACAGACTAAACATGGACAAGGCATAAAACCATCCGCCCGCTTGTTTGCCTCAGCCGCAAGCAGAAAAGTTTGCACGCCATTAATGAACTCGGGAGAGCATCGGTCATCGTACATCCATTGTCGGCTCATCTTCATTACACAACACCGAAAAGACCAAATTAATACAAGTTCATACATAAAGTTCATACAAGACTTAAATGCAACAAACAAATAACTCTCTAACTAAAGAATTTAAATGCAACAACAAATGCGATCAAGATCGCAACTAAGGTAACAATTGATCCAACAACATAATGATACCAAGCCTCATTATCAATGGCATATTTTCTAATCTTTCTAATCTTCAAGCGCATTTTCTCCATCCTTATCTTGTGATCATCGACGACATCGGCAACATGCAACTCCTATTCCATCTTCTCCCCCTCAATTCTTTTCAATTTTTCTTTCAAATACTCGTTTTATCTTTCAACTAAATTTAACCTCTCGACAATAGGGTTGGTTGGAATTTCCGGTTCACAAACCTCCTAGACAAAAATATCCATGTCAACTTGATGGGCATAATTTGTCATAAACACGAAATGCAACAACTAGTTTTAAAAGAGAATATACCACATCCGAATCATAACAAGGACGTGGGCCGACGGGGACGGATATCAAAACCATGGCACTATGTATAACAAACAACGTACGGGTAAGATAATTATACGAGTAACAATATATCCAAATCACACAAACATCAATTTGGTAATGTAAAACATTCATGAACAAGAGGCTCACCACAAGGTGGTGCCGGCAACGGAACGGTGCGGGCGATCGACTATGGTTACGACGGAGATTTAGAAGGCACTAAGTAAACCACACCTACATATGCAAACTAAGTGTTATTTTTGACCTCAAATTGCATATAAATCAAATACTAGCACATATATTTCCTCCCAAATTACTAAACTCATAAATTAATCACTATACAAAGCATTGCAAGAGCTAATCTAGCAATGAGAGATGAAAGGACAAAGTTGCTAACCTTTGTGATCATTTGAATGGATGGGGGCCTTCAAATCTTGACAAATTTTGGGCAAAATGTGTGATGAGCTCGAGAGGAAGAGGGGAAGAACAGAGAGGAGAGGGGAAAGGGGAAGAACAGAGCGAGCTCGGGTGGACGAAGGGTTTATGTAGGATGACCTTTAGCACCGGTTCGTGCCACGAACCGGTACTAAAGGTGTTGGAGGGGCCCCGGACTGACAACATCCTGCCACCACTCACTTTAGTACCGGTCTGTGGCACGAACCGGTGCTAAAGGTCGGCCACGAACCGGTACTAATGAAAGCGGCCGGCTAGCCGTTGGAACCGGCACTAATGCACACATTAGTGCCGGCTCAAAAGCAAACCGGCACTAATGTGCTTGACATTTGACCCTTTTTCTACTAGTGTGGTGGTGCATCTTGCTCGGCATACGTCTCGTGAGACACAACAATGTCCTCAGCTTTCTCTTCATGACACTAGGCTCAGGTATGCTAACTTTATTAGCACCAACGAATCATTGTGCTTAATGTGGTGGTCGTGAGAATGAATATTCTTTGTTGGGAGCACTCTATCTCAGTGGAACTACTCCAGTGGTAACAACCATGAGGTGGCGATCAACATTTTCTTTTGGCTCCTTAGCTTTTGATCTGGCCTATTGGTGTTTCTCCTTAGCAACTCTTTTCTTCTCAGCTTGAGCTTGGTCAGTAACTGGATGCACATTAATCTCAGGGAGATGTTGATATCTGACTATAATCATCTTCCTATGTAATTTTATGGGGCTAATCATTCTCAGAAAGGCCACATGATTGGTTCATAGATTCATCGTTAACATAAATTGGTATCATCATAAATAAAGTTCACCCATTACATAAATAAGCTATATAATATAGAAGTTTTTTTAGAAGATGGCAATGGCTCCCTGCCTCCACCCCAACCTCTCTAATGACTCCCATGACGATAACCAAACCTAGCCTAGATCCCAACCAAAGGATCCAATGGATCCATCGATCTTTAGATCCCCCATTCTATTGCCCATGATCTACATTTCACTCCGGGATCCAACATTCGCGTCATCGGTCCCGTTGTACATACACAACATGTGTTGACTTTCCTGAAGAGGTTGGATTCTTTGGTTGATCACCGTCGCCATCACGTCTATGATAGTGAGGCCAGCACCTAAGAAAAGCTTCACTTGAGCCGCCAGGTGAGCCACATCGGCATTGTCCTCTTGTGCAGCGCTCCGAGGCCTCCAGCTTTAGCGCTTCTTCGCGGCCTCCGAGGAGAATGCTGGGAGCCCGGGCCGGACCGGGTCATGCAGCGGGACATCATCGATGTAAAACCACTCAGACACCCGGGTGCCGGCATCCTCTCGACGGGTACGTGTGGGGTAGTCGATCCCAGCTATTCGACAGACCTCGGCTGCGCCTACTTCATGTAGTTTCCTGTCTCGGGAGCAGGTCATCACGCAAAAATACTTCCTCCACAACCCGAAGTGGGCCTCAGACCCAAGGTGCATTTCACAAAGGGCGAAAATCCCCATGATATCTAAAATTTAGTTGGGGTGACGTGGTGGAGTTGTATCCCGTATAATTCAAGCAGACCCCGGAGAAAGGGTTGGATAGGAAACCCCTGGCTGCGAAGGAGAAAGGGTATGAAGCATACCTGCTCGTCCCCGTGAGAAATGGGATGATTGTCGGCATGCACCTGCCCATCCATGGATATTAATCCTTGACGAGTGGAAGCCAGATCTCAATCTGGCAGAGAGCCTTAGGTGGCGAGCCGCTCTAGTTGAAGGCGTGTGACAGAACAGCTTCCCCAGACACCCTTGAGGGGAACGTGGGGGCACCGTGAGGAACCTACGCCACTCGGCATTTCTGAAGAACTCTCAAGATTATAGTTTGAGAGGAAAGGGGAGGCTTCTAGTAGATTGTCGAGAAAGGAGGCCGAGATGCGTTTTACCATAATTCTGGAATACGCGCTTATCAAATAAAGGGGAAAGGGGCGACGCTTCAACGTCCTGCCATAAAGTAACTCGACTCCCCAGAAGGCGCGATGGTCAAGGTAGGGGTCTGGAGGCCACATGCAGTGGGACCAGACCTCGAGTAAACCCTTCGCTCGAACTAAAGATTTCAAAGCCGAACTTAGGATAATACACAAGAACTCGTCTGTCAAGCTAAAGACTCCAAAATGAGTTGATTTTGCCGAAGAGGGGCGTCGTCCTCAGCGTAGAAGACCAGTTCAGGGGCTACTGAAGGTGTCCTGGACTAGGGGGTACCAACCTAGTTGGCCCGCAGTCCTCGGGCCAGGCTTATGGCCCTCAATCCCATAAGTAAGGACTCCGGAAGCCTCGCACTCGACGTGATCAAGACAGCCTCTGCCGAAGACTTGGCGAGTGCTGCAAGGACATCTCTGGTCGTTTCATATGCATCCTCAGATCTACAACCGACTATGTAACCCTAGGTACCCCTCTCACGTATATATAAGCCAAGGGGTTAGCCCGTAGAAGGGATCTGATCATAATCACATCCACCTAGCCTTAGGGTTAGAACATAACTTATGATCTCAAGATAGATCACGCTTGTACTCGATACACAACCATCAATACAATCAAACCAGTACGTGGGGTACTACCTCTTAGAGAGGGCCTGAACCTGGGTAAATATTATCTCCTTCATCCCTTGTTGCCAACTTATCTGAGATCCACAGCTCGGGACCCCTACCCCGAGGTCTACCGGTTTTACCACCAACAGATATCAACAAATAGTTTGACTTATAATTTACGCCTAATCATACGAAATAGTCTCATAGGCAGTTCAGTTACGCCTGACTACAACTTCCATCATGGCTGGTTCACACACTGTCATAGGAACTATCATAGTTCAATACACTACCATTGACCTCATTCAGTGCTATCCAACAAGGTCCTATACCAAGAGCCTGCAATGTACTATTTGGGAGATGTGGTGGCGGAGAGGCATGTTTGTCAATAATCGTAGCATCAAACTATGTTCCAAGGTTGCCAACTATGGATTCCTTCGTACATTTGGTGCTTTGCTTTGTTGTGTTGGATGCCTTCTATTTGGTGGTTGATTTTTCTTCTGCAACTTTAGCACTAGCCACATCCCTGAAACCATCCTTGCTCAAAGCAATTCTAAGGCTTCTGCATGTCATAGATTCATCGATAATAGTAGCTTTCCTACTTTTTTAGTAGGACCTTTAGGGGCAAGAGGAACATGGCATACTTCCTCGTATTCAATTCCACACTTTCAGTGTTGCTCTGACTGGGTGTGGGATGCGTATCAGTGGTGTTTATGGTCATGTTGTAATTCTTGATGCCATCATCACTATTGGTAACATTCACCACCTTACATCCGGCATTGGTGATCTTGGAGTTTGAAAGTTTAGGTAGAATATCATTAACAATTGTAATACTAGATGGAACAAAGTCTTGCAGTGCAACAATCAATTCTTCAAGATTATCCACTACAACATGCTGATGTGTAACATGTGGAGGAGGAGGTGAAATATGCTCCATGTCATCATTCTATATATGTTCCTAAACATTGTGTGGCTCTTCTTCGGCATTGACATTGGGTGTGCTACCTATTGCAACAAACTATGGGAAATGTGCTCATCAGGTATGTTACCCACAATAACATCATGCCAAAGCCCTTCAAATATGATAGGGAGTGAGTGTGGGGTAGCACCATCAGGTGGGATGTGGCCTTCATCTCCTCCTTGTTTTCTAATCAGTGTACTTGACATAATATATGTAGGGCAGCTCCATGAATAACCATAACCAACATCATCCAGGTTTCTCAAAACTACAATGATCAAGGGCAGAGTGTCAACATCATAAGCTCTAATTTTCACCAAGATTCTGGTTTGGTCTATATGAACTTTGTTCCACACCAAATACCTGCCATATGGTGATACAATTTTTCCGATGACATCAACTTCCCATCATTCTAATGGATGGTTCATCAGTAAAATCCAAACATCATGAGTAATAGCATAGTTTCTCCAATGTAAAATGGACTAGCTCCAATTGCAGCATCTCGACCAATAGCATAAACAAACTAAATGAGTGTAGTACCCATGCCACATCTATAGGTGTACCTTACTCTACATCCTATGTTTTCCAGGAAGCTGCTGATCATAGTTGCAGCTCTGAGTTAGTCCTCAAGGCAACACCAAGGTGCAGGGTGGCAATGGCCCAATCATCGCAGATCATCCGGAATTGACCGTCTAACACAAATATAATCATGTTGAGCACGGAAAGGGCCAGTAGGAAGCGCAACAATGCTAGGTGGAAGGTGGGGATTCAAGTTGCAGGGGTAGTTCACCATGTAGCTCAACATGGCTGGTGGTGCATGGAGCTCTGGAGCTGGTGGAGGGGGAAGTGGAGTTGTAGGGGCGGGGCTAATTGAAGAAGGGAGATTGTCCTCTCTCCCAACTCCTTTATTCCTATAAATTTGCTTGGTTCATAGAGGTAAACATGATTAAGTAAGGTGATTATAATGGAAGCAGCGTTTGGAGCGAATTCTATTAGTGCAATATTTTGATAAGTGTCCGTTGACTTAGCATCTACTGCAAAATAGCTAATCAGTTTGCATGAACGAATGGTCAGAAGAAACCAAAGCTTTAGTGGGATCATGGGATGTGATCAGTTGGTTGTTCTGGTGGTGATCAACACTTCTCCAAATTTTTCTTGGTCCGGGATGAGAATATGCACCATTTGGTGTGGGTTGACAAGCGTTTGAATTATGTGATGCCTCGCCAATGACAACCGATCATGACATGTGTTGAGATCCTGATCCAAACCTTGTGAAGAATGGGTATCCATTCAAATAATATCCACATATGATGTACTTTGATAAATTGGATTCTAATAATATAGATCGGACTGCTTGAATGAGAACATGTCCATCTGGATGGGTTTTATTGGATTAATAGGAATGATAACCAGAGTATTTACCTGATATTCTTAGTAATAACGACCATGATTTCTCTGGTTAACCTTCTTATGTACTCTCTCCGTTCCAAAATAGATGACTCAACTTTGTACTAAAGTTAGTACAAAGTTGGGTCATCTATTTTGGAACGGAGGGAGTATCACTTGAGTCGATCAATTATCTTGCTCAAAATACGAAGGTTCTTCCAATTCCCAATTTGGGCCACTGAAACCCCAAACATGAAAGAAGCATTCAAATGCATGGCGCTAGAAGGATCTTTTCCTTTGGATCATATAGCTCACAACCTTGGAAGAAAGAAAGAATTGAAACAACTGGTCTTGAAGATGTTCAACATATAAAGCATTGTGGTATGCCCGCTCTGCAAGTTGATGATGCAACGCAGGCATTCAAATTATCTAGATGGAAGGAGGCACACGGATGAAAGATATGACCAAAAGGAAATTTCTGGATGGGGAGATGGGGTGAACTGGAGCAGAGTAGAGCTCGCAAACCTTGGCATACCCAATCAATTCGGAAAGACTTCAAAGATCAAATGGCCTTCAGAACAACCTTGGCTGGTCTATACCAGGGAGAAGTGGCGGACTTCGTGAAGTGGCAATTCATGGATGGGCTATCTTATTACAACCTTGCCGATATAGTAAGTTTCCCTGGACCTATTCGTACATGCTCATTCATTATTACCTTGTCTAATCAATCATCATATCTGAACAAAGATGGAGGTGCTGGGTCGAGACCCTAAGCTGTCCTACGCCCGAGTCGGGGACGTACCAACGGGATGACGATCCATCTTCCATGAAGATGAAGAGTTGTCCACCGTATACATAAGGGGGCATTTTATCAAGAGAGCATGGACGGCTCAAAAGTGGCCATCACACCCGATCTGCTGGGAACATGACCGGCTTCGTCGCTAAAGCCCTCTCACACTTCCACACAAAAAAGAACTCCAAGTCATGAGGCCCCAAACACCCTGACTTCTCTTCCTAAGGGCCGACGATCAAAACGCTTGCACAGAAACGCGGCTCCTCAAGGGAACCCTGTGTTAGAAACACAGGGAGCCTCGCTGCAGACGACGGCCGTGGAGGCGGACCACATTGCCTCTACCCCACACAAGTAGCACTCTCGTTATCTTCCTCTGAGGATAGATCATCATAGACTTAATTATTTTGTTCCTTTTACAGGCGGTCCACCCATCCTACCGCGGCGGGGGAGGCCAGCATTATGGGGACCTCGGTTCCGAGGAGTGGCGCGGAACCTATTCCCACCTCGGGGTTTACTCCCGAAGTACCCCATCCAGAGGATTCAGGGACCTGCTCAGCTACCATCTTAGAGGTCGAAATCACCATGAACCACCAATGGCAGAAGGCCTCTTTGAGGAGCTCCGCCTTTTCAAGTCAAGAGTTTAATGCTCTCAGTTTGGCGGATGCTTACCTCGGGGCGACCTGTTCTATCTTTGAAAAGGTAGTGGATAATCTGTCCAGGGGCTTGCAGGTAAGGTGCTTTCGATCTTAATTAACTTTGGGGATTCATTGTTCTTATCACAAATTGTTTGCTTGAGGGAAAACGAAGCTACCGAATAAGGCAATAGCCCCTAAGCCTTGATATGGGCACTGGTGATCGTATCGGGGCTTGTAAAAAAATTCTACCTTGAACAGGATGCTTAGGAGCGGAATAACAAACTCTCCGAGGTGCTATCCCAGACAGAAATGAAGCTGAATGTTGCGTTGTCCGAGGTGGAGCAAGTTAAAAATTTCACCAAAGAAGCGCACGGTAAGTGCCTCTGCTTTTGTGACGTATGTTTTATTAAGAACTTTGGATCATGTAACAACACGATGAATTGTAGCAGCGGAAGCCCTTGGTCAACTTGAAAAGGACCTCAAGCATGTTCGTGAAGATCTACTCAATGAAAAGTCGCAGCATCAAGCTGGCCACCGCGTGTTCGCCCGGAGCAGGGAAGATACGAATGCGCTTAAGGCAAAATGCCCAACATGCCCAGGAGATTGAAGAGCGTCTCCAACATATCTATTTTTTTTATTTTTCCATGCTATTATAGTATCAATCTTGAATATTTTATATGCAACTTTATGCAATTATATATCATTTTTTGGGACTAACCTATTAACTTAGTGCCCAGTGCCGTTTCCTTTTTTGCTTTTTCTGGCTTTTCAGGAAATCAATGTCAAACAGAGTCTAAACAGGGAAAAACTTTCGATTAATTTTTTCACGACCAGAAGAGACCCTAGAAGGTTCAGGAGAAGACCAGACGAGCCACGTGGGAGTGACGACCTTGGGAGGCGTGCCCTAGGGGGCGCCCCCAGGCTTGTAGACCTCTCGTGGCACCTCTTGACCTAATTCCACCTCTATAAATACCCAACTATTTCCCTGACGTTAGAGAGCCACCCGAAATACTTTTTCCGCCGCCGCAAGTTTCTGTTCTCATGAGATCCCATCTGGAAGCCTTCTCCGGTACCTTGCTAGAGGGGGAGTCGATCACATAGGGGCTCTATATCAACCTTGCTACCCTTTCGATGATGTGTGAGTAGTTTACCATAGACCTATGGGTTCATAGTTAGTAGCTGGATGGCTTCTTCTCTCTCTTTGAGCTTCAATGTAATGTTCTCCTTGATGTTCTTGGAGATTTATTCAATGTAATCACTTTTTGTCGTGTGTTTGTTGGGATCCGATGAATTGTGACTTGATGGTCAGATTATCCATGAATATTATTTGAATCTTCTCTGAACTCTTTTATGCATGATTATTACAGCTTTCTATTTCTCTCTGATCTATTGATTTGGTTTGGCCAACTAGATTGATTTTTCTTGCAATGGAAGAGGTGCTTTGTGACGGGTACGATCTTGCGCTGCTCAATCCCAGTGACAGAAGGGGACATGACACATATTTGTATCGTTGCCATTAAGGATAGAAGGATGGGGTTTATTCATGCGTGAGTTTACTTTGTCTACATCATGTCATCTTGCTTAAGGCGTTACCCTGTTCTTTATGAATTTAATACTCTAGATGCATGCTGGATAGCGGTCGATGTGTGGAGTAATAGTAGTAGATGCAGGCAAGAGTCGGTCTACTTGTCTCAAACGTGATGCCTATATACATGATCATTGCCTTGGATATCCTCATGATTATTCGCTTTTCTATCAATTGCCCAACAATAGTGTGTTTACCCACCGTATGCTATTTTCAAGAGAGAAGCCTCTAGTGAAAATTATGGCCCCCGGGTCTACTTTTATCATATATTAAAATCCAAAAATACCTTGCTGCAATTTTTCTTTACTTTATTTATTTTGTGTTTTATTTATCTATCTATCACTACAAAATTTAATCTTGCAAAAACCGCCGAGGGATTGACAACCCCTTGTTCACGTTGGATGCAAGGATTTGTTATTTTGTGTGCAGTACTGCTAATGAGGTGTTGTGTGGTTATCCTACTGGATTGATAACCTTGGTTCTTTACTAAGGGAAATACACTTATCTCTACTGTACTGCATCATCTTCTCCTCTTCGGGGCAATCTCAGCGCAGCTCACAATTAGCAGGAAGAATTTCTAGCGCCATTGCTGGGGAGACATCATCAACATCTATCAAGTACCTATGCGTAAACTTTCATCTCCTTGCATTTACATTATTTGCCATTTGCCTCTCGTTTTCATTCCCCCACTTCTAAAAAGTTTTTACAAAAATACAAAAATATTTTTCATTTGCCTTTTTTGCGTTTGCCTTTTTGTTTGCTTGTTATCTTGATTATCCAGTCGTGATGTCTCAAGAAAATTTTGCAAATACTAATAATAATGATTTTATTAGTACTCCGATTGCTCCTCCCTCCGCTAGCGCGGAGACTTGTGATATTAATGCCGCTTTGTTGCTCTTGTTATGAAAGAACAATTTTCTGGTAGTCCTAATGAAGATGTTGCATCCCATCTTAACACTTTTGTTGAATTGTATGATACGCAAAAGAAAAAAAGATGTGGATAATGATATTGTCAAATTAAAATTATTTATGTTCTCACTACGAGATCGCACTAAAACTTGGTTTTCATCTTTGCCACGAAATAGTATTGATTCTTGGGATAGGTGTAAAGATGCTTTTATTGCCAAGTATTTTCCTCCCGTGAAAATTATTTCACTTACAAATCAAATTATGAATTTCAAACAACTTGAGAATGAACATGTTGCCCAATCTTGGAGAGGATGAAATTAATGATAAGAAACTACCCTACTCATGGTTTAAGTTTGTGGATGATCATATACAATTTTTTATGCGGGATTGAATTTTGTTTCTAGAAATCTTTTAGATTCTGCCATGGGTGTTACTTTTATGGAAATCACATTAGGAGAATCTACTAAATTTCTTGATAATATTATGGCAAATTATTCACAATGGCACACTGAAAGAACTCCTACTAGTAAAAAAGTGAATTCTGTTGAAGAAATTAGTACTTCGAGTGATAAAGTTGATGCGCTTATGAAACTGGTTGGTAGTAAAAATGCTCATAATGATCCTAATAATGTGACATTGCCTACTTTGATTGAGAAAAACAATGATCCCATATATGTGAATTTTGTCTCGTGAAGCAATTTCAATAGTAATGCTTATAGAGGTAATTTTAATCCTAGGCCGTTTCCTGGAAATTCCTCTAACAATTATGGAAATTACTATGGTAATTTTTATAATAATAATAATAGGATGACCTCTGATCTTGAAAGTAATATCAAATAATTTATTAATGCTCAAAAAATTTCAACACTATGATAGAAGAAAAATTGACTAAACTTGATGATATGTCTAGGAGTATGGATAGAATCGTTCATGATGCGGAAAATCTGAAGTCTAAAAATTTACCACCCAAGATAGATACTAATGAATCAACTAAATCTCTTTATGTTTCCATGGATGATAGTAAAGAAAGAACCACTAGGTTGAGGGCTAAGCGATAATTCTTAAAAAAAGTGATTCCACCCGGTTTTTATCATAGTAATGATGAAGATATTAAAATGATTGGTGTTTCTTCTATTGAATCTTTATTTATAAATGTAAAAAATGATGAAAAGGGTACGGAAGAAGAGTCAACTTTAGCTAGAAGGCGTCCCCATGGTTCGGAGGGTGAAAATCTTAACGAAAAAAATGATAAAGGTGGGTTTGGAGAGGTAAAAACTTTAAATAGTGATGTGCCCACTCTTTCTAATTATAAAGACTTCAATTATGATAGTTGTTCTTTGATTGGGTGCATTTCTTTGTTGCAATCCATGCTAAATTCACCCAATACTTATGAAAAAATAAGGCTTTTACTAAACATATTGTAGAAGCGGTGATGAAAGCTTTAGAAGAAAAGCTAGAATTGGAGGTTTCAATACCTAGGAAATTATATGATGAATGGGAACCCACCATTAAAGTTAAAGTTAAAAATTATGAGTGAGATACTTTATGATTTGGGTGCTAGCATTTCCACAGTACCGAATACTCTGTGTGATGTGCTAGGTTTCACCAATATGGATGAATGTTCTCTTAATTTGCACATAGCGGATTCTACTATCAAGAAACCTTTGGGTACAATGAATGATGTTCTTATTCTTGCAAATAGAAATTATGTACCCGTTGATTCCATTGTGCTTGATATTGACTGTAATCCGTCTTTCCCCATAATACTTGGTAGACCGTTCTTACGAACCATATGTGTTGTTATTGATATGAAAGAAGGGAATATAAAATTTTAGTTTCCGTTAAAGAAGAGTATGGAACACTTCCCTAGAAAGAGAATTAATCCACCATATGAATCCATTATGAGGGCCACCTATGGAATTAAAACTAAGGATGAGAACACATGAACCTATGCATTACGCCTAGCGAGGGGCGTAAAACAATAGCGCTAGTTGGGAGGCAACCCAATAGTTATCTTAATTTTCTTGTTTCTTTTTTTGGGTTTTTCTGTGCACACAATTATGCTACTGTTATGGTTGTGTTTTTTGTGTTTTAGTTAGTGTTTTCGCCAAGTAAAGCCTTTGGGATGATTTGGATGATAGTTGCTTTGATTCTGTGCAAAAACAGAAACTTTTGTGTCCGGTAGAAGAATGACCTAAATTTGCAGGTGCGCGATAAAATTCTTTTTTTTAAACATGATTGACATACAAATTTCCCAGGTTGTCCTAATTTTCCAGAATTTTTGGAGTTACAGAAGTATGGTCATTGTTCGAATTACTACACATTGTTCTGTTTTTGACAGATTCTATTTTCGTTGCGTTGTTCGCTTGTTTTGATGAATCTAAGGATTGTATCAGGGGGTATAAGCCATGGTAAAGTTATAATATAGTAGGTATAATGCAATAATAAAATATGAATGGGTTTGAAATAGTACCTAAAGTAGTGATTTGCTTTATTATACTAACAGATCTCACGAAGGTTTTATTGAGTTTTGTGTGCTGAAGTTTTCCAGTTTTGGGTGAGATCACGATGGATGAAGGAATAAGGAGTGGCAAGAGCCTAAGCTTGGGGATGCCCGAAGCACCCCAAGGTAATATTCAAGTACTCCCAAGCATCTAAACTTGGGATGTCCTGGAAGGCATCCCCTCTTTCTTCTACCAACTATCGGTAATTTTAGTTGGAGCTATATTTTTATTCATCACATGATATCAGTTTTGCTTGGAGCGTCATGTATTATAAGAGTCTTTGCTATGTTTGTTTTTTAGTTTGTCACAATCATCTTTTTTGGACACACCTATTTGAGAGGGACGCACATTTTTCGTGATTTGTTAGAATACTCTTTGTGCTTCACTTAAATCTTTTGAGCTAGGCAGTTGCTCTAGTGCTTCACTTATATCTTTTTGAGCATGGTAGTGATTATATTTTGAAGAAATATTTGCACTCTCATGGTTCACTTATATCTTCTGAGAGTTGATAATAGTAATGCTAATTTTTACAAGATGTGAATTTAGTCCCAGTGTGATGAATATTCAAGAAGGATATAATAAAAACTTTCAAGTAGATTACTGAATATGATAAGTTTGATTCCTTGCAATAGTTTTGCGATATGGAGATGGTAATATGTGAGTTATGCTAGTGAGTAATTGTGATTTAGTAAGAATATTGGTGTTAAGGTTTGTGATTCCCTATGCATGCACGTAAAGTCAATAGTTGTGCAATGAAATTATATCCTACTTATGGTGCATTATTCAGTGTTAGTTATGTTCAATGCATGTTTATGACCATTTTCGTTTCTTGGTTGGTCGCTTCTCAATCTATTTGCTAGCCTCCATTTGTACTAAGAGGGAATGCTGCTTGTGCATCCAACTTCTTAAACCGAAAGTTGTGCCAAATGAGTTCACAATACCTACCTATATGCGGTATTTACATGTCATTCCAAGTGAATTTGCATGTGCAAACTTAATCATTCAAAAACTATATGTTTTGTATGCCCATATCGGTCATGAAGCGGCAGCGGGTGGCTAATATCTTTCATGCTAGATGGATTATGCTCATGATGAGTGTTTATTCACTTGTCATTGCACGAGAAAGTGGCAGGTAATAGGGATGCATGTATTGTGAAAGTTTGGGAAATTGAAAGTTTGGAATGCACCCGTGGATACGACTAGCCATGTATTGTGAAAGAATGGTGGAGGGAGAGTAAAATTTATTTTCTGTCGTGGAATTGTCACGACAGATGTCCTAGTGTGAGGACTTAGTCGTGAGGCCAATGCATCTATGTGGTAGCTTGAGATGGGTTGATCGGAATCGAGAGACGCAACACAAGACAAGGGTTAAGACAGCTTCGGGCCCCGGGAAACATCATCCGGTAACAACCCTACATGCTATTTGTGGCAATGTCTCATTATCATCATGAGGGAGTCGCCGTATCTCCGGCTCTCCTAGTTGTGTCTAGCCTTAACGATTATTCAACTTGTCCCTCTTCAGGTGCCCTGCCCCTCCTTATATAAGTTAAAGGGGCGGGTTACATGTAGAGTCCACCTTGCATTAAGACTTCAACTATTCTGACTTCTCATCACGGGCTTCTCTCCATGGGCTTCTTAACATCTTGTGCATCTTAACGTTTTGGGCTTATTAACCCCAGGCGACTCTGTCACAATCTGACTTACCATCTGGCGGCTTAAACATCTGCCGGCTTAAACATCTGGCTTAACATCTGACTGAAACATCTGGCTTAAACATCTGACTTAAACATCTGCCGGCTTAAACATCTGCCGGCTTAAACATCTGGCTTAACATCTGGCTTAAACATCTGACTTAAACATCTACCGGCTTAAACATCTGTCGGCTTACAATCTGCCAGGTCACCAATGAAAATACCAAGTCCTAGCCGGGTCATACTTCCGGCCGGGTCATACCGCGGGGTATATCCCCGACATTAGCCCCCGGTTTAATTTGGATTTATCCATGTTAAACTGATCCTATAAACAAAACACAAGAACAAATTTAACAGGTTGTGCTCCGGGTTAAATATTCTTGTAAGCCGGCACCTGAACATCCTTAAGTCCTTGTTATTTCCTTCTTCTAGAAAATCCGGGTCAATAAGCCAACTTCATAATCAATTTGCTGACGTTGGTTTCTCACAGAGAAAAATTGTGAAGAATAATTCATTTGACTCAGCTCCCAATGCTTAAAAATATTGGTCTTGAAATACTCATCTAACTTTCAGCTGGCTTAAAGATGTAGAACCTGCCGATTTATGATTACCAAAATTGCCGGGTTATAAACAAATGATGCCGAGTCATAATTATTGGTAACGTCGGGTCATGATTGTTGCAGACACCGGGTCACTCTAGTTTGCTCAAAACTGAGAATTTGAAGATATTTATCCCTTATATCCATATTACCTGTAGCCCCCAAGTCTTGAGCAGAGCAAAGTGATGATTTAAGACTTGCTTCCATATGAATACTACCACTTCGAATAAATCCGTGTCGTTCATCTCAGTCACTAGTAAAAAACTGAATATTCCATATATGTAGCCCCCAAGTGCCGGGTTGTCATGCTTGCAGCAACCTGGGACTTGTAATTGCCTGATGCCCGTAAAAACTTCAACCAGTGTAGCCCCCAAGGGCCGGGTCATTATGCAATAATGAGCAGGGACTTTGTAGGCATGATCATGTAGACTTGAAACAGCAACGTGTAGCCCCCAAGGGCCGGCTTAGTAAGATAATACTGGGCTAGGACTTTATATATACTTCATTGAAAATAACATCATATGATGTAACCCCACCATGAGGCTTGAGTTTTTGACAGGAGCAATTGGTAGCCCCCAAGGGTCGGCTCATTACGATGTGATGAGTGGGGTCTTCATGAAGGCCAGTAAAAATGACTTTGCATTAGCCCCCAAGTGCCATGGTGCATGCTGGCAGTGACATGGGACTTGATATAATCTCAACTTGAATAATGTAGCCCCCAAGTGCCGGGTCATAAGCCTGCAGCGACTTGGGACTATTCCTTGCATTGCAGAATAAATTATATCCAGCCATTGCACTGAAGTGACTTTGAAAACTTCAATCATAATACTAGTTATTGATAACCATAATAAAAATCCAGCCATGTTGGCTATTAAAGATTTGAATAATATAACCTATTTTTAAAACCGGTTCCTGCAATATAAACCAGTATATCCATGCATATATGATGCATGCTATGATGATGCAATGATAATACAATGTATGATGACGATGTATGATGATGTAATGATGATGCAATGTATGAGTATGATAACATAACACTTCAATGAAACTAGTCGGAGCCACTGGAAGGTACGTGCTATCCGTGAGCCTGACTCACAGTACCCAATCGACATTTGAACCCAGGTAAAGTCGTATCTTCCTTTATAGACTTATCAGGAGTACGCGGGGTCAGAGTAACAACATACATCACGGGCCGATTTATCCAAGTTTCAAGGAAGGCGGCTTATGAAGCCTGGATCTATCCTGACTATCTATAAACTTTGCTCTTGCATGACAAGCCGCCGTTTGAACCTTAACAAGCTCAGATCTTGGTCGAATACGCTGTAAATATTGATCGTTAAGAGTTCGACAGGTCAATCGGGATTACCCAATGGAGTTGAAGCAGCTGGTAGATAGGTAGGATGACCCGGAAAGGTTATGTCCTCTTTGGTCGAATACGCCTATGTTTGGACAAGATAACCTGGTCAAGAGGGTAGTAACGCTATGTTCTCTTTGGTCGAATACGCCTATGTTTGAACAGGAAGCCCCCAAGTGACATACTCACGAATCGTGCTCGTCGGGGACCTATGTTTGAGTTGCGTTGTGCATCAAACTCTCTTTGGTCCCTGTAACTCAGGCATCAAGCCTCCAAGTGATTTGTAATAAGGCGTGTAAGCCGGATCGGATGCCCATGTTTGAACTGTGCATCATGGTAACAAATTCTCTTTGACAACCTTTAATTCTTCTTGAGCCAGAATTTTAAACCGGATATTCAGAGCTTCAGAGCTTTGTGGGGGACAGATTAGTCTTAAACCGGATTTTGAACCAAAATCCTTCTTTTTAAGCCGGAAATTTTCTGACGGCCTTTAAATTTTCACCAATATGGAGGTAGCCTCCAGGACCGGGTTATTTTTCCCTCCAATGTCCTGGGGTTCTTGAATTTGCTAAAACTGGCAAGACTTGCTAAGTCATATCATTTTTGCCCCTGAGTCTTAAGACGACTCGAGAGTTGTCTTGAGACTCTCCATATTTGACCATAGCATAAGATGTATATCATTGGCGTTGCTAACGCGATGTAAATCCACAGAAGGTTAAGGTGACTGCAGCGGGTTATAAATGATCCCGTATGAGCTGTGTCAGCAACTCGGCCAATGGTTCATCCCAACTGGTTGTTTTGAAGTTAACCAAACTGTAGTGGCGGTGACTTGTGCGCCTGCTCGTTGAGTCATCCGATAGAGACTGATAATATGGTATGATTTGCTCCAGAATTATTGGAATAGACTGGACTGAGGGGCGGCAACTTGCACACGTTTGTTGGTAACTTGTGCGATCGGGTATAACCTTGATGTATTGATAGAAATCAGTCTGCAAGGGCGGCGACTTAAGCGCTTCTGTTGAGCAAAATAGCACAGGTAAATGTCAGTGCAAAATGACGATGTCATGCACTCCGTATCCACGGTATAACCCCATTTTGGCGGTGGGTAATTGTCCTGATGCATTTGAATGACAGATGATCTTGTTGTCTCTATCGTGAACATGGAACCATTGTCCTGTGTATAAAAATAATAAAGGGAGAATAATTGTTCTCAAAGGAATTTAACATGCACTGATAATATAAATAAAGTGGATAGCACCTGGCATTTCCCTGGGACATTGAACCAGTCATATATGTTGGTAGTGAGACACAGAGGCTGCTGCAGCTCAGAGGCAGACGTCGGTAGTGAGGCTGCGGACACAACCGCAGGTGCGGCGACTTGCGGCAGAGACATGGCGTCTCAGAATAAGATCGATCGGGCTTGACTTAACACGAGGTCATAGCGGTAACGGTCGTGGCAGGCAGCCTGCAATGTGGCTGTAATAGAACCTAGAACCGGGCGGCTGAGAACAGACCCACCGAGTCATGGGCTCTCTTCTTCTTCTTTTTTTGAAGTCTCCCTTTTGTTTTTCCTTCTCCAATCTTCCAATCGAATCCCCAATTCTTCTTTCTGCAGGCACCAGCTAGCACACCGGGACGAAGGGGCTTCAGAGGCAAAATCAAGCAGGGGCAACAGAGGCGCAGGCCGCGAGAGTTGCGGGGCCGCAGGCAGCTCGTCAGCAACAGCTTGAAAGCGGGGCCGTAGAGGCGAAGTGGAGGTGCCTCGGCAATGAACGGCTCGGGGCCGGCGACGGCTCAAGGCGGGGCCGACTTGGAGGTAGACGATGGAGTCCAGCGGAGGAGACGGCGACTTGGCACAGTGAGCCGACACGGGGAGGAGACGAGGCGTGACGCGGCTGCGGCGGCGTGAGGCAGTGCAGGGGCCACGGCGGCTCAGCGGCGACGGGGCGGACCCACTCGGAGACAAGGAGAGGCCACGGTGGCTCCGCGGGGTGAAACAACAACAATGACTTGGAGGCGAGGCCGGTGAGACGCGTCGGAGGCCGAGGAAACAACAGCGGCTTAGCGCATCGCGAGGTGGTGGCGGCTCAGCGCGCCAGGAAGCCCGCAACGACGAGGCTGCGGGAGCAGAGGCGAGTCAACGGAGTTTGAAGCGGAGGCGAGTCCATGACGACTTTGAACTTGCGAGGAGGTGAAACGCAACAGAGGAGGCAGGACTGCTCTGGCGAGGGCGGTTCAAGAGCGAGGGCGAGTCAGGTCCGACGGCTCGATGAAGTAGACCGACTTGAAGAGGCCGTAGAAGCGGAGCAAGGTGAAGTGGGAACAACCAGAATTGGAGAAGGCGCTGCCGCAGGGCGGCTTGGAGGCGTCGGGTCCTGGCGGAGGCGACGGCTCTGCCGCGGGTAGCTCAGAGGCGAAGACGGCGAAGAGAACCGGCAACATGGTCGGCGAAGTGGGCCAATACAATGACGGCGACCGTTCTGGGTGGCTCTTTGGTGGAGGCAGTGCTCGAGCGGTGACTCAGAAACAGCAGGCGACTTGGCAGCATCGATTCATGGTAGTAGGGTCAGTTCAAACTGGCGGCAGAGGCCAGCGGATGCGGCCACTTGGACGGGGCAGTGGTGATGGCAGTTTAGAGGCAAGGCCAGGCGTGGCTTAGTGCGGAGATGACCAAGGATTCTGGTGACTCGTGGCGGAAACCAAGGCAAGCGGCGTTTGCTCGGGGCAAAGTGAGGCCATGATGGCTGCTTGCTGATGGCGATGAGGCGGAGGCGAACTCACGCGTGGCGTGTCCCGACGGCTCAGGAGAACACGCAGAGGTGCAGGCACAGCGGAGGCGGCTCCGATACCGAGCGGCTTACGGCACGGGGCGGCTAACGCAGTGGCTTGACCCGAAGTGCGGCGGCTTCGGTTTGAAGGCCCGGTGCCCGGAGACCCGACGCGGGGGTGGACGATAGCGTAACGGTGACTCGAAGTGGACAGCGCCCGACGACCCTGTGATGGTGGCAGATGGTCACTCAAAGGAGGCGCGAAGCCAAGGCAGCCGGCTTGACAAAGGAGCACCGCGGAAGACGGGGACCCGGCGGCTCAACACCGCAGCCATGCATGGCAGAGGCAAGAGCCGCTCCGGCGAGGGCGGCTTAACACGGAGGCCCGGCGCTACGTTTGAAGTGGCGGCTCAACACAGAGGCAATCGCGACTTTGGGGTGAAGCCTGTGCAGACGGAGGCCAACGGATCCCGTCACTGAGGCAGAGGAAGCACAACACGGTGAGGCGGCTCACGGCCATTAACAGCCGTCTGGCGATGGAGGCGGCTCGTGGAGACCCGGCAGCGGAGTCACTCAAGCAGCGACAAAGGAGTCCAAGTCCATCTCCGTGCCCGGGTCATGGCCGCTCTGGCCAATTTCTTTTCTTTGAGTCGTGATCCGACGAGCAGATGATTGTTTCTTTTCCTTCTTAACACTACTTACCTCAGGACTTGATTTTACTTTCACCTCGGGACTTGGAACATTCTGATCTGCCGTGGAGTAAACCGCCATTACTTTATATATAAAAATATCTGGTCTCTGGGCTAATTAGATAGCTTGATTCTGACTTGTCTTCCTGCGTTACAGCGATTTGTGCAGTTGGTATTGCCATCGGACCCGGTGATCAGAACGAAGACCCAAACCATGCTGATTCTGGCGACTTGCAGATCGGATTTGATGCGGTGATGAAACTGGCTGTAGAGGAAAAACGTTGATCTCAGCGACTTGCGTCGGCGACTCACGGCAACGAAAAAATTGTAACCCTAATTTCTTTTGAACCTTAAATCCCATATCTTAAACCTTGACTGATGAACTTGAAGCTGGTACAAATCCTTCTGAACCGGCTTTCTTCATCCGGAAAACTGCAAACTTCTCGATCCCTGGGAGAGATCCCTTCAAGAACTCAACACCACCGTGCGCAGGCCCCATGGTGGGCGCCAACTGTCGTGGAATTGTCACGGCAGATGTCCTAGTGTGAGGACTTAGTCATGAGGCCAACACATCTATGTGGTAGCTTGAGAGGGGTTGATCGGAATCGAGAGACGCAACACAAGACAAGGGTTTAGACAGCTTAGGGCCCCGGGAAACATCATCCGGTAACAACCCTACGTGTTGTTTGTGGCTAGGTCTCATTATCATCACGAGGGAGTCGCCGTATCTCCGGCTCTCCTAGTTGTGTCTAGCCTTAATGATTATTCAACTTGTCCCTCTTCGGGTGCCTTGCCCCTCCTTATATAAGTTAAAGGGGCGGGTTACATGTACAGTCCACCTCAGATTAAGACTTAAACTATTATGACTTCTCATCACGGGCTTCTCTCCATGGGCTTCTTAACGTCTTGGGCTTCTTAACGTTTTGGGCTTATTAACCCCGGGCGACTCTGTCACAATCTGACTTACCATCTGGCGGCTTAAACATCTGCCGGCTTAAACATCTGACCGAAACATCTGGCTTAAACATCTGACTTAAACATCTGCCGGCTTAAACATCTGAATTAAACATCTGGCTTAAACATCTGACTTAAACATCTGCCGGCTTAAACATCTGTCGGCTTACAATCTGCCAGGTCACCAATGAAAATACCAAGTCCTAGCCGGGTCATACTTCCGGCCGGGTCATACCGCGGGGTATATCCCCGACATTAGCCCCCGGTTTAATTTGGATTTATCCATGTTAAACTGATCCTATAAACAAAACACAAGAACAAATTTAACAGGTTGTGCTTCGGGTTAAATATTCTTGTAAGCCGGCACCTGAACATCCTTAAGTCCTTGTTATTTCCTTCTTCTAGAAAATCCGGGTCAATAAGCCAACTTCATAATCAATTTGCTGACGTTGGTTTCTCACAGAGAAAAATTGTGAAGAATAATTCATTTGACTCAGCTCCCAATGCTTAAAAACTATTGGTCTTGAAATACTCATCTAACTTTCAGCTGGCTTAAAGATGTAGAACCTGCCGATTTATGATTACCAAACTTGCCGGGTTATAAACAGATGATGCCGAGTCATAATTATTGGTAACATCGGGTCATGATTGTTGCAGACACCGGGTCATTCTAGTTTGCTCAAAACTGAGAATTTGAAGATATTTCTCCCTTATATCCATATTACCTATAGCCCCCAAGTCTTGAGCAGAGCAAAGTGATGATTTAAGACTTGCTTCCATATGAATACTACCACTTCGAATAAATCCATGTCGTTCATCTGACTTACCATCTAGCGGCTTAAACATCTGGCTTAAACATCTGCCGGCTTAAACATCTGGCTTAACATCTAACTTAAACATCTGCCGGCTTAAACATCTGGATTAACATCTGACTTAAACATCTGGCTTAAACATCTGACTTAAACATCTATCGGCTTAAACATCTGGCTTAACATCTGACTTAAACATCTGGCTTAAACATCTGACTTGAACATCTGCCGGCTTAAACATCTGCTGGCTTACAATTTGCCGGGTCACCAATGAAAATACCAAGTCCTAGCCGGGTCATACTTCCGGCCGGGTCATACCGCGGGGTATATCCCCGACATTTTCTGTTTGGGAACCGCCTATAATGTGTCTAGCGTGGAAGATGTTGGGAACTCTCGGTTTTGACGTTGACAGGAAAAGCATGCCTCTCACAATAATTTTATCTCTCTATTTTGAACTCCGAGCTCTAGCACCTCTGCAAATCTCTTCTTCCGTCTGCGAAGGGCATATCTATTTTACTTTTATGCAATTTTTATTTTTATGTTGAGTCTTCCTCTTCTCTTATAAAGCACTAACTTGAGAACATTATTGTCATAATTGTGCATTGGGTGTAGTTAATGTTGAGTGTGTTTCATGAATGGATCAATGATTGAGCATAATGGGATAGGGATAACTTTCTTTAGCATTGATATTTTGAAAGACATGGTTGCTTGTTATTATGCTTTAGTATTTATACCTTTATGTCAAACTATAGACTATTTCTTCGAATCACTCAAATCCAAATATTCATGCCCCAAAATAAAAACATTATATGATGGATATGATAGGTAGCATTCCACATCAAAAATTCTGTTTTTATCATTTACCTACTCGAGGACGAGCAGGAATTAAGCTTGGGGATGCTTGATATGTCTCCAACGTATCTATAATTTTTTAATTGTTCCATGCTATTATAGTATCAATCTTGAATGTTTTACATGCAACTTTATGCAATTATATATCATTTTTTGGGACTAACCCATTAACTTAGTGCCCAGTGCCAGTTGTTGTTTTTTGCTTTTTTTGGCTTTTCAGGAAATCAATATCAAACAGAGTCCAAACGGGGAAAAACTTTGGATTAATTTTGTCTGGACCAAAAGAGACCCTAGAAGGTTCGGGAGAAGACCAGACGAGCCATGTGGGAGCGACAAGCTCGGGAAGCGTGCCCCTAGGCTTTTGGGCCCCTCATGGCCACCTCTTGACCTAATTCCACCTCTATACATACCCAAATATTCCCCTGACATTAGGGAGCCACCCGAAATACTTTTTCCGCCGCCGCAAGTTTCTGTTCTCGTGAGATCCCATCTGGAGGACTTCTCCGGTACTCTGCCAGAGGAGGAATCGATCACGGAGGGGCTCTACATCAACCTTCATGCCCTTCTGATGACGTGTGAGTATTTTTCCACAGACCTACGGGTCCACAGTTAGTAGCTAGATGGCTTCTTCTCTCTCTTTGATCTTCAATATAATGTTCTCCTTGATGTTCTTGGAGATCTATTCGATGTAATCACTTTTTGCAGTGTGTTTGTTGGGATCCGATGAATTGTGAGTTTTTTTATCAGATTGTCCATGAATATTATTTGAGTCTTCTATGAACTCTTTTATGCATGATTATTATAGCTTTGTATTTCTCTCCGATCTATTGATTTGGTTTGCCCAACTGGATTTATTTTTCTTGCAATGGGAGAGGTGCTTTGTGATGGGTTCAATCTTGTGGCGATCAATCCCAGTGGCAGAAGGGGCCATGACATGTATTTTTTATCGTTTCCATTAAGCATAAAAAGATGGGGTTTATTCATGTGTGAGTTTACTTTCTCTACATCATGTCATCTTGCTTAAGGCTTACTCCGTTCTTTATGAACTTAATACTCTAGATGCATGCTGGATAGCGGTCGATGTGTGGAGTAATAGTAGTTGATGCAGGCAGGAGTTGGTCTACTTATCTCGGACGTGATGCCTATATACATGATCATTGCCTTGGATGTTGTCATGATTATTCGCTTTTCTATCAATTGCCCAACAGTAATTTGTTTACCCACCGTATGCTATTTTCAAGAGAGAAGCCTCCAGTGAAAACTATGGCCTCCGGATCTTCTTTTATCATACATTAAAATCCAAAAATATTTGCTGCAATTTTTCTTTACTTTATTTATTTCGTGTTTTATTTCTCTATCTATCACTACAAAATTCAATCTTGCAAATAACTGCTACCTCTGAGCTGCGTTGGGATTTCCTCGAAGAGGAGAGGATGATGCAGTACAGTAGAGATAAGTATTTCCCTTAGTTAAGAACCAAGGTTATCAATCCGGTAGGAGAACAGCGCAACACCTTCGGATCTACATTTATCAACACAAGATAACAAATCCTTGCACCCAACGCGAACAAGGGGTTGTCAATCCCTTGGCGGTTACTTGCAAGATTAAATTGTATGGTAATAGATAGATAGATCAAAAAATACAAAAAAATTGCAGCAAGGTATTTTTTATTTTAGTATACGATAAAAAGTAGACCCGGGGGCCATAGTTTTCACTAGAGCCTTCTCTCTGGAAAGTAGCATACGGTGGGTAAACAAATTACTGTTGGGAATTGACAGAAAAGCAAATAATCATGACGACATCCAACGCAATGATCATGTATATAGGCATCACGTCAGAGACAAGTAGACCGAAACAATTTTGCATCTACTACTATTACTCCACACATCGACCGCTATCTAGCATGCATCTAGAGTATTAAGTTCATAAAGAATGGAGTAACGCCATAAGCAAGATGACATGATGTAGACAAAGTAAACTCACACATGAATAAACCCCATCTTTTTATCCTTAATGGCAATGATACAAATATGTGTCATGTCCCCTTTCTGTCACTGGGATTGAGCACCGCAAGATCAAACCCATCACAAAGCACCTCACCCATTGCAAGAAAAATCAATCTAGTTGGCCAAACCAAATCAATAGATCGGAAAGAAATAAAAAGCTATAACAATCGTGCATAAAAGAGTTCAGAGGAAACTCAAATAATATTCATGGATAATCTGATCATAAGCTCACAATTCATTGGATCCGAACAAACACATCGCAAAAGGTCATTACATCAAACAGATCTCCAAGAACATCAAGGAGAACATTGTATTCAAGATCAGAGATGGAGAAGAAGTCATCTAGCTACTAGATATGGACCCTGATAACCCACAAGTATAGGGGATCGTTTGTAGCCTTTTTCGATAAATAACAGTGTCGAACCTAACGAGGAGCTAAAGGCAGAACCAATATTCCCTCAAGTTCTATCGGCCACTATTACAACTCTACGCACACTTAACGTTTGGTTTACCTAGAATAGGAATAAATCTAGAAGTACTTTGCAGGTGTGGATAGGTTTGCAAGATAATAAAGAATGTGAAAATAAAAATAAAATAAAAACTTGCTATCCGTCTAGCAACTTAGTCAATTGCTAAGGGAAAATTCCGCAAATCCTACCACCACCAATCCACACTCGTTTTTATGTGGGAGAGGCCACTACTAGCATGTCGTCCCTTACTTGGAATTCTATGCACTTATGATTGGAACTATTAGCAAGCATCCGCAACTACTAACGCTCATTAAGGTAAAACCCAACCATAGCATTAAGATATATAATGGCCCCCCTTCAATCTTGTATGTATCAACATCTATGTTTAGGCTGAAGCTATTGTCACCCTTGCCCTCCAATGCATAGTCCTATGATAACCCACAACTATAGGGGATCACAACAGTTTTCGAGGATAGAGTATTCAACCCAAATTTATAGATTCACACAAGGGGAGCCAAGAATATTTGTAAGTATTAGCAGCGGAGTTGTCAATTCAACCACACCCGGAGATTAAATATCTGCAGCAAAGTGATTAGTAGCATGGTAGTATGATAGTTTTGATAGTAGTGTAACAGCAGTAGTAACGGTAACAGTGATATCAATGATTTTGTAGCAGTTGAAATAGTAGTAACTTAGCAAGAACAATATGTAGGAAATTCAGAGGAATTAAATTGGTGGATTCTTTGGATGATATTCATCGTATAACAGTCATAACTTAGGGCGATACAAAACTAGCTCCAGTTCATAAATATAATGTAGGCATGTATTCCGTAAATAGTCATACGTGTTTATGGAAAGAACTTGTATGACATCTTTTGTCCTACCCTCCCGTGGCAGCGGGGTCCATAAGGAAACTAAGGGGTATTAAGGCCTCCTTTTAATAGAGAACTGGAACAAAGCATTAACACATAGTGAATACATGAAGTCCTCAAACTATGGTCATCACCGGAAAGTATCCCGATTATTGTCACCCCGGGGTTTATGGATCATAACACGTGATAGGTGAATATGACTTGCAAGATCAGATCTAGAACATAGATATAATGGTGAAAACATAAACGGTTCCGATCTGAAATCATGGCACCCGGGCCCAAAATGACTAGCATTAAGCATGGCAAAGTCATAACAACATCAATATTAGAACATAGTGGATACTAGGGATCAAGCCCTAACAAACTAACTCGATTACATGATGAATCCCAACCAACTCCTCACTGACCAGCGAGCCTACGACTGAAGTACTCACTCCCGGTGGGGAGCATCATGGAATTGGCGATGAAGGAGGGTTGGTGATGACGAAGATCGAAGATCCCCCTCTCCGAAGCCCCAAACGGACTCCAGATCTGGCCTCCCAATGAACAACAGGAGGCAGCCCCTAGGCGCGCCTAGAGGGGGGTGCCCTGGTGGGTTGGGCTCACCCAAGGGCCCCCTCTGTTGGTTCTTGGCTCCATTATTTTTTTTATATTCTGAAATAATTCTCCGAAATGTTTCGTTCCACTCTGAGAACCTTTATTTCTGCACAAAAACATCACCATGGTAGTTCTGCTGAAAACTGCGTCAGTCCGGGTTAGTTTAATTCAAATCATGCAAATTAGAGTCCAAATCAAGAGGAAAAGCATTAGGAAAAGTAGATACAGCGGAGATGTATCATCCTATCAACGTAGAACTAACCCTATGGTGTGATCCACACGCGCGCTCATATTATGGGTACCAAAGGACAGCAACATAACCACAGGCAAATTAAACCAACCATAGCAATTCACCAATTACTGATGGGACAACAAAAATCTACTCAGACATCATAGGATGGCAACATATCATTGGATAATAGTATGAAGCATAAAGCACCATGTTCAAGTAGAGGGTACAGCGGATTGCGGGAGAGTCGACCGCTGAATATAGATGGGGGAAGGTGATGAAGATGTTGGTGAAGATGACGGAGTTGTTGGAGTAGATCGCCGTCACACGATGATTGCCCCGGCGGCGTTCCGGTGCCACCGGGAGACAGGGGGGAGAGCCCCCTCCTTATTATTCTTCCTTGGCCTCCCCCTAGATGGGAGGAGAGTTCCCCCTCTGGTCCATGGCCTCCATGGCGGCGGAGGGGCAGGAGCCCCTCCAAGATTGGATCTATCCGTCTGTTCTCTTCTGTTTCACGTTCCTGTTTTCTGGTCCTTCACCGTTTCTTAAATTCCCAGAGATCTGTAACTCCGATTGTGCTGAAATTTTTACATGATTTTTTCTATAAATTGTCTTTCTTGCGCCCAAAGAAGAGTCCCAACCGACTTACGAGGAGGGCACAAGACACCTGGGCGCGCCAGGGGGTGCCCATCACGCTCTGATGGGTTGTGGAGGCCGTGGGCCTCCGTTTGCGTTGATTCCACCTCCCAAAAATCACAAATATTCCAAAATAATTTTCTGTAATTTTTTATCGTGTTTGGAATTCATTTGATATGGATATTCTGCGAAACAGAAAACATGCAACAAACAGGAACCGGCACTAGGCACTGGATCAATAGGTTAGTCCAATAAATCATATAAAATGTTGCCAAAAGTATGTGACAGTTGTATAATATTGGCATGAAACAATAAAAAATTATAGATACGATGGAGATGTATCAGCATCCCCAAGCTTAATTCCTGCTCGTCCTCGAGTAGGTAAATGATAAAAAAGAATATTTTTTGATGTGGAATGCTACCTAGCATAATCTTGATCATATATCTAATCATGGCATGAATAGTAAGACATGAATGATTCAAAGCAATAGTAAAAGGAGGGCCAGGGCAACGTTTACAAGGATCGACCCTTTGCACAATTACACGCGTAGCTGCTCCCTCTTGCACCTTGCCGGGGTAGCGCTCATTGTACTTGTGTTCCCACACATACATCCAATATAGCAAGCAGGGTTTTACACCTCTCAGTGGCCCAAACCTGTGTAAAGATCCCTGCGTCTCCCGTTGATTTTGCTCTTTGTGTCTTGTGCATCTCCCTAGCCGAACCACAAGGGGCTTGATGGCCCCATAGATGGTCATCACCACCGACATCTTTGGCGCGCTAGGTAGGGGAGATTCACTGGCGCGAAGCTAAATCAGCGGACGACGCGCTGATTTCATCGAGATTCATCACCATCTTCATCATCAATGGCACCCAAGAAGAAGGGCACCACGATGACGAAGCCTTCTGCCTCTAGAGTCCCTTCGCACGTGTCTGCGAGCGGCGCAGGCGGCCCCACCGCTGCGGACGGTGTGGATGCCGCGGTTGGCACAGCCGGCGCGGTCGCCATGCTCACCATGGCGGGGACAGGAGGCGGAGGCGTCGGAGGAGATCATCTTCCTCGAACCTTTGGCGAGAACAACCATGACGGCGCGGGCGGTGCGGTTGGACAGAACCTGCCTCCCCAACGCGCCGACGAGCGTAGCCACCGGAGCAACACTACATGGACAAATGCAGGCCTAGATCTCCCTGCTGGTACGACGCAGAGTGACACCGCTAGACACAGACAGCTGCGCCTGCATGGCAAAACACCTATTGATCAAGTCCAAGATCCCCAGGCACAGCTCCCGCCACATCAACCCACTGCTGCGCACAAGCCACGGTGGCCAGATCGCAATGGCGCTCCTGATGGCTCTGTCAGGAGTCGAGCGACGTCGCGTTCTTCGCCCTGGCCCTACCAGCAACAGCATCGGAAGCAATGGCGCGAGCCCAGATGTTGTTGAACTTCCCTCTGATAGGAGACAGATGGACGAGTGGAGAGGCACCATCCAGAGTTTAATTGGATTTGCTGAGTCGAACAAGTCGCAGCAGGCGAAGCCCTCACGGTGCATGCAAATGGTACCAATAGCTCAGACCGACGGCCATATCATGGTTGGTGCACCAACCGTGCAGCCGCCTCCGCGGCAGCAACCAACAACACTGCAGAGTATGAAGGGCTCCTTGCCGGCCTCAGGATTGTGGTAGAATTGGGAATCAGGAAGTTGATCATTCGTGGAGATTCACAACTTGTCGTTAAGCAAGTGAACAAATATTATCAAAGCCCTTTGACTGGTTGCAAACGGAGCATATCCCGCGTGTAGAGAACATCATTGCTGATCATCTATCAAAGTGTGCTGCCCAAAAGCTACCTCTGGAACCAGGGACTTTTGTACTCGACTTGAACCAACCGTCAGGTTCTCCGTCAACACAACCAATAAGAGAAGAAAGTTGAATACCGACATGTATTTCCCGACAGAGCTCCCAGAAGCCACCGACAAGATACTTTCCGGGAGAAACGACACAACTGCTGGTGAGCAGCGGCTACGCGCAAAACCCCAGGTTCTCGGCATTGAGGTCAGCGCTCCCGCAGCTGAAGAGATGCCTTTAGTCCTTGCCGTCGAGCCACAAGCTCCAGCATGGGCACAACCCATAGTCCAGTTCCTTCAAATAGGAGAACTCCCGAATGAGCAAGAAGAAGCTGAAAAGTAGCCCGTCAATCAAGTATCTATTAGTTTGTGGATAACATTCTACACAGAAAGAGACCAAACAGTGTGAAATTGAAGTGCATTTCTCGGGAGGATGGACTAAGGTTGTCGGAGTAATGCCCACGGGTAGCCTAACCGACTCCCCCTGGCTCTTCGAAAAATTACCAGGCCGATCGAGCCTTCAAGCATCCAGAGCACGGGGCCGCCTTCCTCTAGCCGGCTATCACCAAGGCCGACTACCAGAAGGCGACCCGGCCTCAAAAACCTTCCCGGAGAGAGCTACGAGATGGCCGACTCCAGGAAGCCGGCCCTGAGAGGACCGACTCCCAGAAGCCGGCCATGAAGAAGGCCGACTCCCTGAAGCCGGCCAAGACTACACCCACCAGGGCTGCACCCACATAACGGTGATAAGACGGGGCGTGGCCGCAGTACAGCCTGCCACCCCCGAATCCCGGAGCATGCGTGGCCACAGTGCGCCGTACGGGTCAGCCATTCCCCGTCCGGGCGGCACTGTAGCCATGTTGACTGTGACGTCACCCACGACAGGCGCCAGTACGGCCCGCGGGCGGTGGGCCCCTTCAGCCAGAGAGACACTCGAAGGCTGCCCGGCCTCCCCTAGTCGGCCTGGGGCGTAGCCGGCTCCCAATAGCCGGCTACCTCCCTCCCTTGAAGTATGTGCATCATTAAGGAGACAAGACGAGGTGAGGCCACAGTGAGAGCCCGCCAGGCAGCGGCACTGTAGCCACGCTTACCTCAACAAAGCCCTCGTCATCAGGGGCAAGGCAACAGTAACCAGCCGCCGACAAGGCCCCCAGGCGGTGGGGCCGGCTTGTCGGCCAAGAGGCCGGCAGCCGGCGGGACCCACCAGTCGGCGGGCCCCAACGGCCGGCGGAGAAGCCGACAAGCACAGCCACTGACGGCTAGGACCCGCACCCAGCCGAATTACCATTGTACCCCTGGGGGTAGGCCTATATAAACCCCCCAGGGCACCCATGCAAAGGGTTGATCTCTAAGATAGTTTTAGCCACCATGTAGAGGGAAGAGGAGAGCTAGCCTTGCCTTTCTTCCTCCTCTAGCCAAACAGCTCAAGGAGCACTTGTAGCTACTTGTGTTGATCTAGTGTTCATGCGGAGACCCCGCAGAGCAGGACTAGGGGTGTTATCTCCATGGAGAGCCCCGAACCAGGCACCGGCGATGTCTTACTGGCTCCCACAATGATAAGCCACCCGTTGGCATATGTCGCACCTACCACCAGACATTTGGCGCCCACCGTGGGGCCAGGTGCACCGTCGTCCGGAGACCTGTTCTGGACGGGAACCCTTTTTCTACCCCGCGAGTGTAGCCAGCCTGCTACGCCCGATGGCGCTTGCCCTGACGCGCTGCAAGGCGTCGACGACGCCTGCACGGCGAGCTGCCTCGCCGACCTTCTTGGCGAGACTCGCATCTCCGACGAGCCTGCGTCCGACGCGGGCACAGACTACCCCGAGAGCCGCCTCGTCAGCCTCCTCGACCAGCTTCACGTCTCCAGTGAGCTTGCTGTGGACTTGGAGTCGGTCGGCTCCACCGACCCGATGCTTGTCAACTCCGACACGGCATCGCTTGACGCCTTCCCCACCAACGCGGTGATCATCGACGACCCTCTCCCTTGAGCCGACAGTGGCAGCAGCGCTGTCACTGAGGTGCTGGTCATCAGCCACTGCGCCGTCTCGGGCGAGAACGCCCACGACGCCCTACAAGCGGCGCTGCAGGACTTGTCCGTCCCCATCCCGCCCGACGCCGATGCCGAGACACTGGAGCACGCCGCCTCGCCCTCATCGCGGAGGGCCAGAAGATAGCATCCATGAGACGCCTCACTGAGGCTCACCAGCGCGAAGTCGACCGCGCCGCCCTTGGTACGCCGCCTCCTGGCGGGCCGAGCCAAGCCGGCCTCGTCAAGAAGCGCGGCGCGGCCATCGCCAGCATGCTGGGAGCAGACCGCCCGGTCTACGCCACACCACTCGAGAACCTGCGTGCCGCTCAGGCGGCCGTGGACGAGCTGAACGGGCTGGGGGCTGATGAGCTCCCCTACATGACTAGACGCATCCAGCAGCTGATCGACGCGGCCGCAGAACGGCATGAAGCCGGCGCCTGCGCTGTGAGTCCTCCCCCACGCCGAGAACATGCCGCGACATCCCGGACGCCGACTGCAAGCGACGCCCGTGCAAGAAAAGACAAGGAGCCGGCTGCTAGCCGCAGCCGGACTCGGGTCACCATTGAGCGCGACGCAGAAGGCCGTCCCCGAGCGGTGGAACGACAAGGCAATCCGCCTCCCCCCGCCTCGTGGGGAGAGATATCCCACCCCGCCGCCTGTCACGCATCCGACTCTCGGCGGCCGACTAGGCCACCGCGAAGGAGTCGGCGAGAATGATGCCCGCCACCGGATCGACCGCCTAGCGTGATCCCTGGCGCTAGAAGAAGAAGATGATGTAGGCCCGCCTTGCTTTGGCCCCCGCATCTGCGACGAGCCCTTCCCCAAAGGATTCTCACTCCCAAGAGACACGCCAAAATACAACGGCTCCGTGAAGCCGGAAGATTGGTTGATTGACTACTCTACCGCAGTCAGCATAGCAAACGGCAACAGGCGTGTTGCCGTGAAGTTCGTCCCTCTCATGTTTCAAGGCACGGCGCGCACCTGGCTGAACAGCCTCAAGCCCTACAGCTTCAACAGCTAGCTAGACTTCACGGAAGTCTTCGTCCGCAACTTCACCAGCACATACAAGCGGCCTCCCAAGCCCCGACAGCTCTCCTTATGCGTCCAAGGGCCCAGCGAATCGACTCGCGACTACCTCACGCGTTGGGCCGAGCTCCGCAACTCCTATGAGGGGGTGCACGAGGTTCAAGCCATAGAGTACTTCACCGCCGGGTGCCGAGAGGGCACCCTCCTCAAGCACCGACTCCTCTGCGACGAGCCGACTACCCTCGATGAGCTGCTGACCATAGCAGACAAGTACGCCACGGCCGACTCCTCGATGTAGACCGAGCTCCGAATGGACGCCTCTGGAAAGGTGCTCGCTCTGGCTCCCAAGACGCCGGCTGGTGACTCCAACCGACGCCCCTACCAGAACGACCACAAGCGCAAGGCCCCTATGCCGCCTTCCACCAATCGGCAAGTAGCCACCGTCGAAGACGAACAGCCCGAAGAGCGGCCCGCGCGCAAGAAGAAGGGCGGCAGGCCGGCTTGGCAGCCAGCCTTCTCCTACGAGCAAACTCTTGATGCCCCCTGCAAGTTCCACAGCGGCGCGAAGCCGTCCAACCACACGACCCGGAAGTGCCATTGGCTCACGCGGATCTCCAAGGGCGAGGGGCTGGTGCCGCCTCCACCTCCTGGCCCGCCGCCTCCAGCCCCTCAGCAGCCGGCTGTTCGACTAGCAGTCGGAGCCATTCAAGATGAGTTCCCAGATGAGCACGCCGCCTACGTCGTCTTCACGAGCCAGATTGAAGACAAGCGCAGTCGGTGCCGATAGCACCAAGAAGTCAACGCGGTCGCCTCCAGCAACCCCGGGTTCATGCATTGGTCTAAAAGGCCTATCAGCTAGAGCCGGGCAGATCACCCAGAGGTGATGCCGTCTCCCGGCTCCTATGCATTGGTGTTGGACGCCACCCTCGCGACGGAAAGGCGAGCTGACTGTTTCTCCCGTGTGCTGATTGATGGTGGAAGCAGCATCAACATACTGTACCGCGACACCATGGAGAAGTTAAACCTCAAGGCGAAGCAGCTCATGCCAAGCCGGACTGTGTTCCATGGCATCGTACCCGGCCTGTCCTGTTCCCCAATCGGCAAGATTAAGATGGATGTTCTCTTCGGAGACAAGGATCACTTTCGCTGAGAAGCGATCTGGTTTGAAGTAGTGGATCTAGAGAGCCCTTACCACGCCTTGCTTGGCCGACCTGCCCTGGCCAAGTTCATGGCTGTGCCCCACTACGCCTACCTCAAGATGAAGATGTCGAGTTCAAAGGGGATCATCACCATAGCCGGAGACTACAAGAAGTCCACCGAGTGCGCTGCGGCCAGCAGCCGGCTGGCCGAGTCCCTCGTGATTGCTGAATAGAAGAAGATGCTGGACCGAGTCGTGGCCATGGCCGGCAAGCAGCCGGCCCTGTCCCCCAACCCCAAGGAATATGATGCTCAGGGCTCCTTCCAGCCGGCCAAGGAAACAAAGAAGATACCTCTGGACCCGGAGAACCCGGAGAGGTTTGCTGTCATTGGTGCAAACCTAGACAGTAAATAGGAAGGCGAGCTCGTCGACTTCCTCTGTGAGAATCGGGACATCTTTGCATGGTCCCCAGAGGACATGCCGGGTGTTCCGAACGATTTCGCCGAGCACAAGCTACACGTCCGAGCGGACGCAAAACCAGTAAAGCAGCCTCTCCGCCGACTGTCGGAGGAGAAGAGAAGGATCTGTTGGAAATATGCCCTAGAGGCAATAATAAAATGGTTATTATTATATTTCCTTGTTCATGATAATTGTCTATTGTTCATGCAATAATTGTGTTATCCGGAAATCGTAATACATGTGTGAATACATAGACCACAACATGTCCCTAGTGAGCCTCTAGTTGACTAGCTTGTTGATCAACAGATAATCATGGTTTCCTGACTATGGACATTGGATGTCATTGATAACGGGATCACATCATTAGGAGAATGATGTGATGGACAAGACCCAATCCTAAGCATAGCACAAGATCGTGTAGTTCGTTTGCTAGAGCTTTTCCAAATGTCAAGTATCATTTCCTTAGACCATGAGATTGTGCAACTCCCGGATACCATACGAGTGCTTTGGGTGTGCCAAACGTCACAACGTAACTGGGTGGCTATAAAGGTGCACTACGTAACTGGGATTTGTCACTCCGTATGACGGAGAGGTATCTCTGGGCCCACTCGGTAATGCATCATCATAATGAGCTCAATGTAACCAAGTGTTTGGTCACGGGATCATGCATTACGTTACGAGTAAAGTGACTTGCCGGTAACGAGATTGAACAAGGTATTGGGATACCGACGATCGAATCTCGGGCAAGTAACGTACCGATTGACAAAGGGAATTGTATACGGGATTGATTGAATCCTCGACATCGTGGTTCATCCGATGAGATCATCGTGGAACATGTGGGAGCCAACATGGGTATCCAAATCCCACTGTTGGTTATTGACCGGAGAGTCATCTCGGTCATGTCTGCATGTCTCCCGAACCCGTAGGGTCTACACACTTAAGGTTCGGTGATGCTAGAGTTGTAGAGATATTAGTATGCGGTTAACCGAAAGTTGTTCGGAGTCCCGGATGAGATCCCGGACGTCACGAGGAGTTCCGGAATGGTCCGGAGGTCAAGATTTATATATGGGAAGTCCTATTTTGGCCACCGGAAAATGTTCGGGATTTTTCGGTATTGTACCGGGAAGGTTCTAGAAGGTTCCGAAGTGGGGCCCACCTGCATGGGGGGACCCACATGAATGTGGGTAGTGGGGGCAAGGCCCCACACCCTGGTCAAGGCGCACCAAGATCCCACCTTAGAAGGAATAAGATCATATCCTGAAGGGATAAGATCAAGATCCCTAAAAAGGGGGGATAACAATCGGTGGGGAAGGGAAATGATGGGATTTCTTTCCCCCACCTTTGCCAATGCCCCAATGGAATTGGAGGGCAAGAAACCAGCCCCCTCCACCCCTATATATAGTGGGGAGGCGCATGGGAGCAGCACCCCAAGCCTTGCCACCTCCCTCCCCCCCGTGACACCTCTTCCTCCCCGCTTGCGCTTGGCGAAGCCCTGCCGGGATCCCGCTACTTCCACCACCACGCCGTCGTGCTGCTGGATCTCCATCAACTTCTCCTCCCCTCTTCCTGGATCAAGAAGGAGGAGACGTCCCCGCTCCGTACGTGTGTTGAACGCGGAGGTGCCGTCCGTTTGGCGCTAGGATCATCGGTGATTTGGATCACGACGAGTACGACTCCATCAACCCCGTTCTCTTGAACGCTTCCGCGCGCGATCTACAAGGGTATGTAGATGCACTCCCCTCTCTCTTGTTGCTAGATGACTCCATAGATTTATCTTGGTGAGACGTAGAAAATTTTAAATTTTTGCTACGATCCCCAACAGTGGCATCATGAGCTAGGTCTATGCGTAGTTTCTATGCACGAGTAGAACACAAACTTGTTGTGGGCGTAGATGTTGTCAATTTTCTTGCCACTACTAGTCTTATCTTGTTTCGGCGGCATCGTGGGATGAAGCGGCCCGGACCGACCTTACACGTACGCTTACGTGAGACAGGTTCCACCGACTGACATGCACTAGTTGCATAAGGTGGCTAGCGGGTGTCTGTCTCTCCCACTTTAGTCGAATCGGATTCGATGAAAAGGGTCCGTATGAAGGGTAAATAGAAGTTGGCATATCACGTTGTGGTTTTACGTAGGTAAGAAACGTTCTTGCTAGAAACCTATAGAAGCCACGTAAAAACATGCAACAACAATTAGAGGACGTCTAACTTGTTTTTGCAGCATATGCCTTGTGATGTGATATGGCCAAAAGGATGTGATGAATGAAATATATGTGATGTATGAGATTGATCATGTTCTTGTAATAGGAATCACGACTTGCATGTCGATGAGTATGACAACCGGCAGGAGCCATAGGAGTTGTCTTTATTTTTTGTATGACCTGCGTGTCATTGAATAATGCCATGTAAATTACTTTACTTTATTGCTAAACACGTTAGCCATAGAAGTAGAAGTAATCGTTGGCATGACAACTTCATGAAGACACGATGATGGAGATCATGATGATGGAGATCATGGTGTCATGCCGGTGACGAAGATGATCATGGCGCCCCGAAGATGGAGATCAAAGGAGCAATATGATACTGGCCATATCATGTTACTATTTGATTGCATGTGATGTTTATCATGTTTTACATCTTATTTGCTTACAACGACGGTAGCTTAAATAAGATGATCCCTCGCAATAATTTCAAGAAAGTGTTCCCCCTAACTGTGCACCGTTGCGAAGGTTCGTTGTTTCGAAGCACCACGTGATGATCGGGTGTGATAGATTCTAACGTTCGAATACAACGGGTGTAAGCCAGATTTACACACGCAATACACTTAGGTTGACTTGACGAGCCTAGCATGTACAGACATGGCCTCGGAACACGGAAGACTGAAAGGTCGAGCATGAGTCGTATAGAAGATACGATCAACATGAAGATGTTCACCGATGTTGACTATTCCGTCTCACGTGATGATCGGACACGGCCTAGTTGACTCGGATCATGTTTCACTTAGATGACTAGAGGGATGTCTATCTGAGTGGGAGTTCATTGAATAATTTGATTAGATGAACTTAATTATCATGAACTTAGTCTAAAATCTTTACAATATGTCTTGTAGATCAAATGGCCCACGCTAATGTTGCCCTCAACTTCAACGCGTTCCTAGAGAAAACCAAGCTGAAAGATGATGGCAGCAACTATACGGACTGGGTCCGGAACTTGAGGATCATCCTCATAGCTGCCAAGAAAGATTATGTCCTAGAAGCACCGCTAGGTGACGCACCCATCCCAGAGAACCAAGACGTTATGAACGCTTGGCAGCAGCGTGCCGGTGATTACTCCCTCGTTCAGTGTGGCATGCTTTACAGCTTAGAACTGGGGCTCCAAAAGCGTTTTGAGCAACACGGAGCATATGAGATGTTCGAAGAGCTGAAAATGGTTTTCTAAGCTCATGCCCAGGTCGAGAGATATGAAGTCTCCGACAAGTTCTTTAGTTGTAAGATGGAGGAAAATAGTTCTGTCAGTGAGCACATACTCAAAATGTCTGGGTTACACAACCACTTGACTCAGCTGGGAGTTAATCTCCCGGATGACGCGGTCATTGACAGAATCCTTCAGTCGCTTCCACCGAGCTACAAGAGCTTTGTGATGAACTTCAATATGCAGGGGATGGAAAAGACCATTCCTGAGGTATATTCAATGTTGAAATCAGCGGAGGTGGAGATCAAAAAGGAACATCAAGTGTTGATGGTGAATAAAAACACTAAGTTCAAGAAAGGCAAGGGTAAGAAGAACTTCAAGAAGGACGGCAAGGGAGTTGCCGCGCCCGGTAAGCCAGTTGCCAGGAAGAAGCCAAAGAATGGACCCAAGCCTGAGACTGAGTGCTTTTATTGCAAGGGAAGTGGTCACTGGAAGCGGAACTGCCCCAAGTACTTAGCGGACAAGAAGGCTGGCAACACCAAAGGTATATGTGATATACATGTTATTGATGTGTACCTTACCAACACTCATAGTAGCTCCTGGGTATTTGATACCGGTGCGGTTGCTCATATTTGTAACTCAAAGCAGGAGCTGCGGAATAAACGGAGACTGGCAAAGGACGAGGTGACGATGCGCGTCAGGAATGGTTCCAAGGTCGATGTGATCGCCGTCGGCACGCTACCTCTACATTTACCTACGGGATTAGTTTTAAACCTCAATAATTGTTATTTACTGCCAGCTTTGAGCATGAACATTGTATCAGGATCTCGTTTAATTCGAGATGGCTACTCATTTAAATCCGAGAATAATGGTTGTTCTATTTATATGAGAGATATGTTTCATGGTCATGCCCCGCTGGTTAATGGTTTATTCTTAATGAATCTCGAACGTAGTGTTACACATATTCATAGTGTGAATACCAAAAGATGTAAGGTTGATAATGATAGTCCCACATACTTGTGGCACTGCCGTCTTGGTCACATTGGTGTCAAACGCATGAAGAAGCTCCATGCAGATGGACTTTTGGAGTCTCTTGATTAAGAATCATTTGACACGTGCGAACCATGCCTCATGGGTAAGATGACCAAGACTCCGTTCTCCGGAACAATGGAGCGAGCAACCAACTTATTGGAAATCATACATACTGATGTGTGCGGTCCAATGAGTGTTGAGGCTCGCGGTGGCTATCGTTACGTTCTCACTCTCACTGATGACTTGAGTAGATATGGGTATGTCTACCTAATGAAACACAAGTCTGAGACCTTTGAAAAGTTCAAGGAATTTCAGAGTGAGGTTGAGAATCAACGTGACAGGAAAATAAAGTTCTTACGATCAGATCGTGGAGGGGAATATTTGAGTCACGAATTTGGCACACACTTAAGGAAATGTGGAATAGTTTCACAACTCACGCCGCCTGGAACACCTCATCGAAATGGTGTGTCCGAATGTCGTAATCGCACTCTATTGGATATGGTGCGATCTATGATGTCTCTTACCGATCTACCGCTCTCATTTTGGGGCTATGCTTTAGAGACTGCCGCATTCACTTTAAATAGGGCTCCATCGAAATCCGTTGAGATGACACCATATGAATTATGGTTTGGGAAGAAACCTAAGCTATCGTTTCTAAAAGTTTGGGGATGCGATGCTTATGTCAAGAAACTTCAACCTGAAAAAGCTCGAACCCAAGTCGGAAAAATGCGTCTTCATAGGATACCCTAAGGAAACCATTGGGTATACCTTCTACCTCAGATCCGAAGGCAAGATCTTTGTTGCCAAGAACGGGTCATTTCTGGAGAAAGAGTTTCTCTCGAAAGAAGTGGGAGGAAAGTGGAACTTGATGAAGTACTACCTCTTGAACCGAAAAGTAGCGCAGCTCAGGAAGATGTTCCTATGGTGCCTGCACTGACTAGAGAGGAAGCTAATGATGATGATCAAGGTACTTCGGATCAAGTTACTACTAAACTTCGTAGGTCCACGAGGACACGTTCCACACCAGAGTGGTATGGCAACCCTGTCCCGGAAATCATGTTGTTAGACAACGGTGAACCTTTGAACTATGAAGAAACAATGGTGGGCCCAGATTCCAACAAATGGCTTGAAGCCATGCAATCCGAGATAGGATCCATGTATGAAAACAAAGTGTGGACTTTGACAGACTTGCCTGATGATCGGCGAGCGATAGAAAACAAATGGATCTTTAAGAAGAAGACGGACGTGGATGGTAATGTTACCATCTATAAAGCTCGACTTGTCGCTAAGGGTTATCGACAAGTTCAAGGGGTTGACTACGATGAGACTTTCTCACCCGTAGCGAAGCTGAAGTCCGTCCGAATCATGTTAGCAATTGCCGCATACCATGATTATGAGATATGGCAAATGGACGTCAAAACGGCATTCCTTAACGGCTTTCTTAAGGAAGAATTGTATATGATGCAGCCGGAAGGTTTTGTCGATCCTAAGAATACTAACAAGGTATGCAAGCTCCAGCGCTCCATCTATGGGCTGGTGCAAGCATCTCGGAGTTGGAACATTCGCTTTGATGAGATGATCAAAGCGTTTGGATTTACACAGACTTATGGAGAAGCCTGTGTTTACAAGAAAGTGAGTGGGAGCTCTGTAGCATTTCTCATATTATATGTGGATGACATACTGTTGATGGGAAATGATATAGAATTCTTGGGAAGCATAAAGGCCTACTTGAACAAGTGTTTTTCAATGAAGGACCTTGGAGAAGCTGCTTATATATTAGGCATCAAGATCTATAGAGATAGATCAAGACGCCTCATTGGTCTTTCACAAAGTACGTACCTTGACAAGATATTGAAGAAGTTCAATATGGATCAGTCCAAGAAGGGGTTCTTGCCTGTATTGCAAGGTGTGCAATTGAGCACGGCTCAATGCCCGACCACGGCAGAAGATAGAGAAAAGATGAGTGTCGTCCCCTATGCCTCGGCCATAGGGTCTATTATGTATGCCATGCTGTGTACCAGACCTGATGTAAACCTTGCCGTAAGTTTGGTAGGAAGGTACCAAAGTAATCCCGGCATGGAACACTGGACAGCGGTCAAGAATATCCTGAAGTACCTGAAGAGGACTAAGGATATGTTTCTCGTTTATGGAGGTGACGAAGAGCTCGTCGTAAAGGGTTACGTCGATGCTAGCTTCGACACAGATCTGGATGACTCTAAGTCACAAACCGGATACGTGTATATTTTGAATGGTGGGGCAGTAAGCTGGTGCAGTTGCAAGCAAAGCGTTGTGGCGGGATCTACATGTGAAGCGGAATACATGGCGGCCTCAGAGGCAGCACAAGAAGCAATCTGGGTGAAGGAGTTCATTACCGACCTAGGAGTTATTCCCAATGCGTCGGGCCCGATGACTCTCTTCTGTGACAACACTGGAGCTATTGCCCTTGCCAAGGAGCCCAGGTTTCACAGGAAGACCAGGCATATCAAGCGTCGCTTCAACTCCATTCGTGAAAATGTTCAAAATGGAGACATAGATATTTGTAAAGTACATACGGACCTGAATGTAGCAGATCCGTTGACTAAACCTCTCCCTAGAGCAAAACATGATCAACACCAGAACTCTATGGGTGTTCGATTCATCACAATGTAACTAGATTATTGACTCTAGTGCAAGTGGGAGACTGTTGGAAATATGCCCTAGAAGCAATAATAAAATGGTTATTATTATATTTCCTTGTTCATGATAATTGTCTATTGTTCATGCTATAATTGTGTTATCCGGAAATCGTAATACATGTGTGAATACATAGACCACAACATGTCCCTAGTGAGCCTCTAGTTGACTAGCTCGTTGATCAACAGATAGTCATGGTTTCCTGACTATGGACATTGGATGTCATTGATAACGGGATCACATCATTAGGAGAATGATGTGATGGACAAGACCCAATCCTAAGCATAGCACAAGATCGTGTAGTTCGTTTGCTAGAGCTTTTCCAAATGTCAAGTATCATTTCCTTAGACCATGAGATTGTGCAACTCCCGGATACCATAGGAGTGCTTTGGGTGTGCCAAACGTCACAACGTAACTGGGTGGCTATAAAGGTGCACTACGGGTATCTCCGAAAGTGTCTGTTGGGTTGGCACGAATCGAGACTGGGATTTGTCACTCCGTATGACGAGAGGTACCTCTGGGCCCACTCGGTAATGCATCATCATAATGAGCTCAATGTAACCAAGTGTTTCGTCACGGGATCATGCATTACGGTACGAGTAAAGTGACTTGCCGGTAACGAGATTGAACAAGGTATTGGGATACCGACGATCGAATCTCGGGCAAGTAACGTACCGATTGACAAAGGGAATTGTATACGGGATTGATTGAATCCTCGACATCGTGGTTCATCCGATGAGATCATCGTGGAACATGTGGGAGCCAACATGGGTATCCAGATCCCACTGTTGGTTATTGACCGGAGAGTCGTCTCGGTCATGTCTGCATGTCTCCCGAACCCGTAGGGTCTACACACTTAAGGTTCGGTGACGCTAGAGTTGTAGAGATATTAGTATGCGGTTAACCGAAAGTTGTTCGGAGTCCCTGGATGAGATCCCGGACAGTCACGAGGAGTTCCGGAATGGTCCGGAGGTAAAGATTTATATATGGGCAAGTCCTATTTTGGCCGCCGGAGAATGTTCGCGGTTTTGGTATTGTACCGGGGACGGTTCTAGAAGGTCCTGACGTGGGGCCCACCTGCAATCGAGGGAGACCCACATGAACGTGGTAATGGGGGCAAGCCCCACACCCCTGGTCAGGCGCACCAAGATCCCACGCCTTAGAAGGAATACGATCAATCCCGAAGGGATAACGATCAAGATCCCTAACAAGGGGGGATAACATTTCAGTGGGGAGGGAAATGGGATTTCTTTCCCCCACCTTTGCCACCCCCAATGGACTTGGAGGGCAAGAAACCAGCCCCCTCCACCCCTATATATAGTGGGGAGGCGCATGGGAGCAGCACCCCAAGCCCTGCCGCCTCCCTCCCTCCCGTGACACCTCTTCCTCCCCGCTTGCGCTTGGCGAAGCCCTGCCGGGCTCCCGCTACTTCCACCACCACGCCGTCGTGCTGCTGGATCTCCATCAACTTCTCCTCCCCCCTTGCTGGATCAAGAAGGAGGAGACGTCCCCGCTCCATACGTGTGTTGAACGCGGAGGTGCCGTCCGTTCGGCGCTAGGATCATCGGTGATTTGGATCACGACGAGTACGACTCCATCAACCCCGTTCTCTTGAACGCTTCCGCGCGCGATCTACAAGGGTATGTAGATGCACTCCCCTCTCTCTCGTTGCTAGATGACTCCATAGATTGATCTTGGTGATACGTAGAAAATTTTAAATTTCTGCTAGGATCCCCAACAGGATCGTAGGGTTGGGGATCGTAGGAGAAGAGATAGCCCGGCTCCTGGCCGCCGGCTTCATTATGGAGGTGTTTTTTCCAGAGTGGCTTGCCAACCCGGTCTTGGTGTTGAAGAAGAACAATAAATGGCGTATGTGTATAGATTACACCAGCCTCAACAAAGCCTGCCCCAAAGATCCGTTTGCCCTACCACGAATCGATCAAGTGATAGACTCCACAGCCGGATGCGAGCTGTTGAGTTTCCTGGATGCTTACTCAGGATACCACCAGATCAAGTTGGACCCAGCCGACTGCCTGAAGACCGCCTTCATCACACCATTCGGAGCTTTCTGCTACCTGACTATGACATTCGGCTTGAGAAATGCCTGTGCCACTTTTCAGCGTTGCATGCAGAAATGCCTCCTCAAGCAACTCGGCAGAAATGCCCACGTCTTTGTAGACGATATTGTGGTGAAGACGGAGAAGCGCGGCACCCTGCTGGAAGACCTCAGAGAAACATTTGCCAACTTGCGCTGATTTCAGATCAAGCTCAACCCTGAGAAATGCGTGTTCGGAGTACCAGCCGGCCAGCTTCTAGGATTTTTGGTCTCCGAACGCGGCATTGAGTGCAACCCAGTGAAGATCAAGGCCATAGAGAGAATGGAGATTCCTACCAAGCTGCGAGATGTTCAGAAGTTTACCGGGTGCCTGGCCTCCCTAAACCGCTTTATCAGCCGGCTAGGGGAGAAGGCTCTCCCCCTGTACTGACTCATGAAGAAGTCCACCCACTTCGAGTGGAACGACCAAGCAAACCAAGCTTTCCACGAGTTGAAGAAGATGCTGACCACACCACCTGTCCTGGCAGCACCGACTGAGAAAGAGCCCATGCTCCTTTACATTGCTGCGACTAGCCGAGTGGTCAGTACAGTCATCGTGGTCCAGCGCCCAGAAGAAGGCCGAGCTCAGTTAGTCCAGAGGCCGGTATATTATTTAAGCGAAGTACTGTCCACCTCGAAGCAAAACTACCCGCATTACTAGAAGATGTGCTATGGAGTGTACTTCGCCGCCAAGAAGCTGAAGCCCTACTTTCAAGAGCATCCCATCACGGTCGTATGCACTGCCCCGCTTGCCGAGATCATAGGCAGCTGGGATGCATCCGGCCGGGTGGCTAAGTGGGCCATTGTGCTGGCTCCTTACACGATCTTCTACCAGCCCCGCACCGCCATCAAGTCCCAAGCATTGGCCGACTTCCTTGTCGACTGGGCCGAGACCCAGTACCTACCGCCGGCTCCCGACTCCACTCATTGAAGGATGCACTTCGACGGATCCAAGATGCGCACCGGCTTGGGAGCCGGCATCGTCCTCACCTCTCCCAAGGGCGACAAGCTCAGATACACATTGCAAATCCATTTTGCCGCCTCCAACAATGTGGCCGAGTACGAGGCGCTCATACACGGGCTCCGGCTAGCCAAAGAACTCGGCATACACCGGATCTTGTGTTATGGCGACTCGGATTTCGTGGTCTAGCAGTCATCTGGCGACTGGGACGCCAAGGACGCAAACATGGCGAGCTATCGATTTCTCGTCCAGCAAATCAGCGGATACTTTGAAGGGTGCGAGTTCCTCCACGTGCCACGGGCCGACAACGAGCAAGCAGATGCCCTGGCACGGATCGGCTCCACCCGACAAGCTATACCAACCGGCGTCTCTCTCCAACGCCTTCTCAAACCGTCTGTCAAGCCGTCTCTAGAATCGGACTCCATCTTCATACCGCCTGCCCCTGATGCAGTCAAATCCGACTTGGGGAACCCAGCAGGCGGCTCGGGGACTTCGACAAGCGGCCCGGGGACTACCGTAGTCGCACCCGGCTCGGGGACTTCAGAACCCGGCCCGGGGACTGTAGCGACACAACAGGCGGTGGCCGACTCCAACTCTTCACCACCCAACCCACCCACCCGGGTCACAGTAGCCGTACTAACAACAAAAGAAGTCACAGCTCCATCATGGGCCCAGCCCATCCTCAACGTCCTAGTAAACAGAGAGCTGCCGACTGATGAGATCTCGGCAAGACTAGTTCGACACCGAGTTGGAGCATACGCAATAATAAACAGAGAACTTGTTAAGCGTAGCGTCACTGGAGTCTTCCAGCGCTGCGTAGAGCCAGAGAAGGGCATAGCAATCCTCAAGGATATCCACCAAGGCGAATGCGGCCACCACGCAGCCTCAAGATCACTTGTCGCCAAAGCTTTCCGCCATGGTTTCTTCTGGCCGACTGCTTTGGAAGACGCCAAGGAATTAGTCAAATGCTGCAAAGGATGCCAAGTCTTCAGCTCCAAGCAACACCTGCCGGCTTCCGCACTCAAGACCATCCCCCTCACCTGGCCCTTTGCCATTTGGGGGCTGGACATGGTGGGCCCATTCAAGACAGCCCGCGGCGGCATGACACATCTGCTTGTCGCCGTGGACAAATTCACCAAGTGGATTGAAGCGAAGCCAATCAAGAAGCTGAACGGGCCGACTGCCGTGACATTCATCGCAGACATCACCACTCGGTATGGTATACCACACAGCATCATCACCGACAACGGCACGAATTTTGCCAAGGGAGCACTGGCACGTTTCTGCGCGACACAGGGCATCCGACTGGACTTAGCGTCCGTTGCCCACCCGCAGTCAAACGGCCAGGTCGAGCGAGCAAACGGCCTCATCCTCTCCGGCATCAAGCCCCGACTGGTCGTACCACTGGAGCGTTCGGCCGGCTGCTGGCTCGATGAGCTGCCGGCTGTCCTCTGGAGTCTGCGTACTACCCCGAACAAGTCAACCGGCTTCACTCCTTTCTTCCTTGTATATGGTGCCGAGGCTGTCATCCCAACTGACATCGAGTTCGACTCGCCTCGGGTCACCATGTACACGGAGGCGGAGGCCAAGGAAGCGCGAGAAGACGGTGTCGACCTGCTGGAAGAAGGCCGGCTGTTAGCACTCAGCCGGTCCGCCATCTACCAGCAGGGTTTGCGCCGTTACCACAACCGGAAGGTCAAGCCAAGATCCTTCCAAGAAGGCGATCTTGTGCTCCGGCTGATCCAGCGAACAGCCGGCCAGCACAAGCTCTCGGCCCCTTGGGAAGGCCCTTTCGTCATCAGCAAGGCCCTAGGCAACGACTCCTACTACCTGATCGACGCACAGAAGCCGAGGGCACGCAAGAGGGATGATTCCGGCAAGGAGTCGGAACGACCATGGAACGCCAATCTCCTGAGAAGATTTTACAGTTAAAAGCAGTATGTATCACGCTACCTTTTTGTATTAAGTACAAGACAACGGGCCCCCCGAGGCGCACTCGGGGACTACCCTCCTTTATCTATGAATGACGAGTGTCATACCCATGAATGTACTATTACATTTGATTCTCTATCTGGCACCGGGTTCGACTAGTCGGCCCGGGGACTGGCCGCCTTGAGTTATATTAAAAGTTCTACCTGAAGTCAGACAAGTAGTGTGCCAGCACCCGAGCCCTCTCTTGTTGTAAGTCGCAGCTCGAAGAACCGACTGTCCGACTGGCAAGAGCCAAAGGCAGGAAAGGATGCCCACACGAAAAACGGCTAAGGACTAACGAACTTATATAACACAAGCCGGCCTCCCACCACGCCTACCGGCTGTCAGAACAGCCGGCTGGCCGGCTTCCCAGTCACTTCGCTACAATCCAAGAAAGCTAGAGTACTTGCCCTCCCAACCGGCCAAGCACTTCTCCAGCCACAGACTGCAGAGCAGCTGTCCGGCTGGGAAGGCGGCAACCAAGGGAGGGCGGCAAAGGAAACAGCCAAAGGATGAAAAGCAAGAACAATGGAAAGCCAAACACATGCATGATTATATTTACACATAAGGCCTTCAACAGGCCGGCAGTCAATATATTTTGAATACACCCCCAGTGGGTGGAACTGCGCAAACTTAACAAAATATCATTCAAAGAGTAATAAAACAGGAAAGTAAAGGCGGCAGATTAGGCTAAGGGCGCAACAGGGGAGCCGGGCTGGTCGGTGGAGACGGCAGCGCCGGCTGGAGGAGTGGCCGGCTGGCGAGTCTCGGCTTGATCATCGCCGGCTGCAGGCGGTGCGCTCACACGCGCCTTGTTGCTGGAGGCACGGTCAAGCTGAGGCTGGCCGGCTGCTCCACCATCTGGCACGGCGTCTTCACCCTCCTCCTCCTCCTCCTCCTCGCCCTTGTCGTTGGAGTCGATCTCCTCCGCCGAGTCCTCGCCATCTGCTGGGTTCAGCCCGAACCACTCCTCCGGCTGGGCAACGCCGTTATCATCCACCTCAGGAGCAAAGGCGCTGGTGTCGGTGTAGTCGGCGATCGCCGAGGCACGCTGGATGATAGCCGGCCGCGCCGGCTCCAGCTCCGTGTCGGCCTCCTACCGCCAGGTGGCCAGCTGGTCCAAGCTCAGCTCAGGATACCAGGCTTTGACGAACTCCAGCGCCCGCCTGGCGCCTGACCGAGCTGCTGAAGCCTTCTAGGCCTCGAAGCAGCCGGCCGCTACCTCCAGCCAGTCGGCAGTCCGACTGGGGGTGCGGGGAATCACCTCGCCGGGCCAGAGAGCGGCCAGCACTTGCGCCCCAACACGTTGAAGCCGGCGGAGCATGCGGTGAGCCGGCTGGAGGCGGGCTTGAATCGCCAGGAGCTGTTCCTCAAGCGACCGGCGAGCGTTCGGCGCGATCTCAGCGCCAGCCTGCCTTTGCGCCTCGCGGTGGGCCTCGACGACCTGGTTGGCGGCAGTAGAGTAACCAGGGAAGTACTCTGCACAAGAAAGAAAGAAAGAGAAAGAAGAGAAAAATACAAAGTTAGAGAATGAACCAAACGGCAAGCGGCAAGCAAGGAACGAAGAAGAAGGCGGCCTACCGTCAACCAAGTCTTCGATCTGGCCGTAGCCGTTGATCAACGACTGCCTCGCCTCAGCCCAGCTCGCCGCCTCGGTCTCGTACTCGGCTTGGAGGGCGGCCTCGCTATCCTGCACCGCCTTCAGGGCCGCCTTGTGGCTCTCCTCCTGGTCGGCCAGCTTCTTGACCAGGCGGTCACGCTCCTGAGCCAAGGCGTCGAACTCGGCTTCCTTAGCGCGAAGGGCGGCCTGGGTCCCACCCAGCTGCTCCCTCAGTTTGGCGTTGGCCGCTGCAGATATGGCAGAGAAGAAAAGAGCAATAAGAAAGAAGTCGTCAGAAAGATCCGACCCGACTGCTCAGCAGTCGGCCCGAATCTCGGGGACTACACCCAGTGGGTGCGCTGACGCGCCCCCACGTGAGATAAAAGATGAAGCACTTACTCCGGCTCTCAGTTAGATCAGCAGTCTTCTGGGTCAGCTCCCGAGCCTGGGAGTTGAAGGCAGCCGCACGGAGGTTGTGGTAGTCCTGCAAGTCGGACAGAGAAGCGAATGAGAAGAAGATAGCAAACAAAGCCTACCAAGAAGTTCCAAGCCGCCTGCTCAGCAGCCGACTCGGAACTCGGGGACTACACCCAGTGGGTGCGCTGACGCGCCCCCACGGAAGAAACCAAGATCAAGAAGCAAAAAACGGGAAGACTCACCCGAATGGCCGCCCGTGTCGCGAGGAACTCGTCATTATACTGCCTCAGCACTGCGGCCTGGGACTGAAGCCGGTTCCGGACTTCTTGCGCCGCCACATTCACCACGGCCGTCCCACACCCGGCGTCCACCCCGAGCTGGCGCTGGCCGTCTCCACGTCCTGGGCCGACGAGATGGAGCCCGCGGCCTTCTGCGGGTCCGGAGCCGAAGTTGCCTTCCCCGCGCGCTGGCGCGATGGCGACCGGACCACCAGGTCCGTCCTCACAGCCGGCTCGCCTCCAGCCGATTGCGCAGGCGGTGCGTTAGACCGGCTGTCTTTGGCCGCCCTAGTCGGCGACGGCGGTGCCGCCTCCCTCTCCTGGACGACGACGTCGTCCTTCTCTCTCTCCATCCCCGGCAGGTCACCGCCGGCTTCCTCTGGCGGGGGCTCCGGGATCTCGGGCACCGCGACACGCAGGGGGGTGACAAGCAAGGCCCCCTCCGCTGCCGCTGCGGCTGCAGCCTGCGCCTGGGCCTTGGCTGCCGCGTCGGCTTGTGCCTTCGCCGACTCCTCCGCCTCCTCCAGCGCCGCCTTGGCGGCAGCCGCCCTCAGCTCTTCCGCCTCCCGCGCCTCCCGCGCATTTCGCTCCATCGCCGCTTGAAGCTCGGCGCGGGGGTCCACGCGGCGGGTGCTCCCGGATCCTCCCGGCGATCCAACCACGGAGGCGGTAGGAACCAGCTCAAGAGAAAGCGGAGCCCTGATTTTTTGAGACGAGATAAGGATTCAGAAATCGCCAAGAAAAGAAGAAGGAATATGCAAGAGAATCTACACTTAAGCCGAAACCGTTTGCGGCTGCTTCACCACCTTGCGGAAGCGGGCCACCTTCGCGGCCGCCTCATCCCGTCTGGTCGCTGCCGCCCCGCCCTTGGGCTTCTTCGGCCGACTGCTGAACAAGCCCGACGCGGCCCGGCACTTCTGCGCGCCGCCCCGAGCAGGCGGCGCGGCGGAGGAACCCGCGCCATGGTCGGACGCCGGCTGGCGGCGTGGGATGATTTCCGCCTCGTCGTCATCCGGCCAGTCGTCGAAGCTGGCTCCAAGCCCGGAGCCGCCTGCTTCGCCGCCTCCCGCCTCGGTGTTGTCATCCATGGTGGCCGCCCCCAAGTCGGGGTCCTCCAAGTCATGCTCCGCCCGGTCGGGGAGAAATCGGCGATCCGCCCCCGCTGTCCCGGCCGCAGGTCGAAGGAGAGGGCTCTTCCAAGACGTGCCGACTGGTCAGAGTCGGCCAAGAAAAACTTGGTGACAAAACTAAAAGAAGAGAAGATAAAGAAAGCATACCGTAGGTGGGGGATGAGCACGGGAGTACGGCTCCTTGCCAAACTACCACTTTGCGGAGAGCTTGCAGTTCGCGAGATAGTTCACCATATGAGCCACCTCGTCATGAAGCATCTCCTTGGTGCACATCCGACTCGGATCGAGTTGGCCGCTCATTTGACTGATCAAATGAGGGCGGCTTTGAAGCGGGAGCACCCGGCACACCATGAAGGCGGCCAGCAGGTCGGACCCAGTCAGGCCCTCCGATTGGATCATTACCCGGAGTCGGGCGACGGCGGCGGCTCCAGCCGGCGACAGTGTCCTGGCCCGATAGGACCACTGGGGCCGCCTCCCAGCCGGCGGGCCGGCTACGTAGGCCGGCAAGTTGACGTAGTCGCCTTGCGGGGCGACGTTCTTCACGTAGAAGTACGATTTCTGCCAGCGCTTCACCGACCGGATCAGCGTGACGAGAGGGAAGGGGTTGTCGGCTGCCGACCTCCGCATCGCGAAGAAGGCGCCGCTCTGAGCCGGCACGCCCTGCATGCGGGTGCCAAGCTTGGATTGGAAGAATCCCCCCAGAGCTCGAGGGTGGGAAGAACGCAAAGAAAGCCCTCACACAGAGTGACGAAGGTGGACAGCAGCACCACCGTGTTTGGAGTGAGGTGGTGCGGCCGGAGCTGATAAAAGTCGAGGAAGGAGCGGAAGAAGGCGCTCGCGGGCAGACCGAGGCCGCGCAGGAAGTGCGAGCGGAAGATTACCCGCTCGCCTTCCTCCGGCGCCGGCGTGATCTCCTTCTCCGGCACGAAACGGACCCGCACCCAGCCGGATTACCATTGTACCCCTGGGGGTAGGCCTATATAAACCCCCCAGGGCACCCATGCAAAGGGTTGATCTCTAAGATAGTTTTAGCCACCACATAGAGGGAAGAGGAGAGCTAGCCTTGCCTTTCTTCCTCCTCTAGCCAAACAGCTCAAGGAGCACTTGTAGCTACTTGTGTTGATCTACTGATCATGCGGAGACCCCGCAGAGCAGGACTAGGGGTGTTATCTCCACGGAGAGCCCCGAACCTGGGTAAGATTCGCCGGCGTGCATGTCTTCGCCTTATCCCGTTTCCAGGCACCGGCGATGTCTTACTGGCTCCCACAATGATAAGCCACCCGTTGGCATATGTCGCACCTACCACCTGACAAAGGTTGTTGGTAGAGATACATGGAGGCATATGTGGCTCACAAATAGGATCGAGAGCCCTTGTCGGCAAAGTTTTCCAACAAGGTTTCTATTGGCCCACTGCTCTCTAGGATGCAAATAAGCTAGTTACCAAGTGTGAAGCATGCCTGTTCCATTCAAAGAATATACATCAGCCAGCTCAAGCACTTCATACGATTCCTCTATCCTGGCCTTTTTCTCTCTGGGGGCTCGATATCTTGGGCCCCTTTGTTGGGGAACGTAGTAATAATTCAAAATTTTCCTACGTGTCACCAAGATCAATCTAGGAGATGCTAGCAACGAGAGAGAGGGAGTGCATCTTCATACCCTTGAAGATCGCTAAGCGGAAGTGTTACAAGAACGCGGTTGATGGAGTTGTACTCGCGGCGATTCAAATCGCGGAAGATCTGATCTAGCACCGAACGGACGGCGCCTCCGTGTTCAACACACGTACAGCCCGGGGACGTCTCCTCCTTCTTGATACAGCAAGGGGAGAGGAGAAGTTGAGGGAGAGATCCGGCAGTACGACGGCGTGGTGGTGGAGCTTGCAGTTCTCCGGCAGGGCTTCGCCAAGCACTATGGAGGAGGAGGAGGTGTTGGGGAGGGAGAGGGCTGCGCCAGGGGAAGGGTGCGGCTGCCCTCTCTCTCCCTCACTATATATAGGGGAAAGGGGGAGGAGGAGGCGCCCTAGGGTTTCCCTAGGGGAGGGGCGGCGGCCATAGGGGAAACCCTAGATGGGTTTGGGCGCCCCCACCCCTAGGAAACTTGCCCCCAAGCCGGGAGGGGTGGCTGCCCTAGGGGAGCCGCCCACACCTCTCCACGTTACGTGAGATGGGGTAGGAGGGGCGCACAACCCCTTAGTGGGCTGATGTGCCCCCTCCCCTTGGCCCATAAGGCCCCCCAACGCTTGCCGGGGCCTCCGAAACCCCTTTCGGACACGATGGTCGTCACCCGGTACCCCGGAACGATTCCAAACTCCAATACCCTTCGCCCAATATATCGATCTTCACCTCCGTACCATTCCAGAGTTCCTTGGTACGTCCGGGATCTCATCCGGGACTCCGAACAACCTTCGGTAACCACATACTATTTCCCATAACAACTCTAGCGTCACCGAACCTTAAGTGTGTAGACCCTACGGGTTCGGGAACCATGCAGACATGACCGAGACACCTCTCCGGCCAATAACCAATAGCGGGATCTGGATACCCATATTGGCTCCCACATGTTCCATGATGATCTCATCGGATGAACCACGATGTCGGGGATTCAATCAATCCCGTATTTAATTCCCTTTGTCTATCGGTATGTTACTTGCCCGAGATTCGATCGTCGGTATCCCCATACCTCGTTCAATCTCGTTACCGGCAAGTCTCTTTACTCATTCCGTAACGCATGATCCCGTGGCTAACTCCTTAGTCACATTGAGCTCATTATGATGACGCATTACCGAGTGGGCCCAGAGATACCTCTCCGTCATACGGAGCGACAAATCCCAGTCTCGATTCGTGCCAACCCAACAGACACTTTCGGAGATACCTGTAGTGCACCTTTATAGCCACCCAGTTACGTTGTGACGTTTGGTACACCCAAAGCATTCCTATAGTATCCGGGAGTTGCACAATCTCATGGTCTAAGGAAACGATACTTGACATTAGAAAAGCTCTAGCAAAACGAACTACACGATCTTGTGCTATGCTTAGGATTGGGTCTTGTCCATCACATCATTCTCCCAATGATGTGATCCCGTTATCAACGACATCCAATGTCCATGGTCAGGAAACCATGACCATCTATTGATCAATGAGCTAGTCAACTAGAGGCTCACTAGGGACATATTACGATCTATGTATTCACACATGTATTACGGTTTTTGGTTAATACAGTTATAACATGAACAATAGACAATTATCATGAACAAGGAAATATAATAATAACCATTTTATTATTGCCTCTAGGGCATATTTCCAACAGTCTCCCACTTGCACTAGAGTCAACAATCTAGTTCACATCGCCATGCGATTGACACTCATAGTTCACATCGCCATGTGACTAACACCCAAAGAGTTTACTAGAGTCAATAATATAGTTCACATCACATGTGATTAAGACTCAATGAGTTCTGGGGATTGATCATGTTATGCTTGTGAGAGAGGTTTTAGTCAACGGTTCTGCAACATTCAGATCCGTATGTACTTCGCAAATCTCTATGTCCTATCATAGATGTTGCTTCCACGCTCCACTTGGAGCTATCCCAAATGGTTGCTGCACTATACGTATCCGGTTTGCTACCCAGAGTCATCCAGATATGTGTTAAAGCTTGCATCGACGTAACCCTTTACGCCGAACTCTTTATCACCTCCAAAACCGAGAACCATTTCCTTATTCCTCTAAGGAAAATTTTGACCGCAGTCTAATGATCCATTCCTGGATCACTTTTGTACCCCCTTGCCAGACACGTGGCAAGGCACATATCAGGTGTGGTACACAGCATGGCATATCGTATAGAGCCTATGGCTAAGGCATAGGGGACGACTTTCGTCCTTTCTCTTTCTTCTGCCGTGGTCGAGCTTCAAGTCTTAACTTCACACCTTACAACTCAGGCAAGAACTCCTTCTTTGACTGATCCATCTTGAACTCCTTGAAGATCATGTCAAGGCATGTGCTCTGTGAAAGTCTTATCAGGCGTCTTGATCTATCTCTATAGATCTTGATACCCAACATGTAAGCAGTTTTACACAGGTCTTCCTTTGAAAAACTCCATTCAAACAACCCTTTATGCTTTCCAGAAATTCTACATCATTTCTGATCAACAATATGTCATCCACATATATTTATCAAAATGTTGTAGTGCTCCCACTCACTTTCTTGCAAATACAAGTTTCTTGCAAACTTTATATAAACCCAAATGCTTTGATCACCTCATCAAAAGCATATGTTCCAACTCCGAGATGCTTGCTCCAGTCCATAGAAGGATCGATGGAGTTTGCATACCTTTTAGCATCCTTAGGATCGACAAAACCTTCTGGTTGTATCACATACAGCCTTTCCTCATGGAAACCGTTAAGGAAACTTTGTTTTGACATCCACCTGCCAGATTTCGTAAATGAAAATGCAGCAACTGCTAACATAATTCTAACAGACTTTAGCACTGCTTTGATTGAGAAAGTCTCATCATAGTCAACTCCTTGAACTTGTCAGAAACTTCTTTGAGACAAGTCGAGCTTCATAAATGGTGACATTACCATCAGTGTCTATCTTCTTCTTAAAGATCCATTTATTCTCAATGGCTTGTCGATCATCGGGCAAGTCCGCCAAAGTCCATACTTTGTTCTCATACATGGATCCTATCTCGGATTTCATGGCTTCCAGCCATTTGTTGGAATCCGGGCCCACCATCGCTTCTCCATAGCTCATAGCTTCATCGTTGTCCAACAACATGACCTTTAAGACAGGGTTACCACTCAGAAGTTGTACACACCCTTGTCGACCTATGAGGTTCGATAGTAACTTGATCTGAAGCTCCATGATCATCATCATTAGCTTTCTCTTCAACTGAGGTAGGTGCCACAGAAACATTTTTCTATGTTGCGCTACTCTCTGGTTGAAGTAAAGGTTCAACAAGCTCATCAAGTTCTATCTTCCTCCCACTCAATTCTTTCGAGAGAAACTCTTTCTAGAGAAAGGACATGTTCCTAGTGACAAACACTTTGCCCTAAGATTTGAGATAGAAGGTATACCCAATCGTCTTGTTTGGGTATTCTATGAAGACACAATTTTCCGCTTTGGGTTCGAGCTTTTCTGGCCGAAGCCTATCGACATAAGCATCGTAGCCCCAAACCTTAAGAAACAACAACTTAGGTTTCTTGCCAAACCATAGTTCATACGGTGTCGTCTCCACGGACTTAGATGGTCCCCTATTTAAAGTGAATGTAATTGTCTCTAATGCATAACCCCAAAATGATAGCGGTAGATCAGTAAGAGACATCATAGATCGCACCATATCCAATAGGGTGCGACTACGACGCTCGGACACACCATTACGCTATGGTGTTCCAGGTGGCGTTAATTGTGAAACGATTCCACCTTGTCTTTAGTGATTGCCAAACTCATAACTCAGATACTCTCCCCTTGATCAGATCATAGGAACTTGATCTTCTTGTTATGATGATTCTCGACTTCACTTTGAAATTGCTTGATCTTTTCAAACGTTTCAAACTTATGCTACATTAAGTAAATATACCCATATCTACTCAATTCATCGGTGAAGGTGAGAAAATAACGATATCCACTGTGTGCGTCAACACTCATCGGACCGCACACATCAGCATGTGTGATTTCCAACAAGTCACTTGCCTGTTCCATTGTTCCAGAAAACGGGGTTTTAGTCATCATGCCTATGAGGCATGGTTCGCATGTGTCAGGTGATTCAAAATCAAGTGACTCCAAAATTCCATTAGCATGGAGGTTCTTCATGCGCTTTACACCAATATGACCTAAGTGGCAGTGTCACAAGAAAGTGGTACTATCATTATCAACTCTACATCTTTTGGCATCAATGTTATGAACATGTGTATCACTACGACCGAGATTCAATAAACCATTCACATTGGGTGCATGACCGTAGAAGGTATTATTCATGTAAACAGAATAACAATTATTCTCTGTCTTAAATGAATAACTGTATTGCAATAAACATGATCTAATCATGTTCATGCTCAACGCAGACACCAATGCAAACAACATTTATCTGGGTTCAACATTAGTCCCGAAGGTAGAGGGAGCGTGTGATGGTGATCATATCATCCTTGGAAACACTTCCAACACATATCGTCAGCTCGCCCTTAGCTAGTCTCCGTTTATTCCGTAGCTTTTGTTTTGAGTTACCAATATTAGCAACTGAACCGGTATCTAATACCCATGTGCTACTAGGAGTACTAGTAAGGTACACATCAATAACACATATATCAAATATACTTTTGTTGAAGTTGCCAGCCTTCTTATCTACCAAGTATTTGAGGCAGTTCCGCTACCAGTGACCGTTCCCCTAATAGAAGCACTTCGTCTTGGGTTTGGGTTCTTGGGTTTCTTCACTAGAGCGGCAACTGGCTTGCCATTCATGAAGTTTCCCTTCTTGCCCTTGCCCTTCTTTGAAACTAGTGGTCTTGTTAACCATCAACACTTGATGCTCCTTCTTGACTTCTACCTTTACGGCCTTAAGCACGACGAACAGCTCCGGGATCAACTTCCCTTGCATGTTATAGTTCATCACGAAGCTCTAGTTAGCTTAGTGATAGTGACTGGAGAACTCCGTCAATCACTTCTCTTATCTGGAAGATTAACTCCCACTTGATTCAAGTGATTGAAGTACCCAGAAATTCTGAGCACATGCTCACTGGCTGAGCTATTCTCCTCCATCTTGTAGGCAAAGATCTTGTCAGAGGTCTCAAACCTCTCAACACGGGCATGAGCCTGAAATACCAATTTCAGCTCTTGGAACATCTCATATGTTCCATGGCGTTCAAAACGCTTTTGGAGCCCCGACTCTAAGCCACAAAGCATGGCGCACTAAACTATGAGGTAGTCATTAGAACGTGTCTTCCAAATGTTCACAACATCCACGGACGACGCCAAAGGGGTTGGCACACCGAGCGGTGCATCAAGGACAGAAGCCTTCTGTGTAGCAGTGAGGACAATCCTCAAACTACGGCCCTAGTCCGCACAATTGCTTACAATATCTTTCAACTAAGTCTTTCTCTCGGAACGTATTAAAACAAGGAGCTAAAGCGCGAGCTATTAAACCACAACATAATTTGCAAAGACAATTTAGACTAGGTTCATGATAATTAAGTTCATCTAATCAAATTATTCAATGAACTCCCACTCAGATAGACATCCCTCTAGTCATCTAAGTGATACATGATCCGAATCGACTAGGCCGTGTCCGATCATCACGTGAGACGGACTAGTCATCAACGGTGAACATCTCCATGTTGATCGTATCTACTATACGACTTATGTTCGACCTTTCGGTCTCTTGTGTTCCGAGGCCATGTCTGTACATGCTAGGCTCGTCAAGTCAACCTAAGTGTTTCGCATGTGTAAATCTGGCTTACACCCGTTGTATGCGAACGTTAGAATCTATCACTCCCGATCATCACGTGGTGTTTCGAAACAACGAACCTTCGCAACGTTGCACAGTTAGGGGGAACACATTTCTTGAAATTTTAGTGAGGGATAATCTTATTTATGCTACCGTCGTTCTAAGAAAATAAGATGTAAACATGACAGACATCACATGCAAATCATAAAATGACATGATATGGCCAATATCATCTTGTGCCTTTTGATCTCCATCTTCGAGGCGCGGCATGATCACCTTCGTCAACGGCATGACACCATGATCTCCATCATCGTGTCTTCATGAAGTTGTCTCGCCAACTATTACTTCTACTACTATGGCTAATGGTTAGCAATAAAGTAAAGTAATTACATGGCGTTTTCATTGACACGCAGGTCATACAATAAATTAAGACAACTCCTATGGCTCCTGCCGGTTGTCATACTCATCGACATGCAAGTCGTGATTCCTATTACAAGAACATGATCAATCTCATACATCACATATATCATAATTCATCACATCCTTTTGGCCATATCACATCATATAGCATACCCTACAAAAACAAGTTAGACGTCCTCTAATTGTTGTTGCATGTTTTACGTGGCTGCTATGGGTTTCTAGCAAGAACGTTTCTTACCTACGCAAAAGCCACAACGGTGATATGCCAATTGCTATTTACCCTTCATAAGGACCCTCTTCATCGAATCCGATCCGACTAAAGTGGGAGAGACAGACACCCGCTAGCCACCTTATGCATCAAGTGCATGTCAGTCGGTGGAACCTGTCTCACGTAAGAGTACGTGTAAGTTCGGTCTGAGCCGCTTCATCCCACAATGCCGCCGAATCAGGATAAGACTAGGAACGGTAAGCAAATTGAACAAATCATCGCCCACAACTACTTGTGTTCTACTCGTGCATAGAATCTACGCATAGACATAGCTCTGATGCCACTGTTGGGGAACGTAGTAATAATTGAAAATTTTCCTACGTGTCACCAAGATCAATCTAGGAGATGCTATCAATGAGAGAGAGGGAGTGCATCTTCATACCCTTGAAGATCGCTAAGCGGAAGCGTTACAAGAACGCGGTTGATGGAGTTGTACTCGCGGCGATTCAAATCGCGGAAGATCCGATCTATCACCAAACGGACGGCGCCTCCGCGTTCAACACACGTACAGCCCGGGGACGTCTCCTCCTTCTTGATCCAGCAAGGGGAGAGGAGAAGTTGAGGGAGAGCTCCGGTAGCACGACGGCGGTGGTGGAGCTTGCAGTTCTCCGGCAGGGCTTCGCCAAGCACTACGGAGGAGGAGGAGGTGTTGGGGAGGGAGAGGGCTGCGCCAGGGGAAGGGTGCGGCTGCCCTCTCTCTCCCTCACTATATATAGGGGAAAGGGGGAGGAGGAGGAGCCCTAGGGTTTCCCTAGGGGAGGGGCGGCGGCCACAGGGGAAACCCTAGATGGGTTTGGGCGCCCCCACCCCTAGGAAACTTGCCCCCAAGCCGAGAGGGGTGGCTGCCCTAGGGGAGGCGCCCCCACCTCTCCACGTTATGTGAGATGGGGTGGGAGGGGTGCATAGCCCTTTAGTGGGCTGATGTGCCCCCTCCCCTTGGCCCATAAGGCCCCCCAACGCTTGCCGGGGCCTCCGAAACCCCTTTGGGACACGCTGGTCGTCACCCGGTACCACCGGAACGATTCCGGACTCCAATACCCTTCGCCCAATATATCGATCTTCACCTCCGTACCATTCCGGAGTTCCTCGTCACGTCCGGGATCTCATCCGGGACTCCGAACAACCTTCGGTAACCACATACTATTTCCCATAACAACTCTAGCGTCACCGAACCTTAAGTGTGTAGACCCTACGGGTTCGGGAACCATGCAGACATGACCGAGACACCTCTCCGGCCAATAACCAATAGCGGGATCTGGATACCCATATTGGCTCCCACATGTTCCACGATGATCTCATCGAATGAACCACGATGTCGGGGATTCAATCAATCCCGTATTCAATTCCCTTTGTCTATCGGTATGTTACTTGCCCGAGATTCGATCGTCGGTATCCCCATACCTCGTTCAATCTCTTTACCGGCAAGTCTCTTTACTCGTTCCGTAACGCATGATCCCGTGGCTAACTCCTTAGTCACATTGAGCTCATTATGATGATACATTACCGAGTGGGCCCAGAGATACCTCTCCGTCATACGGAGCGACAAATCCCAGTCTTGATTCGTGCCAACCCAACAGACACTTTCGGAGATACCTGTAGTGCACCTTTATAGCCACCCAGTTACGTTTTGACGTTTGGTACACCCAAAGCATTCCTACAGTATCCGGGAGTTGCACAATCTCATGGTCTATGGAAACGATACTTGACATTAGAAAAGCTCTAGCAAAACGAACTACACGATCTTGTGCTATGCTTAGGATTGGGTCTTGTCCATCACATCATTCTCCCAATGATGTGATCCCGTTATCAACGACATCCAATGTCCATGGTCAGGAAACCATGACCATCTATTGATCAACGAGCTAGTCAACTAGAGGCTCACTAGGGACATATTACGATCTATGTATTCACACATGTATTATGGTTTCCAGTTAATACAATTATAGCATGAACAATAGACAATTATCATGAACAAGGAAATATAATAATAACCATTTTATTATTGCCTCTAGGGCATATTTCCAACACCCTTTCCCCATGCTACCGGGGGCTTTGAGTCCATGTATGTTGCCGTCGACAAGTTCACAAAGTGGCCTGAAGTAGAGCCAATGAGGAAGGTAACAACACAGTCAGCCGTCAAGTTCTTCCAAGGGTTGGTTTTCCATTTCGGGGTTCCTAACAGAATCATCACCGAAAACTACACGCAGTTCACGAGCCGCACCTTCATGCAGTACATCCGAAGCCTTGGGAGCAAGGTGTGCTTCGCCTCTGTTGCTCACCCGAGAAGCAATGGGAAAGCAGAACGGACAAATGCTGAAGTGTTGTGTGGTCTCAAGACAAGAACCTTTGACAGGTTGCACAAGCATGGAAGACGTTGGATTGATGAGTTGTCGGTGGTTCTTTGGTCACTCAGAACGACACCGAATTGAGCTACTGGCTAATGACCCTTCTCACTAGTCTATGGTGCAGAAGCGGTGCTCCCCAGGGAAATCACATGCAGGTCACATCGAGTGCTTGCCTATGATGAGGCAGAGCAAGAGCAGCTACGGCAAGATGATGTTGTGCTCCTCGAGGAAGATCGTCTTCGGGTGGTTATGCGAGTTGCACGCTACCAGCAAGCTTTGCGCCGCTATGATAGCCGCAGAGTTCATGCCCGAAGCTTTAAGGAAGGTGACCTTATTTTTCGGCGCGTCCAATCCGCCAAGAAATCAAACAAGTTGACACCAAAGTGGGAGGGCCCTTATCGGGTAGTACAAGTCACCAGACCTGGTGCAGTCCATCTGGAGTTCGAAGATGGTATCCGAGTGCAGAACTCGTGGAGTATCGAGCATCTTCACAAGTTCTACCCATGAGGCGCAATTGTCGGGCCTTGTTCCTGGCAACCCCCTTTTGTACAAGCTTAGTCTCTAAGACTTGTAACCCTTTGTACAAAGCCAGATGCAGATCCTGTGCATATGCGAATAAAGCTAAGTGCTTCACAACCCTTTGTGCATATTTATTTATGTATCCGTCCATGCAACGTTGTGGTTACATTTCAGCTTATATGAAAACTGCTGACAAACCGTCAAGGTTCCCAAACCACTCTTTTATCTTCTTTCTTTTTCCATAGAAACAGAAGGATTACTTGCGCGCAAGTTTCTTGGTGAGGAGAGTGACGAAGGGAATATATGGTGCCGCCAGCATTCATTTCATACAACAAGAAGTACACCAAAGAAAGTTAAGTTGAAAAACAAATTCAACTAAAAATGTCTTTGTTACATTGTAGTTCCCCTTGCATGATTATGTTTTAGTATGAGAAACCTGCATGCGAAGGAATCTTGTCGTGACCATTCGCGCTCTAATCTCGCCTTGAGTCCGCTCGGCAAGGTTCTTGTAGCTGCGTTGGTATTGGCAAGATATCTTGCCGGTGGCCGCGTCGTCAGCGGGCTGCTAAGGACCCGTTCCTCGAAGCACTCACGGCAAGAAAGCACACCGGCAAGTTTCCAGGCCGCATAGGATGAATGATCGGAGTCATACAAAGACACAAACAAGCAAAGGGGACAACAAGCATTCATCCAAGCATTATAAATAGCAAATATTTATTAAAAGATGCTCAATGACATTTTTCTTAGCCCTTTTTCCCCAGGGTTTACATCAAGTGCAAGCAAGGCAAAAGGGGTTAAGCCAGATGATGGTGCTGCCTGTGTTTAGCTAGAGTCGGAGTCGTTGTCCTCGGTCTTGATGCATGGGGACTCGCTGTCGTCGTCTTCACCATTGGCCTCCTTGTCGCTTTTGCTCGAGGAGGCGGTTTCGCTACCGCTCGAGCTCTTTGCGCAGCACTTCATGGGAGCTTCTGATGCGCCGAAGAACTTCACGGCGAGCTTATTGGATTCGACTAGCTTGAAGTGGAGAAGATGCCCCTGCCCCAAGTATCGGGCACAGACGAAGGATTTCCACCCGTGCGTGAAGTACATGGTTCCATTGGCGGAGAACTGTAGCACCCGACCCGAATGGGTCAAGTCTCTGTGCTTAAGTGTCATCCCTGGATCGGTATGCTGACACACACAGTACTCGAGGATTTATAACAGAGGTAAATCACATGTATAAAGTAACGTAAATACTATTACCTCAATCCATATAGCGGAAGTAACAACAAAGTTGTGGAGTTCCCAACAACGCCAACGGCAAAGTTGAGTGTAGACATCATAACCCTAACGTATCACTTACTCGTTGTAAGAATCTTGCAACATGAGACGTTGCAGCCATATAGGTCAGTACATTGAATGTACTGGCAAATTCACACCATAGAGCAATGATGAATAATAGCTATCACTACATGCATATTTGGCTGGTGGAGGCTGTGAGGTTAATTTTGCATAAAGCTAATTTTGCCTACAACAAAGGAATAAATGTTATTTAACTACAAAGTTTGTTGAAAATTATTGAGAAGGTAACCCCAACTCAATCCCAAGATAATATTAACAGCCCAACAAATTAATTAAGTAACATGATGAGATCAAATCAATAATTCAAGAACCAGATAATCAAGATGTCCATTACTGGGGACATGGCTAATCATGATTAGTTTGTACACTCTGCAGAGGTTTGTTCACTTTTCCCCACAAGACTCGATCTCCTCCGTTGAATTTCTCGCACTACATGATGTTTGAGAAACGGATGACCGAGACACAGTCTTTCGGAAGCATTAACTCTTTCGACGGGTAGACCGTACCACCTACATCCCCTACATCTGCTAGTCTACCACTGAAAGAGGTCACACAACATACTCAACTATGCCAGAGCCCATAATGGCTTGTGGCTGCACACGGAAGTTTCTAGCATGAACAATATTATGATCCCTTTGAGCCTGGGTGGCGAGCCATAGGAAAAATCACACGGATACCCCGGGATTCTGCTTGGACAACACTGGATTCCCCAGGTGCCCACAAACAATCCACCCAGATGTGTATTAAAGTAGCCACTTTAAGTAATCCCTTAATTCATAATAATGCTCATAATCTGTCATGAATCTCTCAAACCAAACCACGTCTACGAGCATAGCATAGCAAAGTATAGTAAGCATAACATAGTAACTCCCAAGGTTTGAATGCAAGACAGGTTCCTACCTCATCAACTACTTCCCAAAGCCCACATGTTATCAAGTCCTACTCATGCAATGATTGAGGGTTGAATCTAATGCATAAAAACTGGTTAATAAAGGGATATGATCAAAGTGTGAACTTGCCTTGTACTGTTGATGAATATTCTTCGCACTCATAATTCCTGATAGTTCTACTCGTCGCACTCCGATCAATCTATCATAAGCAAGCAATTACAACCACACATAACCAATCACTCACAAATCCAGAAGAAAAGGCAAAGAAAGACTGCAATTTTTTTCCCAAAAGAACCCAATCAAATTATTTTGCAAGATCAGTTCCTAATTTTGTTTATGAAGTGTGGTGTTGGCTCAAGATGATAGATTACGTCTAGGGATTCAATTGCAAAAGGAATCAATTGAAAATGCGCTACAGTTTACAAGATATGATCAAATGGAGGTTCGAATAGTTTGAAAGGTTCAAAAGTTGAAACTAATGATGCTACTGGATGTAGGAAGTCAATATGAATATGTAAGAAAAAGAATAGGTGGATTTGGAATAACGAAACAAAAGATACAGGTAATTCAATATGACATTGAATCTGTTTAGAATGTTGTGTAACAACTCTTTGGTGGACTAGTAGAGTAACCGGATAAAATCAAAATTATATGTTGGAAACATGACACTAATTGTGCGAACGGAAAGGTTACCTCAATACGAATCCAGCGCAATTGGATTCATCGCAAACGAAGTTACGGATAAAAAGAAATGATCAAAAGAAGTTTGAATATGAATCTGAACAAATTTCGAAATTTGAAAGTTTGTTTGATAGATTCACTAGATAGGTGCAATCAAGACGAAAGTATTCGCGTTGGTTTCGTCTAATTTGGATGAACGAGTAAAAAGTTGCTATTTCAAAAATCAGGGTCAAGCTGTTTTAGAAAAAAATAGGTACGGATAAAAGAATTCTAGGTCTAATGTATAAATACAGAGACTAATTAATAATCTAATTATTCTACCGTACTAGTCTAGAAATAATAAACTACAAGAGTATGAAAAGAAAGAAAACGAAGAAAGAGAAAAGACGATTTCGGAGAGAGGAGACAACTTCCAGAAGTTCGCCGGAGATGAGAAAAAATATATTTCTTTAATGAATCTAGTCAAACCAAAATATTGATTTAACCCGAATCGGATAATTTTTAAAGGCTCTGTAGGTCTATATTTATAGGTGGAAAAGAGGTTTAGGAGTCAAAGACTAGGCAATGTGGGACTAAACATAGACATAAAAAGAAAAAACGCACGGGCTAAAGTGGTCGGCCGGCCGGCGCACGCGCGTGCAGTTTTTTTTACTTTTTCCTTTTTAAGAAAAAGAAATATTTCTGAAAATAGTATTTTTTTTCTCCAAGCATAACCGAAAAATAAATAAAAACAGTTATGGGCTGTTTGCTGACTATGTTGTGCCCGTGGGCGACAGATAGTTATAGGGCGCACATGCAGTTTTTTAAATAGAAACAGAAAATCAAATACTGAATAATGAAAATAAAAATAAAATTTATATACACATATTATATATCAAAATTTTCCAAAAAAATATTTTCTACAACCATATCATTTTTCTAGCGTCAAATAAAATCCACAATAATTTAGATAAAGCAAACAGTGCGACTGGTTCATTTAAAAATCAAATAAAAATATTTTAAAATACCAGAAATGATTTCAACTCATTTTTCTCCAATTTTATATAGTAGGGAATCATTTTAACCAATTTTCTATATATTTTATTTTTGGAGAAAAATAATTTGAATAAAAACCAAATAACTCCAAATTGAAAATGGGTTTCAAAATAACTTCAAAGGGACTTTCAGTTTGATTCTTTTAAACTTCCAAGTCATATTTCATATGTTTTTAAGAAGTCATTTTATCTTCTCTCATGAAAATCATTGAGTTGCTTAAAGTTTCTGAATTTGAAATAGTTCCAAATGGAATTCAAATCTTTTCAAAACCCTTTTCATTTATTTAAATGGAAGAAGTCATGTCATCTTCTCTCTCTAGGGTTTTGTGATGAAATGAATTTGAATTCATGGAGATCATAAATGCCAGGTGAAAGTTTGGGAAAGTCCTTTTATTCCCTCTCATTTAACTTTCAAAAAGTTTCAAATTTGACTCAATTTCACACAAACAACCACACCACAATCAAAGAATCAATCGAAAATATTTATTTAATATAACATTCCAAAATTTAGAATTTTGGGATGTTACAAGAACTCGAACCGCACGGCTGGCCGACCTCCATCACCCTAGCAAAGGGACAAGGAGCCGCAGCCGGCTTTGCGGACGATCGTGCAACACCACAACAAACTTGAGCATTGTATCCTCTATATGGCCCTCTACTGGGGGTGGAGCGGCTGGGGCGAGACGACCAGCGCTCTGCTACGGCCGCCCCGGTCCCGAGCGCCGTGTCTTCCACGCCCTCGTGACGCGGACCCTCTTCTAGCACTGGTGCGAGCTTCTGCGATTGCGTTCGAAGCGAAGGCGGTGGTGTCGAGAGGAAGCTCTCGTAGCAGCAACAGAAGCACGAGCTGGACCTTTCCCCTCGCCATGCCAGCAACGGATGCAAGGGGTGAGGAAAGAAGAATAAGATGGTGGACACTGATAAATTGGGACGAAGAGAAGTGGATGAGCATCGCCCTCCGTGACCCCTTCTTATAGGGGAAGGCACGGGGGTCGGCTCTCCACCATCTTAGGGCAACCACCCCGTTCCACCAACTATGCGCCCTGCATTTCTGGCCGTCACATTTCTCCAGCGCCCGTCCATTCTCGCCAATCCAGCGTCTTGACCCCTCTGCTCAGAGCATTATCCCCACCACTGCCCCTCTTTGCCAATCCCACATTCTACGCACGACCAAGCCAAGACCAGTGACAACCTACGTGCGTGCTCGCCCTTGTTTTCTAACACAAGGAGTGGGTGCACACCCTGGCGACAAGGTTGCCGGAGGACAATAGGAGGACTAATTCAAGTTCAGATTAATGAAGAAGCAAAGAAGATCTTAGAAGACAGATATCGCCACGGCAAGATTTCGCATCAGTCTTTGCCTCATGTCTGTGCATTGTTTGGACCTAGCCCAATGACGCTTGACATCACGTGTGGCCTAGGCCCTGGGGCTTCTGTCGGTGTATAAAACATGGGTATTTTATAGACTGACTTATGCATAGACAAGTAACAGCTCCCCTGCCAACTAAAGTTCCAATAAAGACTCTCAAGCCAAAGAAGCCGCTCCTTGAGAGATCAAGGAGTGCATCAGGAAGATCAAGATCCAAGGCCAAGTTGATCAACTTGGCTAAGGAGAAGAACAAGACAAGTTATCAAGATCAATACTAGAAGCAGCACTTGTCGGGGACACTAAGCTGGCAAGACGAAGGCCCGACAAGCTCCTTGGCCGGCAAGATCCCTCTAGCTACCAGCGCTCCACCTCATCGAGCAGCTAGTCGTTGATCAGGGAGGTGTCGAGCCCGCAGGCAGTTAGGTGAGACTTACCAGACACGTGTCAGCTCACCGGAAGGATTTTTACCTCTATTGACAGCCGTCCAAATGGTGTGTCAAGCTAATAGGAGTAGCTAGGCAAGTGGTGTAGCAACCTTGCCGGGGCTCCTCCTCCTCACGACACCTAACGGTGCATTTAATACTTTTTGTCCCTACTAGTAGAGTTAGGTATGATATCACTATTTGCTATCTAATCACTAGATAAATGACCTTTTTTCCACTATGGTAACCCCTTGAGCTGTAAAAGAAGGGCCAGGGCAACGTTTACAAGGATCGACCCTTTGCACAACTACACGTGTAGCTGCTCTCTCTTGCACCTTGCCGAGGTAGCGCTCCTTGTACTTGTGTTCCCACACATACATCCAATATAGCAAGCATGAGTAGGGTTTTACACCTCTCAGTGGCCCAAACCTGGGTAAAGATCCTTGCGTCTCCCGTTGATTTTTCTCTTTGCGTCTTCTGCATCTCCCTAGCCGAACCACAAGGGGCTTGATGGCCCCATAGATGGTCGTCACCACCGACAGGGACGCTGGGTTCGTCTGTGGCCACAACCTCGTCTTCGACGGTGCCACCGCTGCCATCAACCCCACCATGCTGCACTTCATTGGCCTATGATTCGATTCCATATATGATGTGTGTGACATGCTGATCATTTCATCCGCTGATCTACGGGACGCAAAAGAGCATGGTCTGCTACAACGAGGTAGGTGTTGTTGAGGTCAAACGACATGGGCACATGAAAGAGCTTGAGTAGACGCTACTTCCTACTGGAAGTTGCGGGCCACCGTTTCCTAGAAAGACGTCTACATCTCATCACATACATGACGGCTGCAATGGCACCGAGCACGACCACGATCACTGGATAAACGCTACTGTCGTCCTCACCGAGGAGCAACAACCACGACACCTGGAACGACTAACCTTTCCGTAATAGACAACTTAGAGACTACCCACCAACATAGGTCTCATGGAAGCTAGAGTCCTTTGCGATCGAAACGAACGATAAACTAAACTTTTTTTGAATTGTTGTTTGTTTCTGAGATAGGTACTCGCTTATTCCAAGCGGCAAAGATAAACTAAATTGGTTTGTAGAAAAATGACCATTTGTCATTTTTACGAAGTCGTTTGTTGGACCAACCAAACATAGTTTTAGGTGGTCAGAACCCTAACTTTATTAGTGTAAAATGGTTTCGTATAAATCCCGTATCCAAACAACGTGTAAAGGTATGGTTTCTAGATTTGAGAAATTCTGGCCAAAATTTCATGGCTTTTATGAGACAATAGAGATGCAGTGGAGCAATTGTGAATACTTTCCAAATTCTGCAAAAGACATCAATAGCAGGTTCAAATCCATCAAAACAGGAATGAAAAATGGAGCAAACATCTATCACAACTAAACAAAGTCATAGAACAATGTACTTATCTATTGGCTATTTTTATGGACTTGAGGACCAAAGAGAGAGATTTGTACGTAAGAAAGAAATTTCAAGAAAGCACTTATATCTCATATCAAGAAATTTCTTGACGCCAAAAGGCTATTAGAGGAAAAGGAAAATATAAGAAGGGCCAAATTAGGAGATGTGAACACAATGAATTCCTATGCTATCTCTACACAAAGTTCCATGAATAATATTATTTCATCCATTAAGTGTGAGGATGGAAGAATCATACATGATCATGCGCAAAAAGCTGCTATATTGCCGCAATCATTTAAAGATGGATTGGGCATCTCTCTTAACCCTACCATACTGTTCAATATTGATCACCTTGCAGCAAATCAAACCACAATCATTCGCAACATCCATTCAAAAGTGAAGAAATTGGTGAGGTTATGAACCATATGGAAAATGAAAAAACATATTATCCTAGTGGTTTTAATGGATTATTCATGAAAAAATGCTAGAACACTATCAAGGAATAATTCTACAAACATTGTCAGGATTTCATTGATGAAAGTATTGACCTGCAAGCCATTAATTCTGCTTTCATCACACTGATACCCAAGATCAATTCCCCCAAGACACCTGCTGATTATATACATATTTCCCTGGTTAGTGTTCCTATCAAAGTTATTAGTAAGCTGCTAGCTAACAGGCTACAAAAGTACATCGTACCTATTCTGAGTAGAAACCATTATGGTTTCTTTAAAAACTAGAATATGTAAGGATGTTTATCTTGGCCATATGAGTATTTTCACATTTGATACAATCGAAAAAGGAAACTAATTTTGAAAAGGCATTTGACAAAGTGGAACATGATGCAATCATCTCATGCTCAAACACCTTGCGTTTGGAGAAAACTGGATTAGACGGATCAACAAAATCCTCAGATCTATATCTACTTGAGTGATTATTAATGGTGTTCCAGGGAAGAAAATCATATATAAAAGAGGTGTCAAACAGGGTGACTCACTTTCACCTCTTTTATTTATTCTAGCAGCTGGACTCCTCCACATAATTATCAGTGGGCCTAGCATAATGGGAAATCTCTCTACCCATTAATATCTCATTTAGCCTTGGCTACCCTATCATAAAATATGTTTATAACATTCTTATTATCATGTGTGCTGATACTACACAATTAACCACTCTCAAAGATATTTTCTACAGAATCTCTAAATCCACTAAACTCCTGGTCAACTATAACAATCATCTCTTGTCCCAACTAATATTTATGATAACAGGGCTACTGGTCTATCCAACCTTCGGGGTTGTAGAAAAGGACACTATGTTTTTCACATACTTGGGACTACCAATGAGGACTACTGGACCAAGGATAGATGATCTTATGCCTATCGTTAGCGGGATGGATAATAAACTCTCTAACACTGCCTGCATGCTCACTTATGTTGGTAGACTTATTCATATGAAATCTGTCATTTCTTTCAGGCCAATATTTTGTATGTGGTCTATTAAAGTCTAGTTCCCAATCATTGATCATGTGCGAAAGGCTCGCATGATATGGCAAGGACATCAACAAGCATGGTAGATGTTTAGTGAAATGGGGAAAGATCTGTCTCCCAAATATCCTGGGGGAGGGGGTAGGTGTGTTGGACTTGAGACAACATAATAGAGCTTTAGATGCAACTAATATGGAAGGTCTACTATTCTGATCCTACCGTTCCTAATCAAACAACCAGATCAGGTTCTTTTTGGTCGAAGGATTGTTGTAAACTCATCCCAAATTTTAAAGGCATGGCCATACTTATGGTCTCACCAATGGCAAGATGTAAAATCAGAGTTAAAATTCCCACAACTATTCTCATTTGCTAAGGATAAAGACATCTCTACCAAGAAAGCTCATGAAATCATTTAGGAGAACATATGTGACATGTTTCATCTACCTTTATCCACCATTGCATTGCAACAATGCCATGTGAACTGGTCAGTACTATTACATCCAATATTGAAAATGGTGACTTGGATGTTTGGAAAATTCAAGGTCAAGGAATCAGATACTCCAACAGGAAAGTTTGGAAAATTTTAATTGGTAATCCTAATAAGGCACCTGACCCGTTCCAATGGATTTGGAAATCCCCTATCCTGTCTAAGCAAAAAAATCCTTTTCTAACTGCTTATACAAGACAAATTGAACACTAGAGACCTACTGATGAGAAAGAATGTCCACATTGATGACTATAATTGTGTGCTATGTGAGGATCATTGTGTTGATGATTATATGTATCTTTTCTTTAGATGTGATTTCAACCAAAACTTTTGGTTAAACCTTGGTATGGTTGCCGATTAGTGGGAAAAACATAAACATAATAAATATATCATGCTTTAAGGAAGTTCCTGTCACTGGATGTTGGATCTTATGGAACCATAGAAATGGTATTATTATTTTATACTAAACAGCTAAGCATGAGCGAGTGTGTATTTGTCTTGAAAGAAGGCTTTCAAATGGTGATGATCAAAGCCAAGCCTAATCTCAAGGATGGCATGCAGGGATAGATAGACTCTTTGTAATTTCCTTTTGTAATCCCTGCCGTGTAACTATCTACCCTGTACATACCAAGTTTTAATAGAAAATGAGACATGGTAGGGGCCTTCCCTGATGTATTATGCTAAAAAATATTCTAAAAAAGACAATTGCCCATAGTCATTTGGTCCTTGCCTTTTTGTTGTCAATATTCAGATGTTTCCAAAATGAAAACAAATACATACATTGGATTTTTTTAGCAAGTAAATTCAAAATTTTGAAAGGTTGAGCACACCCATCCCACAATAAATCTGAATTCTTGGACTGATGATGTACTTATTCGAATTGCATATTGCAAAATGGCTCACGGAAAAACAAGTTGAGTTTCAAAACATCCATAGATCTTCATAGAAATGTTCTACTCTGTATAAACCTTTTCACAAAGTGATTCATGTGATGACTAGTCAGATGACCACCTTTTCCCCTGAAGATTTTTTAGTTTGTCAAAGAAACAGACAAGTTGTAAATACATCTTTGCCCAGGACCGGCCGTGGCCCTGGCCCATGTATGCGAAGCCCAAGCCCACCTCAAAATCTGAGTTGATCGAGATCTATCGAATCAACCAATCGCAAACTCCACTTTTTCCACCCTCACACTTTTACCACACACGAAAACCTAACATGGGCCACAGTCACCCGGTACCGGCAGTACCACTACACACATACAGATACACGTACGCATACACATACACACAACACTAGAGCTATAGCCTGTGGCGTCATTGGCAGGTGGGGTCGCCCGGCGATGGCCCCACCCATCAGCGATGCGCGCACAGCAAACAACACAGTGGGCTCGACTGTACACCACCACCCACGACACTGTAGCGCCAACAGTATTGGTCGCTCTCAGCTCAGCTCCCTCTCGACGGAGAGGGAGAGAGAGAGAGGGGAGGGGAGCCACAAAAGAGCCAAGCTGCAGTGTCGCTGTAGAGCAAAGGGGATTGATAGCTAGCTAGCCGCGCGATGCCTCCCCTCCCCTAACCTTTCCGTCTTCCTCCTCTCCTCTCCCTCTCCCTCTCCCCACGGTCCCAACAAGCTCTCCTCCCTCCGCCTGCTTTCCCCTCCCCTCCTCCAAATCCCGTGCAAAAGCTGGGATCTTTTCAATTAGCCCAAGGAGGGTACTAGTGCTACATGAGATCATGAGCTCCGAGGACTCGCTCAAGTCGCTGTCGCTCGACTACCTCAACCTGCTCATCAACGGCCAGGCGTTCAGCGACGTGGCCTTCAGCGTGGAGGGCCGCCTCGTGCACGCGCACCGCTGCGTGCTCGCCGCGCGGAGCCTCTTCTTCAGGAAGCTCTTCTGCGGCCTCGACCCAAGCCACCAGCCTCCGCCGCCGCCTCTCAACTGGCCAAACGCGGGAGGCGGCAGCGGTGGCGGTGGCGGTGGCGGCTCACGTGGGGGCAGCGGGGGTGCCCCTGCCACGCCCGAGCTGGTCATCCCCGTCAGCTCGATCCGGTACGAGGTGCTGGTGCTGGTGTTGCAGTTCCTCTACAGCGGCCAGGCGTCGGTGGCGGCGCCCAAGAGCGGGCCGCTACCCGGCTGCGGCGCCAGGGGATGCTGGCACACCCGCTGCGGCGCCGCCGTCGACCTAGCCCTCGACACCCTCGCCGCCGCCCGCTCCTTTGGCGTTGAGCAGCTCGCCTTGCTGGTCCAGGTGGGGAACAAACACTATCATTCGAATTTCCATGTCTTCCATCCATCCATGCTGCGAGCAGTGCACTCATATTCCCCTTTTCTTGGGATCTGCAAGCATATGCTAACTCGATCTCCAGTCGTCGACGCCATTAAGGATGATGGTAGTTAGGCCTGCCATGATTGGAGGCTCCCTTTGTGACATTAACATGGCAGCATGCAAGCTAGCAGGTCAGAAAAATCAAATCCATGGACGTCTGCGCCGGTGCAGCTCATACTGACTAGATCCCTACTAGGTTGCCCCCCTTTGCCTTTCTGATCGATCGATTCACTCACTGCATCATCAGCAGGCTGCAGCTGCTGCAGATTCCAGTGCACTCACTTCCCTCGTCAGTCCATTTTCTATGAATTTCTCCTCTTGGTGCTGTGTGTACTGAACGAGTGATAGGACTGAGTCGTCTCTAGTCTCTCACAGTCTCCTTTGCTTTTTCCTCGCTCCTGCTGCTGCTGTTCTGCAGCCACTGTCATGCATCACTTGTCATGGAGCTCCTCCTCTGACTCATCTTTACTAGGAAGGGTCTTTTCACGCCCTCGTTTGTGTCTGTCGCTTCCCTCACATCACATCCATCTCCACCTCCACCCACTGCTTGCGATTGCGTTGCGCTAGGGTTTCTTCTTGGACACTGATCCAGTCCCCAACAGCGTCATTTCCAACAAAATTGCTGGCGTGCAGCATGTCATGGTATTGTTGGGCAAGTACACATGCATTGCTGTGCGGTAATTGGAATTAAACAGTGCATTTCATGCAGATGATTTGTTGTTGGTTTTGATCTGGTTAATAGTATATCATACTGGCTAATTTGTTAGATAATCATTTGGGAGAATTTGTCGATGCAGAAGCAATTGGAGAGCATGGTGAAGGAGGCGTCCGTGGATGACGTGATGAAGGTACTCATGGCGTCGCGCAAGTTCGAGATGCAGGAGCTCTGGGCCACCTGCTCCCACCTCGTCGCACGCTCGGGCCTCTCCGCCGACCTCCTCGCCAAGCACCTCCCCATCGACGTCGTCGCCAAGATCGAGGAGATTCGCGCCAAGTCGCCACTTGCCGGAGGCGGCGCCTCCCAGCCGCGCTCGCCGTTCCTCACCCACCACTATTTGCCCATCAACAACGGGCCGTCTTCCGCCGCCGACCGCGACCACAAGATCCGGCGCATGCGTCGTGCCCTCGACGCGGCCGACATCGAGCTCGTCAAGCTCATGGTCATGGGCGAAGGCCTGGACCTCGATGACGCGCTCGCGGTGCACTACGCCGTGCAGCACTGCAACCGCGACGTCGTCAAGGCACTCCTGGAGCTCGGAGCCGCCGACGTCAACTCCCGCGCCGGCCCGACGGGGAAGACCCCGCTGCACCTGGCTGCTGAGATGGTGTCCCCGGATATGGTGTCCGTGCTCCTCGACCACCACGCCGACCCCAACGCCAGGACGCTCGACGGCGTCACGCCGCTGGACGTGCTCCGGGGCCTCACCTCGGAGTTCCTCTTCAAGGGCGCCGTGCCAGGGCTCACCCACATCGAGCCCAACAAGCTGAGGCTGTGCCTCGAACTCGTGCAGTCAGCGGTCATGGTAACCACGCGTGACGACGGCGGGGGAGGCGATGGCGGCGGCGCTGGGGGAAGCGACGGCGGAAATTTCGGCCGGGGCGACGCGGACGACAGCCTGGTGAGCCTGACCATGAATTCCACGCTCATGTACCAGGGCCAGGAGATGGCGGCGCCGCCGGTGGCCGGCGAGGCGAGGAACAAAGGGAACAACAACGGCCGCGCGAGCCCCTCCAACTTGTACTTCCCCAATGGCTTCCCATGATGGTCGTCAACAACTCCGGCCGGCCGCCTCAGTGTTCTAGCTGCTTGTCGCTCCTATCACACATGCATATCTCCGTCCTCCTCCTCTGGCTCTCGATCGATCGATCTATGGTGATGATTAATTCTGTTGCATCATCGTTGGACATGGATCGATCCATACGATGGTGCAACTGTATCGCTAGGGATTGAAAGGGTCGACATATGATCGAGTGTGCAATGCATGCATGGCCAAGAACTTGATGGTATTTGATGTGGATTCTTCTTCGATCTTTTCGCATGATTGGCAAGTCCAGCAACTGTTGCTAATTTGTTCAAACCAGTGGTCAAGGTTTCTCATAAAGTAGTCAATGTTCATCTTAATTGTCAATGCATGTTGCGAGATTCATTGGTCCTGGATGCATACTATGATGCAGTGTTGAACGCTATGCGCAGCATGGGGATTCAGCAGTTGCCCGTGGTTTTACATGCATGTCCCCTTTATGCAGCTTTTGGTTACTGTAGTAGGGCTTTGGACGATAGGCAGGATAGGGCATGGCCTTCGACAAGGCGAATCTAAGCGTGGAATCGAATGAATGGCCACAGGGAATGCCCTTGCATTTCTCCTATTATTACTGTGACAATATTTCTGTCCATCCTATTTTCTTTAATAATAGGAAATAAATAAAGAAAACTTCCCCAAAACGATCTAACTAGGAATAATTGTCAAATGGCAACGCAGAAGTTTAAATTTTGTGAAAATTACAATACAAGTAGTTTTTTTTTTTGCGGGAACAATACAAATACTTTAACATAAATATATGCAAATGTTCATTCCACATAGCGTATATTTCTTTCTTCCCATCGAAGAAAGAGGCTATTTCACCAGCGCCGCCAGGGAGTTTCTCTGCCGCCGTCCTCCAGCGGCTCCCCTCCACCGACGACCTCGGTCGTCGGTGGTGAGGGGGGTTGCCGGATCCACGCGTGTGGATAGTTTTAGGCCAAAGTAGCTTAGTTTTTTAGGTTGTTCATCGTCTTGGCTTTGGCAGCGGCGTGTCCGGGGTGTTCCCCCAGTCTGATTTGTTCAATGGTAATGGTTTCGTCTTCGGTGAGCCACTTTGGAAGTCCGCAAAGCTGCATATCCGTGATGGAGTCGCGTCGAGCTCGGTGTGTAGAGGTGATCCATTATTTTTTTTCTTTTGGTGGCTGCTGTGGTGGTGCCAGAGGTAGGTGACGGGCGTTGGTGTCAAGCTCAAAGATTTTTTTTTCTTATTTGTAATTTACTTCTTGGATGTTGTTTCTTTGTGCAAAGGCTAGCTAGCGTTCTGCTATTTGTTCAGTTTTGTCAGTTCGGTATGTACGTGGCTTGTACTATGACCCTTATGCTATAAATGAAATACGTATTACCCTGAGAAAAGTCTAATTAATACTGTCTTCATCATCAATAATAAAAGAAAGAACACAGAAATTGTCTACATAGTTTAACATGTGGCACCCATGGCAGTAGAGTAGCAGTTATACAGTGCAAATAGTAAGATGATTTTTCCTTGGCACTTTTGGATACAGTAAGGCATTTTGTTGATTACATCAGACTAATATCTTTGATAGCATAGCTGATACTCCTGTGTAGTAAATAGTATGTGTTTCGCTCAAAATAAAAGTACATAGTATGTTCCCTCTGTCCAATATAAGGGGACAACGCGGTTAATTTAAACCTTAGGTTTTGTTTGCTCTTGACTGCAGGCCATGAACATAAATAGTATGTGTTTGCTCTTGAGAAGGTCAGTTGTATTTGTATGTATGATATTGATCTATAATCGATGGACTATTATACATGGATGGTACGTCAAATATGAGAACTCGCTCAGACGATCTATTCTTATGTTTCCTTTTAGTTATTGCTTTGTTGAACTCTTAATTAATTTGTTGTGTTTACCCTTTGAGTGTAGAGAGGATGGGAACTGTTCTTCATTATACTTAACAAAAGGGATATAACTGCCGGCATGATTTCAAGCAAGTTTGACACAAGTTGAAGTCCATTTAAAACAAGCTGTAGTGTGAAATAGACTTTAGTTAATTGACTTCAAACTTTCATTGTGCATAGTCAAGGATATTATGACATTTGCAAAAATTACAATATGGACGGATGGATTTTTAAAACAAGAATATATATATATATATATATATATATATATATATATATATATATATATATATATATATATATATATATATATATATATATATATATATATTACGATGATGAACCAACATTTTCCTTCAATTTTCAACAAAAAAGTGATGGTATACTCTTTTAGTTTTTTATGTAGGCTAACTTGTTGACATGTAAGCAATATAACAACTTTTGCTAGATAAAAAATCTAGTACTTGAAGCTACCAGTTCAGTTGGTATATGTTGCTTGGAACACTAGATAGTCAGCATATTTTATAAAGTAAATTGGGAATCTATATCAAAATTTAAATATATATATAGAAGCATGTATTGTTGGGTATTGGTGTACCAATAGAGTTCAAACCACACTTTGTTATTGAATATTTACCGATGTGGGTTTTAAGCCTACATCAGCCAACATTTGATCATGAGATTTCTAAATAAGATCATCCAAAACGATTGTAGAAGTACCAGAATGATTGTAGGAGTAATCCAGTAACATATGCGGAAACCTTTTCCATGCCCATGAACATAAATTATCCAATGATTTTAAATGGTTGCTTCACAAACAAAATTGTTTTTTAGATACTTAAATCTGCACCTTTTGAAGTTCGGGGGTCAAAATAAGAGACGTTGACCGCTTGTGTGCAAACTTAAGGTGAACTTCACTCATTCTCTATGACATTAACTTGGTAAAAACTTGTTTTTTTCAAAATTATGGCATATGCCAGCAATCAATATTATAGATGTTTGGCTTACAGGTTCTGCCAAAAAAAACATATATTTATGCATCTTCTCAGTACGAACTAATTATTCTTTGTGCAGCAAATGAATTTGCTGATCTTAAGCTCACGCTCAAGCAAGAAATTAGTTGCATGATTTTTTATTGAAGAATTACTACGGCCGTACGTAAATACATAACTCCTTCAAAAGCTTGCAGGCAAACTTGTGTAACTTTGGCTATTAGAGTATTAAAAAACACAATGGTAACGTCATATTTTTTTTAGATTCCTCAAAACAATACTTTCAAACTGTAATTAGTGCACTGGCATATACATGTATAAAATAAACAGGTCAAAACCGTATGGTGGAGACCATGTTATATATGGATAGATCATTGTTGCAGTTCCTTTACTTTTTCCTTTTTATTTCAAAAAGGAGGATGAAGCCCCCGGCCTCTGAATCAATGTGATGTACATGACCTTTTTTTTTAAGTTGATGCAAGGCAACAAAGCGAAAGTCATCAACAAGAGGAGTATTATAAAACATAGGCAACTACGATAGACCCATTACAAGATATGAAATTAACACATATGACTAAGTCGACTTTTTCAGCTATGTGTTATATATGGTTATTTAGACCAAATATAAATTAGAGATACTCGTATTGCCAAAAAAAATGCATTCGAGATTATCTAAAGCTCCCTGCAAAAAAATTTATGCTAAGGCTGCATATGATGTACACTCTTAATTATGTAAGAGAGATGCTACATCTATGGACCGATTCATGCGTGTGATTAGGGGGGCAATCCGTCCGTAAGTTGGAATCCTTAGGTGTAGCATTTTTGGGCTGGAAATTATTAAAAATAGGAGCAACTTGAGGTGATGATCGATATGGATGTTTTCTTCGTCTTTAAAAATGAATGAGAGGAGATGTACTATACCAGAGTCATTCAGAGATTCTCTATTGCTCGGCACTGTTCAAAGTAAACTGAAACAGTTGAGATTTCCATCAAAACAGAGATTTGAACTGTAGAAACAGTATCTTATGATCCGTGACTATTTTAAAATTGGTTTTACTTATTATTTGAAATGGAACGGGATAGTATGAAAGCACTTCCCAAATTTTTTTTTGTGGTTGCAACTCGTCTATCTCACTTCTGTAGAAGACTTGAACGCCACATGATTCTGTAGATGACAAGGTACGTATGCTGTACAAGTACTCAATACAATTATGTCAGTGAACAGTGGCTGTACCAGTGTCGCATGCACATGGAAACCTTTTATCTCTGCTTCACATATGTCCCCTCTCCCTATTCGAAACATGTAATAATACCTACTCGCATGTCCTTGCTAAATACTCTACATACTCTATGTGTTTGTGCCGCTGCATGCTCATCATATCAGATGTTAGTAAGTTTCAATAGTACTATATAGGAGCACCTGAGGGAATCACTGTCCTTAAGTACTGCAAGGCGTCACGTCGATACGGATGTAATAATCGGTCATCTATCATACAAGACGTACAACATATACATATTTTAAAATTTTAAAAATGGCAAGAAAAACACCGTTCATCGTAAATGCTCTAATCATAATTAATTAGTTGCATGTAACAAAGTTTTCTTTGAGAATGTGCATGTAACAAAGTTCTCTTTGAGAATGTGCATGTACGAAAGTTAATTGGGTGTTCCTTGTCCATATCCCCGCTGGCCGTTTGCTTGTTACTGCACTGAATTACGTGCGTACATGTGCACGCAGTAGATTCCAGGTCGATCGATCGCGGCATGCATGCAGTCAGTGGCCAGCGTCCAGACGAGGTTAATTTTAACCAGCAGATACACATGCATGCATGCAGCTACAGCTATAACCATAACCCCCATGGCCATGGATGGATGGGCGTGGATTGCACGATGGCGCGGGCTGTGGCGACGTACACGCCGGAGCCCCACGGTACTCTGCTGCTCCGCCGCGCCGCTGGTAACAGGGAAAGGAAAAAAAACATCTCGAGCTCACACAATAAAAGCGTGGTCTCCCACCGTGGTTCCCCCTCTCCCCTCTCCAACTGTTCCGGCTTGGATTTCTACTGTTTGCATCGCCTCTCTCTCTCTCTCTCTCTCTCTCTCTCTCTCTCTCTAATAAGGCGATGACACCATGAGGTGGGCTAAGCTAGGCTGTGTGATGCATCAACAACCCATAGTATCTTCATTTCATGCACAGTACTATGTACGTCGTTTTTCCAGATAGTAGTAGTTGGCGTCACATGACAAAATCGGTCCCGACGATATAGTATGAATCATATTAGCTTCTTCTTCTTCTTTTGTCTCTCTCCATCCGTTTTCATGCGTCGGATCCACCACCAGTTAGCTAGGTTCATTAACGGGCTTATTGTTTCTAGGTCAAAATTATTGTTTGTAAGTCAATCGAACTCAACATCATCAGTCTTAGCAAAGTTATATCTAAAGGTATACAGCGGTACTGTTCGTTGAAGATTTCTAAATCTGGATGGTAAATTACTTTTAGAGTGTTCCCGCAAAAGAAAATATTTTTAGAGTGCACAACTATCAAATTCTCTTTTGGATAGAAAATTAATCTTGGGAACTGTTAATCGATTCAAAATAAGAATTTTTTTCCAGACAAACTAGAAAAAGGTTCCATTTGTAAATTGGTACATGATTTTGTTTGTTACTGCTCCCTCCATTTCAGAATGCAATAGTATATTATTTTTTAATTCAAACTTTACAAACTCTGATAAAGATTGTAGAGAAAATCATTCGTGTATATACAATACGAAACATAATATCAAAATAAGATTCCTGATGTATCTACTGATATGTATTTTATCTGCAAAAGAAAAACATATTTATTTATCATTCTGGATGTAGATATTATCAATTGGTCATAATTTGCAAATTCGACGTTTAAAAAAAACTGTATGCAATGGATGGGTACTGATTGGCAAGACATTCCGTGAATTTCAGACCAAACATGCATATGCATGCATGTGGAATTCCTTTTGCTTGCACCGCTGCACAAATCAACAGTTATTCAACTATCTTCTGTTCAGCCCGCCAAAAAGAAAAAATCTTCTGTTACATTTTAGTTATATGAGAAATTCTTTTTTGTTCGTTTGCATCTCTTGCAGATCAAATAACAACGCCCACACACACACACCTATACGTAGTACTATTTCGATGCCAAGAGAATCTTTACAGTGATCCAACGTCCCATCGAATTGAATGGCATGCTGTCTAGCTAGCTATAGGCTCCATCCCTCCGGCCGGCCTGTCTCGTAACATTTTTTTATTATCTCTGCATACATGGAGATGGAGGGACACCTGCACGTACGTACGTACGTGCATGCGTACGTACACAGTGTCTTTATTGTTTGTTGTGTGTAGAGGCTTTGCCGGGCAACGGCGCATGCCATGGCATGGCTTCTTTTGATCAAGCAGCAGGACCGGGGAAAGAATACTACTACTATAATGCAAACGTCGACTACACATTACTATACACCCTGCAGCAGTGCCCCGGCTCTTTTGGCATTTTGAAGGCACGGATGTATGCTTTGACCCTGTGTGCCCATACATACGGGCCGGCCATGCATGCAGATGCAGGAGGGTGTATGTGAAGCTAAAGAGGGAATGGGCAAGGAAAAGAACAATGTTGACAAGGCGTGCGTGCGTGCCCTTGTACGTGTCAAGCATATATCTGCCATGCGACTGGGAGCATGTGTGTGCACAAAAGGGAGAACGCGCGCGCCCATGATGTGCATGCCGTGTTCTCCTTAATTTGGCGCCATGCATGCATGAACCCCCACCCCCAACACACGCAGAGCCACACCCAAGCGGTAAAATTAACGAAAACCAAAATATCTAGTGACACTGTTATCCCGAAAATTAATAGGGGCACGCACCTGCGAGCACACGTTTTCATCGAAATTCGTTGGAAAAGTTGATGAAAATTCTTAACCTATGAATATGAGACGGTATACATATTTATTCTGTACAAATACTTGTGCGGGCCATTCTTACACGCATTTTACCTGTGCATATGCTACATCTTCCGATGTCTTACATACTCTGCTCGACGAGTTCGCCACACTGTTCATTTTTTCTTCCTTCTTGAGCAATTTCTTCGGTTTTCACTCCAGTCACAACTTCCACGATGCCTCGGCCGTTACGACTGGGGGATGGATGTCCCCCGGCTTATGTTCAATTTTTTCTTCAGTCTAACCGTCTGCTTCGCTACCGTTGTGACTGTGAGGGGATGTTGAATATCGTAATTAGTTAGGAAATAGTATAGGAAAGACTAGGAATTATTCTAGCTTGTCTTGTACTCTAAGAAAATCGTGTACTCCTATATATATATATCCATGAGGCTAAGTAATACAACAACAATTCCGCCAATCCCTCTCTATTCCTCTTACACATCCTTCGTTCTTGTCATCTTCCACTCTTAGGTTCCAATACTATTTCCTGCTTTTCTTTCAATATTTGTTTTTGTTCTCTGCAATTACTTTCCTTTATGTGATGTCAACTCGTCAGCTCGTCCTGTCCAGCCCCTTCCAAATTCATGCCGGTATTCTTCCCATGAAAAATTGCTACACATTTTTGCCAACTTTTAGTTTCTCTTCCCTTAAATATCTATCCTGCGCCTCGCCCCCTGGCGATCCCGCGGGCGATGCCCCCATCGCCGTGCCGTCCGCCTCGTCTCGTCCGTCCTCGCCGTTGTCGGCACCGGTCGAGCTGCCCCTGGTGGCAGCCCTCTCCGAGGCCCAGCCGCCACCGCGCTTGCCCTCGCCCCAGGCACCGGTGCGCCCCCGCTGGGCGGATCTCCCCGAGGACTCCGACCCATCGACCCGCCGCTCGCTGGCCCCCTCCCCCACTCGCCCGCCATGGCCCGTCGTGGACGGCGGCTCAGCCTCCCGCAGCGGGGGCTCTGCCGCTTTCTCGCGGCCGCCGCGGCGCGCCCGCCCGGCGTGCAAGGAGTGCTCGCCCGCGGGAAAAGGTGGGGTATTGAGGGTTGGGGGTCGCCCCCGGCGCAGGGCGTGGGGGGTAGCTGGCCGCTCGGACTTGGGCTCGGCTCGGGCCTGCTGGCGCCGCTCCCGGCCACCGGCGGTCCGGTCATCCCCTCTGCGTTGGTGTCGTGCCCTCCATCGTCTCTGTGCCCGTTCGCTGTGATCTCTCGCCGAAGCCCGTTCCGCCCCTTCCTGCCGGCGCCTGCCCCTGTCCGGACTCCGACCCCCTTCGCCGGCCTTGGCTCATGCTCCCTCGCCCCCAAATGCCGCCCCCCGGCCGGCGGTGGCGACGGCAGCGGCGCCAGGCTCGCCAGGGTTCGAATCCCGCCCGAGTTCTCGCTCATGTGGCGTGGGCCTGGACCGCGATGTTGGGCCGGTGGCCGCTCGACCTGCGTTGGGCCGGCCTGTGGGATCCCGCCCACCCACTCCTGCCTGGCTGGCTGCAGATTGCCTCCCGTTGGGCCGGCCCAGCCCAGTGTTGTGCCCTAGGCCCACAGGAGGTTTTATCTGCTCGCCCAAGGGATTCCCCCTCCCAGTTCGTTCGCCCCCCGCCGCCGCTCCCCTGAGCCCGCACCGACCGCTCCCAACCCCATCCTCCCCGCCCCTCCCCTCCTCCCGGCCCTCGTCGCCGGCGCCCTGATAACCCACAAGTATAGGAGATCAATTGTAGCCTCTTCGATAAGTAAGAGTGTCAAACCCAACGAGGAGCTAAAGGTAGAACAAATATTCCCTCAAGTTCTATCGACCACCGATACAACTCTACGCACGCTTAACGTTCGCTTTACCTAGAACAAGTATGAAACTAGAAGTACTTTGTAGGTGTTTTTGGATAGGTTTGCAAGATAATAAAGAGCGCGTAAATAAAAAGTAGGGGCTGTTTAGATAAAGACACAACTAAATTTGTTTTAGTAGAGAGCTTTTTGTCACGAGAAAGTTATTTGTCCCTAGGCAATCGATAACTAGAACGGTAATCACTATTGCAATTTTATTTGAGGGAGAGGCATAAGCTAACATACTTTCTCTACTTGGATCATATGCACTTATGATTGGAACTCTAGCAAGCGTCCGCAACTACTAAAGATCATTAAGGTAAAACCCAACCATAGCATTAAAAGGCATCAAGTCCTCTTTACTCCCATACGCAAACAACCTACTTACTCGGGTATGTGCTTCTGTCACTCACGCCACCCACCATAAGCAAATCATAAACATATTGCAAACCCTACAGCGGGGATCTCTCACGCTTGCGCGACACGGAGAGCACCATAGGAGAGCACCAATAATAAAACATGCAACTCAAACCAATCACGATCATCAATTAACCCATAGGACAAAACGGATCTACTCAAACATCATAGGATAGCTATACATCATTGGGAAATAATATATAGCGTTGAGCACCATGTTTAAGTAGAGATTACTGCGGGTAAAAGAGGGGTTACACCGCTGCATAGAGGGGGAAGAGTTGGTGATGACGGCGGTGAAGTTGTTGGTGAAGATTGCGGTGATGATGATGGCCCCGGTGGCACTCCGGCGCCACCGGAAGCGAGGGGGAGAGAGCCCCCCTCCTTCTTCTTCTTCCTTGACCTTCTCCCTAGGTGGGAGAAGGGTTTCCCCTCTGGTCCATGGTCGCCATGGCGTGGGAGGGGCGAGAGCCCCTCCAAGATTGGATCTGTCTCTCTGTCTCTCTCTGTTTCTGCGCTCTGGATTCTGCCCTTTCACTGTTTCTTTTATAACCGGAGATCCGCAACTCCGATTGGATTGAAACCTTCGCCAAGATTTTTTTCCAAAAATTAGCTTTCTTGCAGCCAAAGAAGAGCAGCAACCGCCTTACGGGGTGCCCACAAGGGTCAGGGGCGCCCCCCCTGCCTTGTGGCCCCCTCGGGCACCGTCTCGCGTTGATTCTTCTTCCCAAATATCACGAATATTCCAAAAATATTCTCCGTCCGTTTTTATCACGTTTGGACTCCGTTTGATATGGGTTTTCTGCGAAAAATAAAACATGCAACAAACAGGAACTGGCACTGGGCACTGGATCAATATGTTAGTCCCAAAAATAATATAAAAAGTTGCCTAAAGTATATGAAAGTTTTATAATATTGGCATGGAACAATAAAAAATTATAGATACGACGTTGACGTATAACGCCCCTCCCCGGCTCATCGGCGCCGCCCCCTGATGTCTACTACACAACCTTCTTCTTGTAGACGTTGTTGGGCCTCCAAGTGCAGAGGTTTGTAGGACAGTAGCAAATTTCCCTCACGTGGATGACCTAAGGTTTATCAATCCGTGGGAGGCGTAGGATGAAGATGGTCTCTCACAAGCAACCCTGCAACCAAATAACAAAGAGTCTCTTGTGTCCCCAACACACCCAATACAATGGTAAATTGTATAGGTGCACTAGTTCGGCGAAGAGATGGTGATACAAGTGCAATATGGATGGTAGATATAGGTTTTTGTAATCTGAAAATATAAAAACAACAAGGTAACTAAAGATAAAAGTGAGCGTAAACGGTATTGCAATGCTTGGAAACAAGGCCTAGGGTTCATACTTTCGCTAGTGCAAGTTCTCTCAACAATAATAACATAATTGGATTATATAACTATCCCTCAACATGCAACGAAGAGTCACTTCAAAGTCACTAATAGCGGAGAACAAACGAAGAGATTATGGTAGGGTACGAAACCACCTCAAAGTTATTCTTTCCAATCAATCTGTTGGGCTATTCCTATAAGTGTCACAAACAACCCTAGAGTTCGTACTAGAATAACACCTTAAGACACAAATCAACCAAAACCCTAATGTCACCTAGATACTCCAATGTCACCTCAAGTATCCGTGGGTATGATTATACGATATGCATCACACAATCTCAGATTCATCTATTCAACCAACACATAGAACCTCGAAGAGTGCCCCAAAGTTTCTACCGGAGAATCAAGACGAAAACGTGTGCCAACCCCTATGCATAGGTTCATGAGCCGAACCCGCAAGTTGATCACCAAAACATACATCAAGTGAATCACGTGATATCCCATTGTCACCACAGATACGCACGGCAAGACATACATCAAGTGTTCTCAAATCATTAAAGACTCAATCCGATAAGATTACTTCAATGGGAAAACTAAATCCATTACAAGAGAGTAGAGGGGGAGAAGAAACATAAGACTATAATAGCAAAGCTCGCGATACATCAAGATCGTGCCAAATCAAGAACACAAGAGAGAGAGAGAGATCAAACACATAGCTACTTGTACATACCCTCAGCCCCGAGGGTGAACCACTCCCTCCTCATCATGGAGAGCGCCGGGATGATGAAGATGGCCACCGGTGAGGGTTCCCCCCTCCGGCAGGGTGCCGGAACAGGGTTCCGATTGGTTTTTGGTGGCTACAGAGGCTTACGGCAGCGGAACTCCAGATCTATTCTGTTCCCCGAAGGTTTTAGGGTATATGGGTATATATAGGAGGAAGAAATACGTCAGGGGAGCCACGAGGGGCCCACGAGGGTGGAGGGCGCGCCCAGGGGGGGTGGGCGCGCCCCCTGCCTCGTGCCTCCCTCATTGCTTTCCTGACGTGCACTCCAAGTCTCCCGGGTTGCTTTCTTTCCAAAAATAACTTCTCCAGAAGGTTTCATTCCGTTTCGACTCCGTTTGATATTCCTTTTCTTCGAAACACTGAAACAAGGGAAAAAAACAGGAGCTGGCACTGGGCTCTGGGTCAATAGGTTAGTCCCAAAAATAATATAAAAGTGTTTAATAAAGCCCATAAACATCCAAAACAGATAATATAATAGCATGGAACAATCAAAAATTATAGATACGTTGGAGACGTATCACCCCCCTGTCGTCATGACCTGGGAGTAGGATGATGGCGCCCCTCGGTCCAAGCGTCGGTACAATGACCGGGCTCCTTCCCGTCCCTCCCCCCGAGGCCAAGCGGCGGGAGGCGGACCTCCGCCGCTTGCTCTCCACACTACTAGGAAAAGGCCTGCTAGTGGCGCACCTGTTTTGCGTACTAATGGCGCACTACAGGTGCGCCACTAGCATCATGCCATTAGGTAGTGCGCCATTAGTATACCATACGGTGCGCCATTAGTATGCCTCCCAGGGGGCCATATTTAACCATGTGCTCTGGCTTACTAATGGCGCACTTGTTGATGATACGCCACTAGTGTGCATTTTGCAGTGCGCCACTAAAGTGCTGGGTGGTGCGCCACTAGTATGAATATTAGGGATTTTTTTCTTTTCTGATATTCGCACAGGTTACAAAACATATTACTGCACAGAATATAGACAACACAACATATAAACAACAGAGTTATCGAATACAATAGAAGATTAGTCTCCGAATACAATTCATCATATTAGTCTCCAAATTCAAAAGACCGAACAAAGTTAGAACATTACAAGTCTCGAAACCGCGAGTAGCGAGTTTGTCTTCACATTACAAGTCGATATCGATCATCTAAACTACCATCACATAGAAGAGAGCTGCGGTCATCACGATTAGCATCATCGCGATGAAACTGGTCTTCATCCGGTTCCTCCTCTGCTCGCTCCTCTCTCCCGCTAGATAGCGCGCGTATCTAGCTTCTGCCTCCGCCCTAGTGGTGTACCCTTTGTAAATGTTACCACTGAAACAGTGAACCTGTCTCCGACACTCCTCCCAGTCATCGTAGACTCCGGGAACCTTACCCTTGTACACGACATACGATGGCATCTCTATGCACTAGCCAAACAAAACGTTAGTAGCAATTCACAGAAAATACATAAGCAATATATAAGTATGCAACAAAAGGATCGGAAGAGAAAAGCAACACATTAATAGCACGATTCATGGTCCTACTAATAAATAGCATCAATTACATATAAGTTGAACGACTGTCCAAACCAAAGAGACATACAAGTTCATTAAAGTTTAATATTACAACATGAGCCAATCGACATTTCAGAACTACATAGCATCACTACTTTCGACTCGACTCAGGGACCGGAGCGTGGATGAAGCCGCCGTCTTTCGTGATGGTCATGAAATCGCTGGCGTTGTCAGCCTGCATTTGTAGCATTGTTTCTATCTCACTGTTGGACGGTTGATATCTGAGATAGAACTGCCCCGAGGTACGAAGGACATCTTGATGGATGATTTCCGCAAACTCCGACTGGATGCGAAAGAATTCTTGTCTGATGTCCGCGTCCTGGATTGCCGACAAGCGTGCGGCCCAATCTTTGAGATTATTTGGTAGCAGAAGGTGATTATGGTCCCGTACGATCGCCCGCATGTGATGGAGGGCGTAGTAGGCATCCTTCTGACCGCCAGGCGGCTGCTTGACGCAGGGGAACGTCGTATTGTGGGTGAAGATGTGCTTGCCGTACCTACGAACTGGCCTGCTGAAGGTGCCTCCAGATCTGGCGTAGCCGGGGAGAACATCATCAAGAACTTTCTTGATATTTGTGTAGTCTTTCTTCGACTGACGGTCCGGGTCGAAATACGTGGCCATGGAATATTTCGGGCTTAAGAGGATGAGTGTGCAATGTGTGTCACTGCACAAAACACGGAATGTTAGAAAAAAAGAACGATCGAAATCTAAGAAATCATATGTTACGGGGCGGTGAGGGGATGACTTACTCGGGAAAGTAAGGCACGAGGAAGTTATCCTTATCTGGGTTTGCCAGAATGACGCCTTCGAGGTATGAACTCGCGACTTGCCGGTCCCCAGCGCTGCCCAAGATCTTGGCACGCATGTAGAAGGGGTCGACTATCACGATGTCCGGGGTCTTGTCTCTAATGATCCGCATCTCCATACTCAGCGAAAATAGCCGAACGAAGGTGTAGTGCAGCGGATGAAGGTTAAACATAGCGAAGATGTCATCAAACCGCAGGACGATCGTACCCCCGATGGCGCTATCCACAAAGCCCTTGCCCTCTGGCACCTTGGCCACGAAAACCGGGTATGCCACATCATTCTCGGAGAGACGCCGCTTCTCCAAAGAAAGAACACTGTCATGCAGACTCCGCATAGCACCGGTTGCAGCATTGAGCAGATTAGTCGGTAGCATCGGCCTACCCGCCACATGCACCCTCCTCGAGATATCCTTAGGTGAAGGTGGCCCGTCCTGAGCACGGATCGTACTCGGTGCCGGCTGGCTCGCACCGCCCTTGTTATTCTTTCGTTTCCGTCCCTTCTTCCTCATCTGCTGTAATGGGATCGAGTTCTGCTCATAGACCGCCTTCTTGAGTGTGTTGGGGATGATAATATTTCGCACCTCGGCTATCTGAGGCTCGGTGAAGGCGGCAGCTGGAGGCGTCTCCTGAGAACTGAACGCCAGACGACGCCTGTTGCAATTGGGTTTCTCCGCGGTACCAGCTAGATCACGGTCGTCTTTTTCAGGGTTGGGTTCTTGAGAAGGAGGCCCAAAGAATTCGTCACCGTACCCATGTTCGGCAAAGTACTTATCGACGTTGGTAAATGTACCGTCGTCGTTGTCGTCGTCGTCCGGATCTTGTGCCATATGCATGTCCGGATCCTGTGCCATAGGGATGTCCGGCATGTCCGGTAGCGTTGCGGCGGTCTTGCCATGGCTTGGCGCCGGCACGACTGGCGGTGTTGTCTGTGGGGTGGTGTCCCCCACCCCCAAACGAATCTGGCTCTTCGGCCAAAGCAGGGGCCAGCTTACGCAGGCGCTGAGGGTCATCACATCATCTTCGTCGGCCCTAGCGGGTCGAATCGGAGGTAACAACTCGTCGCAGCCTGGCAGCACCCGAACCAGTTCAACCCTATACACGGTGGGTGGCATCGGATTACCGTGGAACACAGGGTGCCCAGTTGAACGATTCTGCCCTTGGTGACATCGATCAACTCGCTGCCCACGAAGTGCAGGAGAGTGGATGGAACGTCGGCGGCGCCCTGCGAAAACATGTAGGGCGTCAGGGATGCCCAGTCAAAGGCAAGGAGATGAAGTCATCGGCCGAGAGGCTTAGTTACCATGATAGCATCGAGCTCGGCTAATGTCGAGGCACCGCCAACGGCGGGTGTGCAACTGACGGAGGGGCCGCTTGCTGCCGAGGTGCCGGCCGGCGTACACCCAGGTGCATTAAGCTCCAATGCCCGTGCCGGCGCCGGAGACACCAATACCGCCTCCGCCGGAGACACCAATGGCGCCGCCTGCGCGTTTTGCGAGTTGCTGGCCGTGGAGCTAGGAACCGGGGGCGGCCCCTGTTGGCCGCCCGCAATCCACATCTGCAGCCCCTGAATCAAGGTAGGCACAATGGCGGTGAGCGTCGTTCCCAGTTGTTGTTGCACTTGCTCTTGGACAATCTCCGGAATCCGCGCCACTTGTGCCTTGAGTTCTTGAACCTCGCGCGACTGGATTTCCGAGCTGGTCTTTTTCTCCTTTCGCCCACAAGCGTTATAGTATGACGACCATTTTGTGGACAAGCCTTTGCCGGCCACACGACCAGCTGACGACGGCTTACTGAGCTTATCCTTGTTTTTTATTATGTTCAACGCCCTATTTAGAGTGCTGTCCCAAGGGGAGCTCTGAGACGACCCCGCGCTACTGCTTTCAGTCTCCTGCGGAAGGAATGTGAACCATTTAGAATTTTGGCTTCATTAATTAGAATGCAACCATATGGAGCTAATTACGCGGGGGTGTATTCCTTACCAGAACACGCTCAAGCGCCTTGGTCTTCGGATCCGTGGTAAGCTCCTTTGTTACCGGGTCCTCCTTGTACCGGGCCCTGACATAGTTCCTCTGCTTCTCACGGTATTTCTCGAAGTGGGGCGGTAGGCCTTGCTCGGCACGCTCTGCGTCCTCCTTGTCCCATATAGGTTCCGCCACTCTGTAACCGCCGGGACCGAGTTTGTGGACCCCTAAATTCAAGTCCCGCATCTCTTTCCCCCACTGACTTGATTCCTTGAATGCGCCGCTCTCGCACTTGATCTTGAACTCCTTGTAGTCATCTTCGTTGATCGAAGGATTTTTTGCCTTGATCTTCTCATAACTATCACCTTTGTTAATCATTCTCTTCATCGCGCTTCTCCAAGTAGACAGGGCCGTGCTCATCTTCGTGAGGGCGGCACTGTTCACTTTATTCCCTGAGAGGCGTGTGTTTGCAAAGTCAGCGGGGAACTTGTATCGTTCGTGCAGCTTCGTGAAGAGGAGGTTGCGCAAATTCCCTCGGTCCTTATGCCTTAGGTTCTCGGTGTTGATCGAGACGGTGCTCCGGAGAATGCACCCGAGCTGAACCGAGTACCCCTTGACTAATTCTTTGGGCGCCGTTGGATCCCCGTCGCAGTTCACTTCAGTAAATTCCTCCTTGACGGTGCCGAGCACGTTCGGGCGCCGGTCCTTCCGTTGCCTCTTCAGTTGGCTGCCATCTGTGCGTGCGCTGCCATCATCAGTGGTGGCATCCTCGGCGGCACCATCAGTGGTGTCATCCCCGACGCCACTAGGGGTTGTGTAGTCAGGATCGGTGTCTTCCGCGGCGTCCTCATAGCGGTGAGGTTCTTCCTCCATCTCCTGGGACAACTCCCAGAATGCCTTGCCGCCCGAACCGCCGGCCTCATCGTTGTGGGCCATGTTTCGCTCTAAATAGGAAAAAAGTTTGGTCAAAAAGTTGGTTATTGTCAAGGAACAAGATCATGGTCTCATCATTTAGGGTTTGTCGACACCGAGGCATCCTAAAAGCTAAGCTTTTATCATTTAGGGTTTGTCGACGCTGAGGCACCCTAAAAGCCTAAGCTTTCATCATTTAGGTTTTTATCGACACCGAGGCACCCTAAAAGCCAAGGTTTTATAATTTAGGGTTTGTCGACGCTGAGGCACCCTAAATGCTAAGTTAAGTTTTCATCATTTAGGGTTTATCGATGTCGAGGCACCCCAGGTTGACTGATATATATGGGTATCTTCTAATAATATACCCTATCAAGAAAAGGGAAGGAGAATTCTAAGTTGGGCCTAATCACTTGGCTCTATTGCCACCTATGGTTTAATGTAGCAAGAATAAAGGGGCAGTTGATCCCACTTAATTAAGTACTAAGATACCCCGGCCCATGCATTAGTCGCAAGTACCCCATATGTCCTATTTTTAGCAAAGTCATGCTAAAATTCACGGAAAATTTCAGCATGACCTTTGCTGAAAATAGGACATGTGGAGTACCCGAATTTGCTGGAACGGAAGTTAATCGACATTCCGGCAAACTCAAGGGCCTCTCGGGGTACAACAGCAGCATCACAAGTTGACAAAATTCCCAAGTAGTACAACAGCAACATCACAAGTAGTACCAATGAACATATAGTCCAGCACATTCTGAATTTCGATAAATGACAGCAAGTTAACTCATGCTGACAGCAACAAACTTATAACAACATAAATGAAATTGTATTGTATGATCAGAAACTTATAACAACATAAACTCATGCTGACAGCAACAAATTGCAATGATCAAGCTATCTGAAAACAGAGTACTTGTTGATTAACTATCAAGCTATCTGAAAACATAGTACTTGTTTATTAACTGGCAGGGTAGATAAGAGACTGCAAATTAAATAGCCATATATCCATCTTCTGAGCTATGAGCCATGGACCATCCACCCCATGAACTAGGAGTGTCATGCAGCATAAAAACTGCCAGTGGCCAGAAGAACTGCACCATAGCAACTGGAGTTTTGCAACTATGTGATAGTGAACAACACAAGAGGTGCTGCTGCTCAGGGCTTCAATTTCAAATACTACTGGAAGATAACTAACTAAAAATATGTGGAAGTGGAGCATTACTACTCTACAGAAAGATAACGCAATGTAACAAAAGTGTAACTCTATCTATCTACAATGAGTGGAAATGGCCAAGCCTAAACAACTTACTACTTAACCAATTCTCAGGCAGGCCATACACAACACGGTGGCTCATAACGCACCAACCAGTCAGATAACAAGAGCAGTTCAGCACGACTGATACAGTGCTCCAGCTACCAAACCAAACAAGTAAATCAATTACCACACCAACAGAACCATACAGTCAGTCCCGTGACCCTCACCATACATGTCACTATGATAGAGCATTTGAAGGGAAAATCACATGTTATGCACGCATAGTGATATGGGGCACATTCAGATGCATACTAGTACAGCATGCGCATAGAAATGGTGCTCTGTTTTACTATCTGATTCTGTCAAAATGCAAGCATGTGATGCAAACAAGTAGGTGGCTCTGCTCGCGCGCGCCGTCTGTAAAGAAAGAAGAGTGGATTACTAGATCACAAAATTTCCTTGAGAGCTCCAACCGGCGCAAGCACAGCAACAACAATGTGGGGGGGGGGCAAGGCGCAGTCGTCGCTAAAATGATGGACAATTGAACCAACCTACAACAATTTCAGACTACAGTTGCCGATAATTACCAACTCCTGACAGTTTCAGACTACAACAGTTTCAGTTAACTATTTTTTAGACTACAACAATTTCAGTGAACTTTACCAACTCCTGTAATGTTACATGTCTGTCTTGGATAGGATGCAGGTGTACATGGACCAGAAAGAAATCTAGTACTAAGGAATTTACAGAAGATGTGCAGTGCAATGCAAGAACCCCAAGTCTGTGACTTACCGTGGCCGATGCACGAAATTCGGTTGTAGCTGAGGTTGAGCACGCGAAGCTTCATCAGTTCCCGGAGCCCCTCGACGTTGGCGATCTTGTTCCGCGACAGATCCAGCTAGTGCAGGCACTTCGGCAGCGATCCGGGGGAGATATGAACCGCATGACGAACACAACAGCCCAAATTCAGCAACGGAAGCTGTACTATCTATCTACTAGTTACTGAATGTCTAAAAGATGCTACTGTCTAGTACGGGAGCGCGGGAGCGCGCGAGCACGTGGGAACGGCGGCCGCACCTAACCCTAGGTCGCCGCCCCGTGGGGGCATGGGGATGAGCGGGGGAGGGAGGGAGGGAGGGAGAGAGACTAACCAGGCCGCGCGGGGAGGCTCGCGCCGCCGTCGAGGAGCGCGTCCGACGAGGCTAGTCGCCGTCGAGGGGCAGCTCTGACGAGAGAGATTTGGGGGCGGCGGCGGTCTGGTGGGGGTCGGGGGCTGTGGGGGTTCGGCATCGGGGGCGGTGGGGCGACGAGCAGCGAGGCGCCGGGGCGTTGGGGGCGGTGGTGGTCGGGTGCGGCGGGGGTAGCGAGCACGGCGGGGGACGGCGAGCACGGGGGCGGCGCGGGTGAGGTGAGGCAGTGGGGGGCGGGTGAGGTGAGGCAGAGAGAAAAATGTGAGATTGGGGATAGATTTTAGTGGGGGGAGGGTTAGCAATGGCGCACCCCCTAGCGGTGCGCCATTAGTAAAAAAAATCGATAGCAATGGCGCACCTCCTGGCGGTGCGCCATTAGTAACCTTTTTTTTCTGATAGCAATGGCGCACCTCCTAGCGGTGCGCCATTAGTAACCTTTATTTCTGATAGCAATGGCGCACCTCCTAGCGGTCCGCCATTAGTAATTATTATAATTATTTTTAGTTGCATCTTTAGTATTTGGTTCAGTTTACGAATTAATATTAACTAAATATTAACTAAAATTTATATGCAGTGGCGATCCCGGCCGACCCGTTGGCGTACTCGATGCAGACGGAGGAGGCACGGCTCCTGGAGTGGACGGAGGGGGGCCGCGAAGGGTTCGGCCGGCTGGGCGCGCCGCGGCGGAGGACCGGCAGCGGCGTCTTGAACCCTAGGTCTCGCTCGGGGGGGAGGGAGGGGGTGGGTGGTGCGCTCGGCCGATTCCGTTCGGGGGAACCGAGCGAGGAGACAGGGGAGGGTGCGGGGGGTCGTCGGCGGCGGTGGAGCGGGGGGTCGTCGGCGGCGGTGGAGCGGGGGAGGGTGCGGGGGGTCGTCGGCAGCGAGGGGGATCTGGCGAGGGGGGATAGCGCGCGATCGAGATGGAGGGGGATCTTGCGCGGGGGGCGAGGGGGAAAGGGATAGATGGGGGAAGGTTAGCAATGGCGCACCCCCCAGGGGTGCGCCCTAAGTATATCCATAGCAATGGCGCACCACCGAGGGGTTGCGCCATAAGTAACTTTTTTTTAGTTGCGTCTAATAATTTTTATTTGTTATTTCAAAATATTTATCAAATTTGTTATTTGTTATTTCAAAATATTTATGAAGATGAAAAAATATCATCAAATTTGTTATTTAAAAATATCATCAACATTTTTTTTGGATTTTTAGTTGCATTCATTTGTGAATTGGTAAAACATTTATGAATACAATCGAGAAATGAAGGCTACAATTTAAATATAATCGATCTTAGCTAGCTATCTGTTCACAATCTTCTTGCCCTTATTTTTCATAAATGAAGTTCTTCTCTTGAACGGACGCCCTTTAGGTAGGGTGGTCCTGCTTCTTCTTGTGGTGTATGCTGGTACTTCATCGTCGTCGTCATGTTCCATCTTCGGGTCGCCATACTTGTCGAAGTCTTGCTCATTGGCGACTCCATCCATTCCGATGATCTTCCTTTTGCCTCTCCTCACGACAACACGACTGGGCTTTGACGGGTCGGTAATGAAGAAGCATTGGTCCACTTGGGAAGCCAGTACCCATGGCTCATTTTTCGCGGTGACGTTTGCGCCCGCGGTCTTGGATTTGGCTTCGGGTATAACCATGGTGGTGAAATACCGGTCTTCTTTTAGGACGCTCTTGGCCCATCTGACACGGAACATCGGGACCTTCTCTCCAGCGTAGCTCAGCTCCCAGATCTCCTCGATCCTTCCGTAGTATCTGTCCTTGTCGTTACCGGTGTAGGATTCCATCGTTACCCCGGAGTTCTGATAACCATCGCTCTTCATGTCCTTTCCCTCGGTGTAGAATGTGTAGCCGTTGATATCGTACGCCTCATACGTCATCAGGTTGTGCTCGGCGCCCTGTGACAAGGCGAATATGAGTTGTTCTTCCGCGGAAGAATCCTCATGTAAAGGGTACGACAAAAGCTTCTGCTTGAACCAACGCGTGAAACATGAGTTGTGCTCTTTGATTATATCTCCGTCCGTCCTCTGTTGGCCTCGGTCATTGTACGTCTTCTCAATAAAGGTTTTGTGCTCTACCACCCAAGGATCGACCACGTCTATGTGTTGTAGCGCGACTAGGTTTGCTCTTTCAAAGTCGGCGAGTCGACCCTCGAAGTCGACATGCATTTCGCGGCGACCCTCACGGTGACCCCATCCAGCGAGCCTGCCGAGGTGCCTGTTGACGGGCAGACCAACGGGGTTCTCGATGCCTAGATAATTCGTGCAGTAGGAGATGCACTCTTCGGTCAGAAAGCCCCTGGCTATGCTTCCCTCTGGACGTGACATGTTGCGAACGTATCCTTTGATGACACCATTCATCCTTTCGAACGGCATCATGCTGTGCAGGAACGTCGGCCCGAGTTGGATGATATCCTCCATGATATGGACCGGCAGATGCACCATAACGTCGAAGAATGCGGGCGGGAAGTACATCTCAAGCTCGCATAGTATCACCACGATCTCTTCCTGTAGCCTTCTGAGTTGCCTCACGCCAACCGACTTCCGAGAGATGACGTCGAAAAAGTTGCATAGGCCAAATAGCGTTTCACGGACGTGCGCGTCCATGATCCCACGGATTGCAACTGGAAGTATCTGCGTCATCAGCACGTGACAGTCGTGAGACTTCATCCCGCTGAACTTCTGCTTCGCTGAGTCTAGGTATCTGCTTATCTTCCCCGCGTAACCGTAAGGAAGTTTTACTCCTACGAGGCAGGTGAAAAACTGATCGATCTCCTCCTGACTTAGAGTGAAGCATGCGGGAGGGAAGTCATTTCCGGTCTTCTTGGCCTTTTTGCCTTTGCGACGACTTTCCGTGTCCTGCTTCGCCTCATCATCATCATCATTAGCGTGAAGCTCCTCCCTGATGCCCATTGATTTCAAGTCTGCCCTTGCTTTCGGCCCATCTTTGGTCCTCTCTGGCATGTTGAGCAGGGTACCAAGCAGACTCTCGCACACGTTCTTCGTGATATGCATGACATCAAGGCTGTGAGGCACACGGTGGATCTTCCAGTACGGCAAGTCCCAGAAAAAGACCTCGTTTTCCATACCTTCAGCAGCGGCTCTTGCGCCTTTCGCTTCTTTCCCGGCTCTGGCGCCTTTTGCTTCTTTCCGGCAGTGGGCAATCTTTTCAATTTTTCAACAGCTCGTCTACTTCCTCGCCGCTCCTCGTACGCGTGTGTCTTCGGGTTTCGGTTTCACCATCGAACAGATCCTTGCGTTTCCTCCATGAGTCATCGTCGCGAAGCCACCTTCGATGTCCCATGAACACGGTTTTCGAAGACCCGGGATCTCTATCTAGCTGGCGATACGTTGTGTCATCCATGCACCTGACGCATCCAGAAAATCCGTGGAGCACCTGCCCCGCGACATATCCGTAACCGAGATAGTCGTGCACCGTCGTGAGCAGTGCGGCTCTCATAGGGAAATATTCTTTCTCTGCGGCGTCCCACGTATTGGCTGGCATTTTCCACAGCGTGTCTAGCTCCTCTTTCAGCAGCCCCAGATACAGATTGATGTCGTTCCCTGGTTGTTTCGGCCCTTCAATTAGCATACTCATGTGAATGTACTTCCTCTTCATGCACAACCAGGGGGGAAGGTTGTACATCCACACAAACACAGGCCAGGTGCTATGTGTGCTTCTCTGGCTGCCAAACGGATTGACTCCATCGGTGCTCGCGCCCAGCACGATGTTCCTTGGATCGTTCCCAAATTCTGGGTGTTCGAAGTTCAACGCTTGCCACTGGCTCCCATCCTTAGGGTGACTCAGCATCTTGTCTTTTTTATTTATCTCCGGATCATTTGCGTCATCTTCTCGCTTCTTCTCCTCCCTATCCGCGTGCCAACGCAAGAGCTTTGCTACCTTAGGGTCCGCGAAATACCGATGCAGACGAGGAGTGATCGGAAAGTACCACACCACTTTTCGAGGAGCTTTCTTCCTCTTCTTGTATCGAGTGACGCCGCACACCGGACATATGGTAGACTCCGCGTGCTTGTCCCGATAAATGATGCAATTGTTCATGCACACATGGTATTTCACGTGCGGTAAATCCAGAGGACACACGATTTTCTTCGCCTCCTCGAAACTGGTCGGGCACTTGTTCCCCTTGGGAAGACGTTCGTGCCAGAATGACATGTTCTCGTCGAAGCATGCGTCAGTCATTTTGTGTTTTACCTTCATCTCCAGAGCCATGAGCGTTACTTTCAGGCGGGTATCCTCGGGCCTGCATCCTTCATACAATGGAGTAACCGCGTCTATCTCCAGTTGATCCAGCTTGGCTTTCTCTCGGGCGGCAGCTCTTGCGTTATCCGTCTGCTTGAGAAGCAGCTCTTGAATATGAGGGTCCTGCACCCAGCCCATCGATGGTCCATCGTCATCTGCTCCGGCATCTTCATCTTCATGATCATGCCCTTCGTCTGCTCCGGCATCTTCCTCATCATCATGTCCGGCATCTTCTACATGATGACTGTGTACTGCATCTACTTCGTGATCATGTCCTGGAGATTCTTCGTCTTCTCGCCCGCCCTCGCCGCGGTTGTCTTGCTGCCCTTCCTCATTTCTTGCCCGGCCCCCATGGACGACTTCATAATCATCTTCATCACCTTGCCACCGATAGCCATCCATGAAACCACGCAAGAGCAGGTGGTCCCGCACCTGTACGGAATCCGGGTCCATAAGGCTCCTCAGCTTGCATCTTCAACACGGACATCTTATCTCCGTCTCGTTCTTTTGAAGCATCTCGGCCTTCGCGGAGCTCAAAAACCTATTCATGATGCCTTCGGTCATCGTGCGGACCATGGTCGCCTGCGGGGTAGAGCAAAACGATATTTTAGAACCAAGAAAAAATTTGGCACGACTTTGCCTAAAAATAGGACCAAAAAGAATGCATAGTGCCAAAATTCTCGCCGAAACAGAAATGAATCAACATTCCGGCAAAATATTGGAAACTATCGCATTTCAAATACCGGTACCTGCAAACACAAACATATATGCAACACCACAAACATATGCAACACCACAAACATACATAGATCTAGCTAGGCCATAAAAAGTGCATATGCACATTGTTGGAGGGAGAAAAAAGTAGATCTACAACATAAAGAAAGCTTTCCCCTTACTTACCTATCAAAAAGGTAATTTAACCACTTAATTTGGATGAATCTATGGTGCAAATGAGGTGAGAAGGAGGAGGCAGCCGAGACAAGCTTGGAGGAGGAGGTGGAGAGAATCAAGTGGGGAAAGTGAGTGTGTAGGTGGCTGTCCAAAATATCTAGCTGGTCCCAGGTTACTAATGGCGCACCACCCACCAATGCGCCATTAGTAACCCTGGTTACTAATGGCGCACCAGCTGGCGGTGCGCCATTAGTAGTTTGCAAAAAAACAAAAAATGATAGTAGTGGCGCACGGGGTGACTGGTAATGGCGCACTGTGCCCCGGTGTGCCATTAGTATTTTTGGAAAAAAGAAAAAAATTGTTAGTAGTGGCGCACCATGGTTGTGGTGCGCCATTAGTGTCTATCACACTAATGGCGCACCAACACACGGTGCGCCACTGCTATATAGTAGTGGCGCACCGCATGTCTGGTGCGCCATTAGTGTCCATATTATCTATAGCCCTTTTCCTAGTAGTGCCAGTCGTGACGCTCGCGACTCCCGGGACGGTCGCCGCTCGCCGCCCCGCCCAGACCGCCGCTCCCCCGCCCGCTCGGATCGCCGGGGCCGTTCCCGATTGCTCTCGCCCCCAGAGGCCGCCTGGCGGACCGCTCGCCGGCGCTCCCCTTCCCCCGCACGTCGCCGGGAGCGCTCAGCCTCTCCGCCACGGCGCGGCCCTCCCTCCCCGACGCGCCCAGCTCCATCTGGTCCGGCTCCCTCGGTCGGCCGCTACCAGCCCCCCCACCGTGATGCCGCACCCTCCGGGGCGGGTGCTGGTCCCAACCGGGGCCGCCAGGGGGGCAAGAAGAAGAAGCGCTGAGGCCAGACCCGGGGACCGGCTACCGTCCCTGTTCCCCCTGGTGCCCCGGTCGCCTCTGTGCCTGTCCCCGCGTCGGCGGGTGTTACCTGCTTCAACTATGGCATCATCGGCCACTCGCAAGTCTCCTGCTCCAACCCCCAGTGTGCTACATCTGCAAGGCGACTGGCCACCCCGCTCTCCGGTGCACGGACCGGCCAACGTCTGAGGAGTTGATGATGTATGGACATGGCATCGAGGGTCAGGCCTTCTTCCACGTCGAGGTGCCGGATGTTCCCCCTCCCACCCCCTCGCTCTTGGCGGTGGTGACTGTCCGCGGTGAGGTGGTGGCTTCTCCCGCGATGCTTGAGGCCGAGCTCAACCACCTTTACCGGTGCAAGTGGGCTCGCAAGTGACCCCCTTCGCCAGCAATGAGTTCACGCTGATCTTTCCTGATGCTGTCAGCCACGGCTACGGCACCCGCAGTGGCGACATCACCCTTGCTCTCAACCAGCTGGTGGTCGACATCTCTGAGCCTGCTCGCAACCCTCGTGTGGTGGCTGTCCTTGACACGGCCTGGATTCTCATTGCCGGGCTGCCGGACATTGCCAGATCTGAGAGCGTTATCCGCAACATGGCTCGGATTCTCGGCAAGGTCGTGGTGGTCGACGAGCTCTCTCTCTCCGGAAGGAGGAGGAGGTCTGACTCAAGGTCAAGGCCCTCGACTCCTCGAAGCTGCGTGCCACCGTCCGGGTCTTCTTCAATGACCAAGCCATCGACCTCAAGATCTGCCCTGAGCCGCCCAACCATGTGGGTCACCCCCGCTTCTCCAACGACGACTTCTTCGGCGGTGGTGGCCCCGGGGATGATGGCCCCTCACGGCATCATCGCCGCGGCCCTCGCCACTCCCACAACTCTGACAACGACAACGACGACTCTGAGGATAACGACGACGACCAGCCCCTTGACGGGGAGCTTGAGGGGGGGCGGCCAACCTTGCTCCTCGCTCTTGTCCCCTCCTCCTCCTAACCGGGCCCTCCTCCTCCGCGCATCCTCCCGTGGAGATGCTCCCGGCCCCATCTGCTCCGCCCCCGTCCGCCTCTCCAGGGGCTCGTCTTCGGGGTGTGACTCACCTAGCGTGAGCCTCCTCGTCCTGCCCGCGTCCTCGCCCCGCTCCCCCGGCTTGGAGCCGGACGCCTCCTCCCTGACACTCGGTCCCGACCCCGGCCCCACCCTGCCTCTGGCCACCCTCCCGGTCCTCCCTGACAGGTCGGCCCCTCCCCCCGTGGCAGCCCCTGAGGTGGCCCCCCGACCTCTCCTGCCTGGCGGGTGGTGGCCTTGGGATCCCCTCGGGTGGTGCCCTCTCTGGATGTGGTTCTCCTCCTCTGCTGCTGGGCCCCAAGATGCCGATGACGCTGCTTCGTGACTCTCCCCCGGCTACGACAGAGGTCATGTCCGCGGCGGTCACCACTCCGCTTGCGGCTCACCCGCTCCCCCGACGAACGATGGCCTACGCGAGACATTGTCGGTCGACCTCCTCTCCGATGACCGCGTCACGTCGGAGTGCCCCGACCGACGCTGCCTGGCCTACTGGTAGCCCGGCCCTGCCCATCACGGAAAGGGCAGTTCTTCGGCCTACTGCCTGGAACCTCGAGACAGGTACCGCTGTCATCCCGGCCTCTTCATCTACATGCTCGTTTTCTGCTCTCGAGTCGGCTCCACTTTCTCACCTTGCTAAGGTCACGGCCGACTCTGCTATAGTGTTCCGTGGGGAGGTAGCCCCTCCCCTAGTTCAGATTGTGGCCATTAGGGCCCGTGAGATCCTTGAGGGTCGGCTGGCCGAGGCCCGTGCCCGTATGGCCGAGCCTAGGGGTGGGCACAGTAAACCAAAAACCGAAAAACAAACCGAACCGAACCGTATTAACCGATATGTCGGTTAATTCGGTGGTTTGGTTTTTGGTTCGGTGGGAAATTTGAAGGTTGTTCGGCGTTTGGTTTGTGTTCGGTTTTCAATGCCCAGAAACCGAATAGACCGAACAAACCGAAGTGTAGGATGCCCTGTGTAATACCATGTTCACTCCATCATGCGGAGGTATCTCCAAAAGGTACTTAGGCGGGGACGGAGGGAGTACCAGTGTATCATTTAGTGCATGAGCTGCTCAGTTTAGAGGCATCATACGTATTCTTCCATATATAATACATGGCGCAGTCCATGTGATTTTTTCACTTAATTATGTTCACTAGTTTGCTTGACTGAATAAAGTATTGCCTAATGTTAAAGTTGCATGATCTTGTGACTATTTTATGCTTTCTATACAAATGCGAATCAACGCTCATGAATCATTTCACTTATACTGACAGTGCATGTATTTTGGTTTTTCGGTTAACCGAAGAAACCGAACCGATATATTATGGTTAATATGGTTCGGTTTATTAATTTTGTGTGATTGTTTCGGTTTCCATTTCTTCAAAACCGAAATTATTAAAAACCGAACAAACCGAACCGTATTAACCATATAAACCGAACGCCCAGTCCTAGCTGAGCCCACCCCTAGTGCTCTGCCTCCCTAGTCTGAGGTGGCCAACCTCCCCTCTAAGGATGATGGTGTGATCCGCGGCCGCACTCGCTCCCGTACAGCGGCCATCCGCGCTCAGAGCACATCTCAAGATCTGGGGTCAAGCAGCCCCTCAATGGCTGCTTAATGCGGACCCTCTTCTGGAACATCCACGGGTTCGGCCAAGACGGCCGACACCGCCAACTCATTGAGTACATGCGTGACGAACATATTCACATTGTTGCCATTCAAGAAACCATGCGTACCGAGTTCTCCCTGGTGGAGCTCGAGCGGTTGATCTCTCACCTTTCCGCGTGCACTGGCTCCCTTCTAGTGGGAGTTCCGGCCACTCAGGTGGCATCCTTTTAGGCGTGAAGGATGCCACCTTCGAGGTTGGTAGCATGGACCGGGGCGAATTCTTCATCAGCATGGAGTTATTCGAGCGAGCGATTAACTTCAAGTGGGAGATCATCATCGTCTACGGTCCCGCGGACCATAGTCGGTCGGCGTCGTTCCTCTCTGAGCTATCTAGGAAGGTCTCCTCGGCCCAGCTCCCGGTCGTAGTGGGCGGAGACTTCAACCTTCTCTGGTTCGCCGAGGACAAGAATAACGACCTAGTCAACTTCCCCCTTGTGCAAATGTTCAATGATTGCATTGCTGACCTTGGTCTTCGGGAGCTGGACCGGGTGGGGGCGCGGTTTACTTGGACACACCGCCAAGCCGCCCCGACTAGATCTGTCCTGGACCGAGTCCTGGTCTCCCTGGAATGGGAGCTCCAGTGCCCCTGGCCTCCCTCCGGGCCATCACCCGGATTGGCTCTGACCGCGTCCCGCTCCTCCTCTCTTCGGAGAACGTACGCCCTCCCATCCCCCTCGTTTTTGCTTCAAGACATTCTGGCTTAACCAGGATGGCTTTGCCGACGCCGTTCGGGCCCGTTGGGTGGAGGCGCGCCTAGCCCCCCACCATGCAATCTCGGCGGTTGACGACTAGCACTTCTACGCCAAGCGGGCCAGACAGTTCATGAAAGGATGGGGTGCCAATCTTGGGCGTGACTTGCGGGAACGTAAGAAGGCCATCCTCGTTTCCATCCAGGCCCTTGACCTACAGGCCGACTTGGCCGGCCTTGCCCAAGACGAATGGCTGCAGCGCTATGACCTTGAGGACCAGCACATGGTCATTTATACGGACGAAGAGGCGTATTGGCGTCTCCGCGGGACCCAAAAATGGGTCCTCAAGGGGATGCCAATACGACCTATTTCCAGGCTATTGCTAATGGGAGGAGGTGGCGGAACACCATCCCCTTGCTTTGGGAGGGTGACACTCTCCTCCTGCGGCCGCCTGAGATCCGCGCCTACGTCGACGGATTCTACCGCGACTTATTCTCGTGCACCCCTCGGTGTGGCCTTGCTCTTGCACCAGATTTTTGGTCTGAGCCTCAGCATGTGTCTGCAGCCAAGAACGCATGCCTGACAGCCCCGCTCTTGGAAGCTGAGGTGTGGTCGGCCATCAGTGGCATGAACCCTTCCTCCGCTCCATGCCCCAATGGCCTTCCGGTCAAGTTTTTCCAGACATTCTGGAATGTAATCAAACCTGAGATCATGGCCCTCTTCGAGGAGTTCTATGTTGGGTCTATCAATCTCCAGCGCCTCAACTTCGGGATCATCACCCTTATTCCCAAGGTCCCAGGGGCCACGGACATCCGTCAGTTTCGGCCAATCACGATGATCAATGTGATCTTTCGCATCTTGGCCACAAGGGGTACGCCAATAGGGTGACCTCGTTGGCCAACCGCACCACCCACCCGGACCAGTCGGCATTCATCCAGGGTCGCTACATCCTGGATGGCGTCTTGGTCCTCCATGAGGCATTGCATGAAGTTCACGTTAAACGTCACCAGGTCGTCTTCTTGAAGATCGACTTCCACAAAGCCTATGATACAGTGAGCTAGCCCTTCCTGTGTCACCAGGGTCATGCAGATGGTGTCCTCGGGTCAGACCGCGGTTAATATCAACGGCGAGATATGTCCCTATTTCCCCACCTTCTGTGGCGTGAGACAGGGTGACCCATTCTCCCCGTTCCTATTTAACATGGTGGTGGACGCCTTGGCTACTATTCTCGACAAGGCCAAGGCGGCTGGTCACATTAGAGGGCTAGTCCCCCACCTAGTGGGAGGGAACGGCATGTCCCTCCTCCAGTACACCGGCGATACCATCATTATGATGGAGGGCTCTAACAACGACATTGCGAACGTCAAATTTCTCCTCCTATGCTTTCAGGAGTTATCGGGCCTGAAGATTAACTTTGTGAAGAGCGAAGTAATGGTTCTGGGATATTCGCCAGCTGAGAGCCTAGGTATTGCCAACCGCCTTAACTGTCTGCTTGGATCCTTCCCCACCTCTTACCTAGGGATCCCCATCTGTGACGACCATTTCTCTGTCACTGACTTGCATCCTGCAGTGGGAAAACTCAGCCTCCACACTAAACCTTGGCAGGGTAGAGGGCTGTCTAAGGCGGCTCGCACTATTCTGATCAACTCCTCCCTGACCAGCCTACTACTTTTCATCATGAGCTTCTATAGCCTGCCCGAGATGCTCCACCATGAGATTGGTACGATCCAAGCCCGCTTCTTTTGGGCGGGCGAGGGGGACAAGCAGAAATACCACATGGTACGGTGGTCTGAGATCTGCCAGCCCAAGGACTAGGGTGGGCTGGGCATCATGTCATCCAAGAGGATGAACATTGCCCTCCTGACCCGCTGGCTTCGGCGCATTGCCAATGGGGATGGTGGCCCTTGGCTGCAAATAATCTGGAATAAATACCTCGGCGGCCGGCCCCTTGCATCCTGTTAACGGTCCAGTGGCTCGCAGTTCTGGCAATCTGTCATTCAGCTATTGCCTATCCTGCGCATTGGTACTTCCATTTTGGTTGGCTCGGGTGCGGCCACCCTCTTCTGGTTTGACAGATGGGCCGGTGATGCCCCATTTGCGGCCCGCTTCACGGATCTTTTCTCCATTGCCGTTGACCCTCGGGTCTCGGTCGAGACGGAACTTATTGACTTAGGGCGTCTCGCCTTCCACCGCCCATTTGGGGCCGCGGAATTAGCCTCCTGGCATGATCTCCTTGACGTAGTGGCCCTCCATGAGCCATCTCTCTCGCCTGAGACTGACCGTGTGTCCTGGCGCCTCGAGGCATCGGGCTGCTTTTCCACAAGGTCCCTCTACCGCACCATTGTGCCACCCCCGCCCCGCCCCCTTCGAGGTGATTTGGACTATCCATATACCCCTGAAGATTCGCATCTTCTTGTGGCAATGTATCCGGGGACGCCTCCCGTCCGGTGTTGAGGTGCGTTGATACGTCTCCAACGTATCTATAATTTTTTATTGTTCCATGCTATATTATATTCTGTTTTGGACATTATTGGGCTTTATTATACACTTCTATATTATTTTTGGGACTAACCTATTAACCGGAGGCCCAGCCTAGAATTGCTGTTTTTTGCCTATTTCAGAGTTTCGCAGAAAAGAATATCAAACGGAGTCCAAACGGAACGAAACCTTCGGGAACGTGATTTTTGGAACGAACGTGATCCAGAGGACTTGGACCCTACGTCAAGACATCAACCAGGAAGGCACGAGGTAGGGGGGCACGCCTACCCCCCTGGGCACGCCCTCCACCCTCGTGGGCCCCTTGTTGCTCCACCGACGTACTTCTTCCTCCTATATATACCTACGTACCCCCAAACTACCAGATACGGAGCCAAAAACCTAATTCCACCGCCGCAACCTTCTGTACCCGTGAGATCCCATCTTGGGGCCTTTTCCGGAGCTCCGCCGGAGGGGGCATCGATCACGGAGGGCTTCTACATCAACACCATAGCCTCTCCGATGATGTGTGAGTAGTTTACCTCAGACCTTCGGGTCCATAGTTATTAGCTAGATGGCTTCTTCTCTCTTTTTGGATCTCAATACAATGTTTTCCCGTCTCTTGTGGAGATCTATTCGATGTAATCTTCTTTTGCGGTGTGTTTGTTGAGACCGATGAATTGTGGGTTTATGATCAAGTTTATCTATGAACAATATTTGAATCTTCTCTGAATTCTTTTATGTATGATTGGTTATCTTTGCAAGTCTCTTCGAATTATCAGTTTGGTTTGGCCTACTAGATTGATCTTTCTTGCAATGGGAGAAGTGCTTAGCTTTGGGTTCAATCTGGCGGTGTCCTTTCCCAGTGACAGTAGGGGCAGCAAGGCACGTATTGTATTGTTGCCATCGAGGATAACAAGATGGGGTTTATATCATATTGCATGGGTTTATCCCTCTACATCATGTCATCTTGCTTAAAGCGTTACTCTGTTCTTATGAACTTAATACTCTAGATGCATTCTGGATAGCGGTCGATGTGTGGAGTAATAGTAGTAGATGCAGGCAGGAGTCGGTCTACTTGTCTTGGACGTGATGCCTATATACATGATCATACCTAGATATTCTCGTAACTATGCTCAATTCTGTCAATTGCTCAACAGTAATTTGTTCACCCACCGTAATACGTATGCTCTCGAGAGAAGCCACCAGTGAAACCTATGGCCCCCGGGTCTATTTTCCATCATATTAATCTTCCAACAGTTAGTTATTTTTATTGCCTTTTATTTTACTTTGCATCTTTATCATAAAAATACCAAAAATATTATCTTATCATATCCCCCAGATCTCACTCTCGTAAGTGACTGTGAAGGGATTGACAACCCCTTTATTGCGTTGGTTGTGAGGATTTATTTGTTTGTGTAGGTGCGAGGGACTCGTGCGTGTCCTCCTACTGGATTGATACCTTGGTTCTTAAAAACTGAGGGAAATACTTACGCTACTTTACTGCATCACCCTTTCCTCTTCAAGGGAAAACCAACGCAGTGTTCAAGAGGTAGCAAGAAGGATTTCTGGCGCCGTTGCCGGGGAGTCTACGCAAAAGTCAACATACCAAGTACCCATCACAAACCCTTATCTCCCGCATTACATTATTTGCCATTTGCCTCTCGTTTTCCTCTCCCCCACTTCACCCTTGCTATTTTATTCGCCCTCTCTTTTTCGCTCACCTTCCTTTCGCCATGTCAGAATCAAAAAGGGTTGGGGTTTCTCTCCCGAGTTTTAGCACTTTAGACAATCCTGCTATTTTATCTAAACTCATAAATAGAGATACTATGGAAAAACCTGCCGGAGTTATCAGTGAGAATCTTAATAATTTTGATGAAGATGATTCTGGAATTTTTTGTTATTTACTCGATGAAACTTTGAAAGATGCTTGGGATAGGCTGTTAAGGATCCGGGCTAGCTATGTACCCCAATATCAAATTGAGGATTACTTAAAGAGCTTTTGTGTTGGGTTGCCCGCTTCGTTCAAACAAGTTTTAGATTCTATTTTTGAAGAAGGTTTTCTTGAAGGGGACCCCATAGATACCTATGAGAAGATGAAAACTATATTTGGGCACCCCATGAATGTGAAAGTTGAATCCACATCTCTTTTGCTCTCTTACCAAAATGAATCTATCAAAGAAATAAAAGCTAGCCTAGATGCCAATTTCCGCAACGTGCTTAATCTTTCTTCTACCATTAATAGCCATGTGCTTTATCAAAATAGAAAGATTAATTCCATAGATAACAAGTTTTATCTTTTCTTCCCTAAAACCAAAGATGGCAATACCTAGATCTATCCTTGCTATTATGCCTAGCTAGGGGCGTTAAATGATAGCGCTTGTTGGGAGGCAACCCAATTTTATTTTTAGTTTTTTTCTTTTTGCTTCTGTTTAGGAATAAATATTTGATCTAGCCTATGGTTATATGTGTTTTTATGTTTTAATTAGTGTTTGTGCCAAGTTAAACCTATAGGATCTTCTTGGATGATAGTTATTTGATCTTGCTAAAAATTCCAGAAACTTTCTGTTCACGAAAATAATTGTTAAAAATCACCAGAACGTGATAAAATATTGATTCCAATTGTTGCTGATCAATAAACAAATTATCTAGGTCTTCCTATTTTGGCTGAATTTTTGAAGTTCTTGAAGTTTGTGTTAGTTACAGATTACTACAGACTGTTCTGTTTTTGACAGATTCTGTTTTTTCTTGTGTTGTTTGCTTATTTTGATGAATCTATGGCTGGTAAAATAGTTTATAAACCATAGAGAAGTTGGAATACAGTAGGTTTAACACCAATATAAATAAAGAATGAGTTCATTACATTACCTTGAAGTGGTGTTTTGTTTTCTTTCGCTAACGGAGCTCACGAGATTTTCTGTCAAGTTTTGTGTTGTGAAGTTTTCAAGTTTTGGGTGAAAGATTTGATGGATTATGAAACAAGGAGTGGCAAGAGCCTAAGCTTGGGGATGCCCATGGCACCCCAAGATAATATAAGGACACCTAAAAGCCAAAGCTTGGGGATGCCCCGGAAGGCATCCCCTCTTTCGTCTACTTCCATCGGTAACTTTACTTGGAGCTATATTTTTATTCACCACATGATATGTGTTTTGCTTGGAGCGTCTTGTATTATTTGAGTCTTTGTTCTTAGTTTACCACAATCATCCATGCTGTACACACCTTTTAAGAGAGACACACATGATCCAGAAATTGTTAGAATACTCTATGTGCTTCACTTATATCTTTTGAGTTATATAGTTTTGCTCTAGTACTTCACTTATATCTTTTAGAGCACGGCGGTAGATTTGTTTTATAGAAACTATTGTTCTCTCATGCTTCACTTATATCTTTTTGAGAGTCCTATAAAATAGCATGGCAATTTGCTTTAACTAAATATCATGAGAAATTTGATACTAGATAATTGTTTTGAGATATAAAGGTGGTAATATCATAGTTGTCCTAGTTGAGTAATTGTGGAATTGAAAAATACATGTGTTGGAGTTTGTGATTCCCGTAGCATGCACGTATGGTGAACCGTTATGTAATGAAGTCGGAGCATGAGGTATTTATTGATTGTCATCCTTTGTGTGGCGGTCGGGATCGCGCGATGGTTAACTCCTACCAACCCTTCCCCTAGGAGCATGCGTAGTAGTACTTTGCTTCGAGGGATAATAAATTTTTGCAATAAGTATATGAGTTCTTTATGACTAATGTGAGTCCATGGATTATACGCACACTTACCTTTCCGCAATTTTCTAGCCTCTTCGGTACCGTGCATTGCCCTTTCTCACCTTGAGAGTTGGTGCAAACTTCGTCGGTGCATCCAAACCCCGTGATATGATACGCTCTATCACACATAAACCTCCTTATATCTTCCTCAAAACAGCCACCATACCTACCTATTATGGCATTTCCATAGCCATTCCGAGATATATCGCCATGCAACTTTCCATCGTTTCGTTTATCATGACACGTTCCATCATTGTCATATTGCTTTGCATGATCATGTAGTTGACATTGTATTTGTGGCAAAGCCACCATTCATAATTCTTTCATACATGTCGCTCTTGATTCATTGCATATCCCGGTACACCGCCGGAGGCATCCACATAGAGTCATATTTTGTTCTAAGTATTGAGTTGTAATTCATGAGTTGTAAGTAAATAAAATTGTGATGATCATCATTATTAGAGCATTGTCCCAAGTGAGGAAAGGATGATGGAGACTATGATTCCCCCACAAGTCGGGATGAGATTTTGGACTAAATAAATAAAAGAGGCCATAAAAAAAGGAAAAGACCCAAATAAAAAAATGAGAGAAAAAGAGAGAAGGGACAATGTTACTATCCTTTTACCACACTTGTGCTTCAAAGTAGCACCGTGATCTTCATAATAGAGAGTCTCTTATTTTGTCACTTTCATATAGTAGTGGGAAATTTCATTATAGAACTTGGCTTGTATATTCCAATGATGGGCTTCCTCAAAATGCCTGAGGTCTTCGTGAGCAAGCAAGTTGGATGCACACCCACTTAGTTTCTTTTTGAGCTTTCATACACTTATAGCTCTAGTGCATCTGTTGCTTGGCAATCCCTACTCCTTGCATTAACATCAATTGATGGGCATCTCCATAGCCCGTTGATTAGCCTCGTTGATGTGAGAATTTCTCCTTTTTTGTATTCCCACATAACCCCTACCATTATACCTTATTCCACCATAGTGCTATATCTATGGCTTGCGCTCATGTATTGCGTAAGAATTGAAAAGGCTGAAGCGCGTTAAAAAGTATGAACCAATTGCTTGGCTAAAACCGGGGTTGTACATGATATGAATATTTTGTGTGGGGAAGATGGAGCATAGCCAGACTATATGATTTTGTAGGGATAACTTGCTTTGGCTATGTTATTTTGACAAGACATAATTGCTTGGTTAGCATGCTTGAAGTATTATTGTTTTTATGTCAACATTAAACTCTTATCCTGAATCATATTAAAACTGAACATTTGTGCCACAATAAGAAGTATTACATTGAAATTATGCTAAGTAGCATTCCACATCCAAAATTCTGTTTTTATCATTTACCTACTCGAGGACGAGCAGGAATTAAGCTTGGGGATCCTTGATACGTCTCCAACGTATCTATAATTTTTGATTGTTCCATGCTATATTATAATCTGTTTTGGACATTATTGGGCTATATTATACACTTTTATATTATTTTTGGGACTAACCTATTAACCGGAGGCCCAGCCCAGAATTGCTTTTTTTTTTGCCTATTTTAGAGTTTCGTAGAAAAAGAATATCAAACGGAGTCCAAACGGAATGAAACCTTCGGGAACGTGATTTTTGGAACGAACGTGATCCAGAGGTCTTGGACCCTACGCCAAGACATCAACCAGGAAGGCACAAGGTAGGGGGGCGCGCCTACCCCCTGGGCGCGCCCTCCACCCTCGTGGGCCCCATGTTGCTCCACCAACGTACTTCTTCCTCCTATATATACCTACGTACCCCCAAACTACCAGATACGGAGCCAAAAACCTAATTCCACCGCCGCAACCTTTTGTACCCATGAGATCCCATCTTGGGCCCTTTTCCGGAGCTCCGTCGGAGGGGGCATCGATCACGGAGGGCTTCTACATCAACATCATAGCCTTTCCGATGATGTGTGAGTAGTTTACCTCAGACCTTCGGGTCCATAGTTATTAGCTAGATGGCTTCTTCTCTCTTTTTGGATCTCAATACAATGTTCTCCCCCTCTCTCGTGGAGATCTATTCGATGTAATCCTCTTTTGCGGTGTGTTGAGACCGATGAATTGTGGGTTTATAATAAAGTTTATCTATGAACAATATTTGAATCTTCTTTGAATTGTTTTATGTATGATTGGTTATCTTTGCAAGTCTCTTCGAATTATCAGTTTGGTTTGGCCTACTAGATTGATCTTTCTTGCAATGGGAGAAGTGCTTAGCTTTGGGTTCAATCTTGCGGTGTCCTTTCCCAGTGACAGTAGGGGCAGCAAGGCACGTATTGTATTGTTGCCATCGAGGATAACAAAATGGGGTTTATATCATATTGCATGTGTTTATCCCTCTACATCATGTCATCTTGCTTAAAGCGTTACTCTGTTCTTATGAACTTAATACTCTAGATGCATTCTGGATAGCGGTCAATGTGTGGAGTAATAGTAGTAGATGCAGGCAGGAGTCGGTCTACTTGTCTTGGACGTGATGCCTATATACATGATCATACCTAGATATTCTCGTAACTATGCTCAATTCTGTCAATTGCTCAACAGTAATTTGTTCACCCACCGTAATACGTATGCTCTCGAGAGAAGCCACCAGTGAAACCTATGGCCCCCGGGTCTATTTTCCATCATATTAATCTTCCAACAGTTAGTTATTTTTATTTCCTTTTATTTTACTTTGCATCTTTATCATAAAAATACCAAAAATATTATCTTATCATATCTACCAGATCTCACTCTCGTAAGTGATCGTGAAGGGATTGACAACCCCTTTATTGCGTTGGTTGCGAGGATTTATTTGTTTGTGTAGGTGCGAGGGACTCGTGCGTGGCCTCCTACTGGATTGATACCTTGGTTCTCAAAAACTGATGGAAATACTTACACTACTTTACTGCATCACCCTTTCCTCTTCAAGGGAAAACCAACGCAGTGCTCAAGAGGTAGCATGCGTAAACACAACGGTCCGGGCGACGGACTTTGCCCCTTGTGTGGAACCCCTGAGGATTCAAACCAAATCTTCTTCTCTTGTGTCTCGGCCCAATTTCTATGGAGTTGTGCACGCGAGTCATTTGGTGGAAACTGCTGCCATACCAACTTCCTGGACCTCTTCGCAGAAATCCAGGCCTCGCCCCCTACTCATCGCCACATTAGGTGGCTGGTAACTGGGGCCCTGGCTTGGACGCTCTGGATGATTCGGAACAAGCTAGTTATTCAGGGGATTCCCCTTCGACGGGCTACTGACGCATGTTTCAAACTGTGTGGTTCCTTGCAGCTCTGGCGGCCTCTTAGCCGCACCTAGGACCGGGACACCATCTCCATCATCATCTCCGACCTTCGTGCGATGGCTCTCCGACTAGCTCCGCCGCTCTCGCCGCCCCCTCCGGAGCCTGATTAGTCTCTTTGGCCTCGGCCTCTTTTTTGTTTCTTTGGGCATGTTGAGTTGTGCCCTCAGCAGAATCTATGTCTGTGTGCGTGTGTGTGTGTGTGTGGTGAACTCTTGTATGGTACTTGTTGCTTGTGGCGGTTTGCTTTATTTATAAAGCGGGGAGAAAGCCTTTTTCGGTAATATCTATCCTTCTATTCTTCAATAGTTGCATCCTTGTACTGTGAAATATTAATTTGTCAAAAGACTTTGATGACTTATGAATTTTCCACTACCAGATACTATTTCCATTTCGTTTTTCAAAGTACACTGCTATTTGTATGATTTGATTTCGTTTTCTGTCCTAAGATTTTTGTTCTTTTTCTACCAAGTTATAGTCTATGAAACGGATTTTATTTTTATACTAAACTTACCTAGTAGCTTCAGTTTTGTCGATAGGAGCTTGTGCCCATTCAGCTGCTTAAATTTCGAATAATTTATTACCGCGAGCAGCCAACATGTCATGTCGCTGTGTTACCTAACATTAATTTTTGTTGTGCGCACTCCGTAGACGTCTCAACTTCTTTCTCGCCTTGCTTTGCCCCTCGTCTTGTTCCTTTCTATTGTCATCTTGTAGATCTGCTCTCAGACTCTTACCGGATGTTGCTGTCATCGCTTGCCCGATGTCGACGGTGAAAACCATCGACGAGTACTACATCGCCGCCCTGTGGTTGGCTATGTTCCCCTCGAAAGTCACGCCATGGATGAAAACACTGATGGACCTCAATGTAGTTCATGAAATGGAGGTAAATCACCATTTATCCTGCTTAATATCTTCCAAACAAAGGTCCGACTACTTTCTTTCTATTAAACTGGTTGTTGGTACTTTTTAGCACCCAATTTGTCACGACCTCAAAGGCTTGTTCGACGAAGACTACGTTCTCCATAACAACTGCTTCTCCTGCTTTTTTCCACCAGACTACAAAGAAAGAATGTTAAGTTTCAAATAAGTATTCCAATCTTGTTCATCAGATGTCTGATTTATTTGTTAGTTCATTATAGTCATAACTATGCGCTCCCTTATTAACTAGACAAGATGTAGATCCAACATTCTTTCAATTGCCTCTGATTATTTTACCATGTTTCCAAAATTCCGCCTTCTAGTCCAACCCACATGTCCTTTTAATATATCATGATTTCATACAGATTTCAACCTAGAACTCGTACCGACATTTTACCTACTGTTGGACTGGTACCTAAGGATACATCAGTTCTGTTTGGATACTAATTTCTTATTCATGTCTATCTATCTGTAATTTTCATGTTTTGCCACATAACACTTCTTACATTTCAATATTAAGCCTACACATTGTTATCTCAAATACAATCTTCTTTTCGTAAGAATATTCCGTTCTTATTTATCTATAAGAAAGTTGTTTATTTACTTCCATTTATCTCAGGTCATCCCCTGCTTTGCAAGAAATGATTTCTTAAAACACATCAACATTACAAGATCTGATTTAACTCAAGTTACAACCTTGCTTGAGACAAAAGAAGGATTCAGTTTTGTTGTCGATGTCACCAAAAGTCAAGAAAAAATATATTTCACTGGCAACTCATGGAGAGAGTTCTTGTATGTGTACAACCTGCACCTGGGATTTCATAAGGAGATGCACCTCATTTTATGTGTCAGCTCAGATAGCTCCATGTCTGTCCAACTACCCCCACTTCTCCAGCTATTCATCGATGTATGTATATTACTACTGTAGCTTTGTCCAAATCACTTTCTCTTGCACTTTTACATTTTTATAGTATTATCATTAGTTACTGCTTGTATTGACACAACATTCTTTACTCCTTTCAGTCAGGGTCCATCTTACCGTCTAACTAACCTTTCTTATATACAAGTCATAACTTATTGTCAACTGGATAAAACACAAACAAATTGTGAGGAGCATTCATACTACATTTGCCACAAATGAAACCTGGAAAGACATTGGCCATGCAATTGAGTTTAATAAGTATTCAGCGGTTTCAAAATAAATACGGAATTCAGAATCCTGATTATCCATATGCTTCACCGCTACACACTTTGACGAGGTCTAACATTAATAAAAACATCTGGTAATATTTATATTCAATATCATTTTTTCCAACGCAATTGTCTTACACTATATATAGTCGTGCTTGTCTTATACTAGTTTTCTTGTAATAATAACTGCCGGAACGTGCCATGACTAACCTGATAGATGAAGGAGGTTTCATTAGTATTATTTGACATCCCACCATCAACTTGACATGTACATAAAAATCCTCTACCGATTATCACATCACCATTAATGGCTAGGGACATGTATTGAAGCAGACCAAATTCAAAGTTCCAGAGAAGCTGATGTTCATGCATCACCAGAATAGTCAAGGGGTTTTCCTGTTTCTTGTTGGCATCGGAGTAGGAATTTAACATTAGCTTATGATGTCGCAATTGTTGTTGATCGTGTTGTATGGAATTGTTTGTAGATAATATACGAAGCCGGTCACGTATGTTAGGATTTGTAGAGAGATTGATATGAAGAGATGACTTTGAGAGAAGATCGAGTGTGGTAGCATTTTCTTCTACTCTATCAGTGATTGGTTCTCTATCTTTTAGCAATTTTAAAGTGGTTCCCACCAACGAGCCAGATCTAGTTACTTGGTGATAGTGTTGGGATTTCCCCGAAGAGGAAGGGTGATATGGTATAGTAGCAGATAGTATTTCCCTCAGTTAAGAACCAAGGTTTATCGAGCCAGTACGAGACACCATGCAAACACGGTAAGCGATACCTGCGCACACACACACACAAAGCAAATGCTTGCACCCAACGAAGGCAAGAGGGTTGTTAATCCCCTTGTTCTTGCCAATTGCCAGGATTAAATCTGATAGTGGTAGATAGATAAAATAAAATAAAATAAAATAAAAATGAAATAAAGACAGCAAGGATTTTTAGGGTTTTAGTAAATATGGAAGATGGATAGACACGGGGCCATAGGTTCACTAGAGGCATATCTGTCGTGAGCATAGCAACGGTGAGTAGACAAATTACTGTTGGGCAATTGATAGAAAAGCGCATAGTTATGATGATTCTTCATGGCATGATCAATATGTAGGCATTACGTCCATAACAAGTAGACCAAAAATCCATCTGCATCTACTACTATTACTCCACCCCAAGACCGGTATCGAACATGCATCTCAAAGTATTAAGTTCATAACAAACAGAATAATGCTTTAAGCATGATCAAATAATATGTTCGAACCCTGTCATTTTACCCTTAGTAGCAACAATACATATATGTGCCTTGAAACTCCTCTTGTCATAGAGTAAGGACACCGCAAGATTGAACCTACTGCCAAGCACCTCTTCCACTGAAGATAAATCGATCTAATTGGCCAAAAGAGATAGTTAGATCAGAGAGAAATACAAGGCTATAAAATCACATATAAATAAATCTCAGAAAAGACTCAAATACTTTCAATTAATAATATAATCATAAACCCACAATTCAATGGATCCCAACAAACACGCCGCGAGAATTACATCGAATAGATCTCTGAAGAGGTCATTGTATTGAAGATCAAAAGGACAGAGAAAGCCATCTAGGTACTACTATGGACCCGTAGGTCCTGTGAGAACTACTCACACATCATCATGGAGGCAGCAAGGTCGATGAAGATTGCCTCCCCAATGGTTTCCCCTCTGGCAGAGTACCGGAAAAGGCCTCCACATGAGATCGCGGAAGAACAGAGGCTTGCAGTGGTGATAAAATTGTTTCGGCTCTAGCTCTGGGGGATTCTAGATTTTGGGGAATTTAAAGGATAAGAATTATGTCAAACGGAGCCCTGTGGGCCCCGCAAGTGTTAATGGCGCCCCCAGGGTGCCCCTTGAGCTTGTCACTCACTCGGGAGTCTTCTGTTCTCTCCTTGAAGCTTCTAGGGTCTCTTCTGGTCCAAAAAAATCACTGTAAAGTTTCATCGTGTTTGGACTTCGTTTGGTAATTTTTTTTGTGAAACAAAGAAATAGGCAAAAACAGGAACTCACATTTGGCACTAAGTTAATAGGTTCATCCAAAAAATAATATAAAATGGCATATAAAGCATACAAGATTGATAATATAATAGTATGAAACAATAAAAAATTATAGATATGTTGGAGACGTATCAGGTGTATTAGCGAGTTCACTAGAATCATGTTGACTATAGATACCTTTCACTCCCTAATATATGTCTTCATTGATCAAGAAAGAAAACCACTTCCGTGCATTCCCTGGAAGGAAGTGTTAAATAGAAGAAATAGAACTGAGAGTTACTTAGTAATTTTGTCTAGTTGAGCAAGGACTTTGTGTTGATTATCTTTGCTTCACTAACACTTGCATAATAACCATGAACTACGCTAAGTTTTCAGGTAAAGAAGCGGAGGGCTATCTAGGTGTGTCAATCGTAAGTGAACCAAAACCTTCTCATTATTTCGGTTTAAACCACTAAGTTCCTTACGGTTTATATTTCTCTTGATGTTGCTCGAGGACGATCAAGTTTAAGCTTGGGAAGTTAATGAGTGTTATTTTTACACTCATCAAACCTGAGTTTAAAATGAGGTATTCACAGAAACCGAGATATTCTCTCTGATATTGCTACTAATGACTAATGAATGCAAAGGATTGCAAATATCCTATCTTTATTTTGTTTCTAGGTAAAATGGGTTGTTTATGGAGGAAATCACGCTAATACAGAAAACGAGTAAAGAGTAGATAGCGGAGATCAAGTGGGAGGCGCACATGAAGAGACAGAGCAAAATACGATGTACCATACGACCGTGCGCGCTCGTGGGCACTCTCGTATGGCCTGCCAGGGGCACCCTCTGACCCACCACTAAAAATATCATGTAGGGGTCAACGCCAGAAACAACACAGAGCATCGCCAAAACCTCCATATTCGTCATCCACAACAACCCTAGTCGCTGCCATTTCCCATGTACATCTCCATAGCCGCCACCATCTCCAGCACCGTAGTACTCAACCAACTAGCCACACTTTATCATCAGATATCACAACCGGCATCCATTGTAAGACATATTATCAATCAATGAATCTTCATGATGTATTCTTCAATGATTTGTCCGTGTGATTTGATTCCCATGTGTGAGTAGTTCTATAAAGTTATTGGTTGAGGCATAGTCCTACAACCCAATGTATTTGTTGGAGGGCTCGACAGAAATACTTTGCAACATAAAATTGCTTCATAGTTGCCTCTTATCTCATTCGCGTTCTTCATCCCTAGGGGTACCCAGGATCATGAAAAGCGAGCCCCGGAGAGGCTAAGGGCAAGGAGACCGTGACGGAGAGGCTAAGGGCAAGATTTAGTACAGTAACACAGATCCTATCTCTGGGGATACACGAGATGTAGTCATTAAATGCCCAATGCTTTTGTCTGATTTCTATCTTTAATTACCAAGGCAACCCCGCACAACGTATAGGGCCTTTCGATTGGACAACCAACTCTTGGTGCATGGCGTGTGCTGGTCAAGAGGTAATTTGGACTCGTCCACCACTTCGATACATTGCAAGCACATCTCGATGGATGACTTCCAGGGCAAAAATTAACATCATAATGACCCCGTTCACAATTATATGGTTGTAAGAATAAGTCCTCATACCCATGCCTATTTTTATTATAAGTGTTCTTTGTGTCAACTTGATTTTGATTCGGTCAAAAGCTAGAATTAACTATCTTGCAAATGCTTGGTAGAAACTTCTAACTTCAAGGGTACCGTCCTCTCATAGGTTCGATAACTCAGGGTCGCCTCTAGGGAAAAAGGCGAGGATCATTTATGCTCCTTTACCGGATCACTAAAGGGACTAATTAAGAAATGATGAGATGAACTTGCCAAACAACAGAACATGATGAACTAATGAGGTCACATCAGGTAAAGGAAAGCAATTGCGCAAAAGGGAAATAAATAGAGAAAGAACACGATGAAAGAGCAATGGAACCTCAAAGTGGAAACAGTAGTGAAATCAAGGCAGAAAAAGTTGAACAGTGAAGTGAGCTGCTTGAACATGGCTAAAAAATAGAGATTGTATGTAATAGAACGGGGATGCAACATAAACATGGGAAAAAGACTTGCTATAATGGTCCGCGAAAGTATTTGTACAAAATAAACATGTACATTTTCTCGTATTGAGATGGATACGAATTTGCATCCATTTTTCAAACTTTTTTTCTGGAACATCTATTCGTATCACGACACAGATAAACGGTGTAGGAGGATTTTCGCCCCTGGGTGCCCGCGCGAATTTTTGCACCTCTTCCTCTCCTAATAAAAAAGGCAGTGCTACTGCTGGTTCCAAAAACAAACAAAATTCTAGCAAGATTGCGTTTCTTTTTTTAAACAAAGGGGGGCGCTCAAGGCGCCAAATTCATTTCAAATCGAGCTCAAGTACATGATACAACAAAGCTTACAGGTGTTGGGCAATCAAGGAGTAGCAAATGTTGCAAGAAGGACAACTATATTGCATATGAGCTTGACTGAAACATCTAAAGATAGGTTCCACATGGAAGTAAGAACCTCATGAGCACCATAGCAGGCTACACCTAAAATATCTCAGGATGTGTGGATGATGCTATAGAAATCTGCATGGTGTAGCTGAAGAAATGAACACGACCACATGCCAGGCCTAGCCTAGCCTAGCGCTCTCTCCCGCCTAGAGCCGTCGGCCACCCCGCTGAGGTGGCCACAGCCCTCCTATAGCCTGCCACTCCGGTTGCTCCGGACACCAGCACCACCGTGGTTCACTCCCATCACAGTGACCATCCTTCATTATGTCGCTCTTTGATCTGAATTTTTCCATTGGCCAGGACTTTGAGAAGCGGATCTGGGGTCGGCTTCAAAAGCCGGTTAACTTCTCTTCAGGGCCAAGCCTCCGGATTTTTTTCCCTTGTTGCAGAATTCACTCGCTCTAAAATCAAGCTCTAGGAGGAATTAGTTGGGACAATCCTGCTCTCCTGCTTCAGAGGCCAGGCCTCCATGTTCAAAGTTAAGGCCATCCAATAAAATATGTTCAAATTCTCAGTATCATGTTTAGATGTGGGCTTTGCTATTTACAATGGATGTAACATTTCTTCTCAGCTCTTCAACATGGGTTTTCTCCTTTGGGGCCCCGGTGGTCCTCAATCCGGTAAGGTCGGTGATCCTTACTTGCCGGAATTGGAAGAGGGATGGACATAGGTCACCCGAGCTCGCAAGAACCATTCTTACGATGATGCTATTCGGGCACCTAGAATCTTCAACCAAGTTCATAGCAATCCTGCTTGATCTTCTGTGATTTGATCGTCAGGATCCAATCCCAAGATCCAACACATTGATCCCAGTGTCATCAGTTTTCAATATACTTCAATTCCTCGGTCCAGGCGGCAATTCTGGGGCGCAAACTGTGGAATTTCAAATTGGAAAGGAGGTGTATAACCAAGGCCATTTACCTATGACTAGGCCAAGCCCATCTTCTCAGGACTTTTATGTTCGGTGCCTCCTTTTGGGCCACCTTAGGCCAGCCTGCCCAAACCGTATCAAATGTCGAAAATGCAATAGGCAGGGCCATATTTCTAGTGGGTGATGGTCCGTCTCCTCCGCCCCTAACGAGTCAAATCTTCAGTCTGCCGCGATTTCTATTCCTCCTGCCATAGCTCCCACTATCGGCGTCCTGGGAACGGGGGTGCCCAGACTTGCCTGCCTACGGCCCACGGCGTGGCTCCATCAACGGCCTGGTACGGTTCGGCTTCAGCAACAACAACTCAAGACCCTCGCGAGGGGCCAAGCCTCGCGAGGCGGACAACACCAAGACCTCCCTTGGGGCGGCCTCACTAGGCTGGCTCCTGAGGAGCGGAGATATCTATGCAAGGTGCACCTCGCGAGGTTCATATGACGTGAGCCATGACGAACAAGGCCAGGCGGGCGCCAGCAGGCGCAGTGTACCAGTTTCCTCTTTGGTGCTAAGGGGGCAAGCGCAGGCGCGGAGTCCCGAGGAATCAAGCAAAGGTTTCCATATCGGTGCAACAAGACCAAGACCACCAGGACGACAGGCCGGAGGTCATCACGGAGCCCACCGCGGCGTCACCACCAGAGCCTTTTGCAGACGAACACTACGTTGGATGTGGGGTTCCGGCAAACCCTTAAGGTTCAAACACTGGGGTGCGCGCGAAGTCTTTCCCTCCTACCGATCTACGCACTAGCTCGCTAGGATCTCGCGGACGAACTCGACGAACTCGCAACACAGAAAGACACGAGATTTATACTGGTTCGGGCCACCATTGTGGTGTAATACCCTACTCCAGTGTGGTGGTGGTGGATTGCCTCTTGGGCTGATGATGAACAGTACAGAGGGAAGAACAGCCTCCTGAGGTTGAGGTGTTCTTGTGCTTGGTGAACCTAGCGGGTGAGAGCTGGATGAACTGCTCGATGAATTTGCCCGATGCCCCCTACAGTGGTGGCTAGCTCTACTTATATAGGCCCTGGTCCTCTTCCCAAATATTGAGCGGGAAGGGAGCCAACAACGGCGGGCAAATTTGAAGGGGGACAGCTAGTACAAGCTATCCTGACAAAAGTGGTCTTCGCCTGCAAAAGGCTCTGGTGGTGACGCCGTCTTGGGCTCCACAATGACCTCCGTCTTGCCGTCCTCCTGGTCTTGGTCTCGTTGCACCGATATAGCAACCTTTGCCTGATGCCTCGGTACTCCTCACCTGCGCTGGCTTCCTTAGCACCAAAGAGGAAACAAGGACGCCGCGCGCGCTGGCGCCCGCCTGGTGTCGATCATCATGGCTCACGTCACGAGAGCCTCGTGAGGTTCGCCCCGCCTTGATATCTCCGCTCCTCGTGAGCCTGCCTGACTAGGCCACTCCTGAGGAGGTCTTGCGTCGTCCGCCTCGCGAGGCTTGGCCCCTCGCGAGGGTCTTGGATGCCTTGTTGATGAAGATGGGCCGTACGGCCTGCTGGCTTAGCCACGCCGCGGGCCGCAGGCAGGCAAGTCTGGGGACCCCCGTTCCCGGAACGCCGACAGTAGCCCCCCGGCCCAAGGTGCGCTCGGGCTTGGCATCGCGGTGAAGCCAAGGGTTAAGTTCAGAGCGCCGCGGGCCCCAAAAGCCTGCGGCCTCGGTTGACGCGTGGCGGTTGATTGGACATGGGCGTCTCCGCTTCCCCACGCTGCCTCGGCAACTGCACGACGTGACAAGTCCCCGCGACATGCAAGGAAAACCATCATTACCTGCGATCGTGGGAGGCGCCAATTGGCCTTCTCTTGCTATAAATGGGGAGGGGGCGGAGCCCCCCTTGCTCATTTCTTCCTTGCTTGCTTGCTCTTTCCTCCTTGCTCCTCTATTAACAACAATGGCACCTATCAGAAGGTTCTCTGCTGAAGAAAAGGAGAAGCCCCCCCGGGATGACCCGGGGCCACTTCCACCGAAGAAGAGGTTGGTCCACCGCCGTGATGAAGCGGCGATGCAGGTGGTGATGAGGCCTTGGTGCGAGCGGCCTCCTCCAGGGTATCCGCTACCCTTGTATGCCCGACCCGAGGGCTCAGGAGGATGGAGCCGCGAGTAGCGTCGCGCACGCCGCGCCCGGGATCGCCGCGCCACGGCGACACGCGCCGTCGCCCCTGGAATCCATGCCGCGGACTCCTCGCGCGAGCTGGTGCTGTGGGCACCGATGCCTCCAAGCTCTTGGATCTGCTTCCCGCGGTTCTTCTCGGATGTGATGCCGCTGAGGGGGCCTCTCGAGCTCTGGTTGCAGCACGCCGACTGCAGCGCTCCGGTGACCGGGGCGGAGATCGAAGCGGTCCCCACCGGCAAGATCTTCATGACTCGCGGCTGGGGCGAGATCGCGCGGGTCTGCCGTGCGAGGGGCGCCCTCGCGATCCACTTTGAGTACGACGGCGCCTTCACGCTCTTCTTCAAGGTCTTCGATGCGGAGGGCCGCCGCCTGGAGTGCTGCTCCGGAGAGGAGCGTGAGGCTGACGCGCGTTCCGCTCGCGGCCACTCCAGCAGCAGCCGCCCTTGGGAGTCCAGCAGCTCTCCTGAGCTCTATGAGACTCCGGAGACGAGCGATGACAGCTACGTGCCCCCGAGCTCTCGCCGCGCTCGGAGCAGAGCTGCGGTGTCCGGCCGTCGCCGCCGCCGATCTGGATGGGGTTGCCGCCGGCCTCCCGTGGCCCACTGTTGATGATGGCATCCGCCACGGGTGGGTGTAGATAGGATCCCCCTTAGTTTTAGCTTTTGTTCCCTGCGAAGAGTCATGAAGTGCCCCATGGAGGCATGTAAGGGTCTGTAATGTCTTTTGTGCTTATCTTCCCTGTTATGAAAATTTGGTGAACGCATGTCCCATTAAGGCTCGGTACCCCCTTTCTTTCCTCGTGATAGCTTGTTGCTCTACGCTGACGGGTCCCAGTCCCCAGGCAGGATACAGCCGTCGCTGGTATGCCAGGTCGTGCGCCGTGGTCAAGGACAAGAGGTGTGCAGCCCGAGGTCCAGTAAGAGCCCCTGAGGTGCGATGCTCAGGAGGTCCCCCTTAGCGCCCAAGCGGCCATGGTAAGGCAAGAAAGGGAGTTGACGTGGCCGCAACGGGATTGCGGCAAGGTGTGAGTGACCATTAGGCCCAAACATTTAGCCGATCCAAGAGTGGGACTTATCTTGTTGACTTCATGGCGATTCCTGACGTTGCGCTAGGGCTGCGCCCCAACTTGTGCGGCATAGCTAGGCCGGCCGATACGAGTTTCCCTTCTCCCATCCTCTCCTTAGTGCTCTACGTCCTCAGGTCCCGGCCCTCGAGCGAGCTCAGCTGCCGCTGGTATTCTAGGTCGCGATGCTGTGGTCAAGGCCAGGGGGTGAGGGCTGGAGAGCCAGTAAGAGCTCCTGAGTCAAGATGTTCAGGACCCTGATACATCTCCAACATATCTATAATTTTTGATTGTTCCATGCTATTATATTATCTGTTTTGGATATTTATGGGCTTTATTATGCACTTTTATATTTTTTTTGGGACTAACCTATTGACCAAGAGCCCATTGCCCGTTTGTGTTTTTTCCCTTGTTTCAGTGTTTCGCAGAAAAGGAATATCAAACGGAGTCCAAACGGAATGAAACCTGCGGGAACGTGATTTTTGGAACGGAAGCAATCCAGGGGACTTAGAGTGCACGTCAGGGAATAAACGAGGAAGGCACAAGGCAGGGGGCGCGCCCTCCACTCTCGTGGGCTCCTTGTGGCTCCCCTGACGTACTTCTTTCACCTATATATACCAATATACCCTAAAAACTTCGGGGAACGGAATAGATCGGGAGTTCCGCCGCCGCAAGCCTCTGTAGCCACCAAAAACCAATCGGGACCCTGTTCCGGCACCCTGCCGGAGGGGGGATCCCTCACTGGTGGCCATCTTCATCATCCCGGCGCTCTCCATGACGAGGAGGGAGTAGTTCACCCTCGGGGCTGAGGGTATGTACCAGTAGCTATGTGTTTGATCTCTCTCTCTCGTGTTCTTGAGGTGATACGATCTTGATGTATTGCGAGCTTTGCTATTGTAGTTGGATCTTATGATGTTTCTCCCCCTCTACTCTCTTGTAAAGGATTGAGGTTTCCCTTTGAAGTTATCTTATCGGATTGAGTCTTTAAGGATTTGAGAACACTTGATGTATGTCTTGCCGTGCTTATCTGTGGTGACAATAGGATATCATGTGATCCACTTGATGTATGTTTTGGTGATCAACTTGCGGGTTCCGCCCATGAACCTATGCATAGGGGTTGGCACACGTTTTCGTCTTGACTCTCCGGTAGAAACTTTGGGGCACTCTTTGAGGTTCTATGTGTTGGTTGAATAGATGAATCTGAGATTGTCTGATGCATATCGTGTAATCATACCCACGGATACTTGAGGTGACATTGGAGTATCTAGGTGACATTAGGGTTTTGGTTGATGTGTGTCTTAAGGTGTTATTTTACTACGAACTCTAGGGCTGTCTGTGACACTTATAGGGATTGCCCAATGGATTGATCAGAAAGAATAACTTTGAGGTGGTTTCGTACCCTACCATAATCTCTTCGTTTGTTCTCTGCTATTAGTGACTTTGGTGTGACTCTTTGTTGCATGTTGAGGGATAGTTATATGATCCAATTATGTTATTATTGTTGAGAGAACTTGCACTAGTGAAAGTATGAACCCTAGGCCTTGTTTCCTAGCATTGCAATACCGTTTACGCTCACTTTTATCGCTTGCTACCTTGCTGTTTTTATATTTTCAGATTACAAAAACCTATATCTACCATCCATATTGCACTTGTATCACCATCTCTTCGCCGAACTAGTGCACCTATACAATTTACCATTGTATTGGGTGTGTTGGGGACACAAGAGACTCTTTGTTATTTGGTTGCAGGGTTGTTTGAGAGAGACCATCTTCATCCCACGCCTCCCACGGATTGATAAACCTTAGGTCATCCACTTGAGGGAAATTTGCTACAGTCCTACAAACCTCTGCACTTGGAGGCCCAACAACGTCTACAAGAAGAAGGTTGCGTAGTAGACATCAAGCAGTTTCTGGCGCCGTTGCTGGGGAGGCTAGGTAAGGGGCACTCACACCCCGTCAACTAAGCAGTTTCTGGCGGCGTTGCCGGGGAGGTGAGTGCTTGAAGGTATATCTTTAGATCTTGCAATCGAATCTTTTTGTTTCTTGTTTTATCACTAGTTTATATTATAAAAGAAAACTACAAAAAATGGAATTAAGGGTCCCTCATATGCTTCATCTTTTTAATATCTTTCGTGAAAATGATGGGAAGGAAAATTGTGCTCAAGTGCTAGAAGAAGAAATCTATAGATTGTTTGGCACTAAATCTTTGTATGATGAGCAAGATTGCAATGTTCTTAGTATGAATTCTATGAATATCCATGATGCTAATGATATGCAAAGCCACAAGCTTGGGGATGCTATATTTGATGAAGATGATATGTTTAGTCCCCCAAGTTTTGATGAGAATATTTATTATGATGAAAGCATGCCTCCTATCTATGATGATTATTGTGATGACACGTATGCTATAAAGAATAATGATAACCATGAAACTTGTCATCTTGATCTTAATTTTCAATCACATGATAGTTATTTTGTTGAGTTTGCTCCCACTACTATTGATGAGAACAAATTTGCTTACGTGGAGAGTAGCAAAATTTCTATGCAAGTAGATCATGAAAAGAATGCTTTAGGTGCTGGTTATATTGTTGAATTCATTCATGATGCTACTGAAAATTATTATGAGGGAGGAATATATGCTTGTAGGAATTGCAATAATATCAAGTTTCCTCTCTATGTGCTTAAAGTTTTGAAGTTATGCTTGTTTTGCCTTCCTATGCTAGTTGATTATTGTTCCCATAAGTTGTTTGCTCACAAAATCCCTATGCATAGGAAGTGGGTTAGACTTAATGTGCTAGTCATATTCTTCATGATGCTCTCTTTATGTTTCAATTCTTATGTCTTATGTGAGCATCATTGAAATGAGCATGCCTAGCTAAAAAGGCATTAAAGAAAAGCGCTTGTTGGGAGGCAACCCATTTTTTATTTTTGTTCTTTCTTTTTGGTTCTGTTTAGTAATAAATAATCCATCTAGCTTCTGTTTATATGTGGTTTTATGTTTTAATTAGTGTTTGTGCCAAGTAGAACCTTTGGGAAGACTTGGGTGAAGTCTTTATGATCATGCTGTAAAAAAACAGAACCTTTAGCGCTCACGAGATTAACTAAAACGTTTTACTGGAGAGTAATATTTAGTTGATTCTTTTTGCAGATGATCACTAGACAAATTCCTCAGGTCCACCAATTTAATTTAGAATTTTTGGAGTTCCAGAAGTTTGCGTTAGTTACAGATTACTACAGACTGTTCTGTTTTTGACAGATTCTGTTTTTCGTGTGTTGTTTGCTTATTTTGATGACTCTATGGCTAGTAAAATAGTTTATAAACCATAGAGAAGTTTAAATACAGTAGGTTTAACACCAATATAAATAAAGAATGATTTCATTACAGTACTTTGAAGTGGTGTTTTGTTTTCTTTCGCTAATGGAGCTTACGAGTTTTCTGTTAAGTTTTGTGTTGTGAAGTTTTCAAGTTTTGGGTAAAGATTCGACGGACTATGGAATAAGGAGTGGCAAGAGCCTAAGCTTGGGGATACCCAAGGCAACCAAGGTAATATTAAAGGATAACCAAGAGCCTAAGCTTGGGGATGCCCCGGAAGGCATCCCCTCTTTCGTCTTCGTTCATCGGTAACTTTACTTGGGGCTATATTTTTATTCACCACATGATATGTGTTTTGCTTGGAGCGTCATTTTATTTTCTTTTGTTTTTCTTGCTGTTTGAATAAAATACCAAGATCTGAAATCCTTAAATGTTAGAGAGTCTTCACATAGTTACATAATTATACAACTACTCATTGATCTTCACTCATATCTTTTGGAGTAGTTTGTTGTTTGCTCTAGTGCTTCACTTATATCTTTTAGAGCACAATGGTGGTTTTATTTTGAAGAATTAGATGAACTCATGCTTCACTTATATTATTTTGAGAGTCTTAAACAGCATGGTAATTTGCTTAATCCTAATATGCTATGTATTCAAGACTAGTAAAAACTTTCTTATGAGTGTGTTGAATACTAAGAGAAGTTTGATGCTTGATGGTTGTTTTGAGATACGGAGGTAGTGATATTAAAGTTGTGCTAGTTGAGTAGTTGTGAATTTGAGAAATACTTGTGTTGACGTTTGCAAGTCCCGTAGCATGCACGTATGGTAAACGTTATGTAACAAATTTGAAACATGAGGTGTTCTTTGATTGTCCTCCTTATGAGTGGCGGTCGGGGACGACCGATGGTCTTTTCCTACCAATCTATCCCCCTAGGAGCATGCGCGTAGTGCTTGGTTTTTGATGACTTGTAGATTTTTGCAATAAGTATGTGAGTTCTTTATGACTAATGTTGAGTCCATGGACTATACGCACTCTTACCCTTCCATCATTGCTAGCCTCTTCGGTACCGTGCATTGCCCTTTCTCACATTGAGAGTTGGTGCAAACTTCGCCGGTGCGTCCAAACCCCGTGATATGATACGCTCTTTCACACATAAACCTCCTTATATCTTCCTCAAAACAGCCACCATACCTACCTATTATGGCATTTCCATAGCCATTCTGAGATATATTGCCATGCAACTTTCCACCGTTTCGTTTATCATGACACATTCATCATTGTCATATTGCTTTGCATGATCATGTAGTTGACATAGTATTTGTGGCAAAGCCACCGTTCATAATTCTTTCATACATGTCACTCTTGGTTCGTTGCATATCCCGGTACACCGCCGGAGGCATTCATATAGAGTCATACTCTGTTCTAGTATCGAGTTGTAATCATTGAGTTGTAAATAAATAGAAGTGTGATGATCATCATCTTCTAGAGCATTGTCCCATAAAAAAAGAGAAAGGCCATAAAAAAAGAGAAGGCCTAAAAAAAGAGAGAGAAAAAGAGAGAAGGGACAATGTTACTATCCTTTTTACCACACTTGTGCTTCAAAGTAGCACCATAATCTTCATGATAGAGAGTCTCTTGTTTTGTCACTTTCATATACTAGTGGGAATTTTTTATTATAGAACTTGGCTTGTATATTCCAACAATGGGCCTCCTCAAGTGCCCTAGGTCTTTGTGAGCAAGCAAGTTGGATGCACACCCACTTAGTTTCTTTTGTTGAGCTTTCATATATTTATAGCTCTAGTGCATCCGTTGCATGGCTCACGCTCATCTATTGCGTGAAGGTTGAAAAAGTTTGAGATTACTAAAGTATGAAACAATTGCTTGGCTTGTCATCGGGGTTGTGCATGATGAGAGCATTCTTGTGTGACAAAAATGGAGCATGACTAAACTATATGATTTTGTAGGGATGAACTTTCTTTGGCCAAGTAGCATTACACATCAAAAATTCTGTTTTTATCATTTACCTACTCGAGGACGAGCAGGAATTAAGCTTGGGGATGCTGATACGTCTCCAACGTATCTATAAATTTTTATTGTTCCATGCTATTATATTATCTGTTTTGGATGTTTATGGGCTTTATTATGCACTTTTATATTTTTTTGGGACTAACCTATTGACCCAGAGCCCAGTGCCAGTTTCTGTTTTTTCCCTTGTTTCAGTGTTTCGCAGAAAAGGAATATCAAACGGAGTCCAAACGGAATGAAACCTGTGGGAACGTGATTTTTGGAACGGAAGCAATCCAGGGGACTTGGAGTGCATGTCAGGGAATAAACGCGGAAGGCACGAGGCATGGGGGCGCGCCCACCCCCCTGGGTGCGCCCTCCACCCTCGTGGGCCCCTCGTGGCTCCCCTGACGTGCTTCTTTCACCTATATATACCAATATACCCTAAAACCTTCGGGGAACAGAATATATCGCGAGTTCCGCCGCCGCAAGCCTCTGTAGCCACCAAAAACCAATCGGGACCCTGTTCCGGCACCCTGCCGGAGGGGGGATCCCTCACCGGTGGCCATCTTCATCATCCCGGCGCTCTCCATGACGAGGAGGGAGTAGTTCACCCTCGGGGCTGAGGGTATGTACCAGTAGCTATGTGTTTGATCTCTCTCTCTCTCTCTCGTTTTCTTGAGGTGATACGATCTTGATGTATCGCGAGCTTTGCTATTGTAGTTGGATTTTATGATGTTTCTCCCCCTCTACTCTTGGATTGAGTTTTCCCTTTGAAGTAATCTTATCGGATTGAGTCTTTAAGGATTTGAGAACACTTGATGTATGTCTTGCCGTGCTTATCTGTGGTGACAATGGGATATCACGTGATCCACTTGATGTATGTTTTGGTGATCAACTTACGGGTTCCACCCATGAACCTATGCATAGGGGTTGGCACACGTTTTCATCTTGACTCTCCAGTAGAAACTTTGGGGCACTCTTTGAGGTTTTATGTGTTGGTTGAATATATGAATCTGAGATTGTGTGACGCATATCGTATAATCATAGCCACGGATACTTGGGGTGACATTGGAGTATCTAGGTTACATTAGGGTTTTGGTTTATGTGTGTCTTAAGGTGTTATTTTACTACGAACTCTAGGGCTGTTTGTGACACTTATAGGAATAGCCCAATGGATTGATCGGAAAGAATAACTTTGAGGTGGTTTCGTACCCTACCATAATCTCTTCGTTTGTTCTCCGCTATTAGCGACTTTGGAGTGACTCTTTGTTGCATGTTGAGGGATAGTTATATGATCCAATTATGTTATTATTGTTGAGAGAACTTGCACTAGTGAAAATATGAACCCTAGGCCTTGTTTCCTAGCATTGCAATACCGTTTACGCTCACTTTTATCGCTTGCTACCTTGCTGTTTTTATATTTTCAGATTACAAAAACCTATATCTACCATCCATATTGCACTTGTATCACCATCTCTTCGCCGAACTAGTGCACCTATACAATTTACCATTGTATTGGGTGTGTTGGGGACACAAGAGACTCTCTGTTATTTGGTTGCAGGGTTGTTTGAGAGAGACCATCTTCATCCTACGCCTCTCATGGATTGATAAAACTTAGGTCATCCACTTGAGGGAAATTTGCTACTGTCCTACAAACCTTTGCACTTGGAGGCCCAACAACGTCTACAAGAAGAAGGTTGAGTAGTAGACATCAGACCCCCCCCTTTAACGCGCAAGCGAATTGCACGAGAGAAAAGGAGACTCGCGGTGCCGCCTGCTATCCTCCCCATGGGATCCCTGTGAACAGGCACAAGAAGAACATGGTTTGCCGTTATAGCTGCCAGCTCGCCGCTAGTTGCTCTGGATGAAGTGAAGGCAGTTAGGGCCTGGTGAGGTGACGTGCGCGGGGCGTGCCGCGAGCCAGAGCTCGACCGCTCAGATTTGTCGACGTGGCAGGGACGGACCCATGCACCAGCGTCGTGCCTGTGAGAAGGCCCTGTGGGAGGCGATGGTCGAGCAGGCGATAGCCGTAGGCAGGTTAAGCATGGAAAGCAGATCAACTTGGGTAAATGCAGGAAGATACATGCCACTGGGTCCGGCCCGAGCGGCTTGGGGATGATGCAGCCCGAGGGGCGCCCCCAGCAAGGTAAGCTAAAGACATAAGCAAAAGGGATACATGCCACTGGGACGGACCCATGTGGCCTGGGAATGATGCAGCCCGAGGGGCGCTCCCAGCTAAACGAGCTTGGAAGATGTCACCTGGTTCTGTAGACGAAGTAGAGTTGGTGCAGCTAAAGGCGTGCGTCGAAGGAATGACTCATCACGAGCCACCAGGGCCCTGAGCCTCGGGAGGCTCTGGGGGCTCGGGAGGTTCCCTGAAGACCATCTCCATCTCTTCCAGGACGGCATGGTACCTGGCCTCTTGAGCCGCCAGGACACGCCGCATGTTGCGCTGATAGGCTGACGCCACGCTCAGCAAGCCGAAGGGCATGCGAACGTAGCTGTGCGGCGGGCCCTCGCAACGGCCCACACGCGAAGGCCAGAAACGCTCCTGAGATGCGGCCCTGTTGAGCCCTGGGACGTCGATGCAGACACGCAGCCCAGCATCCTCGCCTGGATGGGGAGCTGCGCCTCGTGAGCGGCTGTCGCCACGCATGGCTCTTGCGTCTTGCAGCTCCTGAGTGGTCTTGGTGATGAACTCCTGAGTGGTGGGCACTCCTTGCCCTGTGCTCTCCTGAGGGACACGTGCCGCGAAGCACGCCTCCAAGCGGTGCCCAAGCGCCTCCCTCGTGAGGTTGGCAAGGTCTGAGGCCCTCCAGAAGAGAGCCCCCAAGCCCTGCCCGAGGAGGGCGTTGGGCGCGCCTTCCTATGCGATGGAGGGAGGCGCCCCTGGGACGGACGCTGATCCTGATGAGGCTCCTGCCGCGACGCCATCCTCCTGAGGTCCTGCGCGGCGCAGCTGCTTCTTCTTGGGGATGGCCTCCAAAGGGCCCTCACTTCTGCTGTCGGGATCGTTGATTGCTGCAGCTTGGAAGGCGCGCTTGAGGGAGCACACCGCGTCTCTCTCTCTTCACATGGGACCGTGATGATTCCTCCGCTTCCTGGCATCTTGAGGACGTTGTAGCCGTGATGGGTGACTGCCATGAACTTGGCCAGTGCCGGATACCCGAGGATGGCGTTGTACGACAGGCGGATGTGCGCGACGTCGAAGTCGATGAGCTCGGTGCGGTAGTTCTTGCGCTCTTCGAAAGTGACAGGTAGGCGGACCTGCCCTATGGGTGTGGTGGAACCGTCGGTCACCCCTGAGAAAGGCTTGGTAGGCTGGAGCTGTAGGCTGGAGCTGCTCATACGTCACTTGGAGGTTGTCGAACATGTCGACGGACAGGACGTTGAGCCCTGCGCCGCCGTCGATGAGGGTCTTGGTAACCTGCACATTGCTGATGACCGGGGAACACAACATCGGGAGGGCGCCGGCGGTGGCCGCGCACTTGAGCTGATCTGCCGAGTTGAAAGTGATGGCGCATTGGGACTACTTGAGCGGGTGCGTGGCCTCGAGCTTGGGGAGCACCGCGTTCACCTCGCGAGCGAACTATTTCAAGATGCGCTGAGAGGCTGGGTCCTGGGCGCCGCCTATGATGCAGGCAATTGCACGCGGCTCCTAGAAGCCCCCAGCCCACTCGTCCTGATGGTGGTCGTCGCTCCTTCTTGGTGGCAGCAGTGGGGGAAGACCGGCATTGCTTTGGGGGCGATCCTCACGAGGCTGGTCCCTCCAGGCCCCCTTGCGAGGATGGTCCTACCAGCGGTCCTCACGAGGCCTGTCACGCCAGTCTTGGCGCGGGCCACGGTCGTCCCAGCGTCCGCCTCCACGTCCTCCTCCACGGCCGTAGCCCCGGTCGCTGCGCTCGGGGCGTCGACCGAAGTGTCCTTCTCGTATGGCTCTGAGCTCTTGACAGTCACTGGTGTTGTGGGTGTTCAGGTTGTGGAAGGCGCTGAATGGTCGGCTATTCTTGGATGACTCGGGCTGATCTCTGCCTCGCATGGTGTCGGGCTCCGCTGCGAGCACTTCCGCTTCCTTGTGCTTCATGTCCTTGGCCTTGGCTTTCTTCTCCTCCGCTCCCGCAGCTGGCAGCTCGAGGAGGGAGAGGCACCCCTCCTCAGCTCTTGCGCACTTGGTCGCCAGGTTGAACAGCTCCTGAGATGTGCAGAGCTCCTCGTGGATAGCGAGCTCTTCCTTCATCTTGACGTCACGGATGCCGTCAGAGAACGCGGAGATGATGACCTCATCCGTGACCTTGGGGATCTTGAGGCGAGTGTTGTTGAAGCGCTGGATGTACTTCTGGAGGGTCTCTCCTGGTTGTTGCTTGATGCGGCACAGGTCACCCGCGGCAGGCGGGCGGTCGCGAGTGCCCTGGAAGTTGGCGACGAAGCGGTCGCGCATCTCGTCCCAGGAGGAGATCGAGCCGTGCTGCAGGTTCAGGAGCCAGGAGCGGGCTCCATCCTTGAGAGCCATGGGAAACCAGTTCGCCATGACTTTCTCATCGCCGTTGGCCGCTTCGATGCTCAGCTCGTAGAGCTGCAGGAACTCTGCGGGGTCGGCGGTGCCGTCGTAGCGAGGAGGCAGATCCGGCTTGAACTTGCCTGGCCAGGCGATGCTACGCAGCTCGGGGGTGAAGGTGCGCCAGCCAGCCGTGGTTGCTGGGGCCCGCTTCGGAGGTGGAACTTGGTCTTGATGAGGCACGCGCAGTGCCGCTGCGGGCAGTGCACGGTCTTGACGAGGCGGCGCGGGAAGCGCGGGTGCAGCTTCTCGCGGCCGCGGGATTTTTTGGCAGCTTCTCTCTTCGCGCGTGGGCGCCGGGCGTGGCGGATCACGCCGCGGGGCCGCGCGCCTTGGTGCCAAGGCACCGTCTTGGGGCAGAGGTGGTGGAGGCGCGCCATGAGCCTCGTCGCCCGTGGCTGGCTGAGGGTGGGGCAGAGAGAGGGACGGCGCCGGGGAGCCCCTGCAGCGCGGACGAGCTCGACGATGCGGTCGAGCCACTCCTCGTAGAGGTCGTCGACTGGTCGGTAGCGCAGGAGTTCATTTGCGGCGAGGAGTGCGGCCCGCGCCTCCATGGGAGCGCGGCCTGCATGAGACGAAGAACCGGCCGGGGTCAGCGATGGAGTGGCGGTGCGGCCGTCCTGCCGCACCGAAGGATGCAGCTAGAACGCTTGCTGCTTGTTCCCCGCCAGGGCCGATGGCAGCGTTGGCGGCGGGAGACGGAGAGCAACGAGGTGGCCCGCTGACGGGAGCTGTCTGAGCAACGCAGGCGGTGAGGGCAGCCCGGCGCTCAGCTCGAGCTCGGCGAGCGTCCGCCATGGAGACGACGGAGTGACGGATCGACTGATCGACTAGAGGGAAGCTACGGCGCACCCCTACCTGGCGCGCCAAATGTCGGACGTGGGGTTCCGGCAAACCCTTAAGGTTCGAACACTGGGGTGCGCGTGAAGTCTTTCCCTCCTACCGATCTACGCCCTAGCTCGCTAAGATCTCGCGGACGAACTCGACGAACTCGCAACATAGAAAGACACGAGATTTATACTGGTTTGGGCCACCGTTGTGGTGTAATACCCTACTCCAGTGTGGTGGTGGTGGATTGCCTCTTAGGCTGATGATGAACAGTATAGAGGGAAGAACAGCCTCCTGAGGTTGAGGTGTTCTTGTGCTTGGTGAACTTAGCGGGTGAGAGCTGGATGAACTGCTCGATGAATTTGCCCGATGCCCCCTACTGTGGTGGCTAGCTCTACTTATATAGGCCCTGGTCCTCTTCCCAAATATTGAGCCGGAAGGGAGCCAACAACGGCGGGCAAATTTGAAGGGGGACAGCTAGTACAAGCTATCCTGACAAAAGTGGTCTTCGCCTGCAAAAGGCTCTGGTGGTGACGCCGCCTTGGGCTCCACGATGACCTCCGTCTTGCCGTCCTCGTCTTGGTCTCGTTGCACCGATATAGCAACCTTTGCCTGATGCCTCGGTACTCATCGCCTGCGCTGGCTTCCTTAGCACCAAAGAGGAAACAAGGACGCCGCGCGCGCTGGCGCCCGCCTGGCGCCCGCCTGGTGTCGATCGTCATGGTTCACGTCACGAGAGCCTCGTGAGGTTCGCCCCGCCTTGATATCTCCGCTCCTCGTGAGCCTTCCTGACTAGGCCACTCCTGAGGAGATCTTGTGTCGTCCGCCTCGCGAGGCTTGGCCCCTCGCGAGGCTTGGCCCCTCGCGAGGTTCTTGGATGCCTTGTTGATGAAGATGGGCCGTACGGGCTGCTGGCTTAGCCACGCCGCGGGCCGCAGGCAGGCAAGTCTGGGGACCCCCGTTCCCAGAACGCCGACATACTACTTTTGTCAGGATAGCTTGTACTAGTTGTTCTCCTTCAAATTTGGCCGTTGTAGGATCCCTTCCCGCCTACATTTGGGAGGAGGACCTAGGCCACTATATATAGGACTTAGCCACCACCATAGGGAAGAGGGATCATTTCCACCCGAACCACCTCACCAGCTCATCGAGCTCAAGAACACCTCTCCTCGTGAGGCTGTTCATCCACTGTACTAGTTCATCCTCAGCCCCTCGAGGCAATCCACCACAAAGCTGGAGTAGGGTATTACACCGCAAGGTGGCCCGAACCAGGATAAACTGTGACACCCAAGTTTTTATTTGGATTTTTCAAAAGATTTTATTTGACTTGAAGGGAGTGATTTAAAAAAAATTCAAGAGAACTCTCACTCTCAAATATTTTTCTTTATGGCAAAAATTTTATTTGAATTCACCCAAGATCCTCCTTTGGTCTTGGAGGTTCTTGCTTTTCATTGGACTCAAGACAAAATGGTTTTCATTTGAGAAAATAACCTTTGAAATATTTTTGAGAATGCACTATGGCTTTTGGAAAGTCCTTTGCCACTTTCATCTATTCCTTCTTGCCATGGCATAAGTGCAAATCCTCTCTCCTAAACACTCCCTCACCTCTGGATCATGATTTACATCAAATCCAGCAAGTTGAACCTCCCCATGTATTTATTTTCCATTCAAATTTTATTCAAATATTTTCTGCCTTCTATTCTACCTCTTGGAGATTTACAAAGGAACTCCATTTTCTGTTTGGACTTTCACCACCAAACTTCTTTCCCCTCCTAGTCCTTTGAACCCTCAACCTAGAACCATGAAGATCCACTGGTCTCCAGTTCAAAATTTTCAAACTACATCAGCTGCAAGTTTGGACCAGATTTGCCAAATTTGGTGAAATTCATTCAAAACCTTCTCCAAAAATTCCAAGTAAATTCATGCAGCCCCTGGGTGCTTTGAGTGATCATCTCACCAAGTTACAGCTCCAAAAAAATTTACCTCTTTACCAAAACCTACTGTCGAACACCTGCAATGCTTGGTCACTGTCAAGTTTCAGTTAAGTTCAGACAACACTGCAGTGGCTGCTGTTGTTTTCTTCAGAGACGGGCATCGATCTCGCCAGTGCCATCGCGTCGCCTTGCTCCTCGTCCTCGCCCACTTGTTCCTGCACCGCACGAGTGCCTGGCATCTTGCGGGCGTCGGCGACAAGCAGCAGAAGGTGCGCCGCCCCGTGACCGACGCCGGCGGCGGCTTTGCGGACGCCAGCGGGAGACACGGCGCCGCCGACTCCACCCAGCGCCGCCCAAACCACCGGAGCCCGCCGCGTGGCCGTCCACTCCCCCGAATGCGCTGCCGCTCTCGTCGTGAACCCCAGGGCGCGGAGCGCGCTCTCTGCCGCCGTTGAGCCCGTGCGGTCACCTCACCGTGGGCAGACGCCATTACGCCAGGGCCAGCTCCGTTTAGCTGCAAAACGAGTCCCGTAACACACACTGATGCTGCTCGACCGCTCAAACCCCCTGCCAACCCACTGCTCCGCCGTAATCGCTCGCCGGAGATTCTCCGTTCACGGCCACCCCGTCGATCTGCCTATAAATAGAGGTCCCGAGCTGCAACTCGAGCACCCACCAGCCCTGCACTTCCTCTAGAGCACGCCTAGCCACTGGAAGAGCCCCGAGGAGGTCTCCTTCCTCGACTCCGGCCGCCGCGACCCGCCACGGGATCCAGCCCGATTCGCCCCCGTGTGTGCTCCACAGCCCCCATTCTCTTGCCAGTAGCTTCTCCTTGCATCACCCGTTCTGACCCGCGCCTCAATTCGTACTTTGCAGCCCTCCACCGGAGTTCCCCAACCTCACCCGAACCGCCGTCCGCCGGAGATAGTGTCGCCGTCGACGTGGTGCTCCCCGTTGGACGAGTCCACCACCCACCGACGCGGAAGAAGACACTGAAGCTCTTGGTACCCTCCGTTCCTCCTAACTCGCCGTGGTTCGACGCCGGCGTCCATCGCCGTCTTCGGGCGCCGGCGAGCTTTCAAACCTGACATGCGGGCCCCGCGTGTCAGCCTCTGTTTTATTTCCCCGAACCGTTTTCTGTTGGCGCCTTCGGGCAAAATACGTTTTCTCCTTGCGCTTGCGCATTCCCAGCCGAAGCGTTTTCTGTTTTCTCAGTTAAAACCCTGGAACTTTTCTGTTTCATTACAGAAAGGTCCCTGGACAGAAACCTTTATAACTTTTTAATGAAAAGGTATTTTTGAGTGATTCTTTTTCTGTCAATCTCCAAATTTTGTCTAGTTTTTTATGGGATTTATTTAAAAATATTTGGCAAAGTTTCTGTGCATGTGTTGGTTTTCACGTTAGTACCCCGTTTCGTGATTGCCGTAGGTTCCGGGAGAGGGGACGGAGCCACGAACTTCGCCGAGCTAGACTCCGACTTCTCTGAACCAGGCAAGCATGTTTGAACATTTGATATGGCAGATGTTTTGCATGTTCATGTGAAAGTTTGTGTGTGGCATATGAGTGTCGGTAAATATCTCATTGCTTGTAAGGCAACGACCCGGTTGTTCCGAAGTTGCGATGACCTCTGATGAGAGGTGGCCTAATCATGTAGTGACATGAAGGGCAGCAAGGTGGTACTGTTGTAGCATGCCAGCCTTGCGTCATCTGACTCTTTTCGACGTTAACGTGGTTGGAGCCATGTTATCGATCTTTCCCCGCAAGTTCCAAAGTTGCGATGACCTCTGATGAGAGGTGGCCTAATCATGTGGTGACATGAAGGGCAGCAGGGTGGTACTGTTGTAGCATGCTAGCCTTGTGTCATCCGACTCTTCCGACGTTAACATGGTTGGAGCCGTGTTATCGTCCCTTCCCCTTTCCATGCTACCACATGTCTCATTGCCAGGATACGGTTTAGTAAGTTGGTAACCTCTTTCCGTGTACACCCCAAACAGAGAGGCCGGGATGATGGTACCTTGGCCCAGGATTAAAGCCAGTCATTCGGTCAGGGGGCATGGGTGTTTCCGGTTGGGACCGAGAGGGGGGGCACCCCCTTATAGCGCGCGTATAGAAATTTGATCCCATGCTACGCGAGGTTGTAGCCTCCCCGACTCAGGGTTTTTCCTGAATGTTGCCGAGGGTGATCCCTGGCTTCGGATGGTTAAATTGGGTGTGTACTGGTTAGACGTGTTCCTTCCAGAACACCGTAGACGGAACTAGTCCCCGTGACTACTGAAATCCGTTGGCTGTGGTTAAGTACAAACTCTGCAGAGTCAATTCTTTCCAAATCATCGTATCCATGATCAGTAATGTAGACTTTATATCCAAATCTATCCGTGTGAAAACTTGCCCCCGGTGAACAAGCTCAAGTGGTAACTTCAATTTCATTGTTATCCCTGTGGATGGACTAACACTATATTTGTCTCGTGCATGTGATTAATTATACTCCCGAACTATTGTATTGTTGTGTTACAATATAAGCCCTTTATGTGATGTCGCGCAGACGTCCGACTGTGGCGTGTACTCGTTTCTCACTTTCGATATAAGCCCTTTATGTGATGTCGCTCAGACGTCCGACTGCGGCATGCACTGTCTTTACTTTCTGTTATAAGCCCTTTATGTGGTGTCGCCCCGACGCCCGACTGTGGCATTATTGTTCTGCATTTTCCGCTCGAGGAGTTTTTCAGACACTCGTTTGGCACCTGTATTATTATTCCGCATTTTCCGCTCGAGGAGTCTTTCAGACACTCGTTTGGCACCTGTATTTTTATTCCGCATTTTCCTCTCGAGGAGTCTTTCAGACACTCGTTTGGCACCTGTATTTCTATTCCGCATTTTCCTCTCGAGGAGTCTTTCAGACACTCGTTTGGCACCAGTATTATTATTCCGCATTTTCCGCTCGAGGAGTCTTTCAGACACTCGTTTGGCACCCGCATTACTATTCTGCAGTTTCCGCTCGAGGTGTCATTCAGACCCTCGCTTGGCACCCAGTATTTATTATCTCTATGTCTGATCGCACTGGTTAACTTATTCATGTGCTTCATGTTTGCATTTTTTATACCTTATGTCCGAACGGTCTTGCGAGTACTTTCATAGTACTCACCTGGCTTGTTGATTTGGCCAGATGTTGACGAAGGCGATCTCTTGGATGAAGAGTTTGATAGCGTGTCCGACGCCTAGAGGAGTCCCAGTCAGTCCTGCGCGATCCCGGATCTTGGTCACTTGTATCGTTTACGCTTCCGCCACCCGCAATAAGTCTTCTCGAGCCTCACTCCGACGCTCGAAGAGTTGTAGTATTCTGGAATCATGTCTCTCGCTTCGCGATGATATTTCCACCACCGTTTTTATCGTGAGTTAGTAGTTTGCCACCCTATCCGCCATATTGTTTTATCGGCGTGCATGTAATAAACTGTTGGGCAGTCTCTGCTCAACTTTGTATTATATTTAGTTCTCCTGGTATTCTTCTTCTGTGACCAATGTATTGTCTATCAGTGAGAAGGAATTCTTCCTCGCTGGTCCGTATCAGGGATTGGTTTCTCAATAACTATTTTATTGAAAAACCGGTCGTGACATAAACTGTTGTGTCCCTTGTCCCTGGGGTTCGTCGAGCTAGGTTGTGGGATCGTTGAGCAGGCAGGTAGGGAAGAGAGAGTTCTTCGCACGCACCCCAGAGTTCGAACCTCTCAAGGGTCTCCGGAACCCGGAATCTGACATTTGGCGCGCCAGGTAGGGGTGCGACGAAGCCTCCCTTCCGTTGCCCGACTCGCTGCGGTTCCACGATCTCCATGGCAGATGCTCGTCGAGTCCGTGCTAAGCGTCGAGCCGCTCTCGCCGCCCAGACGGCGCCCGTTGGCGGGCCTCCCCGTCGTTCTCCATCACCCGCTGCCAACGCCGCCACCAGCCGGGCGGGGCACGAGCAGCAAGCTTCGTCGCTCCACCCCTCTGTGCGGTGGGACGGACACACCGCCACCCCATCGCTGACTCTGGCTGGTTCATCATCTCACGCTCATCGCGGGCCGGCGGACGCACAGGCTGCACTGCTCATGGCGCGCGAGCTCCTACGCTACCGCCCCATCGACGACCTCTACGAAGACTGGCTGGACCGCATCGCCAAGCTAGTGAGCGTAGCTGGGGGCTCGCCTGCACCGTCCCTCTCGCTACCTCGCCCACCTCCCACCGCGGGCGACGTAGCCCATGGAGCGCCTCCACCACCTCCCAATCAAGACGTCGCCCTCGGACCAAGGCGCGTGGCTCCGAGGCATGACCCACTGCACAGGACACCCGCACGCGAAGAAGAAAGCTGCCAGGAGGTCCAGCGGCCGCAGGAAGGTGCTCCAGCGCTCCCTGCACCACCACGTCAAGACCGCGCGCCACCTGCGGTAGTGGCGCGTGAGTACCAAGACCAAGCTCCGCCTCCACGACCGGCTCCAGTGACCACCCCGAGATGCCGTACCTTCACTCCCGAGCTGCGCAGCGTCGTCTAGCCGGGGAAGTTCAAGCCCGACCTGCCTCCGCGCTAAGACGGCACCCCCGACCCTACCGAGTTCCTGCAGCTCTATGTGCTAAGCATCGAGGCGGCCAGCGGCGACGAGAAAGTCATGGCGAATTGGTTTTCCATGGCCCTCAAGGATGGCGCACGCTTGTGGCTCCTGAATCTGCCCGCGGGGTCGATCTCCTCCTGGGGTGAGATGCGCGAGCGTTTCGCCGCCAACTTCTAGGGCACGCGCGACCGCCCGCCTGCCACAGGTGACCTGCGGCGCATCAAGCAGCAGCCAGGGGAGACCCTGAAAAAGTACATCCAGCGCTTCAACAGCGTTCGCCTCAAGATCCCCAAGATTTCGGATGAGGCCATCATCTCGGCGTTTTCCGATGGCGTCCGTGATGTCAAGATGAAGGTGGAGCGTGCCATCCACGAGGACCTGTGTACGGCTCTAGAGATGTTCAACATGGCGACCAAGTGCGCGAGAGCTGAGGAAGCGCACCTCTCCCTCCTCGATCTCCCCGCGGCCGACCCAGAATACAAGAAGGCCAAGACCAAGGATGTGAAGTGCAAGGGGGCGGCCGTGCTCGCAGCAGAACCAGAGATGAAGCGCGGATGCGATCACCTAGAGTCATCCAAGAGCAGCCGTCCCTTCTGCGTCTTCCACAACATGCACAGCCACAACACCAATGACTGTCGAGAGCTCAGGGCCACACGCGATGGACGCCTCGGTCGACGCCCCGAGTGCAACGCTCGAGGCTATGGCCATGGAGGAGGTCGAAGTGGAGGACGCTGGACGACCGCGCCCCCCGCCAGGAGTGGCGCGACCAGCCTCGTGAGGACCGCTGGCAAGGCCGGCCTCGCGAGGGCGCCTGGAAAGATCAGCCTCGTGAGGACCGTCCTCAGGGTAATGCCGGCCTCCCTCCGCTGCCACCACCACTAAGAAGGAACGACTACTACCACCAGGACAAGGGGGCTGGGGGCTTCCAGGAACCTCGCGCCATCGCCTGCATCCTGGGTGGCGCTCAGGCCCCAGCCTCCCAGCGCATCTTCAAGCAGTTCGCTCGTTAGGTGAACGCATCCCTCTCTAGGCTCGAGGCCACACGTCCGCTCAGGTGGTCCAAGTACACCATCACCTTGAGCTCGTCCAACCAGCTCAAGTGCGCGGCGACTGCCGGCGCCCTCCCGATGCTTTGCTCGCCCGTCATCAGCAATGTCCTTGTCACCAAGACCCGCATCGATGGTGGTGCAGGGCTCAATGTTCTTTCCATCAAAACGTTCGACCGCCTCCAAGTGCCTTATGACCAGCTTCAGCCCACTAAGCCCTTCTCAGGGGTGAGCGACGGCTCCACCACCCCGAAAGGGCAGATCCGCCTCCCTGTCACCTTCGGCCAACGCGACAACTACCGCATCAAGCTCATCGACTTCGACGTCGCTCACATTCCCCTCCCATACAATGCCATCCTTGGATATCCGGCACTGGCCAAGTTCATGGCGGTGACCCACCACGGCTACAACGTCCTCAAGATGCCAGGGAACCGTGACATCATCACGATTGCCTGTGAGGAGACGGATGCGGTGTGCTCCCTCGAGCGCGCCTACCAGGCTGCGGCGATCGAAGACCCAGACAACGAAGGCGCCATCTACCATCCTGAGGCTGTCCCCAAGAAGAAGAAGAAGTTGCTCCGCCAAGAGCCTCAGGAGAGCGGTGTCTTCAGCCACACCACCTCAGGACCTGCGCCCACGGACGGGGCGCCTCCCTCTCTCGCATAGGAAGGCGCGCCTGACTCCCTCCTCAGGCTCGGCTCGGGGGCTCTCTTCTGGAGGGCCTCTGACTTAGCCAATGTCATGAGGGAGGCGCTCGGGCACCATGTGGAGTCATGCTTCATCGCACGCTTCCCTCACGAGGGCGCATGGCATGGGGTACCAGGTGCTCAGAAGTTCATCACCAAGGCGACCGAGGAGCTTCAAGAGGCAAGAGCCAAGCGGCGACCGCCGCCCACCACCTGGTGCAGCTCCTTGTCCTGCCGAGGACGACGAGCTGCGCGTCTGCATCAACATCCCAGGGCTCAATAGGGCTACATCCCAGGAACGCTTCTATCCTTCACGCATTGGTCGGTGTGAGGGTCCACCTCACAGCTATGTTCGCATGCCATTCGGCTTGCCGAATGCAGCTGTTACCTTCCAGCGTCGCTTGCGGAGCGTTCTGGCGGCTCAGGAGGCCAGGCACTAGGCGGTCCTAGCGGAGATGGTGACGGTTCTTCGCGAGCCCCCCGACCTCGAGAGCCTCCCGAGGTTTATGACCCAGGCGGCTCGTGAGGAGCGACCTCTTCAGCACGCGTCTTCAGCTGCTTCAACATCTCTCCGCAACGGTGCCAATTGACATTTTCCGGTTCATTCAGTTGGGGGCGCCCCTCGGACTGCATTATCACCAGATCGCATGGGCATGTCCCTGTGACATGTATCCTTTTGCATCTTTAATTTAATCTGTTGGGGGCGCCCCTCTGGCTGCATCATCCCCAGGCCGCATGGGTCCGTCCCTGCGACATGTATCGTTCTTGCATCTATCCGAACTAGCTTGCCTCCTCACATGAGTTACTTTATGATTATCACCTGCCAGTCCGGTACTTTGATGCCATGAACGTCGTACACCCTTGCAAACCCACCCACGACCGCCTCATGACTAAGGGCTGGCACGACATCTGTGCTTGGGTCCATCCCTACAGTGTCGCTAAATCCAAGAGGTTGAGCTCTGGCTCGCGGGCCAGCTCCTGTGTACGTCACCTCCCATGGTCCTTGGTGCTTGGTTATCGCATGAGCTAATCGCGGGCAGACGAGCTAGGGCGCGTGACTCGATGCCTCGCCACCATGGGAACCGCACGCCGGTTGTCTTTCTTCAGGATTTTTCGCATGAGAAGACTGGGCACGTCATCTGTGCTCGAGTCCGTCCTTGCAGTGTCGATAAACCCAATGACCGAGCTCTGTCTGGCGGGCCGGCCCCGTTCACGTCAGCTCCTGGGGTCATTGGTGTTTGGTCTTCTCATGTAAACACCTCAGGAGATTCATTCGGTGCAGGTTGTCTAACCATCTCGCAGGGCCACCATAGCTGTCAAGAATCAAATTCAGGCGCAACCCGCCTTGAGGTAGGGCCTCGTGAGTCCCGCGCTGGCTCACGAGTGCCCGAACACACCTCGTCTAGCCCTGTCGTGCAAGCCACATGTCAGGGCGGGGCTGTACAAGCCCCAGGGGCTCCACTCAGAGGGAGCCCCCACCCACGCACCAGTGGAAGCACCATGCTCCACGCTGGCAGTCGACACGGCCGAGGAGCGGCTATGCCCGTGCAAGTGCAGAAGTGCCATGCTCCACGCTGGTGATAAATAACTGGGGGCGGCCCCACGGCCACATCAACCTCAGGGAGCCACCAGGCTCAGTGTCCAGCCTCATCGCAACACTTTCCCTTCAGAAGAGTCGCACAAGGGGGCTGGGCACAGGGGCTACGCTCAGGTCACGCCTAGCGTATGCCACCCTAACAGGTCCCTCGGACCTGGTTGTCGCGCGCCCCTCCCGAGCGGGACCTCGGCAAGGACAGGTATGGAGGTCTATTCGTACGTCAAAGGGGACTCCTGAGCATCGCGACTAAGGAGCCTAACTGGTCACGTAGCCCCTCACCCCTTGGTCTCGTCCTGGTGATCCGGACGATCCAACGGCGGCTGAGGTATGCGCGGGGCCGGGCCCTGCCGACGCAGAATGCTAAGGCCCACTCTCGCATCTTCTTCCCGAAGGCTGTTTGTACGTCAAGGGGGACTCCTGAGCATCGCGACTCAGGAGCCTAACTGGTCACATAGCCCCTTCCTCATTGGTCTCGCCCTGGTGATCCGGACGACCCAACGGCGGCTGAGGTATGCGCGGGGCCGGGCCCTGCCGATGTAGAACATTAAAGCAAATGGGAAGCAAATCATGAAATCTTAGAAAATTATTATAAGAAACGTTGTCTCTTAAAAAGCGCAGGCACATAAAGTTTTAACGCCTCCACGAGGCACGGTGCATGTTGCAGGAAATAAAAATGGAGGGAAGCGCTGCCAGCAAGCCTCTTCAGCCTTGGGCGCTGCCGTCGCCCGCAAGGAGTGCCCTGTCGTCGACAGCATCGCCATCACCTGTAACATCGGCTGTGGCTGCGGGTTCGGCAGCGCCATCAGTCGGGGGCGCGGGGTCGATGGCGAGGAACTTCTGCAGCAGAGCCTCCACCTGGTCCTTCACGGCTTCGGCAGCGGCGGTGCAACGCTCCTCGTCCACAGGCTCAAGCAGGGCCCTGAAGTCGATGCTGGGGTGGCAAAGATGGAGGTGACTGAAGACGCGCATCATAGCCGAAGTAGAGAGTGCGCCGGCTTCCCCCTCCACCATAGGGTCAACTCCATCAACAACACCCTAGAGCGCCATGACAAGCTGGGGGAGCAGCTCAGCGGGGCCTTCCTCAGCAGTCACTGATACATCTCCAACGTATCTATAATTTTTGATTGTTCCATGCTATTATATTATCTGTTTTGGATGTTTAATGGGATTTCATATGCTCTTTTATATTATTTTTGGGACTAAACTATTAACCGAAGGCCCAGTGCAATTTGCTGCTTTTTTTGCCTATTTCAGTGTTTCACAGAAAAGGAATATCAAACGGAATCCAAACGGAACGAAACCTTCGCGAGGATCTTTCTTGGAACAAACGCAATCTAGGAGACTTGGAGTGGAAGTTACAGACGCAATGAGGCGGCCACGAGGCAGGAGGGCGCGCCCAGGGGGGTAGGCGCGCCCCACCCTCATGGGCCCCTCATAGCTCCACCGACCTACTTCTTTCGCCTATATATACTCTTATACCCTGAAAACATGCAGGGGAGCCACGAAACCATTTTTCCACCACCGCAACCTTCTGTACCCGTGAGATCCCATCTTGGGGCCTTTTCCGGCGATCTGTCGGAGGGGGATTCGATCATGGAGGGCTTCTACATCAACACCATAGACTCTCCGATGATGTGTGAGTAGTTTACCACAGACCTTCGGGTCCATTGTTATTAGCTAGATGGCTTCTTCTCTCTCTTTGGATCTCAATACAAAGTTCTCCTTGATGTTCTTGGGGATCTATTCGATGTAATACTCTTTTGCGGTGTGTTTGCCGAGATCCGATGAATTGTGGGTTTATGAACTTGATTATCTATGAATATTATTTGGTTCTTCTCTGAATTCTTATATGCATCATTTGATATCTTTGCAAGTCTCATCGAATTATCGGTTTAGTTTGGCCTACTAGATTGATCTTTCTTGCAATAGGAGGAGTGCTTAGCTTTGAGTTCAATCTCGCGGTGGTCGATCCCAGTGAGAGAAAGGGAAACGACATGTATTGTGTTGTTGCCATCGAGGATAAAAGGATGGGGTTTATATCATATTTCTTGAGTTTATCCCTCTACATCATGTGATCTTGCCTAATGCGTTACTCCGTTCTTATGAACTTAATACTCTATATGCATGCTGGATAGCGGTCGATGTGTGGAGTAATAGTAGTAGATGCAGAATCGTTTCAGTCTAGTTGACACAGACGTGATGCCTATATTCATGATCATTGCATTAGATATCATCATAACTATGCACTTTTCTATCAATTGCTCGGCAGTAATTTGTTCACCCACCGTAATACATGCTATCATGAGAGAAGCCACTAGTGAAACCTATGGCCCCCGGGTCTACTTTACATCATATAAGTTTCCAATTTACAATTCTAGTTTACTATTTATTTTGCAATCTTTATTTTCCAATCTATACAACAAAAATAACAAAAATATTTATCTTATTATCTTTATCAGATCTCACTTTTGCAAGTGGCCATGAAGGGATTGACAACCCCTTTATCGTGTTGGTTGCAAGGTGCTTGATTGTTTGTGCAGGTACTGGGCGACTTGCGTGTAGTATCCTACTGGATTGATACCTTGGTTCTCAAAAACTGAGGGAAATACTTACGCTACTTTGCTGCATCACCCTTTCCTCTTCAAGGGAAAACCAACGCATGCTCAAGAGGTAGCAAGAAGGATTTCTGGCGCCGTTGCCTGGGAGATCTACGCTCAAGTCAAGACATACCAAGTACCCATCACAAACTCTTATCTCTCACATTACATTATTTGCCATTCGCCTCTCGTTTTCCTCTCCCCCACTTCACCTTTGCCATTTTATTCGCCCTTTTTAGTTCATCTCTTTTCGCTTGCCTCTTGTGTGTTCATGTGTTAGATTGTTTATTACACCGTCACGGCCAGTCCTTCTATCATTGTTAGTACTCCCGATAATGAAGTTCTTAATTTTAAAAAAAAGTAGGGAGAAAATCTAAAATATGCTTGGTATAGAATTTGCAATGCTCAGAATAGATCTACTAGGAAGCAATCTACTTCCGTTCTTCTTCGCAATTTTTATGTAGGCATCACTCCTTGGAATATATATATTCTTGATACCATTACCGGAGGGAATTTCTTGGGTAGCCATACTTTTGATTCTTATAATGCTATGATAGATTTGTTAGGCCCATCACCTCTTTTGGTTAATGGAACTACTTTAACTTTGGAACATCTGATGCAAAGGCTTGATATAATTGAAAATAAAATTGCCACTGTAGAGTTGATCGAGAATTTGGATAAAAAGATCCACAACCAAATTACCCAATATGGATCTAAGGTGGGAGTTACTCTGAATTTTTTTAGAGAAAAGGAACCCCTAGTTAATGAAAAGATAGATCAAGATTCCACTAGAATTGATAAACTCGAGGATATTATTACCAACTTAGGGTATGCCTTTTCTGCTGTTAGAAATACCTCGAACCTTCCTCCTACCAAATTTGCCAAGTTTATGTATGTTCCTAAAAATAAGGGTGAATCTTCTAGTAAGGAGAATGAAGATCTCAAATCAATAAGTGTTCACCCCAACTTTTTCGCTATCATTAAGGAACCTTTTGCTAAAAATGAATTTATTGATTTCTTGCCTAAGAGTTTGATCATCAACAAAAAGAAAGAATTCCCTAAGGGTTATAGGTGTTCAATTGAAGAATTTCCTACCAATGATGACAATACCTTGATCTATTCTTGTTTTTATGCCTAGCTAGGGGTGTTAAACGATAGCGTTTGTTGGGAGGCAACCCAATTTTATTTTTTCCTTGCTTTTTGTTCCTGTTTAGTAATAAATAATTCATCTAGACTCTGTTTAGATGTGGTTTTATGTTTTAATTAGTGTTTGTGCCAAGTAGAACCTTTGGGAAGACTTGGCTGAAGTCTTTGCGATCTTGCTGTAAAAAAAAACAGAAACTTTAGCGCTCACGAGATTAGATGCCATTTTTTACTGGAGAGTGATTTTAGGTTGATTCTTTTTGCAGATGATTAACAGACAAATTACTCACGTCCAAAAATTTATTTTAGAATTTTGGAGTTCCAGAATTATACGTTTGATACAGATTACTACAGACTTTTCTATTTTTGACAGATTCTGTTTTCGTGTGTTGTTTGCTTATTTTGATGAATCTATGGCTAGTATCGGGGGGTATGAACCATAGAGAAGTTGGAATACAGTAGGTTTAACACCAATATAAATAAATAATGATTTCATTAAAGTACCTTAAGGTGGTGATTTGTTTTCTTATACTAACAGAGCTCATGAGATTTTCTGTTTGAGTTTTGTGTTGTGAAGTTTTCAAGTTTTTGGGTAAAGATTTGATGGATTATGGAACAAGGAGTGACAAGAGCCTAAGCTTCTGGATGCCCAAGTCACCCAGGGTAAAATTCAAGGCCAACCAAAAGCCTAAGCTTGGGGATGCCCCGGAAGGCATCCCCTCTTTCGTCTTCGTTTATCGGTAACTTTACTTGAGGCTATATTTTTATTCACCACATGATATGTGTTTTGCTTGGAGTGTCTTGTATGATTTGATTCTTTGCATTTTAGTTAACCACAATCGTCCTTGCTGTACACACCTTTTGGGAGAGGCACACATGAATCGAAATTTATTAGAATACTCTATGTGCTTCACTTATATCTTTTGAGCTAGATAAATTCTGCTCTAGTGCATCACTTATACCTTTTTAGAGCACGGTGGTGGTTTCATTTTATAGAAATTATTGATCTCTTATGCTTCACTTATATTATTTTGAGAGTCTTTTAGAACAGTATGGTAATTTGCTTTGGCTATAAAATTAGTCCTAATATGATGGGCATCCAAGATGGGTATAATAAAAACTTTCATATAGAGTGCATTGAATACTATGATAAGTTTGATACTTGATAGTTGTTTTGAGATATAAAGGTGGTAATGTTAGAGTCATGCTAGTTGGGTAATTGTGGGATTGAGAGATACTTGTGTCAAGGTTTGCAAGTCCTGTAGCATGCTCGTGTGGTAAACGTTGTGTGACAAATTTGAAGCATGGGGTGTTCTTTGATTGCTTTCCTTATGAGTGGTGGTCGGGGACGAGCGATGGTCTTTTACTACCAATCTATCCCTCTAGGAGCATGCGCATAGTGCTTATTTTTTATGACTTGTAGATTTTTGCAATAAGTATGTGAGTTCTTTATGACTAATGTTGAGTCCATGGATTATACGCACTCTCACCCTTCCATCGTTGCTAGCCTCTTCGGTACCGTGCATTGCCCTTTCTCACCTTGAGAGTTGGTGCAAACTTCGCTGGTGCAGCCAAACCCCGTGATATGATACGCTCTATCACACATAAGCCTCCTTATATCTTCCTCAAAACAGCCACCATACCTACCTATCATGGCATTTCCATAGCCATTCCAAGATATATGTCCATGCAACTTACCACCGTTCTGTTTATTATGACACGCTCCATCATTGTCATATTGCTTTGCATGATCATGTAGTTGACATCGTATGTGTGGCAAAGCCACCTTCATAATTCTTTCACACATGTCGCTCTTGATTCATTGCACATCCCGGTACACCGCTGGAGGCATTCACATAGAGTCTTATTTTGTTCTAAGTATTGAGTTGTAATTCTTGAGTTGTAAGTAAATAAAAGTGTGATGATTTTCATTATTAGTGCATTGTCCCATGTGAGGAAAGGATGATGGAGACTATGATTCCCCCACAAGTCGTGATGAGACTCCGGACGAAAAAACGAGGCCAAAGAATCCCGAATAAAAAAAAGAGGCCAAAGAAGCCCAAATAAAAAAAGAGGCCAAAGAAGCCCAAACAAAAAAATGAGAGAGAAAGAGAGAAGGGACAATGTTACTATCCTTTTTCCACACTTGTGCTTCAAAATAGCACCATGATCTTCATGATAGAGAGTCTCTTATTTTGTCACTTTCATATATTAGTGGGAATTTTTCATTATAGAACTTGGCTTGTATATTCCAATGATGGGCTTCCTCAAAATGCCCTAGGTCTTCGTGAGCATGCAAGTTGGATGCACACCCACTTAGTTTCTTTTGATGAGCTTTCATATATTTATAGCTCTAGTGCATCCATTGCATGGCAATCCCTACTCCTCGCATTGACATCAATTGATGGGCATCTCAATAGCCCGTTGATTAGCCGCGTCAATGTGAGACTTTATCCTTTTTTGTCTTCTCACATAACCCCCATCATCATAAGCTATTCCACCCATAGTGCTATGTCCATGGCTTGCGCTCATATATTGCGTAAAAGTTGAAAGAGTTTGAAAAGGCTAAGAATGAAACAATTGCTTGGCTTGTCATCGGGGTTGTGCATGATGGGAGCATTTTGTGCGACGATAATGATTTTGTAGGGATGAGCTTTCTTTGGCTATGTTATTTTGATAAGACATAATTGCTTGGTTAGCACGCTTGAAGTATTACTATTTTTATGTCAATATTTAAACTTTGTCTAGAATCTTTTGGATCTAAACATTCATGCCACAATAAAGAGAATTACATTGAAAATTATGTTAGGTAGCATTCTACATCAAAAATTCTGTTTTTATCATTTACCTACTCGAGGACGAGCAGGAATTAAGCTTGGGGATGCTTGATACGTCTCCAACGTATCTATAATTTTTGATTGTTCCATGCTATTATATTATCTGTTTTGGATGTTTAATGGGCTTTAATATGCTCTTTTATATTATTTTTGGGACTAACCTATTAACCGAAGGCCCGGTGCAATTTGCTGTTTTTTGCCTATTTCAGTGTTTCGCAGAAAAGGAATATCAAATGGAATCCAAACGGAACGAAACCTTCACGAGGATCTTTCTTGGAACAAACGCAATCGAGGAGACTTGGAGTGGAAGTCAGAGACGCAACGAGGCGGCCACGAGGTAGGAGGGCGCACCCAGGGGGTAGGCGCGCCCCCCACCCTCGTGGGCCCCTCGTAGCTCCACCGACCTACTTCTTTCGCCTATATATACTCTTATACCCTGAAAACATCCACGGGAGCCACGAAACCATTTTTCCACCGCCGCAACCTTCTGTACCCGTGAGATCCCATCTTGGGGCCTTTTCCGGCAATCTGCCGGAGGGGTATTCGATCACGGAGGGCTTCTACGTCAACACCATAGCCTCTCCGATGATGTGTGAGTAGTTTACCTATGAATATTATTTGGTTCTTCTATGAATTCTTATATGCATGATTTGATATCTTTGCAAGTCTCTTCGAATTATCGATTTAGTTTGGCCTACTAGATTGATCTTTCTTGCAATAGGAGAAGTGCTTAGCTTTGAGTTCAATCTTGCGGTGGTCGATCCGAGTGACAGAAAGGGAAACGACACATATTGTATTGTTTCCATCGAAGATAAAAAGATGGGGTTTATATCATATTGCTTGAGTTTATCCCTCTACATCATGTCATCTTGCCTAATGCGTTACTCCGTTCTTATGAACTTAATACTCTAGATGCATGCTGGATAGCGGTCGATGTGTGGAGTAATAGTAGTAGATGCAGAATCGTTTTGGTCTACTTGACACGGACGTGATGCCTATATTCATGATCATTGCCTTAGATATCATCATAACTATGCACTTTTCTATCAATTGCTTGGCAGTAATTTGTTCACCCACCATAATACATGCTATCATGAGAGAAGCCACTAGTGAAACTTATGGCCCCCGGGTCTACTTTACATCATATAAGTTTCCAATTTACAATTCTAGTTTACTATTTATTTTGCAATCTTTATTTTCCAATCTATACAACAAAAATACCAAAAATATTTATCTTATTATCTTTATCAGATCTCACTTTTGCAAGTGGCCGTGAAGGGATTGACAACCCCTTTATCGCGTTGGTTGCAAGGTTCTTGATTGTTTGTGCAGGTACTAGGCGACTTGCATGTAGTCTCCTACTGGATTGATACCTTGCTTCTCAAAAACTGAGGGAAATACTTACGCTACTTTGATGCATCACCCTTTCCTCTTCAAGGGAAAATCAACGCATGCTCAAGAGGTAGCAGTCACCAACGGCTCCTTCAACCCCCTCCCGTAGAGTTCCTCTAGCGCCTTGCGGGACCTGTCCTCAAGAGAATCGAAGGCGGCACGATCTTTGGCAAGAACCTCCGCCTTGGCCTCTAGCCGGGCCTTCTCCGCCTCCAGCTCCTCCTTCAGCTTCTCCATGCGGCCGCGCTCTATGGCCTGCTCTCGCGCCGATTGCTTCAGCTCGGTGTCACGACCGGCGACCGCGTCTTCCCGAGCCTTCAGCTTCTCCTCACGCGCCTCGTGCTGACGGGCCTTGACGGCACGCTCGTTGGGCAGGGTCTCCAGCTCGGCCTCTGCCACCCGGCAACGCTCCTGGTAGCCTCAGCATCCTTGAACGCCACATCACGGGCGGCCATAGCTAGGCCGGCAGCCTGTTTACCCTCCTCGGAGGCCGCTATGGTCTGGCTCCAAGTCGCCCTGACGGACGCATCAGATCATACCCATCCTGAGACCAACTGCAGGCGGCCTGACGCCAGGCGACAATCGGCACCTTGAAGATCGCCGCAAAGCTGGGTCAGCACGGAAAAGGCCTCCTCCAAAGCGCCAGGTGAAGCAGAAGAACCACGGCCCAGCGGCGTGATGGAAGGGGGAGGAGGTAGCACCGGCGCCAGGGTCAGCAAGTTAGCAGCAGCAGAGAGGGCCGGGGGCTCCTAAGCCTTCGGTACCTCAGCAGGCGAGCTGAGGGCGGGCGCCTCCGGAGTCAGCTTGATTATAGAGACCACTTCCTCCCGAGGCTGGGCCTCCGAGTCTCGTGAAGATAACCCTGCCACAGAAGCGCGAGGGTCATCACCGTCCTTCTGTGTCGGGGGTGGTGTGGCCGCAGCAGGCTGCTGAGCTATGGGGACCACAACCGTCTCCTTCTTCTTCTTCACCACCGGTGCCGGCCTAGCCATACCAAAGGGAGGCATCAAGATACTACAACAGGAGCAAAGAAGGAAGATTAGGGCAGAGCACTTACTGATCCACGGCGGCGTAATCCCTCACCCTCTTCAGAAACGCCATGCCCGTGGTCTTCGCTGGCTGGGGCACAGGCGCGCGAGCCCCGGGGGCAGGCAAGGGCGCGACGCCCGGGGTCTGCGGCAGTGCCGGCCGGCGATGAATCAGAGGCGCCGCCTCGGGAGATTAGCGTCGACTGGCTCTTCTTCGGGACCCCCGGCTTCAGCTTCTTCGGGGGGGGCGGGTGCCCCTGGATTTCGTGGTGACCCCGGCGGAGTGCAGGGGCTCCCGAGCCGGGTGCTCGCCGGCGTCGTCATCATCATCAGAAAGGACGAGGAGGAGGTCGGGTTGGCGCAGGGGGGGGAGGTTTCCCCCGCACCTTCCATAGTCTCCTCCAAGTCCAACCCCTCCTCCTCGTTGGACTCACCAGAATCCGCGGACACCGGGGAGCCCGGGGGACCGGTTGGGCGGATGTCCTGGACTAAGGGGTCCTCGGGCGTCCGGCCTGTTAGCCCTGGGCCGGACTGATGGGCTGTGAAGAACACGAATACCGAAGACTGCACCTGTGTCCGGATGGGACTCTCCTTGGCGTGGAAGGCAAGCTTGGCGACCAAATATGTAGATTCCTTTCTTTGTAACCGACCCTGTGTAACCCTAGATCCTCCCGGTGTCTATATAAACCGGAGGACTTAGTCCGGAGAGGAGATAATTCATTAGCATAGTCATACAGGCTAGGCTCTTAGGGTTTAGCCATTACGATCTCGTGGTAGATCAACTCTTGTAATACTCATATTCATCAAGATCAATCAAGCAGGAAGTAGGGTATTACCTCCATAGAGAGGGCCCGAACCTGGGTAAACATCGTGTCCCCTGTCTCCTGTTACCATCGACCTTAGACGCACAGTTCTGGACCCCCTACCCGAGATCCGCCGGTTTTGACACCGACATTGGTTCTTTCATTGAGAGTTCCACTGTGCCGTCCTTAAAAGGTTTGACGGCCCCTTCAATCGTCAATAATGACGTTGTCCAAGGAGAAACTTTCCTCCCCGGACAGATCTTCGTGTTCGGTGGCTTCGCACTACGGGCCAACTCGTTTGGCCATCTGGAGCAGATCGAGAGCTATGCCCCTGGCCATCAGGTCAGATTTGGGAGCTTGAACTATGTCGCGGACATCCGTGGAGATTTGATCTTCGCCAGATTCAAAACTGCGACAACTGCTCCTAATCACCCCGATGAACATGACCTAAATCCGTCATCAGACTGCATCCAGGAGATTGCTCCTGTAACTGCTCTGGCCATAGATCCAGAGCATACTGCGCCATCCAAGGACGGGAGGCTCAACCCCACCACGGAGGCCACAGATTCCCCGGCGTTGGAGCCGCACATAGACTTAATCTCTCACGATACCTGTGCTACCGAAACTCCGGACTCGTCTCCGGTCACAAGTTCTGAACCATGTGAGTCCGCTGACGCCGAACTTGATCGATTATCGATCTTCGAATTCAGTGCCGCAGACATCTTCCAGCATTCGCCCCTGGGCGATGTGCTAAATTCATTAAGAAATCTGTCCTTAGCGGGGGACCCACAACCGAATTATGTCCGGTTTGAACTGGAGGCTGATGACGGGGGAGAATTCTGCTCCCCACCCACCACCCACTTCATAGCCACTGTCGAGGACTTAACCGACGCACTTGATTACGGCTCAAGACATCAACGGTGTGGACGACGATGCCGATGAGGAGCAGGGCCAAAACCCACCGCTTATCGGACGCTGGACGGCCACTTCTTCGTATGACGTATACATGGTAGATACACCTAAAGAAACTAACAACGATGACAAAGAGGATCTAGTTGAGGACAAACCTCCTGAGACACAGCCCAGACACCGGCGTCAGCGGCGCCTCTCTAAGTCACGTCGTGCAAAAGACAACAACACCGGCATCGGAGAAAACAATACTCCGGACGATGCCGAAGACAATGAAGACCCTGTTGGGGCAATCTCCGAACGGGGTGAATGGTAACACGGGCACGTTAGCCATGACGAACAGGCCATACACGAAGACTCGGAGGACAGTAATTATCTTCCGCTCTCTGTGGAAGAGGAGAGCCTCGGCAACGAGGATTTCATCATGCCTGAGGAACCTCTCGAGCAGGAGCGCTTTAAACGCCGGCTAATAGCCACTGCAAGGAGCCTGAAAAAGAAGCAGTTGCAGCTTCAAGCTGACCAAGATCTGCTCAATGATAGATGGACCAAAATCCTGGCCGCCGAGGAATACGGCCTTAGTGGCCCAGCCAAAAATTACCCGAAGCGCAAATTGCTACCTCAGTTCGATGACGAGGCGCTGGAGCCCGTACCATCATCTCATAACGCGGCTGACCGACCGCCACGGGGTCGGGATAAAGTGGCAACTCAAGCCGAATGCCAGACCGCCCCACCTCGTCGTAAGGGCAGGAATAAAACAGCTTGGGGTTATACATATGACCTTCGGCAGGGCCTGGACAGTAGAGCAGGACATACAAGATCGATCTACGGATCGCGAGGACGTGCTTCGACACGCAACGATGGCCACCTATTAGGACGTGAAAAACCTAGCCACGCCCGGGCCGAAAACCGCAAACGGACTCCATCGGACGTGCGCCGCAGTGTGGCCCAGTATAGAGGCGCTGCACACCCTCTTTGCTTCACAGACGAAGTAATGGAGCACGAGTTCCCAGACGGGTTAAAGCCCATGAATATCGAATCATACGACGGAACAACTGATCCCGCGGTATGGATCGAGGACTTCCTCCTCCATATCCACATGGCCCGCGGTGACGACCTCCATGCCATCAAATACCTGCCATTAAAACTCAAAGGACCAGCTCGATACTGGTTAAACAGTCTGCCAGAAAACTGTATTGGCAGCTGGGAGGACTTGGAAGACGCCTTCCGCGACAACTTCCAAGGAACATATGTCCGGCCACCAGATGCCGATGACTTAGGTCACATTGTTCAGCAGCCCGGAGAGTCAGCCAGGAAGCTCTGGACTAGGTTCTTAGTTAAAAAGAACCAAGTCGTCGACTGTCCGAACGCGGAAGCCCTAGCGGCCTTCAAACACAACGTCCGGGACGAGTGGCTTGCCCGCCACCTCGGTCAAGAAAAACTAAAATCCATGTCAGCCCTTACCGCTCTGATGACCCGCTTTTGCGCGGGAGAAGACAGCTGGCTCGCTCGTAGAAGCAACAACGCCAGCGATCCGGGCACTTCCGAAGTCCGAGACGGCAATGACAAGCCACGACGCAGTAAACAGAAATGTCGCAATGATAATGAAAGAACGCGCGACACAGCGATAAACGCCGGATTCAGCGGTCCCAAACCCGGTCAACGGAAAAAGCCATTCAAGGCGAACATAGACGGACCATCCAATTTAGATAGGATATTGGATCGACCCTGCCAGATTCACGGCCACCCCGACAAACCAGCTAATCACACCAACAGAAGCTGTTGGGTCTTCAAGCAGGCCGGCAAGCTCAACGTCGAACACAAGGGGAGGAGGCCGCCCGGTGATAGCGACGACGAAGAGACTCACCAACAAAATACCGGGAGTCAGAAGCAATTTCCCTCCAAAGTAAAAACAGTGAACATGGTATACGACACACAACTCCGTAAGGGAGCAGGAGAAGCACTCCCTCTAGACTGAAGATTATACTGCGGCAACTTCAGTACAAAACGGTCTTATTAAACCACATACCTTGTCGGCCGTTAAGCCACCGGTCTCCATTCAACAGGATCGACCAATTCCGGAGTGGAAATAGCAGTTCGGCTACCGCCCCCCACCTCATATACCTGCGAAATTTGTATCGCGCATACATAACTACGCACTTAAGATACCATGGGCATCGGTGGAAGCACAATACGGACAAGACTGCAAGCATTTACGTAACATTTTTTCTCTAAATTACTCTTCTTTCTTCATTATCTCTTAAAAATAGGTGACACAAAGGACAAACATCTAACTGACTCTATCGGAGTTCGGATCCGTACACTCACCCAGGGGGCTACTTCTGTCAAGGAATCCCCTCGCCGAGGACAAGCAACGCAGACGTGCGACAGGAGGTCCAAAATAACTTTTTATAGACCGCACTCTTTATTTCGAGCCTGTAACATGCCTTTTTCCTCTTCGACCCCGGGCATGTCAAATAGCCGGGGTTGTGGTCTTTTTATCTATAAGGTAACCATTGGCTTATCACTCCGGTCCCAGTAAACATAATCCGCATTCATCAGTCGTTTCTTTTTCAAAAATGAATTTGGCTCCTATGGTTGTTTCTCACACATACCTCGGCATAACCTGCCAGGGGCTCGGTATGGGAACAAATGAGTTGCCGACAAAGTCCGAACAGCTTTATAGCGTACTTCGGCGTCACGAGTTTGGCCTTATATGCATCAGCTTCGAATCATGTCTTGGGTCAATGGTTGGGTTGCCCAGCTCCTGTGCTTGCTACCTTACGTTCCGCTCTATCGGCTAGGGTAGTAAAGGGAGAACTACTGCGATTGTGCTTCCGGTTCATCTGGTCAATCACCTCAGTAGAGAAAGCCGAAAACCGATTGTCATGATGCTGTGAGAGCTGGTCAACCACTTGATGACTTATAGGAATCTTTCGTGATTCCCTCTGTATTATACGAAGGACCTTTTTCTTCAGGTCATATATGTAACGCACCATATTGGAGTAAGCCGTACACATACCAGGGGCTATATCGTAGCCCCCCTATAAAACTCCTATGGCTAAGTGAAAGTGTTAACGCCCTATAGTCCGATTGCCTCGTTCACCGCATTGACACCTCCTTCACGGACCAAGACGTTGGGTCAAGAGTGCTCAGATGCTTTTACGAACACCCCCGTACTTCCTACGAGGGGGCTGAAGCCGATGACTGGAAAACTTTCATGTCATAAACAAACGGCCACACATGAGGAAAAAAAGACTTTTAGGCAAAACTAAAATATAGACTGATTATAAAAATTGTCTTTTACAATTCGGATACACTTCACTCGAATATTATGTCTTTCAAACATTGACCCTCTATCAAGCGGGCAACCTCTAGGACGTCCTCAAAATAATGCTCTGGTGCGTAATGGTCCTTGCCCTTGGGTGGACCCTTCGCCGCAACATCGATGGCCTTCACCTTGCCCCAGTATGTCTTGACACGGGCAAAGGCCATCCGTGCACCTTCAATGCACGCCGACCGCTTAACGGCGTCGATACGTGGCACCGCTTCTCCGTTGCATATCCCTCTTGCGCTTGGTAAAACTATGCCACATCGGAAGAGCTCTTCGGCAAGTCCAAAAACACGTCTGGAGAGCTCCACACTTGGTTAAGCTGAGCATAATTCGGATCACCGAACTTAGTCTATAATAAAAAGGGCTTACCAGCCGCAATCTTCCCAGCTTGCCGGATCTCCTCACGGGCCGCTCTAGATTCGGACCGCGTTTCTTTCGCCTCTCACAAGGCCTTGTCAAGATCAGCCGTCTTGGTTTTATTCTCCTTCTCGAGGAATTCAAAGTGGCCAGCGGCATTCTTTAGTTCGAGCGCCATCGCAGATATTTTCTCCTCGTCTTGGCGCCGAGCAGCCTGTTTGACCTTTAACTCGGCCGATGCCTTTTCGGCAGCCGCATTACTAAACCAGGCCTGCTCCTTTGCCCGGGCTAGCTCCGCCCGAAGAATCTCAACGGCGGCGGCACCATCTGCAGCCATGCATATACTAGTATGCAATTTTCAGCGTCACGCTTCTATTATTAACACGTATGTGTAATGACTGCTCCGAATACATACCTTGCGACTCGTCCAGAAGCCTATTGATTAACGCAATATCATCCCCTACCACATCAAGCTTCCGCTGCAGCTCGGCAACTTCTATAGTCCGGGCAGTCGTCAGGGGTGCACAGCCTGTGTTCCAATCAAACCCGATTATTCCCTGAGCATTTCTTTTTGATCCTCTGATCGCCTCCCATGGGAAGCCAACCCGAGTCTCAAGGGCTACTACCTATACACAGGTGCATGTTGCAAATAAAATATTGCTGAAAATATTACATCACAAACCTCGAAGGCTCTTAGCAGGCTCAGGAAGGCTTCATTCAATCCGCTCTTCGCGGACAGAATCTTCTCAACCACCGTACCCATTAAGGTACGCTGTTCCTCCGAGACAGATGCTTTTCGCAGCATGTCCCTCAACATATCCAGCGCCGCTGGTGTCACACCCAAGATGCGACCCTATCCTAAAGGAACTCGAAGGTCCCACCAAGGATAGAAGCGCATCTTGAAGACGCTTTTGCAAGGTGGATATCATTACATCAACATTACATAATAGATGGGGATACATACAAGGAATACAAATGCCGCAAGAATACATCAATACATCATACATAAGATCAACATCCGACTACGGATGAAACACAAATAGGAACTCAACGACATCCACCCTGCTAGCGCAGGCTGCCGACCTGGAACCTATCCCCTGATCGAAGAAGAAGCAGAAGAAGAAATCCAAAACAAGCAACATCGCTCTCGCGTCATGATCATCGCAAACCGGTACCTGCAACTGGTGTTGTAGTAATCTATGAGCCACGAGGACTCAGCAATCCCATTACCATGGGTATCAAGACTAGCAAAGCTTAATGGGTGTGGAAAGGATAAGTGGTGCGGTTGCAGCAGCAGCTAAGCAATGTATGGTGGCTAACTTACACAAATAAGAGCGAGAAGAGAAGCAATGGAACAGTCGTGAAACTAGCAATGATCAAGAAGTGATCCTGAACTCCTACTTAAGTCAAACATAACCCAGAAACCGTGTTCACTTCCCGGACTCCGCCGAGAAGAGACCATCACGACTACACATGCGGTTGATGCATTTTAGTTAAGGTCAAGTGTCAAGTTCTCTACAACCGGATATTAACAAATTCCCATCTGCCACATAACCGCGGGCACGGCTTTCGAAAGATAATACCCTGCAGGGGTGTCCCAACTTAGCCCATTATAAGCTCTCACGATCAACGAAGTATATTCCTTCTCCCGGGAAGACCCGATCAGTCTCGGAATCCCGGTTACAAGACATTTTGACAATGGTAAAACAAAACCAGCAAAGCCGCCCGAATGTGCCGACAAATCCTGATAGGAGCTGCACATATCTCGTTCTCAGGGCACACTGGATTGTCCAAGCTTCCGATAGGCAAGCCCAGAATTGCCCCTGGTGGCCACCGGCGACTGACAGGTTGGACCAGCACTCAGAGGAGCACTGGCCCGGGGGTTTAAAATAAAGGTGACCCTCGAGAGCGCGACTCCCAAGGGAAAAAGGCTAGGTGAGGCAAATGTAAAAACCAAGGTTGGGCCTTGCTGGAAGAGTTTTATTCAAAGCGAACTGTCAAGGGGGTCCCATAAATCACCCAACCGCGTAAGGGACACAAAATCAAGGAACATAACACCGGTATGACAGAAACTAGGGCGGCAAGAGTGGAACAAAACACCAGGCATAAGGCCGAGCCTTCCACCCTTTACCAAGTATATAGATGCATTAATTAAATAAGAGAATATTGTGATATCCCAACAAAGTTCATGATATCCATGTTCCAACATGGAACAACCTTCATCTTCACCTGCAACTAACAACGCTATAAGAGAGGCTGAGCAAAGCGGTAACATAGCCAAGCAACGGTTTGCTAGGAAGGCTGAAAAGGTTAGATGCTGACATGACAATTTGGGAGGCTTGAAGAGCAAGTGATAGGTAGCGCAGCATAGCGATAGAACGAAGCAACTAGCATAGCAATGATAGTAATGAGATCCAAGGTGACGGTCATCTTGCCTGGAATCCCGCTAGGAAGAAGAACGAGTCCATGAAGAAGATGAAGCCACGAAGACGAACGAATCCTCACGATCGCAACGACAGGGGAACTATCGAGAAGAAGCACACAACATGGTAAACACACCACACACGAACAAGGCGTGATGCTCAACCAAGTATGATGCATGACAAGGCTACATGAAGCTACTCATGGCAAGAGATGATACATACAAGAGCAACACATCAAAGCAAGTTTAAATGAGGCCGGAAACAACATATAACAATTCCGGTAAGTCCTCATATCCAAATTTCGAAATTGGTCCAGATCTGAATAAACCTTATGTTCAAGTTGTTAAATAGCAAGTTAAGATGCACCAAAACAATCTACACGAAATTCTAGTCAAGTTACATATAAAGTTCATGATTCGGAGCTACGGTCTAGAAGATATGAGCAAAACAAGTTAAACATGGCATTGATGCAAAATGCATTCAAACATCAAACAAACACACTCAAGGCATGGATGCAACATGATAAAATGAAGCTACATGCAAAACTAAGCAAGTTTCATATAGAGCACACTCAAAACAGAGCAACGGTGCAACACATACACTCCAAACAAGATATAGCAACAATCTGGCCAAAACAGCAACTAGGCATCTTGCAAGTATCAAAACAATATGGTACAGCAACTCAACATGAAAACAAAAGGCATGGACATGATTTACTGGTAAAGCAAAACAAAACATGAACACTGAGCTATCTCCAGAAATCAATAGAACATGCTCAAAAGGACATAGAAAGATAGCAAATAATAACAGATTCATAGACTTAGCAGAAAATCACTGGACATGACAGAAGTAACATCAGGTTGCAAAGTTTAGAGCTATCAAACAACATGCTACAGGAACTTATCATAGCAAACAAAGGCATGACATGAGTATACTAATTGCGTAGAACAAAAGTCCCTTACTGATCATGATCCAAAAAGGCACAGAAGATGTGATGGAACCCATGTAAACATAGCAAGTTTCATTAACATCTTCAGACTTGGCAGAAAAACAGAGCATGGCAGAAATAACGATAAGTAGGCTTGTTGGTGAGCTTGAACCACTCACCACAGAGCATTACATGGCATGACAAGGTAACCAGCAGTAAGATGGCACAAATACGAAGCTAAGGATGGCAATAGCATAGTCATAGGGTGCATGGATCACTATTAACAACCATGGCAAAATTGATTAACATGTAAACAATCTGCCAGGAACATTTTAGAGCAAAAGTAGAGCAAGATTAAGTCATGCTAGAGCACTCCATTATTGCAAACATGGGCATGGATAGATAGAGCATAACATGTATAACAAAACACCCTTAGTGAACTTCTCCAGATTATGCATAGAATGACTTGTAGAAGCAGGTTTACATGGCAACAAAATATAACACTCAGACTTTGCAGAAATCACTAAGTCAGAGAAATCAGCAACATCATGGAGGCTACTTTGCATGCTTGTGCTAGTCACCACAGAGCTCCTAAAAATACAAGACTAGCACCACTATAAATATGTCATGATGTAGTTCAAAACTCATGTAGATCTCATGCTCATAGGACGCACACACAAAATGCAACGAAAAAGACAATTCACCAAGTACTGTAAACAGACAGCAGTTAACATCATGTAGCACTCTTGCAACGGTGATTAGGACATCAAGATGACCTCAAACAATCATATCACAATGTAACGAAATGAAGAGCATCTCATGGAGAACATATCGATATATTGTATGCATGAATCAGAGCACCGAGCACGAAGTTATGGCATGATGAACAAGGCAACAAAATATGTGAAAACTGGGACTTAGAGAAAAATCTACCTCGTGAAAAACGGGACGATGGGAAGCGGGACGGCGCGGTACAGGACGGGGACGAGGGCGTTTGGATCGGGGAGTGGTGGATCTCGTCCACTCCCCGGATCCGGCTCCGATGGGAACTCCGGCGATGAACGGCGGCGCGGTGGCGGGTCCGGCGAGGTGGAGCTGACGAGGAAGGAGACGGGCGGCGCGGCGAAGGGCGATGCCGGCGGGAGGCGCGGAAGCCGAGGCGGCATACGGCGAGGCTGGCGGCGGGGTTTCCGGCGCGCGGGGTTGGCGGGGAGCCCGGGCGGCGGAGGCGCGGGCGCCATGGCGGCGGACGGTGGACGGCGAACGGCGGGGATCGACGGAGGCGGTGCGGAGCTCGGGGTCCAGCGCGGGTGAGCGGCCGCGGAGGACGGGCCCGGCGCGGCCCGGCGCGGCCCGGTTCGGCCCGGGGCGGGCCGGATCTGGGCCCCGGGTGGCGCGGTGGAGGAGGGCGCTGGCGGCGCTGACGTGGCGCGACGCGAGTGGAGGGGAGCGGCGGCTGGCGGCGGCGCGCCCAATGGTGACGCGCCAAGTGGCGGCGGGGCAGCAGGCAGGCGCGGAAAACGAGGCGCCGGCGGCTGGGAGGTTAAGGGAGGAGGCTAGGGGTAGGTTTAGCCCGAAAATGGACGTGGGGTGTCCATTTATAGGTAGGAGGGGCTAGGTTAGGGAAAATTGGGGGCTTTCGAAGCCCTCCGATCGCGATCCGATGGATTCGATCGAGGGGGAGGTTAGGCAGGTCTAGGAGAGGTTGGTGGGCTGTGAAGAGATGGCTTGGGCTGAGGGGAGGGAAGAGAAGTGCAGCCCGGCGGCAGTTTCGGAGAGCGAAACGTCTGACGAAGGTACCGGCAGCGGTACCGCTATGTGTTTAACGGTTGGGCAGTCAAACGGACTCCGAATGCGACGAAACTTGACAGGCGGTCTACCTACTCTATAACAAGACTGCACGCCAACTTTCACCCCATTCCGAGAACATTTTTATGCCACTTATAAAATAATATTCGGGGGTGCCGCGGGCGCGTGCGAGTGTGGTTTGGCTCAGAACGGACAACGGAGAGAACCGGGAGGACCCGAACGGATGCAAGTTTTGAAAAACATGCAGATGCAATGCAGCTGATGACATGGCAAAATGCAACACGCAAGCAAATGACATGGCAAGGACGGCGAATAACTGGCAGACACCTGGCGCATCGGATCCGGGGCGTTACAGCTGGGTCTCCAGAAGCCGCTGTAGGAGCACGATCATCCTTTCAAGGAACCTGTTCACTCATCTCCAGAATCATCGCTGGTTGAAAACCGGATAGTCCGGGGCCCTCATTGTTGGCCCTCGAATCCCGGATGATCGGAGGCTCAGCTTCGGGTACTGCCTCCTTCATCCCTCACGCCGCTTGTCGATCAAGAAAAACCCTCCGAGACGACACTTCGGAGTCGTACGCCTTATTGGGCGAGGAGGCCGGGGGAGGCGTCTCGCTTTCCATCATCTCTAGGAGAAGATCCCCCGAAGAAGAGGATCGCTTAGGAACACTCTGCGCTGAACTGTTAAGACACACGTGAATATTACGTGTCACTTCGATAACAGGAAAGGAACGAGATGTTAATAAAGCACCCCAGATTTACTTACGATTTGGTCGAAGGCCTGTCCTCACGACGGAGCTGTTCAACAGCGTCGCCTTCCAATCCTGAGCCGCCCGACGATGGCATCTTGCCCCTCTTGGGAGTCAGTTCCTCCCAACCTTCGGAGGCGGCCCTTTTCTTCCTGTATGGAGAAGGGATGCTTGCATCTCCTTCGCCTTTGTCTTCAGGCGAGGAAATGTCGATTTCCCGGGACTCGGTGTCGAATTTACCTCCGGAACGAAGGCCATCCCTGGTCTCCCCACTCTCCGCCGGTGCCTGATACGTTGCCGGTGCCAGCATCCTTGCTAGCACGGGGTCCGCTGAGTCTTCGGGAAGAGGGGCCGGACACCTAATCCGTTCCGCTTTCTTTATCCAGCCCTGGAAAGAGATGGTTTGCTCGGTATCTTACCGCAGGATACCTGATTATGAGGTGTTCGGCGGACGGGTACTTACTGTGGTATCCAGATGGTTACAGTCAAGGCCGATGTCTTCGGTAGTATCCGGCCAGTGCTTTCGTTTCCCGAAGAATAATTTCCACATCCCGTTGTAGGTAGTGCCAAAGAAGTGTTGAAGTGTCCGTGGCCCTTCGGGATTAAACTCCCACATGCGGAGAGGTCACCTATGGCACGGCAGGGTCCGACGAACCAACATTACTTGAATAACGTTGATGAGATCAATGTCCCGCTCGAGGAGGCTCCGGATGCGGCTCTGCAGAGTCTGCACCTCACCAACTGATCCCCACTCCAATCCCTTATTAATCCATGATGCGAGCTGGATCGGAGGGCTGGGTCGAAATGCAGGCGTAGCCGCCCACTTGGAACCACGGGGCTCGGTGATATAGAATCACTCCCGCTGCCATAAGTCGGAAGATTCTATGGAGGATCCTTTTAGCCAAAGAGCGTTATTAAGCTTGCTCACTGTGGCACCACCGCACTCCGCCTGCTTCCCCTCTATCACCTGCGGCTTCACATTGAAGGTCTTGAGCCATAAGCCAGAGTGTGGAGGGATCCGAAGGAAGGCCTCACACGTGACGATGAACGCCGAGATGAGAAGAACAGAGTTCGGGGGCAGATCGTGAAAATCGCGCCCGTAATAGAACATGAGCGCACAGACAAAGGGATTAAGGGCGAATCCTAACCCTCGGAGGAAGTGGGAGATAAACACGACCCTCTTGCCGGATCTGGGGGTAGGCATAACCTGCCCTTCAGCAGGGAGCCGATGGAGGATTTCTGCGGTCAGATATCTTGCCGCCCTAAGCTTCGCAATATGCTCTTCTATAACAGAAGAAGCTACCCAGCGGCCTTGGAGGCTGGATCCGGACATGACTGAGGATCGTGGTGATCGAAACTTGGGTGTTAGAACTCGAGGTAGCCAAGGCTGAGGAAGAAGCAAGCGTGGAAGAGAGAGACGGGTCTGCACCCCTTTATAAAGGTTGTATCGAACGCCTCCTCCCGGGCCTTAAAACTTGCCTATTCCCAAGGAGTTGTACCCAAGAGACGGTTGGGTTACCCACGTCTGTGTTGATAAGAATCCCTTGATAAGGGGACACGATCTCAGCTTGGACAAGACGTGCCAATAAAGTCGCGCCTCGAAACCCGGGGCTAACAATGGGTTTAAAATAATGTCCCGACGGTGACGTAGCGTCGTGCTATGAACAATTGTCGGTGGATTGGATTTATAAATTATTGTGCCCTCTGTGGAAATATACAAAACTTATGTTACAGGTCCGGACACGTTCAATACGTCCAAAGACTATCTTGGAGTTCGGAAGGAGGGACCTGCCTTGCAATGACGAAGACAGATCTACGCGTCGGATACCTTGTCATTGAAGCCAGGTTGAGGGGCTACTGAGGGAGTCCTGGACTAAGGGGTCCTCGGGCGTCCGGCCTGTTAGCCCTGGGCCAGACTGATGGGCTGTGAAGAACACGAAGACCGAAGACTGCACCCGTGTCCGGATGGGACTCTCCTTGGCGTGGAAGGCAAGCTTGGCGACCAAATATGTAGATTCCTTTCTTTGTAACCGACCCTGTGTAACCCTAGATCCTGCCGGTGGCTATATAAACCGGAGGACTTAGTCCGGCGAGGAGATAATTCATTACCATAGTCATAAAGGCTAGGCTCTTAGGGTTTAGCCATTATGATCTCGTGGTAGATCAACTCTTGTAATACTCATATTCATCAAGATCAATCAAGCAGGAAGTAGGGTCTAACCTACATAGAGAGGGCCCAAACCTAGGTAAACATCGTGCCCCCTATCTCCTGTTACCATCGACCTTAGACACACAGTTCGGGACCCCCTACCCGAGATCTGCTGGTTTTGACACCAACAGTGGGTGCCAGCGGTACGAGCCCGTGTTTTTTGAAGACAAGCATAGCGGCGGCAATCTTCGCCCCGTCCGGGCGACGGTATAGCAGAAGATGAGTATCTGGCGGGCAACCCTGGTCCTTCCCGACCAAGAGGCGCAGGGCCTTGTCTAGCTCCTCACCGGGCAAGGCGTCCTGGTGCAGACGGAGGTCGCCTCCCTCGTCCATGAGCTTCCACAAGGGGCGCGAGCGCGCCTCGAGTGAAGCCAGGCACTGCGTCAGGAACTCCTTGACAATCATGGCCCCCGTCAGCTTCTCCGCCTTCAGCTCGTCTGGCTTCAGGTCGGCCACCATCCTCTCCATCATCTGCTCCGCCCGGGGATCAATGAGCTTCGCGCTATTCCATCCCTTGTGAGGCGCTGGCATCCCAGTCGGCAACACCAGCCAAGGGTAGGAGCGCTTGGCGTCCATGAAGATCCACTTATTCCTGAAGTCCCCCACCTTCTTCCCGGCTCGCGAGATCGCGTTGCCTCCGTTGGCCGCAACGAAGTTTGCGCACCCCGAGCACTGGCCCTCCTTGACCCGGAGGTAGAAGAAATGGCGGAGCAGCGCCACGGATGGCATCACCCCCATGAATGCCTTGCAGTAAAAGGCAAAGATTGACAGGAGGAGGATGGAGTTGGGATGAAGATGGAGGGCGTGGAGATTGCAATGGCGAAGGACGGCATAGAAGAAGCCGGAGAAGGGGGGACCAGCCCCGCGAAGACATTGTGCAAGAAGAAGGGATACAAGGTACCGCCCAAGGTCTCTGGCCTGGCGGAGCCGGCCCAAAGCGCAGTCTCTGCCCCCTCGTTGCTGTAGCCCGCGGTCACTAGGAGCACGGCGGCGAGGTTCTTCTCCGAGACCATGGACGCGCTCAGGGCAGGCTCGAACCAGGAGGGCGAGCGCACGGCCTTCACCTTGTTGGTGGCCATCGGTTGCGGGCTCGGCGAAGAGTTTCGGTGGATCTGGAGTCTCTCTGGGCGAGAAGGAGAAGGGGATCTGGAGCAAGACGAAGGAAGAGCAATGAAAGCCCTGTGGCGGGTGCCAGCCTTTTTGTTAGGCAAGGGCAGTTGCCGAGGCAGCTTGGGGAAGCGGAGGTGCCTACGTCCCATCAATCGCCATGCGTCGACCAAGGCCATAGGCGGTTAGGGCCCGTGGCGCACCGCACTTTCCCTTTGGCTTCGCCTTGAAGCCAAGTTCGAGCACGCCTTGGGCCCGGGGGCTACTGTCGGCGTACAGGGAACGGGGGTGCCCAGACTTGCCTGCCTATGGCCCACGGCGTGGCTCCGTCAATGGCCCGGTACGGTTCGGCTTCAGCAACAACAACTCAAAACCCTCGCGAGGGGCCAAGCCTCGCGAGGCGGACGACACCAAGACCTCCCTGGGGGGCGGCCTCACTAGGCTGGCTCCTGAGGAGCGGAGATATCTATGCAAGGTGCGCCTCGCGAGGTTCGTATGACGTGAGCCATGACGACCAAGGCCAGGAGGGCTCCAACGGGCACAGTGTACTAGTTTCCTCTTTGGTGCTAAGGGGGCAAGTGCAGGCGTGGAGTCCCGAGGAAGCAAGCAAAGGTTTCCATATCGATGCAACAAGACCAAGACTGCCAGGGCAACAGGATGGAGGTCATCACGGAGCCCACCGCGGCGTCACCACCAGGCCTTTTGCAGGCAAAGACTACTTTTGTCAGGATAGCTTGTACTAGTTGTTCCCCTTCAAATTTGGCCATTGTAGGATCCCTTCCCGCCTACATTTGGGAGGTGGACCAAGGCCACTATATATAGGACTTAGCCACCACCATAGGGAAGAGGGATCAATTCCACCCGAACCACCTCACCAGCTCATCGAGATCAAGAACAACTCTCCTCCTGAGGTTGTTGATCCATTGTACTAGTTCATCCTCAGCCCCTCGAGGCAATCCACCACAAAGCTGGAGTAGGGTATTACACCGCAAGGTGGCCTGAACCAGGATAAACTGTTGTGTCCCTTGTCCCTTAGGTTCGTCGAGCTAGGCTGTGGGATCATTGAGCAAGCAGGTAGGGAAGAGAGAGTTCTTTGCACGCACCCCAGAGTTTGAACTTCTCAAGGGTCTGCGGAACTCGGAACCGACACCCACCACTACAATCAACCCCCCTTTAGCTCGTGTTTCCCCGGATACGCGGGAAAATCCTATCACCCCCATTACGAACTTACCAACCAGCACCCTCCTCCGTCTCCTTCACTTCCTTCCTTCGAGTGTCGGCAAGCAAATCCCAGCTCCTACACCCAGTGGCAGAGCCAGCAGAATGCCAACTCATCAGACATGGCCAATTTCCCCTTTGCCAAACCCCGTTCTTGACAAGAGATCATAAGCAATCGATGTTGTAGGCGGACCAGCTCGGGTGAACGTCCGACCAAAAAAATCTGACCTAGACGGGCGCCTCGAACAGGCTTCAAACGCCCGGGCTGACCGGTAGCCCTCATATCCAACCCAAATATGAGCGGATATGGGGTGACTCGGGCGTGTCCGCCACATCGGATCCGGCCCATGCTAGTCCACTTGACCCCACATATATTCATCCCTATCCGCTCCCAAGACCAAACCCTAGCCACTCCACTCCACTCCTCCACCCAAGCTCCCGTCCAGTGATCTCCGGCCTTCTTCGGCATGGGGCAGTAGATCCGAGTCCTACACCCCCAGATCCTCGACCACAAGGTCATCCCACGCGGTCCCGAGGAGGAGATGACCGCCCGTCTTGCGCTCCACCGCTCCTGGAAGGAGGCTACCCGATGGCAGCGCTCAGACTCCTTCCATCAGGAATCCATTAGGTCTGCCCAAACGACGCATGGATCCGCAGAGAGGTGTGTCGCCGTTGCCATACCGGAGGTGGTGCGGTACGTCTCGCATCCGAACGATGTGGAGGATGCGCAACCCCTCCGTTGGCGCGCCGAGACGAAGGTGAACGCATGGGCGGCGTCCGACGCAAACATGGCGCGACGTGCTCATACATCTCCAACATATCTATAATTTTTATTGTTCCATGCTGTTATATTATCATTCAAGGGTTTTTGGAGATTTTTTCTACCCAGACGACAACTTGGGAACGAAGGAAGTGCACGAGGGAAGGTGGGGCACACCACCGGCCACCTGGGCACGCCAGAGGCCCCTAGTGCACCCTGATGGGTGGTGGGGCCCACGGAGGTCCTTTCCATCGCCTCTCAGCTCTATAAATACCCAAATATTCCAGAAACCCTAGGGGAGTCAACGAAACACAATTCCAGCTGCCGCAAGTTCTAGAACCACGAGATCCAATCAAGAGGCCCTTTTACGACACCTTGCCGGAGGGGAACACGATCACGGAGGGGTTCATCATCCTCATTGGTGCTCCTCCGATGATGCGTGAGTAGTTTAACACAGACCTACGGGTTCGCAGGCAGTATCTAGATGGCTTCTTCTCTCTTTTTGATTCTCAATACAATGTTCTCCTCGATGTTCTTGGATATCTATTTGATGTAATTGAAGCAAATATGCCCTAGAGGCAATAATAAAGTTGTTATTTATGTTTCCTTATATCATGATAAATGTTTATTATTCATGTTAGAATTGTATTAACCAGAAACTTGATACATGTGTGGATACATAGACAAAACATAGTGTCCCTAGTAAGCCTCTACTAGACTAGCTCGTTAATCAAAGATGGTTAACTTTCCTAACCATAGACATGTGTTGTCATTGATGACGGGATCACATCATTAGGAGAATGATGTGATGGACAAGACCCATCCGTTAGCTTAGCATAGTGATCGTTAAGTTTTATTGATATTGCTTTCTTCATGACTTATACATATTCATTTGAATATGAGATTATGCAACTCCAGAATACCGGAGGAATATCTTGTGTGCTATCAAATGTCACAACATAACTAGGTGATTATAAAGATGCTCTACAGGTATCTCTGAAGGTGTTTGTTGGGTTGGCATAGATCGAGATTAGGATTTGTCACTCCTAGTATCATAGAGGTATCTCTAGGCCCTCTCGGTAATACACATCATCATAAGCCTTGCAAGCAATGTGACTAATGAGTTAGTTACGGGATGATGTATTACAAAAACAGTAAAGAGACTTGCCGGTAACGAGATTGAACTATATGAAGATACCGACGATCGATTCTCGAGCAAGTAACATACCGATGACAAAGGGAATGCCGTATGTTGTCATTACAGTTTGACCGATAAAGATCTTCGTAGAATATGTAGGAACCAATATGAGCATCGAGGTTCCGCTATTGGTTATTGACCGGAGATGTGTCTCGGTCATGTCCACATAGTTCTCGAACCTGTAGGGTCCGCACGCTTAACGTTCGATGACGATTTGTATTATGAGTTATGTGTTTTTGTGACTGAAGATTGTTCGGAGTCCCGGATGAGATCATGCACCTGACGAGGAGTCCCGCAATAGTAGAAGCACTTAGTCTCAGGTTTAGGTCCAGACTTGGCCTTCTTCACTTAAGCAGCAACTTGCTTGCCGTTCTTCTTGAAGTTCTCCTTCTTCACTTTACCCTTTTTCTTGAAACTGGTGGTCTTGTTGACCATCAACACTTGATACTCCTTCTTGATTTCTACCTCCGCAGCCTTTAGCATGGCGAAGAGCTCGGGAATTGTCTTATCCATCCCTTGCATATTATAGTTCATCATGAAGCTCTTGTAGCTTGGTGGTAGTGATTGAAGAATTCTGTCAATGACACCATCATCAGGAAGATTAACTCCCAGTTGAATCAAGTGATTGTTATACCCAGACATTTTGAGTATATGCTCACTGACAGAACTATTCTCCTCCATCTTGCAGCTGTAGAACTTATTGGAGACTTCATATCTCTCAATCCGGGCATTTTTCTTGAAATATTAACTTCAACTCCTGGAACATCTCATATGCTCCATGACGTTCAAAACGTCGTTCAAGTACCGGTTCTAAGCCGTAAAGCATGGCACACTGAACTATCGAGCAGTCATCAACTTTGCTCTGCCGAACGTTCATGACATCTGGCGTTGCTCCTGCAGCGGGTTTGGCACCTAGCGGTGCTTCTAGGACGTAATTCTTCTGTGCAGCAATGAGGATAATCCTCAAGTTACGGACCCAGTCCGTGTAGTTGCTACCATCATCTTTCAACTTAGCTTTCTCTAGGAACTCATTAAAACTCAACGGAACAACAGCACGGGCCATCTATCTACAACAACATAGACATGCAAAATACTATCAGGTACTAAGTTCATGATAAATTAAAGTTCAATTAATCAAATTACTTAAGAACTCCCACTTAGATAGACATCCTCTAATCATCTAAGTGATCACGTGATCCAAATCAACTAAACCATGTCCGATCATCACGTGAGGTGGAGTAGTTTTCAATGGTGAACATCACTATATTGATCATATCTACTATATGATTCAAGCTCGACCTTTCGGTCTCAGTGTTCCGAGGCCATATCTGCATATGTTAGGCTCGTCAAGTTTAACCCGAGTATTCTACATGTGCAAAACTGGCTTGCGCCCGTTGTATGTGAACGTAGAGCTTATCACACCCGATCATCACGTGGTGTCTCGGCACGAAGAACTTTCGCAACGGTGCATACTCAGGGAGAATACTTGTACCTTGAAATTTAGTGAGAGATCATCTTATAATGCTACTGCCGAACTTAGCAAAATAAGATGCATAAAGGATAAACATCACATGCAATCAATATAAGTGATATGATATGGCCATCATCATCTTGTGCCTTTGCTCTCCATCTCCAAAGCACCGTCATGATCACCATCGTCACCGGCGCGACACCTTGATCTCCATCGTAGCATCGTTGTCGTCTCGCCAACTATTGCTTCTACAACTATCACTACCGCTTAGTGATAAAGTAAAGCAATTACATGGCGATTCTATTTCATACAATAAAGTGACAACCATATGGCTCCTGCCAGTTGTCGATAACTCTGTTACAAAACATGATCATCTCATACAATAAAATTTAGCATCATGTCTTGACCATATCACATCACAACATGCCCTGCAAAAACAAGTTAGACGTCCTCTACTTTGTTGTTGCAAGTTTTATGTGGCTGCTACGGGTTGAGCAAAAACCGTTCTTACTTACGCATCAAAACCACAACGATTTTTCGTCAACTATGTGTTGTTTTAACCTTCAACAAGGACAGGGCGTAGCTACACTCGATTCAACTAAAGTTGGAGAAACTGACACCCGCCAGCCACCTGTGTGCGAAGCACGTCCGTAGAACCAGTCTCGCGCAAGCGTACGCGTAATGTCGGTTCGGGCCGCTTCATCCAACAATACCGTCGAATCAAGGTATGACATGCTGGTAAGCAGTATGACTATTATCGCCCACAACTCACTTGTGTTCTACTCGTGCATATAACATCTACGCATAAACCTGGCTCAGATGCCACTGTTGGGGAACGTAGTAATTTCAAAAAAAATCCTACGCACACGCAAGATCATGGTGATGCATAGCAACGAGAGGTGAGAGTGTTGTCTACGTACCCTCGTAGACCATAAGCGGAAGCGTTATGACAACGCGGTTGATGTAGTCGTATGTCTTCACGATCGACCGATCCTAGCACCGAAAGTACGGCACCTCCGTGATCTGCACATGTTCGGCTCGGTGACGTCCCACGAACTCACGATCCAGCAGAGTGTCGAGGGAGAGCTTCGTCAGCACGACGGCGTGATGACAATGATAATGAAGCTACCGGTGCAGGGCTTTGCCTAAGCACTACGACGATATGACCGAGGTGGATTATGGTGGAGGGGGGCACCGCACACGGCTAAGGGATCAATGATCAACTTGTGTATCCTAGGGTGCCCTGTCGGTGTCCAAACCGGCGGATCTCGGGTAGGGGGTCCCGAACTGTGCGTCTAAGGCGGATGGTAACAGGAGGCGGGGGACACAATGTTTACCCAGGTTCGGGCCCTCTCGATGGAGGTAATACCCTACTTCCTGCTTGATTGATCTTGATGATATGAGTATTACAAGAGTTGATCTACCACGAGATCGTAGAGGCTAAACCCGAGAAGCTAGCCTATGGTATGATTGTTGTTGTCCTACGGACTAAACCCTCCGGTTTATATAGACACCGGAGGGGGCTAGGGTTACACAGAGTCGGTTACAAGGGAGGAGATCTACATATCCGTATTGCCAAGCTTGCCTTCCACGCCAAGGAGAGTCCCATCCGGACACGGGACGAAGTCTTCAATCTTGTATCTTCATAGTCCAACAGTCCGGCCAAAGGATATAGTCCGGCTGTCCGAGGACCCCCTAATCCAGGACTCCCTCAGTAGCCCCTGAACCAGGCTTCAATGACGATGAGTCCGGCGCGCAGATTGTCTTCGGCATTGCAAGGCGGGTTCCTCCTCCGAATACTCCATAGAAGATTTTGAACACAAGGATAGTGTCCGGCTCTGCAAAACAAATTCCACATACCACCGTAGAGAGAATAATATTTCCACAAATCTAATCTGCCGACAGCTTTTCATAATGTGACGTACTGCCGTGGTCTGGTCATGACGAACCGTTTTTCCGAGCCTGCCACTGCACGTGTTGCGAGGCGGTTTTTATTGGCACGTCCTGTCGAAGCAGAGATCGTGTCCCTTTTTTCACGGGATTCTCATCAATACGGGTATGGGTAACCCAATCGTGCCTGTTGGTATGACTCCTCGATTTTAGGCAAGTCCCAAACGGCCACGCGGAGGACGCTTGATATTCATCCTCTTTATAAAGAGGCCTAGGCCTGTCCCCTTCTTCTCGCGCTCAATCGAATCCTTCCCCCACCTCGAGTTCCAACACCCAAGGCTCAGGCTAGGCGCTTCGGACCTACAATCATGTCCGGATCCAACCTTCAAGGTCGGTGGATGCCCTCCTCCGTCACAGAGGAGGACATCAAGAAGCTAAGAGAAGCTAGGTATTTGACCGGCGAAATCTCGCACAGGCTGCCTGCTCGAGGGCAGGTCATTCCCACTCCCGAACCTGGCGAGAGTGTCGTATTCGTCTCCCACTTCCTCCGAGGGCTAGGTTTCAGTCTAGATCCCTTTGTCAGAGGGCTCATGTTCTACTACGGGCTCGATTTCCATGATCTGGCTCCGGATTCCATCCTTCACATCTCGTCGTTCATCGTCGTGTGTGAAGCCTTCCTCCGCATTACCCCACACTTCGGCTTATGGCTCAAGACCTTCAATGTGAAGCCGAAGATGATTGAGGGGCGACACGCAGAGTGCGGAGGTGCCGTAATAAGCAAAGGCGCCGATGTTCCATGGCCAAAGGGTTCCTTCCCGGAGGTGTCCAGTTTATGGCAACGGGAGTGGTTTTATATCACAGCTCCCCGGGGTACTAAGTGGGTAGCCGCCCCTGCCTTCCGCTCGGGCCCCCCGCCACAACTGGCGTCATGGGTCAACAAGGGGCTGGACTGGGGGCCAGTAAATGATGTGCCGACATTGCAGAGTCGCATCCGAGATCTCCTCGAGAGAGATGTCAGCCTTGTTAAGGTAATGCAAGTTATGCTAGTTCGTCGAGCCCTGCCTTGCAAACGTCGACCTCTCCGTATGTGGGAGTTCAACCCGGAAGGACCGCGAACTATTCAGCACTTCTTCGGCGTGACGCTCGAAGAGATGTACAGATCGTTCTTCGGATCACAAATAGAGTGTCCGGACACCTCCGAGGATGCGGGTCTGAACTGCAATCGTCCAGACACTCAAGTAAGTAATTCCGCGGCCGAACACGTTGTCTTTTAATTTATCACAACATCATTCTGAAAAGTCGCCTTTTGACCAGGACTGGATAAAAAAGGCGAAGATGATCAGGTGTCCGGCCCCCCTTCCCGAGGGCTCACCGGATCCTGTACTAGCCAGGATGCTTGAGCTTGCGCCTTATCAAGCGCCATCAGGGGAAGGTAAAGGGAGGAACAAAGAAGCCGAGAGCGAGCCTCACTCACTATTCATCCAAACCGGGGGAATTAGTGCCTCCGCGAAGGAGGATAACCGGGGGGAAGAATCTAAAATTCCCTCTCCCCAGGGAAGGAAGAGGACCGCCTCTGAAGACTTGGAAGTAATGGTCTCCAAGCGAGGGAAGAATCCTTTGTCGGAGGGTCCTACCCCGGAGGGCATCCTTACCGCACAGTACCCGCAAGGGGACCAGCCCTCTACCGAGCTGTAAGTAAACGAAAGTACTTTATAGTAAATATATCCTGCTTCATTTCCGAGAACGATAACCGAGGCGTGTGTCTTGTAGTTCGGATCGTAGCCCTTCTCGACAGAGTTCGTCTTCGGGGGATCTTCTTCCGGAGATGATGGAGAGCGAAACACCTCCCCGTGCCTCCCCGCCTCGTGAAGCGGGCGACCCTGAGGTGTCGTCACGGAGGATTTCTCCTGATCCGCCAAGGCCAGAAGGTAAACCTTCGGCCAACCGAAGTCCGGGGTATTCGGCTCCTAAGGAGAGCAACAGAAAGAGTCCGGAACCGTCCGATGTGCGATCAGACGCACTGATGAATCTTCTGGAGCAAGCGGCTATCTCAGAAACGCATCGTGCGCTAATGGGCACGGTGGTTGAGAGGATTTCATCCGCCGAAAGCGGGTTGCATGAAGCTTTTATGAGTCTGCTGAAAGGCTTTGAGGTACGTGAAGTAATATATATTTTTTTGGACGATACCGCACACGCTAGGTGTGGCCTATGCAGATAGTAGCCCCTGAGACTCTGGTTGCTGTCAAAAAGACGGCAAATAGAGGATCATAGTCCCAGGTAATAACCGTGCTGCTTTCATGTGCAGGTGGCTGCGGGTCCGGTGGCTAGCCGGACTGGTCAGTTTGCCGAACTGAAGCGGCAACTTGATGCAGCAGATGCCGACATCGTGCTTGTAAACAAGCGGCTTGACGAGGCACAGGGTATGTATTCTCCTAGGATCAATACATATTAAGAGGAGCATGATGCTAGTATCTGTAATATGCTGTGACTGCAGATGGAGCTGTCGCCGTGGAGACCCTTCGGGCAGAACTTGCCCGAGCCAAGGAACAAGCCAGGAAGAGTGATGCGGCCGCCCTAAAGGCGGTCGAAGAGCTAAGAGCCGAACAGGCTGCCCATTGCCAGAGCAAAGAGAAAATAGCCAAGATGGCTATTGAGCTGAAAGATGCCGCCGGCCGGTATGAGCTTCTTGAAAAGGAAAGCCAAGCGAAGGCGGCGGAACTGAAGGAGGCCATGGAAGCGGCCAAGGAAACCCGCTCGCAAATCAGAGCGGTGAAGGAGAACTCCGTCAAGCCGGAGATATTGCGGCTGGGAAGCCCTTTTTGTTGCGGACGAGGTTTGGAGACCCGAAGTATGCCCCTCTGGATAAATTATGGAGTTCTGCAGACGCGTACTTGGATTTAGCAGCGAGTGCCGCTGATGCGACCAAGTTTTTCAAAGATCAGAAGGATCATGTAGTGGAAAGGTTGTTCTGGTCACAGTTCCGCACTCCAACGCGTCCGCTGCTGTTAAATGAACAAATGGCCGAGTGGGCCGAGCTCCATAGGTTGTCCGGACTTGCTATGAGGTCCGTCGTGGATCACCTTTGGCCGGAGGGACCGAGGCCGAATAGTTATTTTGGCCTAGTGCAACAATTCCTTGGTGCTGTGCCGCATATCGACGCTGTGAAGAGGTCGGCGTGCATAGAGGGTGCGCGGATGGCTCTTGCCCGTGTCAAGACATACTGGGCAGAGATGGAGGCCACCACTATTGCATCCCAGAGTTCGGCGGTAGGCCGGGTATCGGCCGAGCACTATTTTGAGGAAGTCTTAGAAGGCGCTCGTGTAATAGAGGCTCAGTGCTCGAAGCGTATCATGTTCTAGTGACATGTATCTCAATTGTAAGAACAATGCTTATTAAATTATAAAGGCTGTGTTTATACTTTTGCCTGAAAGTATTATGATGCCTCCTGTGCGGCCGTTTATGTATATATGTATATAACCTGAAAGTTTGCAGTCGTCGGCTTCAGCCCCCACGCATATAATGCGGGGGTGTTCGCAAAAAACGCGTATTCACACTTGATCCAACGTCTTGGTCCATTAAGGAGGTGATAGCGCAGCGAACGAGGCAATCGGACTATATTGCTTTAACACTTTCACTTAGCCATAGGAGTTTGACGGTGGGACTACTATATAGCCCCTGGTACCTCCGCGCTCATCCGAATACGGGGCGCGTACATACATGACCGGGAAACGGCCCTTCGTTAATGCGGAGGAATCCCGAAGATTCCGCTAAGTCATCGAGTGGTTGACCAGTCTCGCGCTTTATCATGACAGTCAGTTTTCGGCTTTCTCTACTGAGGTGCTCGTCCGGATGAACCAGGGCACAATCGCAGTAGTTCTCCCGGTGCCACCTTAGCCGATAGAGCGGAACGTAAGGTAGCAAAACACGGGAGCCGGGCAAACCCAACATTTGACCAAAGACATGATTCGGAGCTGATGCATATAAGGCCAAACTCGCGACGCCGAACACTCCCTAAGGTATTCGGTCTTTACAACATATACCGGGCTGAATAACGCCCTTGATGATGATCCCTGAGTGTCCAGGTACGTGCATCGTTCTGACGTGGCGAAATGCCAATAACGTCAGCATCGCTCTCGGTTATGCTGAGTATCCGGAGGATGTGAAGCAACAAGAGACAGTAAAAAAGGTTTACGCAGGGTCTTAATCTAAAAAGAAACCTTTGAGCGGGGCCCTGCTGCACGTCTGCGCCTGTGTCTCCGTTGTGCCGTATCCTGGAAGGGTGTAGCACGATTACCATCTGTAAAAGAGAAGAACTTAGGTGAAAGTTGTCGTGCGAAAAAATTGGTTATTCTCAATAAACCATTAGAAATCAAGATAAGTAAGGTCGAGCCGAACTGTAGTCCTTTTACATGCGGGAAGCCCCTGGTACCGCCTATGAGGGTAAATCCATCGAACCAATCTTAGGTATATCTAAGCTGTTACAGCTAGTGATGTGCCGGACTCGTCTAGCCGTGTCCGCGGTCTTGACGACCGATCATTTATTCTGGTTGGAGAGGCCGTTTAGTGTTCGGCTGCTAAAGCCGCCACACGTTCTTCCGCGCATAAGGAACGCTCGATATTTCCGCTAATTGTGATGATGCCACGTGGACCGGGCATCTTAAGCTTAAGAGAAGCGTAATGCGGTATTGCATTAAAACGAGCAAAAGCTGCTCTTCCGAGTAGTGCTTGATAGCCACTTCGGAACGGAGCGATGTCGAAGGTTAAATTTTCGCTTCAGAAGTTGTCGGGAGAACCGAATACAACCTCTAGTACTAGAGAGCCCGTGCAGCGGGCCTCTGGGCCTGGTTTTACTCCCTTAAAGGTAGTATTACTATGGCCGATTCTTGTCGGGTGTATCCCCATTTTGCGGACTGTGCCCTGATATATTAGATTAAGACTACTACCGCCATCCATAAGGACTCGTGTGAGATGGTATCCGTTTATTATTGGGTCTAACATCAGGGCAGCCAATCCTCCGTGCTGGATACTTGTCAGGTGATCCCTGCGATCAAAAGTGATCGGGCAGGCCGACCAGGGGTTGAACTTAGGGGTGACGGGCTCTACGGCGCGTGTGTCTCGGAGTGCATGTTTGCTTCTCCTCTTCGTCATGTGAATCATGTTCACTGTTTTGACCTCTGGTGGGAAATTTTTTTCTGTCCCCCAGTGCTTTGCTGGCGAGGCTCGTCCTCGTCTTCACTTGGTGTCTCCCTCCCCTTGTGTTCGGCGTTTAGCTTACCGGCCTGCTTGAAGACCCAGCATTCTCTGTGGGTGTGATTTGCAGGTTTATCGGGGGTGCCATGAATCTGACATAATTTGTCTAGAATCTTGTTTAGGCTGGACGGTCCATCTCTGCTGCCTTTGAAAGGCTTTTTCCGCTGACCCGGTCGAGAGCCCCTGAATCCGGCGTTTACCGCCGTGTTGTCTGGGCTGTCTTCGTTATTTCGACGCTTGCTTTTACTGCATCGTGGTTTTCCATTGCCATCCCTGACTTCGGATGTGCCTGGGTCGCTGGTGCTACTACGGGCTAGCCAGCTATCTTTGCCCGCGCAACAGCGGGTCATGAGGCTTGTCAGAGCTGACATTGTTCTTGGTTTTTCTTGGCCGAGGTGTCTGGCGAGCCATTCGTCTCGGACGCTGTGTTTGAAAGCTGCTAAGGCTTCGGCGTCCGGGCAGTCGACGATTTGGTTCTTCTTAGTGAGAAATCTTTTCCAAAGCTTTCGGGCTAACTCTCTGGGCTGTTGAATTATGTGACTTAAATCGTCTGCATCCGGAGGTCAGACATAGGTCCCTTGAAAATTAGCCCTAAAAGCATCCTCAAGCTCCTCCGAACTGCCAATTGAGTTTTCGGGGAGGCTCTTCAGCCAGTGCCGAGCTGGTCCTTTCAGCTTGTGGGGCGAGTACTTGATGGCGTGGAGATCGTCTCCGCGAGCCATATGGATATGGAGGATAAAGTCCTCAATCCAGACCCCAGGGTCTGTGGTTCCGTCGTACGCCTCTATGTTCACGGGTTTGAATCCTTCCGGAAATTCGTGGTCCAGCACTTCATCGGTGAAACATAGGGGGTGATCGGCACCCTTGTATTTGGATGTGTCATGGTGTTCTGACGGTTGTAGTGTTTGGTTTTGGTTGTGCGCTGGAGCGTGTTTCCTTGATCCATAGATGGATCTGGTCACGCCGGTCTTCTGATGCAAGTCCCCACGTGAATCGTGTGCTGACTTGTGCGCGGCCTTGTTAACCGCTCTATCGCGGCCACGAGGTGGTTGATCCGACCGGTCGGCTGTTTAGTTTTTCGGCTGTGTGGGCTCTAAGGCCTCATCATCAAATGCAGGCAACAGCTTGCGCTTTGGATAGCTCTTTGGGTGGTAACTACCACCATACTTTTCTTCAGTGTCGAGCACTTTGTTCCATCTACTGTTGAGCGTATTCTGCGCGGCCTTAAGCCTTTGCTTCTACTTCTTCAGACTCCTCGCGGTGGCAATAAGCCTTCTGTGGAGGTTCTCTTGTTCCAAGTGCCTTTCCGGGATGATGTGTGTATCCTCATCCGGACTGTTTTCCTCTCCGGAGGGAGGTTGATGAGCTTTATCCTCGGCATCGCCGTGTTCGGACAGCGGATCCGTACTATGTTCATCCTGCTCTATCGTTGGGTCAGTGTGGTCGTCGTTTCCTCTGGAGTCGGTTGGGGTGTTATTTTATCTTGCGCTATTATCACTGTTTTTGCTGAGGCGGGATTTGGAGCGGCGCCTACGCCAACGCTTTGGTTGCTTGTCGAGGGAGCTATCCTTCGCTGCGTCCTTCCGTTCCTCGTCATTGTTTTCTTTGGGTGTATCCACCATGTATATGTCATGTGATGAAGTGGCTGTCTAGCGCCCTGTGGGCGATGGTTCCTGTTCCTCTCCCGCATCGTCGGCCATGCCGTCGATGTCTTTGGAGTCGAAATCGAGCATGTTGGTTAAATCGTCGACAGTGGCTACTAAGTGGGTGGTGGGTGGGGAGAAAATTTCTTCGTCGTCGGCATCCCATTCTAGCCGGATATGGTTCGGCCGAGGTTCTCCTGACAAGGAGAGAGACCTTAATGAATTTAGCACATCGCCAAAAGGCAAGTGCCGAAAGAGATTCGCGGAGGTAAACTCCATGATCGACACCCAATCAGTTTCGATAGGCGCGGACGCGGGCGGCTCGGAGCCCATGGCCGGGGACGAATCCGATGGTTCGGCAGTACGGGTCTCGTAGGAGGTGAAGTAGGTATTCGACGCTATCGCCACTGAGGGTGCGGCCTCCGTGGTGGGGTCCATCCACCCGTCCACAGATGGCGCAATTTGTTCCGGATTGAGGGCCGGAGTGAGTTGCAGGTGTGATCTCCCGAACACTGTCCGACGGCAGAGCTAAATCATGCTCGTCGTGATTGTGCGGCACACCTGACATGGGCTCGAATTCTTCGAAGATCAAGTCCCCGCGGATGTCGGTAGTATAGTTCAAGTTTCCAAACCTGACCTGATGGCCAGGGGCGTAGCTATCGATCTGCTCCAGATGGCCAAGCGAGTTGGCCCGCAGTACGAAGCCGCCGAATACGAAGATATGTCCGAGGAGGAAAACCTCACCCTGGATCGTATCGTTGCCGATGATCGAAGGAGCCATCAAGCCTTATGGTGACGGCACAGTGGAACTCTCAATGAAAGCACCAATGTTGGTGTCAAAACCGGTGGATCTCGGGTAGGGGGTCCCGAACTGTGCGTCTAAGGCGGGTGGTAACAGAAGGCGGGGGACACAATGTTTACCCAGGTTCGGGCCCTCTCGATGGAGGTAATACCCTACTTCCTGCTTGATTGATCTTGATGATATGAGTATTACAAGAGTTGATCTACCACGAGATCGTAGAGGCTAAACCCTAGAAGCTAGCCTATGGTATGATTGTTGTTGTCCTATGGACTAAACCCTCCGGTTTATGTAGACACCGCAGGGGGCTAGGGTACACAGAGTCGGTTACAAGGGAGGAGATCTACATATCCGTATTTCCAAGCTTGCCTTCCACGCCAAGGAAAGTCCCATCCGGACACGGGACAAAGTCTTGAATCTTGTATCTTCATAGTCCAACAGTCCGGCCAAAGGATATAGTCCGCCTGTCCGAGGACCCCCTAATCCAGGACTCCCTCATGCCCCCATGCCCCCGTATATAAAGGAGCAAGGGGGAGGCCGGCCGGCCCTTGGGGCGCGCCAAGGAGGGGGAGGAGTCCTCCTTCTAGTAGCAGTAGGACTCCCCCTTTCCTAGTCCAACTAGGAGGAGGAAGGGGGAAGGAAGGAGAGGGAGAGGAGAAGGAAAGGGGGGCGCGCCCCCTCCCTAGTCCAACTCGGACTCCCTATAGAGAGGGGGCGCAGCTGCCCCTTGTGGGCTGCCTCCCCTCTTCCCTATGGCCTATGTAGGCCCAATAGTCCCCCCGGGGGTTCCGATAACCCCCCGACACTCCGATAATTATCCGGTGAACCCCGGATCTCATCCGGTGTCGGAATATAGTCATCAAATATATCAATCTTTATGTTTCAACCATTTCGAGACCCCTCGTCATGTTCATGACCCCATTCAGGACTCCGAACTATCTTCGGTACATCAAAACACATAAACTCATAATACCGATCGTCACCGAACGTTAAGCGTGCGGACCCTATGGGTGCGAGAACTATGTAGAAATGACCGAGACACGTCTCCGGTCAATAACCAATAGCGGAACCTGGATGTTCATATTGGCTCCCACATATTCTACGGAGATCTTTATCGGTCAAACCGCATAACAACATACGTTGTTCCCTTTGACATCGGTATGTTACTTGCCCGAGATTCGATCGTCGGTATCTCAATACCTAGTTCAATCTCGTTACTAGCAAGTCTCTTTACTCGTTCTGTAATGCATCATCCCACAACTAACTCATCAGTCACATTGCTTGCAAGGCTTATAGTGATGTGCATTACCGAGAGGGCCCAGAGATACCTCTTTGACAATCGGAGTGACAAATCCTAATCTTGATCTATGCCAACTCAACAAGTACCATCGGAGACACCTGTAGAGCACCTTTATAATCACCCAGTTACGTTGTGATGTTTGGTAGCACACAAATTGTTCCTCCGGTATTCGGGAGTTGCATAATCTCATAGTCATAGGAACACGTATAAGTCATGAAGAAAGCAATAGCAATATACTAAACGATCGAGTGCTAAGCTAACGGAATGGGTCAAGTCAATCACATCATTCTCTAATGATGTGATCCCGTTAATCGAATGACAACTCATGTCTATGTCTAGGAAACTTAACCATCTTTGATTCAATGAGCTAGTCAAGTAGAGGCATACTTGTGAGACTCTGTTTGTCTACGTATTCACACATGTACTAAGTTTCCTGTTAATAAAATTCTAGCATGAATAATAAACATTTATGATGATATAAGGAAATATAAATAACAACTTTATTATTGCCTCTAGGGCCTATTTCCTTCAATCGGGTACGTATCGGAGTACCGAGGGGTTACCGGAACCCCCCAGGGGAAGTCATGGGCCATATGGGACATAGGAGGGAGGCAAGGCAGCCCACAAGGGGTGGTGCCCCCCAAGGGAGGAGTCCGAATTTGACAAGGGGAGGGGCGGCGCCCCCCTTTCCTTCTCCTTCTCCCTCTCCTTCCCCCTTTCCCCCTCCGATAAAAGGAGGGGGCGGGGCAAATTGGGGTAGGAGCCCAAGTGGGACTCTTCCCACTTGGGGCGCCCCTAGGCTGGCCTCGTCCCCTCTCCCTCATTTATATACGGGGGCAGGGCCACCTCTAAGACACACCAATTGTTCTTAGCCGTGTGCGGTGCCCCCTCCACCGTTTACTCCTCCGGTCATATTGTCGTAGTGCTTAGGCGAAGCCTTGCGCGGATCACTTCACCATCACCGTCACCACGGCGTCGTGCTGACGAAACTCTCCCTCGACACTTTGCTAGATCAAAAGTTTGAGGGATGTCATCGAGCTGAACGTGTGCAGAACTCGGAGGTGTCGTACGTTCGGTGCTTGATCGGTTGAATCGAGAAGATGTTCGACTACATCAACCGCTTTATCTAACGCTTCCACTTTCGGTCTACAAGGGTACATGGACACACTCTCCCCCTCTCGTTGCTATGCGTCTCCTAGATAGATCTTGCATGAGCGTAGGAAGTTTTTTGAAATTGCATGCTACGTTTCCCTACAGTGGCATCTGAGCCAGGTCTGTGTGTAGATGATATGCACGAGTAGAACAAAAAGAGTTGTGGGCGATCATAGTCATACTGCTTACCCCCAACGTCTTATTTTGATTCGGCCGTATTGTTGGATGAAGTGGCCCGGACCAACCTTACATGACCACGTTCATGAGACCGGTTCCACCGACATACATGCAACTTGTTTTGCACAAAGGTGGCTGGCGGGTGTCTGTTTCTCCAACTTTAGTTGAATCGAATTTGACTACGGCCGGTCCTTGTTGAAGGTTAAAACAACAAACTTGACGAAACATCATTGTGGTTTTGATGCGTAGGTAAGAACGGTTCTTACTAGAAGCCCGTAGCAGCCACGTAAAACTTGCAACAACAAAGTAGAGGACGTCGAAATTGTTTTTGCAGGGCATGTTGTGATGTGATATGGTCAAGACATGATGTGATATACGTTATTGTATGAGATGATCATGTTTTGTAGAAGTTATCGGCAACTGGTAATTGCTTTAGTTTATCACTGTGCGTTAGCGATAGTTGTAGAAGCAATAGTTGGTGAGACGACAACGACGCTACGATGGAGATCAAGGTGTCAAGCCGGTGACGATGGAGATCATGACGGTGCTTTGGAGATTGAGATCAAAGGCACAAGATGATGATGGCCATATCATGTCACATATTTTGATTGCATGTGATGTTTATCTTTTATGCATCTTATTTTGCTGAGTACGGCGGTAGCATTATAGGATGATCCCTCACTAAATTTCAAGGTATAAGTGTTCTCCCTGAGTATGCACTGTTGCGATAGTTCGTCGTGTCGACACACCACGCGATTATCGGGAGTGATAAGCTCTACGTTCACATACAGTGGGTGCAAGACAGTTTTGCACGTGCAGAATACTCGGGTTAAACTTTACGAGCCTAGCATGTACAGACTTGCCTCGGAACACTGGAGACCAAAAGGTCGAATGTGAGTCATATAGTAGATATGATCAACATAGAGATGTTCACCATTGAAAACTACTCCATCTCACGTGATGACCGGACATGGTTTAGTTGATATGGATCACGTGATCATTTAGATGACTTGAGGGATGTCTATCTAAGTGGGAGTTCTTAAGTAATATGATTAATTGAACTTAATTTATCATGAACTTAGTCCTGATAGTTTTTGCATATCTATGTTGTAGATCAATGGCCCGTGCTACCGTTCCCTTGAATTTTAATGCGTTCCTAGGGAAAGCTAAGTTGAAAGATGATGGTAGCAACTACACGGACTGGGTCCGTAACTTGAGGATTATCCTCATTGCTGCACAGAAGAATTATGTCATTGATGCACCGCTAGGTGAAAGGCCTGCTGCAGGAGCAAATGCTGATGTTGTGAACGTCTGGCAAGCTCGATCTGATGACTACTCGATAGTTCTGTGTGCCATGCTTTACGGCTTAGAGTCGGGACTTCAAAGACGTTTTGAATGTCATGGACCATATGAGATGTTCCCAGAATTGAAGTTAATATTTCAAGCAAATGCCTGAGTTGAGAGATATGAAGTCTCCAACAAGTTCTATAGCTGCAAGATGGAGGAAAACAGTTCTGTCAGTGAACACATACTCAGAATGTCTGGGTACCATAACCACTTGACTCAACTGGGAGTTAATCTTCCGGATGATAGTGTTATAGACAGAGTTCTTCAATCACTGCCACCAAGCTGCAAAGGATTCGTGATGAACTATAATATGCAAGGGATGGATAAGACAATTCCTGAGCTCTTCGCTATGCTTAAAGCTGCGGAGGTAGAAATCAAGAGGAGCATCAAGTGTTGATGGTTAACAGGACCACTAGTTTCAAGAAAAAGGGCAAAGGAAAGAAGGGGAACTTCAAGAAGAATGGCAAGAAAGTTGCTGCTCAAGTGAAGAAGTCCAAGTCTGGACCTAAGCCTGAGACTGAGTGCTTCTACTGCAAAGGGACTGGTCACTGGAAGCGGAACTGCCCTAAGTATTTGGCGGATAAGAAGGATGGCAAGGTGAACAAAGGTATATTTGATATACATGTTATTGATGTGTACCTTACTAATGCTCGTAGTAGCGCTTGGCTATTTGACACTGGATTTGTTGCTCATATTTGCAACTCGAAACAGGGGCTACGGATTAAACGAACATTGCCTAAGGACGCGGTGATGATGCACGTCGGAAATGGTTCCAAGGTCGATGTGATCGTCTTTCGGACACTACCTCTACATCTACCTTCGGGATTAGTTTTAGACCTGAATAATTGTTATTTGGTGCCAGCGTTGAGCATGAACATTATATCTGGATCTTGTTTGATGCGAGACGGTTATTCATTTAAATCAGAGAATAATGGTTGTTCTATTTATATGTGTAATATCTTTTATGGTCATGCACCCTTGAAGAGTGGTCTATTATTGTTGAATCTCGATCGTGGTGATACACATATTCATAATATTGATACCAAAAGATGCAAAGTTGATAATGATAGTGCAACATATTTGTGGCACTGTCATTTAGGTCATATTGGTGTGAAGCGCATGAAGAAACTCCATGTAGATGGACTTTTGGAATCACTTGATTATGAATCATTTGATGCTTGCGAACCATGCCTCATGGCAAAGATGACTGAATCTCAGTTCTTCGGAACAATGGAGCGAGCTAACGACTTATTGGAAATACATACCAATGTATGCGGTTCGATGAGTGTTGAGACTCGCGGTGGGTATCGTTATTTTCTGACCTTCACAAATGATTAGAGCAGATATGGGTATATCTACTTAATGAAACACAAGTCTGAAACATTAGAAAAGTTCAAAGAATTTCAGAGTGAAGTGGAAAATCATCGTAACAAGAAAATAAAGTTTCTACGATGTGATCGCGGAGGTGAATATTTGAGTTACGAGGTTGGTCTTCATTTGAAACAATGTGGAATAGTTTCACAACTCACGCCACCTGGAACACCACAGCGTAATGGTGTGTCAGAATGTCGTAACTGTACTTTATTAGATATGGTGCGATCTATGATGTCTCTTACCGATTTACCACTATCATTTTGGAGTTATGCATTAGAGACAGCAGCATTCACGTTAAATAGGGAACCATCTAAATCCGTTGAGACGACACCGTATGAACAATGGTTTGGCAAGAAACCTAAGCTGTCGTTTCTTAAAGTTTGGGGTTGCGATGCTTATGTGAAAAAGCTTCTGCCTGATAAGCGTGAACCCAAATCGGAGAAATGTGCCTTCATAGGATACCCAAAAGAAACTATTGGGTACACCTTCTATCACAGATCCGAAGGCAAGATATTTGTTGCTAAGAATGGATCCTTTCTAGGGAAGGAGTTTCTATATAAATAAGTGAGTGGGAGGAAAGTAGAACTTGATGAGGTAATTGTACCTTCTCGTGAATTGGAAAGTAGCTCATCAAGAAAACTGTTCCCGTGATGCCTACACCAATTGGTGAGGAAGCTAATGATTATGATCATGAAACTTCAGATCAAGTTACTACCGATCCTCGTAGGTCAACCAGAGTATGTTTCGCGCCTGAGTGGTACGAAAGTGCTGTTCTAGAAGTCAGTTACTAGACCATGACGAACCTACAAACTATGAGGAAGCGATGATGTGCCCATATTCCGCAAAATGTCTTGAGGCCATGAAATCTGAGATGGGATCCATGTATGAGAACAAAGTGTGGACTTTGGTCGACTTGCCCGATGATCGGCAAGCCATAGAGAATAAATAGATCTTCAAGAAGACGAACGTTGATGGTAATGTTACTGTTTACAAAGCTCGACTTGTTGCGAAAGGTTTTCGACAAGTTCAAGGAGTTGACTACGATGAGACCTTCTCACCCATAGCGATGCTTAAGTCTGTCCGAATCATGTTAGCAATTGCCGCAATTTATGACTATGAAATCTGGCAAATGGACGTCAAAACTGCATTCCTTAATTGATTTCTTAAGGAAGAGTTGTATATGATGCAACCAGAAGGTTTTATCGATCCTAAAGGAGTTAACAAAGTGTGTAAGCTCCAGCGATCCATTTATGGACTGGTGCAAGGATCTCGGAGTTGGAATATACGCTTTGATGAAGTGATCAAAGCATATGGTTTTATACGGACTTTTGGAGAAGCCTGTATTTACTAGAAAGTGAGTGGGAGCTTTGTAGCATTTCTAATATTATATGTGGATGACATATTGTTGATTGGAAATGATACAGAATTTCTGGATAGCATAAAAGGATACTTGAATAAGAGTTTTTGAATGAAAGACCTCGGTGAAGCTGCTTATATATTAGGCATCAAGATCTATAGAGATAGATCAAGATGCTTAATTGTACTTTCACAAAGCACATACCTTGATAAAGTTTTGAAGAAGTTCAAAATGGATCAGTCAAAGAAAGGGTTCTTGCCTGTGTTACAAGGTGTGAAGTTGATTCAGACTCAATGCCCGACCACTGTAGAAGATAGATAGAAAATGAAAGTCATTCCCTATGCCTAAGCCATAGGTTTTATCATGTATGCAATTCTGTGTACCAGACCTGATGTGTGCCTTGCTATAAGTTTAGCGGGGAGGTACCAAAGTAATCCAGGAGTGGATCACTGGACAGCGGTCAAGAACATCCTGAAGTACCTGAAAAGGACTAAGGATATGTCTCTCGTACATGGGGGTGACAAAGAGCTCGTCGTAAATGGTTACGTCGGTGCTAGATTTGACACTGATCCGGATGACTCTAAGTCGCAAACTAGATACGTATTTATATTGAATCGTGGAGCTGTCAGTTGCTGTTGTTCCAAGCAAAGCGTCATGGCGGGATCTACGTGTGAAGCGGAGTACTTAGCTGCTTCGGAAGCAGCGAATGAAGAAGTCTGGCTGAAGGAGTTCATATCCGATCTAGGTGTAATTATTTTGTGACAATACTGGAGCAATTACCTTGGCGAAGGAATCCAGATTTTATAAGAGAACCAAACACATCAAGAGACGCTTCAACTCCATCCCTGATCAAGTCAAGGAGGGAGACATAGAGATTTGCAAAATACATACGGATCTGAATGTGGCCGACCCGTTTACTAAGCCTCTTCCACGAGCAAAACATGATCAGCACCAAGACTCCATGGGTGATAGAATCATTACAATGTAATCTAGATTATTGACTCTAGTGCAAGTGGGAGACTGAAGGAAATATGCCCTAGAGGTAATAATAATGTTTTTATTTATATTTCCTTATATCATGATAAATTTTTATTATTGATGCTAGAATAGTATTAACCGGAAACCTGATATATGTGTGGATACATAGACAAAACACAGTGTCCCTAGTAAACCTCTACTAGACTAGCTCGTTAATCAAAGATGGTTAAGTTTCCTAACCATAGACATGTGTTGTCATTTGATGAACGGGATCACATCATTAGGAGAATGATGTGATGGACAAGACCCATTCGTTAGCTTAGCATAATGATCGTTAAGTTTTATTGCTATTTCTTTCTTCATGTCTTATACATATTCCTTTGACTATGAGATTATGCAACTCTCGAATACCGGAGGAATATCTTGTGTGCTATCAAACGTCACAACGTAACTGGGTGATTATAAATATGCTCTAGAGGTATCTTCGAAAGTTTTTTGTTCGGTTGGCATAGATCGAGACTAGGATCTGTCACTCTGAGTATCGGAGAGGTATCTCTGGGCCCTCTCGGTAATACACATCATGATAAGTGTTGCAAGCATTGTGACTAATGAGTTAGTTACAGGATGATGTATTACGAAACGAGTAAAGGGACTTGCCGGTAACGAGATTGAACTAGGTATGAAGATACCGACGATCGATTCTCGGGCAAGTAACATACCGATGACAAAGGGAATGACGTAGTCATTACGGTTTGACCGATAAAGATCTTCGTAGAATATGTAGGAACCAATATGAGCATCCTGGTTCCGCTATTGGTTATTGACCAGAGATGTGTCTCGGTCATGTCTACATAGTTCTCGAACCCGTAGGGTCCACACGCTTAACGTGCGATGACGATTTATGTTATGAGTTATGTGTTTTGGTGACCGAAGATTGTGCGGAGTCCCGAATGAGACCACGAACATGACGAGGAGTCTCGAAATGGTCGAGAGGTAAAGATTGATATATTGGATGATAGTATTCGGACACGGGAAGTGTTTCGGAATGTATCGGGTACGTATCGGAGTACCGAGGGGTTACCAGAACCCCCCGGGGGAAGATATGGGCCATATGGCCATAGGAGGGAGGCAAGGTAGCCCACAGGGGTGGCGCGCCCCCCAAGGGAGGAGTATGAATTGGACTAGGGGAGGGGGCGGCGCCCCCCTTTCCTTCCCCTTTCCCCCTCCGATAAAAGGAAGGGGGCGAATTGGACTAGGAGCCCAAGTGGGACTCCTCTCACTTGGGGCGCCCCTAGGCCGGCCTCCTCCCCTCTCCCTCCTTCATATACGGGGACGGGGGCACCTCTAAGACACACCAATTGTTCTTAGCCGTGTGCGGCGCCCCCCTCCACCGTTTACTCCTCCGGTCATATTTTCGTAGTGCTTAGGTGAAGCCCCGCGCGGATCTCTTCACCATCACCGTCATCACGCCGTCGTGCCGACGAAAACTCCCTCGACACTTTGCTAGATCAAGAGTTCAAGGGACGTCATCAAGCTGAACGTGTGCAGAACTCGAAGGTGTCGTACGTTCGGTGCTTGATCGGTTGAATCGCGAAGAAGTTCGACTACATCAACCGTGTTAAGCTAACGCTTCCGCTTTCGGTCTACAAGGGTACGTGGACACGCTCTCCCCCTCTCGTTGCTATGCATCTCCTAGATAGATCTTGCATGATTTTTTGGAATTGCATGCTAGGTTTCCCTATAGTAATGGCTTTTTGCAGTGTGCTTGTTGGGATCCGATGAATTGCAACTTTATGATCAGTTCTATCTATGAATATTATTTGAGTCTTCTTTGATCCCTTATATGCATGATTATTATGGCCTCGTATTTCTTCTCCGAAACTTTGCTTTGGTTTGGCCAACTAGATTGGTTTTTCTTACAATTGGAAGAGGTTCTTTGTGATGGGTTCGATCTTGCGGTGTCCTCACCCAGTGAAAGAAGTGGTAGCAAGGTTACTAAATTACCTCTCTTCATGTTGAGATTGCTATCGTTTCTTTTTATTCCTTACATATACTAGATTTTGCTTGTCTTGATAATTTATTTGGTTATAAAATGCCTATGCATAGGAAGTATGTTAGACTTAAATGTGATTTTCACATGCTATGTGATGCTATCTTTGTGCTTCAATTCTTATCTTCCATTAGAGCATCATTAAAATTATCAATGCCTAGCTAAAAGGCTTTACAGAAAAGCGCTTGTTGGGAGACAACCCAATATTTTTCTTTCTGTTCTTCAATAAATATGGAATTATACCTATTATGATTGTGTTTTTATGTTCTAGTTAGTGCTTGTGCCAAGTAAAGCCTTTAGTATCATGTTGGGTGATAGTTTATTTCATCCTGTTGAAAAACGGGAACATTTGCATCCAGTAGCTGAATTGTTAAAAATCACAGAAGCGAGGAACAATTCTGAATTATTTACACAAGATTGATATACAAATTTCCTACATTGTCCTAATTTTTTAGAATTTTTGAAGTTACGGAAGTATGGTCAAAGACCAGATTACTACAGAGTGTTTTGTTTTTGACAGATTCTGTTTTCTTTTCATTGTGTGCTTATTTTGATGAATCTATGGATTGTATTGGAGGGTAAAAGCCATGGAAAAGTTAGAATACAGTAGATATACTGCAATAATAAAATATGAATGGGTTTGCAACAATACTTAAAGTGGCGATTTGCTTTATTGTACTAACGGATCTCACGAAGGTTTTGTTTTGTGTGATTGAAGTTTTGATGTTTTTGGTGAGATCACGATAGATGAAAGAAAAAGGAGTGAAAAGAGCTTAAGCTTGGGGATGCCCATGGCACCCCAAGGAAATATTTAAGGAGAACCAAGCAACTGAGCTTGCAGAAGCACCAGAAGGCATTCCCTCTTTCTTCTAAAAACCATCGGTAATTTTACTTGAAGCTATATTTTTATTCGTCACATATCATGAGTTTTTCTTGGAGCGTCTTGTATTATATGAGTCTTTGCTTGTTTTGCTTTTTAGTTTGTCACAATCATCCTTGCTGGATACACCTATTTGAGAGAGCCAAAATGATGCTATGATTTGTTAGAATTGCTTTGTGTGCTTCACTTAAATTTTTTGAGCTATGGAATTGCTCTAGTGCTTCACTTGTATGTTTTTGAGCATGATGGTGCTTTAATTTTTGAAGAAATACTCTCATGCTCCACTTAGATTAATTTGAGAGTTAGTAAATTTTTGAAGAAATTCTCTCATGCTTCACTTATATTATTTTGAGATTAAAAAAAATTTATGCTCATGTTCTTCACTTAAATTTATTTGAGATCTAGTCATAAGCAATGGTAATATATTAATCTAGTCCCAAAGTGATAGATATCCAAGAGGAATATAATAAAAACTTTCATGAAGATCATTGGACAAAATAAACTTGATTCTTTGTAATGGTTTTGAGATATGATGATAGTAATATGTGAGTTATGTTGGTGAGTAATTATGCTTTAGTAAGAATATTGGTGTTAAGGTTTGTGATTCTCTATGCAAGCATGAAATTCAATAGTTATGCAATGAAATTACATGCTACCTGTGGTGCATTATTCGGTGTTAGTTATGCTTAATGCTCTCTTATGTGAATTTTAGTTTCTTGGTTGGTTGCTTCCCGATCTATTCTCTAGCTTTTCCTTGTAGTAAGTGAGAATACTACTTGTGCATCCAAAATCCATAAACCCAGTTGTGCCAAATGAGTCTACCATACCTACCTATATGCGGTATTTCCATGTCATTCCAAGTAAATTTGTATGCGCCATCTCTAATTTTCAAAATGAATTTCCTTTTTGTGTCCCTGTACTGCTCACGAAGCGACATGGGGTGGCCAATATTTTTCCATGCTAGATGTGTTATTCTCAAGATGAGTGTTTATTCACTTGTCATTGCACGAGAGTGTGGCGGTAATAGGGATGCCCAGACCCAAAATGAAAAAGAAATTTACATTACGTGGTCAAATAGTAAATTCCTTGTAAAGTGTTGGTATGGAAGGCCCCTGTGGATACGGCTAGCCATGGATTGTGAAAGAATGGTAGAAAAAGGAGTAAACTTTATTTTATGTCTGGAAACTGCCTACGATGTATCTAGCATGGAAAGTATTGGGAACTACTCGGTCGTTTTTGTTGACGGGAAAAGCATGCCTCTCAAAATATTTTCTCTCCCAATTTAAGCTTTGAGCTCTAGCACCTCTACAAATCTCTGCTTCCCTCTGCGATGGGCCTATCTATTTGCTTTATGGAATTTTTATTTTTATTTGAGTCTCCATATTCTCTTATAAAGCACCAACTAAGGAGCACTATGATCATACTTGTGCGCTGGATGTAGCTAATATTCGAGTGTGTTTCGTGAATGGATCAATGATTGAGCATGATGGGCTAGGGATAACTTTCTTTAGTGTTGATATTTTGGAAGACATGGTTGCTTGTTGATATGCTCGAGTATTGAAATCTTCATCTCAAATATAGACTATTGCTTTGAACCATCTAAAATTCCAAATGTCCATGCTACAAAAGAAAAGAATATGTGATGAACATGTTAGGCAGCATTCCACATCAAAATCTCTGTTTTATGATTTACCTACTCAAGGACGAGCAGGAATTAAGCTTGAGGATGCTGATATATCTCCAACGTATCTATAATTTCTTATTGTTCCATGTTGTTATATTATCATTCTTGGATGTCTTATATTCATTTTATAGCAACTTTATATCATTTTTTGGGACTAACCTATTGACATAGTGCCCACTGCTAGTTGCTGTTTTTTGCTTGTTTTTTACTTCGCAGAATATCCATATCAAACGGAGTCCAAACACTGCGGAACTTTTTGCAGATTTTTTTCTGCCCAGAAGACAACTTAGGAGCCAAGGAAGTGCATGAGGGAAGGCCCGTGGGACCCACCACCCACCTGGGCGCGCCAGAAGCCCCTGGCACACCCTGATGGGTGGTGGGGCGCACGGAGGTCCTTTCCACCGCCTCTCAGCTCTACAAATACCCAAATATTCCAAAAACCCTAGAGGAGTCAATGAAACACAATTCCAGCCGCCACAAGTTCCAGAACCACGAGATCCAATCTAGAGGCCCTTTCCTGCACCTTGCGGGAGGGGAACACGGTCACGGAGGGGTTCATCATCCTCATTGGTGCTCCTCCAATGATGCATGAGTAGTTTACCACAGACCTACGAGTCCGTAGGCAGTAGCTAGATGGCTTCTTCTCTCTTTTTGATTCTCAATACAATGTTCTCCTCGATGTTCTTGGAGATCTATTTGATGTAATGACTTTTTGCGGTGTGTTTGTTGTGATCCGATGAATTGCGAGTTTATGATCAGTCCTATCTATGAATATTATTTGATTCTTCTTTAATCTCTTATATGCATGATTATTATAGCCTCATATTTCTTCTCCGAACTTTGGCTTGGTTTGGCCAACGAGATTGATTTTTCTTCCAATGGGAAGAGGTGCTTTGTGATGGGTTCGATCTTATGGTGTCCTCACCCAGTGACAGAAGGGGTAGCGAGGCACACATGTATCATTGCTATTATGGATAAAAAGATAGGGTCTATTCCTACAAGAATAGATCTTGTCTACATCATGTCATCATTCTTATTGCATTACTCACTAGATGCATGCTGGATAGCGGTCGATGTGTGGAGTAATAGTAGTAGAGGCAGGCAGGAGTCGGTCTACTAATCTTGGATGTGATGCCTATATACATGATCATTGCCTTGGATTTCGTCATAATGATTTGCTCTTCTATCAATTGCCCAACAGTAATTTGTTTACCCACCGTATGCTATTTTCTCGAGAGAAGCCACTAGTGAAATCTACGCCCCGGGTCTATTTTCTATCATATTGTTTGCAGATCTATTATTCCAAAAACCCAAAAATACCTTGCTGAACTTTTTCTTTATTTATTTTATTTTGTGTTTTTACTAGATCTATTTATCCAATCTCATATAATTTTATCTATCTTAATACCGAGGAGGCATTGACAACCCCTCTTACGCATTGCGTTGCAAGTATTTGTTCTTTGTGTGCAGGTATCGTTCACATAGTGTTGATTGGTTCTCCAACTGGATTGATAACCTTGGTTTCATAACTGAGGGAAATACTTACTGTTGATGTGCTGCATCATCCTCTCCTCTTCGGGGAATTACCAGCGCAGATACAAGCAATCACATGCCCGTCGTGCAATGCAACGGGCGCGAAAGACGGCGGTAGCCCTCGCGGTTGTGGACATTGGTGACGCGGAGTCGCATCCGCTAGTGCCCCGTATGGTGCACTAGTCCGGGCGCCGCAACCGTGTCGTAGTGGATGTCGTCGGCTCCTCTTAGGACGGATCCATCATCGATCTCACCTCCACCGGCACCGTCAGGGTTCTAGGCTCCGCTGAGGACGAGTAAGGCATGGGAGATGGCGGCGCCTTGAGTCTTGTGAGCCGGTCTGTGTACCATGTCCTACTCTACCTCGCCGACTACCAGACCAACACTACGAGGGGTGCAGCCAGCCGTCGGGCGTGGGCATGGCGGAGTCGGACTAGCTCGGCTTAGATTAGGTCTTTGTTGCATGTAATAGTATGGATTTGAGATTTCTAAATTAAGGTATCCGGTTGTGAAAAGGATTGTCGATAACTGGCTCGTAACTGTCAGCAGACGGATCCGGACGCTCGGGGGTGATACGTCGCCAACGTATCTATAATTTTTGCTTGTTCCATGCTGTTATATTTTCATTCTTGGATGTTTTACAATCATTTTATAGCAACTTTATATCATTTTTTGGACTAACCTATTGACATAGTGCCTAGTGCCAGTTGCTGGTTTTTCCTTGTTTTTTACTTCTCAGAAAAAATGTACCAAACGGAGTCCAAACGCAGCGAAACTTTTTGGAAATTTTTTCTGGACCAGATGACACTTGTTGGGCCAAAGAAGTACCAGAGGGGGGCTCTAAGAGGAGCACAACCCACCTGGGCGTGCCTGGGGGCCTAGGCGCACCCTGGTGGGCTATGCCCTCCTCGACCGCCTCCCGCACCGCCTCTTTGCTCTATAAATACCCCCAAAAATCCAAAAACCCTAGGGGAGTCGACGAAACACAATTCAAGCCGCTTCAAGTTCCAGAACCACCAGATCCAATCTAGACACCATCACGGAAGGGTTCATCATCGTCATTGGTGCCTCTCCGATGATGCGTGAGTTGTTCATTGTAGATCTACGGGTCCGTGGGCACTAGCTAGATGGCTTCCTCTCTCTCTTTTGATTCTTAATACAATGGTCTCTTGGGGATCTATTTGATGTAACTCTTTTTGCGGTGTGTTTGTTGGGATCCGATGAACTTTGAGTTTATGATCAGATCTATTTTATTCATGAAAGTTATTTGAGTTTTGATCTCTTATATGCATGATTACTTATAACCTCGTATTTCTTCTTTAAATCTTTGGATTAGTTAGGCCGACTAGATCGTTTTTTCTTGCCATGGGAAGAGGTGCTTCGTGACGGGTTCGGTCGTGCGGTGTTCTTTCACAGTGACAGAAAGGGCAGCAAGACACGTATTGGTCATTGCCATTATGGATAATAAGATGTGGTCTATTCCTAGATGAATATATCTTGTCTACATCATGTCATTGTTCTTATTGCATTACTCCGTTTTTTCATGAACTTAATGATGGGAATCGTTGCATGGAAAACAGAAATTTTCTACACACACGCAATGATCTATCCATGGAGATGCATAGCAACTAGGGGGAGAGTGTGTCTACGTACCCTCGTAGACCGTAACAGGAAGCGTTTATTCAATGCGGTTGATGTACTTGTACACCTTCGCGATCCGCCCGATCAAGTACCGAACGCACGGCACCTCCGCGTTCTGCACACGTTCAGCTCGGTGTCGTCCACGCCATCTTGATCCAGCAAGTGGGGCGAGGTAGTAGATGAGTTCAGTCAGCATAACAGCATGGTGATGGTGGTGGTGAAGCAATCCCGCAGGGCTTCGCCTGAACATTGCGACTATCTAGAGTGGAGGAGTAAACTAGAGGCGGAGGGGTGCCGACACACGGCGTGGAATAAGCTGTGTATTGTGTGGCACCCCTCCCCCCACACACACACCCACATACATATATATATATATAGGTGTGGGAGGGAAGGAGGCAGCCCCTAGGGCGCCCCTAGTGGTGCGACAGCAGCCCTAGGGCTCTTCCCTTTGGTGCACCCCCCTGCGAAATATTGGCAGAAGGGGGAGGGAAAAGGGGGGAGGCGCCCCCTTCTGTCCTCCCCCCTCTCCGGGATATGGTAACAGGAGGTGGCGCCTCCCCCTTCCATCTAATTGGGTGTGGCTGCCTTAGGGGGCGCACCAGCCCATGTGGGCTGGTGTGCAACCCTCTACTTGGCCCACTAAGGCTCAATACTCCCCCGTTGCCTCCGGAACCCCTTCCAGTATTCCGATAACTCTCCGGTGCATTACGAAACCATTTCGGAGACCAAATAGCATCGTCCTATATATCAATCTTTTCCTCCAGACCATTCCGGAGCTCGTCGTCATGTCCGTGATCTCATCCGGACTCCGAACAACATTCGGACACCAAACCACATAACTCATATAATACCAAATCGACATTGAATATTAAGCGTGCGGACCATACGGGTTTGAGAGCTATGTAGACATGACCGAGACACCTCTCCAGTCCATAACCAATAGCGGAACCTGGATGCCCATATTGGCTCCTACATATTCTACGAAGATATTTATCGGTCGAACCGTTATGACAACATACGTAATTCCCTTTGTCCATCGGTATGTTACTTGCCCAAGATTCGATCGTCGTATCTTCATACCTAGTTCCATCTCATTACCGACTAGTCTCTTTACTCGTTCCATAATACATCATCTTGTGACTAACTCCTTAGTCGTTTGCTTGCAAGCTTATGATGTATATTACCGAGAGGGCCCAAAGATACATCTCCGATACTCGGAGTGACAAATCCTAATCTCGATTTATGCCAACCCAACAAACACCTTCATATATACCTGTAGAGCATCTTTATAATCACCCAGTTACGTTGTGACATTTGATAGCACACAAGGCATTCCTCCGGTATCCGGGAGTTGCATAATATCATTGTTGAAGGAATAAGTATTTGACATACAAGAAAGCAGTAGCAATAAACTGTACGATCAAATGCTAAGCTAACGGATGGGTCTTGTGTGATCCCGTTATCAAACGACAACACAAGTCTATGGTTAGGAAACCTTAACAATCTTTGATCAATGAGCTAGTCTCGTAGAGGCTCAGTAGGGACACGGTATTCGTTTATGTATTCACACATGTATTTAAGTTTCTGATCAATACAATTCTAGCATGAATAATAAACCTTTATCATGTATAAGGAAATATAAAATAACAACTTTATTATTGCTTCTAGGGCATATTTCCATCCCACTTGCACTAGAGTCAATAATGTAGTTCACATCGCCATGTGATTAACACCAATAGTTCACATCGTCATGTGATTCACACTCATAGTTCACATCGCCATCTGACCAACACCCAAAGGGTTTACTAGAGTCAATAATCTAGTTCACATCGCCATGTGATTAACACCCAAAGAGTACTAAGGTATGATCATGTTTTGCTTGTGAGAGAGATTTAGTCAACAGGTCTGCCACATTCAGATCCGTATGTATTTTACAAATTTCTATGTCTACAATGCTCTGCATGGAGCTACTCTAGCTAATTGCTCCCACTTTCAATATGTATCCAGATTGACTCAGAGTCATCCGGATCAGCGTTAAAGCTTATATCGGCGTAACCATTTACGACGAACTCTTTGTCACCTCCATAACCGAGAAACATTTACTTTGTCCTCTTTAGGTATCTAAGGATAATTTTGACCGTTGTCCAGTGATCTACTCCTGGATCACTATTGTACCCCCTTGCCAGACTCATGGCAAGGTACACAATAGGTCTGGTACACAATATGGCATACTTTATAGAACCTATGGCTGAGGCATAGGGAATGACTTTCATTCTCTCTCCATCTTCTGCCGTGGTCGGGTTTTGAGTCCTACTCAACTTCACACCTTGCAACACATGCAAGAACCCTTTCTTTGACCGATCCATTTTGAAAATCTTCAAAATATTGTCAAGGTATGTGCTTTGTGAATGTCCTATTAAGCATCTTGATCTATCTCTATAGATCTTGATGCCTAATATATAAGCAGCTTCACCGAGGTCTTTCATCGAAAAACTCTTATTCAAGTATCCATTTATGCTATCCAGAAATTCTACATCATTTCCAATCAACAATATGTCATCTACATATAATATTAGAAATGTTACAGAGCTCCCACTTACTTTCTTGTAAATACAGGCTTCACCGAAAGTCTGTATAAAACCATATGCTTTGATCACCTCATCAAAGCGTATATTCCAACTCCGAGATGCTTGCACCAGTCCGTAGATGGATCGTTGGAGCTTTCACACTTTGTTAGCACCTTTAGGATCGACAAAACCTTCTGGTTGCATCATATACAACTCTTCTTTAAGAAATCCATTAAGGAATGCAATTTTGGCGTCCATTTGCCAGATTTCAGAATCATAAAATGCGGCGATTGCTAACATGATTCAGAAGGACTTAAGCATCACTATGGGTGAGAAAGTCTCATCGTAGTCAACCCCTTGAACTTGTCGAAAACCTTTTGCGACAAGTCAAGCTTTGTAGATGGTGACATTACCATCAACGTCAGTCTTCTTCTTGAAGATCCATTTATTCTCAATGGCTTGCCGATCATCGGGCAAGTCCACCAAAGTCCACACTTTGTTCTCATACATGGATCTTATCTCAGATTTCATGGCGTCTAGCCATTTACCGGAATCTGGGCTCATCATAGCTTCTTCATAGTTCGTAGGTTCGCCATGGTCTAGTAACATGACTTCCAGGACAGGATTACCGTACCACTCTCGTGCGGAACGTGCTCTGTTCGACCTAGGAGGTCTAGTAGTAGCTTGATCTGAAGTTTCATGATCATCATCATTAGCTTCCTCTATAGTTGGTGTAGGCATCACGGGAACAGATTTCTCTGATGTGCTACTTTCCAAATTGAGAGAAGGTACAATTACCTCATCAAGTTCTACTTTTCTCCCACTCACTTCTTTTGAGAGAATCTCCTTCTCTTGAAATGTTCCATTCTTAGCAACAAAGATCTTGCCTTCGGATCTATGGTAGAAGGTGTACCCAATCGTTTCCTTAGGGTATCCTATGAAGACGCACTTCTCCGATTTGGGTTCGAGCTTATCATGCTGAAGCCTTTTGACATAACTGTTGTAACCCCAATTTAAAAAAATGACATCTTAGGTTTCTTGCCAAACCACAGTTCATAAGGTGTCATCTCAACGGATTTAGACGGTGCCCTATTTAACGTGAATGCAGCTGTCTCTAATGCATAACCCCAAAATGATAGTGGTAAATCGGTAAGAGACATCATAGAATGCACCATATCTAATAAAGTACGGTTATGATGTTCGGGCACACCATTACGCTATGGTGTTCCAGGTGGTGTGAGTTGTGAAACTATTCCACACTATTTTAAATGAAGACCAAACTCATAACTCAAATATTCGCCTCCACGATCAGATCATAGAAACTTTATTTTCTTGTTATGATGATTTTCTACTTCACTCTGAAATTCTTTGAACTTTTCAAATGTTTCAGACTTGTGTTTCATCAAGTAGATATACCCATGCCTACTCTAATCATCTGTGAGGGTCAGAAAATAACGATACCCGCTGTGTGCTTCAATACTCATCGAACCGCATACATCGATAGTATTATTTCCAATAAGTCATTAGCTCGCTCCATTGTTCCGGAGAACTGAGTTTTAGTCAGTAGTATCAAATGGTTCGCAAGTATCAAATGAGTCATAATCAAGTGATTCCAAAAGCCCATCTGTATGGAGTTTCTTCATGCGCTTTACAGCAATATGACCTAAACGGCAGTGCCACAAATATGTTGCATTATCATTATCAACTTTGCATCTTTTGGCATCAATATTATGAATATGTGTATCACTACGATCGAGATTCAATAAACCATTTACATTGGGTGTATGACCATAGAAGGTTTTTATTCATGTAAATAGAACAACAATTATTCTCTGACTTAAATGAATAACCGTATCACAATAAACATGATCCAATCATATTCATGCTCAACGCAAACACCATATAACATTTATTTAGGTCCAACACTAATCCCAAAGGTAGAGGGAGTGTGCAATGGTGATCTTATCAACCTTGGAATCATTTCCAACACACATCGTCACCTCGCCCTTAACTAGTCTCTGTTCATTTTGCAACTCCTGTTTCGAGTTACTAATCTTAGCAACTGAACTGGTATCAAATACCCAGGGGCTACTATGAACACTAGTAAAGTACACATCGATAACATGCATATCAAATATACCTTTGTTCACTTTCCCATCCTTCTTATCCGCCAAGTATTTGGGGCAGTTCCGCTTCCAGTGACCATTTCCTTTGTAGTAGAAGCACTCAGTTTCAGGCTTGGGTCTAGCTTTGGGTTTTTTCATGGGAGCGGCAACTTGTTTTCCATTCTTCTTGAAGTTCCCACTACCGCAGGATGCTGCTAACGTGACACTACGATCAGAGACCCTTCGACGAAACTGTGTGCGATGCAATAATCGCAAATGGTGGTGTAAAAGAACTGTCAAAAAAAGGTGCAAAACGTTTGTGATGGCGGAGCCATCAAACACGGTTCATATTTTAGTTGCGTGTGCGATCCAGGGCATACGGTTCAGTCCAATGAACTGTTTGCGATGAGGCTGAACAAAAGGAATGGGCAGCCTAATGAAGGTGTGTGCGATATAGAGCATACGGTTCACTCGGATGAACTGTTTGTGATTAGGCAACACAAAAGAAACGGTCAGCCAGATAAGTTGCGTGTGATTGAGGGCATACGCTTCAGAAGGATTAACTGCTTGGGACTAGGCAACAGAACAGAAACGGGTCAGCCAGATCAAAGTGTCTGTGATTGATGGCATACACTTCATATGGATGAACTGTTTGCGATTAGCCACAACAAACTCAAACAGTTAGATAGATCAACGTGTGTGCGCTAGATGGGCACACACATTCTAATTAAAAGAAGCATGTGCGATGGTAATAACGAGCGCGTGTAGCGACCAGACCTCAAATGGTCTGTGCTGCTGTGCACCAGTGTCATCCCTGGATCAGTAATGCTGACACGCACAGTACAAATGGAGGATTTATAACAGAGTAGCAATCACACACTTATTACATCGAATATCTCCAAAGAGAATAAGTATGAAAAATATGGCTTAAGGCCATCTAAAACGATAACAGCGGAAGACTTGGAAGATAAGTGAGTCCATCAACTCCAGCGGCATCACTGAGTATAAGACCACGACCTAAGGCACCTTACTCGTCGTCTGGAAAGTCTGCAACATGAAACGTTGCAGCCCGAAAACGGGTCAGCACATGGAATATGCTGGCAATGTAACACATAGAGAATAATGAACAGTAATAATGCTATACTACATGCATATATGGCTGGTGGAAAGCTCTATGGTTAAAGTTTTTGCGAAAAGCCAATTTTTCCCTACTGCAAAGGAATAAATTTTATTTAACTATCATGGTGGTTGTTAAACATTGAGATGGTTGACAGCATCTCAATCCCAATTAAGAATCATCAATAACCCAACAAAATTAATTAAAAGTAACATGGTGATGAGATTCACATGATAATCCAAGTACTAGATACTCAAGTTGTCCATAACCGGGGACACGGCTAACCATGATTAGTTTGTACACTCTGCAGAGGTTTGTGCACTTTTCCCCACAAGACTCGATCGCCTCCGCTTGATTCTCGCACTACATGATGTTTGAGAAACGGATGACCGAGACACAGTCTTTCAGAAGTGTTTGCACCTTACGTATGGGTAGACAGTTACACCTACTTTCCCCTACATCTGCTAGTCTACCACTGTAAGAGTTCACACAACTTAGTCAACTATGCTAGAGCCCATAATAGCTTGTGGCTGCACACGGAAGTTTCTAGCATGAATAATCTTATGATCCCTTTGAACCTGGGTGGCGGTCCAAAAGAAAAACAGGCAATCCTGGAATACCCAGGTACCTCAATCCACCCAGATGTGAGTTTTAGTTGCCACCTTAAGTAAACCATTAATTAACAATCTCACATCTGTCATGAATATCACTCAAACCCAATCCACGTCTACGAGCATAGCATGGCAATATAATAGCAAACGTAGAAGTAACTCCCAAGGGTTTGATAAAAGAACAGGTAATAGGTACTACCTCAACTACTTCCCAATACCCACAATTTAATTAGATCCTAATCATGCAATGTTTGAGGAATTGATCTAATGCAATAAAAACTGGGTATGGAAGGTATGATCAAAGTGTTACTTGCCTTGCTGATGATCCGCGAAACCTAGCGATTCGAAGTAACAAGCGGCACACTCCGGGTACTCTATCGCAAACAAACAAGCAAACAATAAGTACTCATCTAATGCACAGGTAAAACTCGAATGAAAGATCCAACCAGAAAGTTCAACTTAAGAACTCCGGTTTGCAAAAAGAATCAACTCGAACGAAGCAACGAAAGTCAAACGGCGAAAGAAACAAGCTTCGTTTACTAATCTGGATCTAGGTCAAATTTTACAGTAGCAAAAACTTGTTTGAGTAGGTTAAACGGAAAGAGAATTTCGAGACGAAACTCTAGGCGCTTGAATCGCCTGATTCCGATAAACGAGCGAAAAGTTAAACAGAAACGAAGATTCGATCAGAAATCGAATCTGAGATAATCGCGGAAAAATCCGACGAAAAAGAAAAACGGACGAACGGTTAAAGAACGGACGTTCGTTAACAGAGAAAATCCGACGAACGCGTTCGTTAAAACGAACGGGTCGGTGAACGTTCACAAAATAACAAAACCGAAAAAAAACCGATCTAGGGTTTTTTTTAAACGAACGGTTTTTTTTAAACAAAACCGGCAACGACGGCGAGGTATACCTCGTCAGGGCAGGGCTCCGGCGGGGCTCCGGCTGGCTCCGGCGAGGGCGGCAGGGTGCCGCGGGGTGCGGCGGGGCTCAGGGGGCTCGGGGGTGGCGAGGGGCGGCTCAGGTGGCGGGGTTCGGCGAGCGGCGGCGGCCTTCGGGCTCTGGCTCCGGCGGCGGGGTGCGGGGCAGGTGCGGGGCGGCGGCGGGGTGAGAGGGAGGGGGCGGCGGCGGGGTTTATAAAGACGGGGGAGGGGTGCTTGGAGGAGGGGGCAAGGCGCGGCGGCGGGGTGTTCGTGGCAGACACGGCGGCGGCGTCCGGCGTGCTCGCGGAGGAGAACGCGGAGATGGGCCGGCGGCTCGGCTGGGCCTCGGCCCGGTCGGCCGCGGCGCGGATTTTTTTTTAAAACGTTCCGTCGAAAAATTCGTAGAAAAATAAATAAAAATCCAAAAAAGATAAAACAAATTTTCCCCATCTAGTTAGAATATTTAGAACAGGGTGAACATTTGTTTGACACAAAAATAAATTTTTGAAAACATGCAATATTTTTAATGCAATTAAAATTGCAAATAAATCCAATAAATTCCAATAAATGATTTTAACATTTTTCCTCCAATATTTCAATTGTTTTGGAGAAGTCATATTTTCTCCTCTCATTTATTTTTAAATGAAATATTTTTCCGGAGAGAAAATAATTAAAACCAAAATCCTCGTTTTATTATTTGATGAAAATCAAATATGAAAATTCGAGAAAATCCCCAACTCTCTCCGAGGGTCCTTGAGTTGCTTAGGATTTATCGAGGATTTGTCAAAATGCAATAAAATATGATATGCAATGATGATCTATGTATAACATACCAAATTGAAAATTTGGGATGTTACAAACCTACCCCCCTTAAGATGAATCTCGCCCTCGAGATTCGGGTTGGCTAGAAAACAGGTGGGAGTGGTCCTTCCGTAGATCTTCCTCTCGCTCCCAGGTGGCTTCATCTTCCGTGTGGTGACTCCACTGGACTTTGCAAAACTTGATAACCTTACTGCGGGTAACTCGGCTGGCATACTCAAGAATCTTAACTGGTTTCTCCTCATAGGTCAAATCACTTTCCAGCTGAATTGCTTCCAGTGGCACAGTATCTCTCAGTGGTATCTCAGCCATCTCTGCGTGGCACTTCTTCAACTGGGAAACGTGAAATACATCATGAACTCCAGACAATCCTTCGGGCAATTCCAGCTTGTAGGCAACCTCTCCCATACGTTCCAAAACTCTGTATGGTCCGATAAAACGGGGCGCTAACTTTCCCTTAACTCCAAAGCGCTTCACTCCTCGAAGTGGTGATACTCGAAGATAAACTCTGTCTCCGACTTCGTGAACTGTCTCCTTTCGTTTAGAATCAGCATAACTCTTCTGCCTGGACTGGGCTACCTTGAGCCTATCGCGAATCAACCTCACTTTCTGTTCAGACTCCTTAATCAAATCTGGTCCAAACAACTGACGGTCTCCAACTTCGTCCCATAACAACGGTGTTCTACACCTCCTTCCGTACAAAGCTTCGAAAGGGGCCATCTTCAAACTGGTTTGATAACTGTTGTTATAAGAAAACTCCGCATATGGCAAATTGTCGTCCCAACTAGATCCATAATCTAGTGCACAAGCTCTCAACATGTCCTCCAAAATCTGGTTGACTCTCTCGGTCTGTCCATCTGTCTGTGGGTGAAAAGCTGTACTAAATTCTAGCCTGGTTCCCAATGTTTCATGTAACTGCTTCCAAAACTTCGAGGTAAATTGGGTTCCTCTGTCTGATACAATGGTCCTCGGAACTCCATGCAAACATACGATCCTGGTCATGTATATCTTTGCCAACTTAGCACTGGTGTAAGTGGTCTTCACTGGAATGAAATGAGCCACTTTCGTCAAACGGTCGACTACAACCCATATTGAGTCATAGCCTGAACGAGTCCTGGGTAATCCCGTGATAAAATCCATGCCTATTTTATCCCACTTCCATTCGGGTATCGGCAATGGTTGTAGCAATCCTGCTGGCTTCTGATGCTCTGCCTTCACTCTCTGACATACATCACAAACTGCTACATACTCTGCAATATCCTTCTTCATTCCGGTCCACCAGAAAGTATTCTTCAGATCCAAATACATCTTGGTATTCCCTGGGTGAATCGAGTACGGTGAATCATGGGCTTCTTGCAAAATCAACTTCCTGATCTCCGGATCATTTGGCACATAAACGCGGTCCTCAAACCATAAGGTATCGTGCTCATCCTCACGAAATCCCTTGGCTTTTCCTTTGCTCATCTTCTCCTTTATCTCTTCAATCTCCTTGTCTGTCTTCTGAGCTTCTCTGATCCTTTCCATCAAGGTAGACTGAATCTCCAGTGTCACTAAATAGCCTCTTGGGACTATCTCCAAACATAGCTCGCGAAGGTCCTCGGCTAACTCCTGAGGTAACTCTCCTGTCATGAGGGTGTTGACATGACTCTTGCGGCTCAACGCGTCTGCTACTACGTTAGCCTTTCCTGGGTGATAATGCAATCTCATATCATAATCCTTAATGAGCTCCAACCATCTCCTCTGTCTGAGATTTAACTCCTTCTGCGTGAAAATATACTTCAAACTCTTGTGATCTGTATACACCTCACAATGGTTTCCGATGAGAAAATGTCTCCATGTCTTCAATGCATGCACCACGGCTGCTAACTCCAAATCATGCGTAGCATAATTCTTCTCATGGGGTTTAAGTTGTCGTGAAGCATATGACACAACTCTTCCTTCCTGCATAAGCACTGCTCCAAGTCCTCGACGAGAAGCGTCGCAATAAACTTCATAGTCCTTGCGTTGATCTGGCAGAATCAACACTGGTGATGTAACCAATCGTTTCTTCAACTCTTGGAAACTAGCTTCACATTCCTCAGTCCAATTGAATTTGGTGTCCTTCTTCAATAGCTCAGTCATGGGCTTAGCAATCTTCGAGAAATTCTCGATGAATCTCCGGTAGTATCCTGCAAGTCCAAGAAAACTCCGGATTTCTCCAACTGTCGTGGGTGATTCCCAACTTGTCACTGTGTCAACCTTGGCAGGGTCTACTGCTATTCCTTCTCCAGAAATAACATGTCCAAGGAATCCAACTTCCTTCAGCCAAAATTCACACTTGCTGAACTTGGCATATAACTGATGTTCTCTGAGCTTCTCAAGTACCAATCGCAAATGCTCCTCATGCTCTTCCTCATTCTTGGAAAAGACTAAAATATCATCAATGAACACCACGACGAACTTATCCAAAAACTCCATAAACACTTTGTTCATCAGGTTCATGAAATAGGCAGGTGCGTTAGTCAGACCAAATGACATAACGGTATACTCATACAATCCATATCTGGTGGTAAAAGCCGTCTTAGGTATATCCTGCTCTCGAATCTTTAACTGATGGTATCCTGATCGTAGATCGATCTTGGAAAATACTTTAGCTCCTTGTAGGCGGTCAAACAAATCATTGATCATCGGCAGTGGGTACTTGTTTTTGATGGTCACTTCATTCAATCCACGGTAATCAACAACCATCCTCAGCGATCCATCTTTCTTCTCCACTAGAAGTACTGGTGATCCCCAAGGTGACGAACTTGGGCGAATATAGCCTTTATCCAGTAACTCCTTGATCTGCTTCTTAATTTCCTCCAAATCTTTTGCGGGCATCCTGTACGGTCTCTTAGATATTGGCCCTGTGCCTGGCAAAAGTTCAATCAAGAACTCAATGTCTCTATCCGGTGGCATGCCTGGCAACTCTTCTGGAAATACATCCGGATAATCCTTCACCACTGGTACTTCCTCCTGTACAACTCCTGATAAGGAATTCACTTGAGTCCTCTTCGGCATATGCCGGGATACATACTTGATCCTTTTTCCTTCTGGGGTGGTAAGCAAAATCGTCTTGCTGGCACAATCGATGTTTCCTCCATACAACGATAGCCAATCCATTCCCAAAATCACATCCAAACCTTGCGACTCCAAAACTATTAGGTCTGAGGGGAAAACATGCCTACCAATGGCCAATGGTATCTGAAAACATCCTTGGCTTGCCATATACTCTGCTCCTGGCGAGGTTACTAACATAGGGGTTCTGAGAACTTTGGTGGACAGCTTAAACTTATTCACAAATCCCCTTGATATGTATGAATGCGATGCACCAGTATCGAAAAGAACGGTTGCAGTAAATGACTTAACCAAAAACTTACCTATTACTGCATCAGGCTGAGCTTCAACCTCCTCCACGCTCACGTGGTTCACATGTCCTTTGTTGAACGGGTTCGGCTTCTTCCCAGAGCTTCCATTGCCATTTCCATTTTGGGCTTCAGGACATTCATTGGCATAATGTCCAGTCTTCTGGCACTTAAAGCAAGTGACTTGGCTCAGGTCCCTCTTGGCTGGGGTAGATGGGTTGGTGCGGTTCTGTCCGTTGCTTCCTCCATTCCCATTACCATTTTTAGAGCCATTATGGTTGTGCGAACTACCTCCTCCATGGGTATGCTGAAACTGTCCTCCCGGCTTCGGGGCAAATCGTGGCTTCTGTTGAGCTCCAGAGTTATACTTCCCTTGTCCATACTTCCTCTTACGGTTTTCAATCTGCTGTTGCTTCCCTTCAATCATGAGAGCTCTATCTACCAACTCCTGGTAGTTGTTGAAGGTTGCTACCATCAACTGCATACTCAGTTCATCATTCAGTCCTTCCAAAAATTTCTCCTGCTTGGCAGCATCTGTAGCAACGTCATCTGGTGCATAACGTGCTAACTTACTGAAATCCTCCACATACTGGCCTACGGTGCGTCCTCCTTGGCGTAGGTTGCGAAACTCACGCTTCTTCATAGCCATAGCTCCTGCTGAAACATGAGCTGTACGGAAAGCTTGCTGAAACTGGTCCCATGTGACAGTGTCAATAGGGTGCGTGGCTGTATAATTCTCCCACCATGATGCTGCGGGTCCATCAAGCTGATGTGCGGCAAAACGCACTCTTTCCGCATCTGTGCATCCTGCAGTGGTCAACTCCCTTCCAACTTTGCGGAGCCAATCATCTGCAACAATCGGCTCGGTGCTACTGGAAAACACCGGCGGGTTTAGCCTTAAGAAACGGGCTAAGTGATCAACAGGTGGTGGTGGCGGTGGGTTGTTGTTGTTGTTGTTGCCTTGGTTCTGCACTAACACTTGCATCAGGGCATTCTGTTGCTGAATCAACTGGGTGATCTCTGGTGGGAAAACAAATCCGGTGTCGCGTCTCGGAGGCATCTGATGGGTTAGAAAAGATGAGAGTTAAGAATAGAATGAGGTCTAGAGGGAAAACACTACCCATATGCTCATGAGACAAATACAATCAATATCACTCAATCAATTCAAACAAGGCATAACAATCGATCTAACTAGCGTTACAAAGTGCTTGAACTATACTATTAAATGGGGGAAAACTACTACTGATATGGTGGTCTACTAGAAATTCTGATCAGTTGAAGACTCCATGATGTCTGCTCCAGCTTCATCAACAAAGTCATCTTCACTTGGTTCCGAGTCGGTGTCGTCGATGATGATGTAGTTATCCGGACAAGTGCATTCGTCATCCTTTGCTTTTGGCACTGGATTTCCCATGAATACTCCAATCTTCTTCTCCAGGTCGTCATTCTTCCCTACTAGTGCGACGATTTCCTCCATATAATCCTCGCGTGTAGCCTTGAGTTCTTCCTCCAGCTCCTTGATCTTCGTCAATGCCTTCTTCAGTTCTTCCTTGTCCGTGCACATCTGGTTCTCCTGGCGACGAATGTGTTGGTTTTGCTCCTGGATGAAAGCTGCAATTGATCCATCCTTCTTGGTTCTGATCATCTCCCATTGCGCGTCTCGGCGTCCACAAATCTGATAAATTGTATCCTTAAGCTCCCTGGTGGTAGACTTCTCCAATGCGTCCCATAGCGATGTGGGCTGCCATGCTCTTCCCTAAACTCCAGGTTGGTGCTTCGAAAACCAATCTTATGGGTTCAGTAACTGGCACAAACGTCCTTCCTGGAATGTGAACTTGAATCTTCCAGCTCTCCTCTTCGGGTAATGTGGCGTTGTAGGTTCCGGTGATGCTTGGTATTCCTATGTTCAAGTACTTAGTGACTTCCTTCAAGTGTCGACCAAAAGGCGTGTCTTCATCTGGTTGCATGAACTTGCTCCTTGCATCCGCCATTCCTAAAAGAGTAGAAAGTGGAGAGGGGTCAGAAATGAGAAGAGAGAAGTGTTCTAGGGCTTAAGCTTAGTGGTCGTGTCCTACAGTCAGCATGTGCTCTGATACCACCTTTGTAGCGACCAGACCTCAAATGGTCTATGCTGCTGTGCACCAGTGTCATCCCTGGATCAGTAATGCTGACACGCACAGTACAAATGGAGGATTTATAACAGAGTAGCAATCACACACTTATTACATCGAATATCTCCAAAGAGAATAAGTATGATAAATATGGCTTAAGGCCATCTAAAACGATAACAGCGGAAGACTTGGAAGATAAGTGAGTCCATCAACTCCAGCGGCATCACTGAGTATAAGACCACGACCTAAGGCACCTTACTCGTCGTCTGAAAAGTCTGCAACATGAAACATTGCAGCCCGAAAACGGGTCAGCACATGGAATATGCTGGCAATGTAACACATAGAGAATAATGAACAGTAATAATACTATACTACATGCATATATGGCTGGTGGAAAGCTCTATGGTTAAAGTTTTTGCGGAAAAGCCAATTTTTCCCTACTGCAAAGGAATAAATTTTATTTAACTATCATGGTGGTTGTTAAACATTGAGATGGTTGACAGCATCTCAATCCCAATTAAGTGTCATCAATAACCCAACAAAATTAATTAAAAGTAACATGGTGATGAGATTCACATGATAATCCAGATACTAGATACTCAAATTGTCCATAACCGGGGACACGGCTAACCATGATTAGTTTGTACACTCTGTAGAGGTTTGTGCACTTTTCCCCACAAGACTCGATCGCCTCCGCTTGATTCTCGCACTACATGATGTTTGAGAAACGGATGACCGAGACACAGTCTTTCAGAAGTGTTTGCACCTTACGTATGGGTAGACAGTTACACCTACTTTCCCCTACATCTGCTAGTCTACCACTGTAAGAGTTCACACAACTTAGTCAACTATGCTAGAGCCCATAATAGCTTGTGGCTGCACACGGAAGTTTCTAGCATGAATAATCTCATGATCCCTTTGAACCTGGGTGGCGGTCCAAAAGAAAAACAGGCAATCCTGGAATACCCAGGTACCTCAATCCACCCAGATGTGAGTTTTAGTTGCCACCTTAAGTAAACCATTAATTAACAATCTCACATCTGTCATGAATATCACTCAAACCCAATCCACGTCTACGAGCATAGCATGGCAATATAATAGCAAACGTAGAAGTAACTCCCAAGGGTTTGATAAAAGAACAGGTAATAGGTACTACCTCAACTACTTCCCAATACCCACAATTTAATTAGATCCTAATCATGCAATGTTTGAGGAATAGATCTAATGCAATAAAAACTGGGTATGGAAGGTATATGATCAAAGTGTTACTTGCCTTGCTGATGATCCGCGAAACCTAGCGATTCGAAGTAACAAGCGGCACACTCCGGGTACTCTATCGCAAACAAACAAGCAAACAATAAGTACTCATCTAATGCATAGGTAAAACTCGAATGAAAGATCCAACCAGAAAGTTCAACTTAAGAACTCCGGTTTGCAAAAAGAATCAACTCGAACGAAGCAACGAAAGTCAAACGGCGAAAGAAACTAACTTCGTTTACTAATCTGGATCTAGGTCAAATTTTTACAGTAGCAAAAACTTGTTTGAGTAGGTTAAACGGAAAGAGAATTTCGAGACGAAACTCTAGGCGCTTGAATCGCCTGATTCCGATAAACGAGCGAAAAATTAAACAGAAACGAAGATTCGATCAGAAATCGAGATCTGAGATAATCGCGGAAAAATCCGATGAAAAAGAAAAACGGACGAACGGTTAAAGAACGGACGTTCGTTAACAGAGAAAATCCGACGAATGCGTTCGTTAAAATGAACGGGTCGGTGAACGTTCACAAAATAGCAAAACCGAAGAAATAAACCGATCTAGGGGTTTTTTTTAAACGAACGGTTTTTTTAAACAAAACCGGCAACGACGGCGAGGTATACCTCGTCGGGGCAGGGCTCCGGCAGGGCTCCGGCTGGCTCCAGCGAGGGCGGCGGGGTGCGGCGGGGCTCAGGGGGCTCGGGGGTGGCGAGGGGCGGCTCCGGTGGCAGGGTTCGGCGAGCGGCGGCGGCCTTCGGGCTCCGGCTCCGGCGGCGGGGTGCGGGGCGGGTGCGGGGCGGCGGCGGGGTGAGAGGGAGGGGGCGGCGGCGGGGTTTATAAAGAGGGGGGAGGGGTGCTTGGAGGAGGGGGCAAGGCGCGGCGGCGGGGTGTCCGTGGCGGACACGGCGGCGGCGTCCGGCGTGCTCGCGGAGGAGAACGCGGAGATGGGCCGGCGGCTCGGCTGGGCCTCGGCCCGGTCGGGCGCGGCGCGATTTTTTTTTAAAAACGTTCCGCCGAACAATTCGTAGAAAAATAAATAAAAATCCAAAAAAGATAAAACAAATTTTCCCCGTCTAGTTAGAATATTTAGAACAGGGTGAATATTTTTTTGACACAAAAATAAATTTTTGAAAACATGTAATATTTTTTAATGCAATTAAAATTGCAAATAAAATCCGAATAAAATCCAATAAATGATTTTAACATTTTTCCTCCAATATTTCAATTGTTTTGGAGAAGTCATATTTTCTCCTCTCATTTATTTTTAATGAAATATTTTTCCGGAGAGAAAAATAATTAAAACCAAAATCCTCGTTTTATTATTTGATGAAAATCAAATATGAAAATTCGAGAAAATCCCCAACTCTCTCCGAGGGTCCTTGAGTTGGTTAGGATTTGTCGAAATGCAATAAAATATGATATGCAATGATGATCTATGTATAACATACCAAATTGAAAATTTGGGATGTTACAGCGCGCACGGTTGTTGGAACAAGATGTGTGCTGACATTGCCTATTGCGGTGCACCCTATGGTGCAAACACCACGTACGCGTCCGAGAAGGCGTACATGCCCATGTTACGCCTTCCGGGAATAGTGCCACACTTATAACCGCCAGTAAATTTTGAGCATGCGTCACGTCACATTTTTTTTAGAAGAACGGGGAGGCCGCGTCCCGTCACATTCCAAATTGCAAACCTGTTCACACCGATCAAAACCTAAATGGTTTCCCACTTAGGAGCGTATTTCTACTCGGTTATAAATACTACTACTCCAAGATGACTGCACATTCCTCCTCAACTCCTCATCCACAAAAACAAACAAGTCATTCATCAACGTTCCCTTGCGTCTGCCATGGCTAGCGTGAGTTCTGGGTCGAGAGATTGCCACTAGGGAGAGGCGAGCCTGGAAGCGGAACCACGAGAGATGTCCCGCCACACTGCGAAAGCAGCAGAGAGGTCCCGCCGTGCCGCCGAAGCAGCACGGAGGTCCCGCCGCGCCGTCGATGGAGCAGACTGGTCCGGCCGCGACGCGGAAGCAGAAGAGATGTCTCGCCACGCCGCGAATGCAGCAGAGATGTCCTCCCACGCCGCGGTGGCCTGGGAAAATGTCTCGCGGGCAGGCGAGGACTCTTACAGGCGCATGAATGCCCTCGTCCTTAGGCAGATGGATCAGATCTCCAGCTGGGCGAGGTTGCAGGATGACCTGAAAGCCTCGTTTGAACAGTCTACCGGCGTCATCCGGCAACTAAATGAGAGTAATGCGAAGCTCCGGGCCGAGCGCGACCTGCTGAGGGCGAAGATCGTCGGAAGTGCGGAGCAGCAGGAGCAGACCACTGCCTTGTTGAAGAGGACCGGCGTCATTGTCGAGAAACTTATGGACGAGAATGCCATGCTGCGCATCAAGCACAGAAGGCTGGTGGAGGAATCCGTGGATGCTCTCAAGCAGCATCTTGAGGACAAGAAAGAGCTCATCGCCGCTCGCCGCGGAGACTAGTTCCCGCGGCCTGCAACAATGCATCAAGAAAGTAGAGATCAACGAGCCAGATTGTTGTCTTCCTTCTTCTATTGCCCTTGTGTATTTTGGGCGCTGCCGCATGTGGCTTTTTTTAATTATGTTCCTAAATATGTAAGACAATTATTATCCACTGTCATCGTCCTTATATTCATCATGCTCGCTATAAGTCGTAGTCAATTCTATATAGGTCCGTCGGATCTTACATCAAGATCCGTGTAAAACTTTCTTTATAGATTTTCATTTTTCTCTCTTAAATCTCAGTCCAGTGAGACATATAGCCACGGCGTAGAACAGGTGCTCGGGCGCCATTAATGGAGACGTTGGGAGGGAGGTGCGCGGCGGGTAGCGGTCAAAGGGCTCTCCTCCCGATGAGCACGCGCAGGGGTCTGATCGCACGCCTCCCGTACTCAAATAGCTACCCCGCACGACACCTCCTAGCCAATAAAAAAAGGGGACGCGTGGCGGCATGTAATTGGTAAGTAGAACTCCCATGGTTTCAATAATACTTGTGTTTCCGATTTGTAACGTGACAACACTTGTTCCAAAATGACTTTGTTGATTGTTAAAGTGTGCGCCTTCGCAAATCGGACAGAAAAATTACCACAGCATGTTGGTCCCATGTCATGACACCATGCCAAGTTTCATGATTTTCATGTGTGTTTTGGATTTACAGGAATTAAAAAACCAAGTTTCTCAATCTTTCCGGCCGAACCACGACGCCCAGATGTTTGAATTTCATTCCCATCTCTTGCATAGGACCTAGAAATTCACCCAAGGACAGACATGTGATTTTTCAAACAACTTTGGTGCACTGGAGCCTGTGCTTGTAGTTCAAATTTGAATTATACACATTAAATGCGCAGAAACTCAATTAATGTATAAAAAAGGCCAAATGAATCCGGAATAATTCCAAAATTTAGCACGATACTTCTATTTGGTCTAATCTGCCTGTGTAAAAAAATCAAGGCGGGAGAAGGCAGTGTACGTATGTCGTTTCGCACACGGAGGTGACACGTTCCCTCTCGGAACCACGAGCCTTCTTGGGGGAAGCTCCGGTTTGCAAGAAGCTTACACCAAAGCTTGTCCCAATTCGGCCAAAAAAATTACCGCAGCATGTTGGTGCCATGTCATGACACCATGCCAAGTTTCATGATTTTCAGGCGTGTTTTGGATTTACAGGAATTAAAAAGCCAACTTTCTCAATCTTTCTGGCCGAGCCACGACACCTAGATGTTTGAATTTCACTCCCATCTCTTGCATGGGACCTAAAAATTCACCCAAGGACACACATGTTATTTTTCAAATAACTTTGGTGCACTGGAGCCTGTGCTTGTAGTTCAAATTTGAATTATGCACATTAAATGCGTAGAAACTCAATTAATGTATAAAAAGGCCAAATGAATCCAGAATAATTCCAAAATTTAGCACGGTACTTCTATTTGGTCTAATCTGCCTGTGTAAAAAAATTAAGGCGGGAGAAGGCAGTGTACGTATGTCGTTTCGCACACGGAGGTGACACGTTCCCTCTCGGAACCACGAGCCTTCTTGAGGGAAGCTCCGGTTTGCAAGAAGCTTACACCAAAGCTTGTCCCAATTCGGCCAAAAAAATTACTGCAGCATGTTGGTGCCATGTCATGACACCATGCCAAGTTTCATGATTTTTAAGCGTGTTTTGGATTTACAGGAATTAAAAAACCAAGTTTCTCAATCTTTCCGGCCGAGCCACGACACCTAGATGTTTGAATTTCACTCCCATCTCTTGCATGGGACCTAGAAATTCACACAAGGACACACATGTTATTTTTCAAACAACTTTGGTGCACTGGAGCTTGTGCTTGTAGTTTAAATTTGAATTATGCACATTAAATGTGCAGAAACTCAATTAATATATAAAAAAGGCCAAATGAATCCGGAATAATTCCAAAATATAGCACGATACTTCTATTTGGTCTAATCTGCCTGTGTAAAAAAATTAAGGCGGGAGAAGGCAGTGTGCGTATGTCGTTTCGCACACGGAGGTGACACGGTCCCTCTCGGAACCACGAGCCTTCTTGAGGGAAGCTCCGGTTTGTAAGAAGCTTACACCAAACCTTGTCCTAATTCGGCCAAAAAAATTACCGCAGCATGTTGGTGCCATGTCATGACACCATGCCAAGTTTCATGATTTCCAGGCGTGTTTTGGATTTACAGGAATTAAAAAACCAACTTTCTCAATCTTTCCGGCCGAGGCATGACGCCTAGATGTTTGAATTTCATTCCCATTTCTTGCATGGGACCTATAAATTCACCCAAGGACACACATGTGATTTTTCAACCAACTTTGGTGCACTGGAGCATGTGCTTGTAGTTCAAATTTGAATTATGCACATTAAATGCGCATAAAATCAATTAATGTATAAAAAAGGCCAAACGAACCCGGAATAATTCCAAAATTTAGCATGATACTTCTATTTGGTCTAATCTGCCTGTGTAAAAACATTAAGGCGGGAGAAGGCAGTGTACGTATGTCGTTTCGCACACGGAGGTGACACGTTCCCTCTCGGAACCACGAGCCTTCTTGAGGGAAGCTTCGGTTTGGAAGAAGCTTGCACCAAAGCTTGTCCCAATTCGGCTAGTAAATTTACCGCAGCATGTTGGTGCCATGTCATGACACCATGCCAAGTTTCATAATTTTCAGGCGTGTTTTGGATTTACAGGAATTAAAAAACCCAGTTTGTCAATCTTTCTAGTCGAGCCACGACGCTAGATGTTTGAATTTCATTCCCATTTCTTGCATGGGACCTATAAATTCACCCAAGGATACACATGTGATTTTTCAACCAACTTTGGTGCACCGGAGCATGTGCTTGTAGTTCAAATTTGAATTATGCACATTAAATGCGCAGTAACTCAATTAATGTATAAAAAAGGCCAAACGAGTCCGGAATAATTCCAAAATTTAGCACGATATTTCTATTTGGTCTAATCTGCCTGTGTAAAAAAAATTAAGGCGGGGGAAGGTAGTATACGTATCTTGTTTAGTATTGGCGCCAGACCCGTCAGATAAGAAGACCCAGTCACAGAAGAACCGTACGAAGATGAAAGGACACGGGAATTGAGGAAAAAGGTTATGCCACTACCGGAAGAGCCCAGAGAAGGAATTATCCTAATGATTTGAGAAGATCGACACTGCCAACAAAAAGGATGGAGTATATGAGTTTTGATGGAACCGTAACAATGCTTCTAAGGGTGGTAGCACCCAGACCCCCTATGACGATCGATGGATTTTGATGAAACCCCGAACCTAACCCATTTCTTGCTAGCCTCTCCGAATCTCGAGGGCGAGATTCATTTTAAGGGTGGTAGGTTTGTAGCATCCCAAAATTCTAAATTTTGGAATGTTATATTAAATACATAGTTTTTGATTGATTGTTTGATTGTGGTATGTTTACTACTGTGAATTTGAGTGAAATTTGAAACTTTTTGGAAGTTAAGTGAGAGGGAATAAAAGGACTTTCCCAAACTTTCACCTTGCATTTATGATCTCCATGAATTCGAATTCATTTCATCACAAAAGCCCGTGAGCGAAGATGATATGACTTCTTCCATTTAATTAAATGAAAAAGGGTTTTGAAAAGATTTGAATTCCATTTGGAAATATTTCAAATTCGGAAACTTTATGCAACTCAATGAATTTCATGAGATAAGGTAAAATGACTTCTTCAAACGCTAAGAAAGAGAGTTGGAAGTTTCAAAAAGAATCAAATTTAAAGTCCCTTTGAAAATTATTTTCAATTTGGAGTTATTTGGTTTTTATTCAACTTAGTTTTCTCCAAAAATAAAACATATGGAAAATAGGGTAACATGATTCCCTGCAATAGAAAAATGGAGAGAAATAAATTTTAAATTATTTTGGTATTTTAAATATTTTTATTTGGTTTTTAAATAAACCAGTAGCACTGTTTGCTTTATTTAAATTTTTGTGGAGTTTATTTGCCGCTAAAAAATTGTTCATGTTGTATAAAATCTTTTTCTGAAAATTTTGATATATAATATGCCTATATAATATTTTAGATTATTTCTCTTTCTTTTCTTTTTCCATCTTTTAAAGAAAATCTCTCCCGCCGACTGCGCCGGCCCAGCTCCAGCCAGGCCGTGGCCCAGCCCAACGCCACACCGTCCCTGAGCTCCCGCAGGTCTCCGCCGCCCGTACGACATCGCCGCCGCCCGTGTCCGCCCCGGGCTCCCCGCGCCGCGTCGTCCCTCCTCCACGCAAGCCCGCCTCCCCTCCTATATATACGCCGCCCGGACCCCCTCTCCTCCCAAGCCGCCGCCCCCGGATCTCACCCCCACCGCCGCCGCAGCTCCGCCGCCCTGCCTCATCGCACCGAGCCGCGCCGCCGTCGCTGCCGCGCCGCGCACCGCCACCCGCCGCCTCGCCTCGCCTCCACCCGATCCGCCACTGCTGGAGCCCCGCTGAAGCCGGAAGCCGCTGTCGCCGCCGACGACCGAACCGGTATAAACCGCCCCGGTCCGATTTTATTTTTAGTTTACGTTTTTTTCATGATTTTTCTTAGAAACGCGGTTTACTAGTTATTTAATGAATGTTCGTTCGTTAAGCTTCTGTAGCGAACGATCTCGTTCATTAGTCTTCCGTAGAGGACGTTCGTCCGATAGATTTTTCTTTTTCTGTTTATTTCGGCCAGGGACCTAGATGCAATTAGTTTATTTACAGTTTAGCCCCTAGTTTTCAAACGATCACAACTTTTTGCTCGCTTATCCAAATCCAACGAAACCAATGTCAATTTCTTTGTTATGATCTCCTTTGTTCAGATAACCAACTTAAATATATTTTTTGAAACTTTAAAATTTGGTTTCAAACAGATTTGAATTTAAACTTCTTTTGATCACAACTTAAGTTTTATAACTCCTATTTAATTGGTTCTTTTTGCAAATTGAAGCTCTTGATCTAAACTTTCTATTAAGAACTAATCCACATAATTTTAATACTGTTGAAAATTGTTTTCTGTTTGCAAGAGTTATTTGCCTGTTTTTGAAGTTTTCCGAGATCTTTTCTTTGAATTTTATGCTTGAGTGCTTATGTATGCAATTGATTGATTACGATAGATTGAACGGAGTGTGATGAGTAGAACTATCAGGAATTTTTAGTGCAAAGAATCTTCATCGACAGTACAAGGAAAGTTCACACTTTGATCATATTTTTCATACCCTATTTTTATGCATTAGTTTTACCCTCAAAGATTGCATGAGTAGGATTGGGAACATGTGGTTATGCTATGTAGTTGATGAGGTAGGAACCTATTACCTTTGATCACCCTGGGATTATACATTATGCTCTTATTGCTTAGCCATGCTCGTAGACGTGGATCGGTATGTGAGAATCATGCAAGTTGTGAGAGATAATAACTAAGGGAAACTTAAGGTGGCTACTTTAACACACATCTGGGTGGAATGGTTGGGGCACCCTGGAGAACCCAGTGGTTTACCCGGGCACCTGGAGAACCCAGTGCTTGCCCAAGGGGACCCCGGAGTACCCGTGTGATCACCCTATGGAATGCCACCCAGGCTCAAAGGGATCATAAGATTGTTCATGCTACAAACTTCCGTGTGCAGCCACAATCCATTATGGGCTCTGGCATAGTTGAGTATGTTGTGTGACCTCTTTCAGTGGTAGGCTAGCAGATGTAGGGGAAAGTAGGTGGTACTGTCTACCTAGAGTAAAGAGTTAATGCTTCAGAAAGACTGTGTCTCGATCATCCGTTTCTCAAACATCATATAGTGCAAGAAATTCAATGGAGGAGATCAAGTCTTGTGGGGAAAAGTGCACAAACCTCTGCAGAGTGTACAAACTAATCATGATTAGCCGTGTCCCCGGTTATGGACATCTTTGAGTATCTGGTATTTGAATCATTGGTTGATCTCGTCACTCTATTTAATTAATGTATTGGGCTATTAATAATTTAGGAATTTTTGGGATTGAGTTGGAGGAACCTTCTCAATAATGGCATAAACTTGGTAGTTCAATAAAATCTATTCCTTTGTTGTAGGAAAAAATTAGCTTTATGCAAATGTTAAACTTAGAGCCTCCACAGGCAAATATGCATATAGAGACAGACAGTCTTATTATTATTCTATGGTGTGAAATTGCCAGTACATTCAATGTACTGACCTACATGGCTGCAACGTCTCATGTTGCAGGAATCTTATGACGACTAAGTGATACGTTAGGTTTACGATGTCTACACTCAATTTGCCGTTGGCGTTGTTGGGAACTCCACAACCTTGTTGTTACTTCCGCTATATGGATTGAGGTAATAGTATTTACGTTACTTTATACATGTGATTTACCTCTGTTATAAATCCTCGAGTACTGTGTGTGTCAGCATACAGATCCAGGGATGACACTTAAGCACAGAGACTTCGATCCATTCGGGTCGGGTCGCTACACATGCCAAGTTTCATGATTTTTAGGTGTGTTTTGGATTTACAGGAATTAGAAAAACCAAGTTTGTCAATCTTTCCGGCCGAGCCACGATGCCCAGATGTTTGAATTGCATTCCCATTTCTTGCATGGGACCAGTAAATTCACCCAAAGAGACACATGTGATTTTTCAACCAACTTTGGTGCACTGGAGCATGTGCTTATAGTTCAAATTTGAATTATGCACATTAAATGCCTAGAAACTCAATTAATGTATAAAAAAGGCCAAACGAACCTGGAATAATTCCAAAATTCAGCACGATACTTCTATTTGGTCTAATCTGCCAGTGTACAAAAATTAAGGCGGGAGAAGGCAGTGTACGTATGTCATTGCGCACACGGAGATGACACGTTCCCTCTCGCAACCACGAGCCTTCTTGAGGGAAGCTCCGGTTTGCAAGAAGCTTACACCAAAGCTTGTCCCAATTCCACCAAAAAATTTACCGCAGCATGTTGGTGCCATGTCATGACACCATGCCAAGTTTCATGATTTTCAGGCGTGTTTTGGATTTACAGGAATAAAAAAACAAGTTTCTCAATCTTTCTGGCCGAGCCACGACGCCCAGATGTTTGAATTTCATTCCCATTTCTTGCATGGGACCTATAAATTCACCCAAATACACACATGTGATTTTTCAACAAACTTTGGTGCACTGGAGCATGTGCTTGTAGTTAAAATTTGAATTATGCACATTAAAAGCCCAAAAACTCAATTAATGTATAAAAAAGGCCAAACGAACCCGGAATAATTCCAAAATTTAGCACGATACTTCTATTTGGTCTAATCTGCCAGTGTAAAAAAATTAAGGCATGAGAAAGCAGTGTACGTATGTCGTTTCGCACACGGAGGTGACACGTTCCCTCTCGGAACCAAGAGCCTTCTTGAGGGAAGCTCCAGTTTGCAAGAAGCTTACACCAAAGCTTGTCCCAGTTCGGCCAAAAAAAATATTGCAGCATTTTGGTACCATGTCATGACACCATGCCAAGTTTCATGATTTTCTAGCGTGTTTTGGATTTACAGGAATTAAAAAACCAAGTTTCTCGATCATTCCGGCCGAGCCACGACGCCTAGATGTTTGAATTTCATTCCCATTTCTTGCATGGGACATATAAATTCACCCAAAGACACACATGTGATTTTTCAACTAACTTTGGTGCATTGGAGCATGTGCTTGTAGTTCAAATTTTAATTATGCACATTAAATGCCCAGAAACTCAATTAATCCATAAAAATGCCAAACGAACCCGGAATAATTCCAAATTTAAACACGACACTCAAGTACTAGTAACATGTTCATTGTACGTAAATGTTCTAGCAATTCAAACACCATCCTTTCCCTCCGTAACACCATTTTGTCTTTCAAAACATAATGAAAAAATCAGGTATACCACAAACAGTTTACTAGAAAGAATCGTGTGGGATGTGATATAAAATATCTTGGCGCACCGTCTTGTCTGGCTTACGCAGGAAGCTTCGTCGTCTACAGTCCACGCCCCCGCTTGAACCACACTTGCGCGCCAGTTTCTCGCGGCACCGAGCAAAATTTTGTTGCCACCGTAGAAATATCTATCTCCCCGCCCCGTCCCTCCTACCAAAAGCCACATTTCCACCGTTCCTCCTTGCTTTCCAAGTTCAAACCTTCACTACTGCTTACTGGCAGCTCAGCCTCCTCGCCGACGACCCTTCTTCTTGCTGCGCGGCCTCGTCGATATGGTCAGGTAATCCACACCCCACCCACACCATCCTCCTCCTTTCCCGTCCCACATGCCCTGACCGACGGAGCGACACCTTCCACCGAAATCACTGCCCCCTCCTCCAATTAAGCGTCGCCCACAACCATTTTGCACGCAGTATAACATGGAGCTCAGTAGCATGCGGCCGCACACGCGAACAAGGTCGCTATGGCTGCCATGCGTGTCGACCGCCAGATCTTGGAGGAGCACCTTGTCTTCGAGGCCACCATCGACACCACCACGCGGTTGTCTACTTTAAAATGCAGTTCGTGATGTTTTCTCGAGGCCACCACCAGTGCCTTCTAGTGATTTGTCCTCTGTAATGTTAATTTGCAATCTGATGTTCAGTTAACAGTTTGGTCCTCTGAAATGTAATATTCAGTTAACACTTTGGTCCAACAATTGCTACATTTCGTAGTACTGTTCTCAAGCATTCTTTGTTTTGTTAACTGTCTTATCTTCTAGTACATGTTTCTATTCTGCAATGTCGTGCTCAGTTAACTATTTTGGTTCATTTGGTCTGCTGTCCATTTAACTGTTTGGTTCAGTTCTGCAATTTTATTTTCATTTGCTGTGGGTACAATTTTGTGTTGTTATGCATGTGACACCAATCGAATTTGGCTGTACTCAATACATATTCTACTGATAGTATGGCAACTCTCAGTTGACCTGATCAAGATCTTCCTTTTGTGTGTCACACGGAAACAATGGGAGACACTGCGGTTTACCATCGAGGTTTGTTCAAGCAGGGTCCTTTGGCTAATAGCACATTATTGTGCAGTTGCAGGAATCATTCTAATATTTAGGTTTCTTACAATTTGGTCTTGCACATGTAGGTCCTGCTGTCAGTGGCTTCGACCCACTGTTCGACCCATTGTGCATATGGGGAAATGAGATGTCCATGAATATCAGTCAAGTCAAGAAACTCAGAAAGATGGTTAGGATGAAGAAACTTGCGATGAATAATAGCAAGATCTTTGTTTGCACAATGAAGAAGACATCAGTCAACTATAGGATGGTACCAACTCTTTTACCTTGTCTTTACCCCTTCCGCCATTTCAAAATTTACAACAGCGATTTATGCATAGCTTTGTTTTCAGTACTTTTCAAAGCAGTTCACCGATGATTACCTCTCAAACCACCTGCATGGGCAAGAGGCGAGGAAGGTATTCATTCAACACCCACGGTACAATATTAAAGTCTTGCTGAAGAGGATGAAGGTTGGGCGGGCAATTATCCATAGCCACTGGCCTAAAGTTGCAAGGACATTCAACATCACTGAAGGCTCAATATTTGCCTTCCGCATCTGAAGTTTCCCAGATGAGATTCATCTGTCTATTTACCATGTATGATGCTACTTTCCAAAGGTTTTTGATGCTGCATGTGAAACTTGGTGCTGTTGTGTAATGGCGTAACTGAGTGCCGAAGCTATCTGATGTAATTCGATTATGAAATCCTGGTTGCTTTTATACGGATATGAAATATCTGGCGTGTTTTATAAGAAATATCAGTTTGATTAGTACATGGATTATCAATAATAGGCTAATTACCCTGCTTATTGGGGTTTTCTATTGCAGACGGTTACTCAGACATCACCGTGGGCAATGAACTCAAACAATCCGCACGGTTTCTAGAAAGTAGGCGTGTTCGATCAACTAACAATCACACACGGCTTCCGGCAGCGAACTATTTGCGTTAGGCCACCTTGCACAAACGTTTCCACACAAAGAACTGTGTGTGATATACATAACTACGGAAATGTTTTTCTAGGGTTCACCGTGCGAGATGTCCATACCTACGGAAATGATTTTCTGGGATTCACCGTGTGGGATGTACATACCTACGAAAATGATTTTCTGGGATTCACCGTGTGGGATCTACATACCTACGGAAATGATTGGGTTTCGATGCCTCGCCCGATTGCACACGGCCCCAGCCTGGGTCCTAGGAGGGCCTATCCCCGACGATTTCTGGGTCATGTTGGAAGGCCCCCCCTATCGCCCACACTCACTTGGCGACGGTTCCAAATGCCATTGCGGAAAGGGGTTAAAAACCGTTTGTTTAGCATGTCGCTATACCAGTGTCCCTTTCTTTCCCTTTTGCCTTTTTTCTTGAAACTAGTGGTCTTGTTTAACCATCAACATTTGATGCTCTTTTCTTGATTTCTACATTCGCCGATTTCAGCATCGCGAAGAGCTCGGGAATCGTTTTCGTCATCCCTTGCATATTATAGTTCATCACGAAGTTCTAGTAGCTTGGTGATAGTGACTAGAGAACTCTGTCAATCACTATCTTATCTAGAAGATTAACCCCCACTTGATTCAAGCGATTGTACTACCCAGACATTCTGAGCACATGCTCACTGGCTGAGCTATTCTCGTCCATCTTGTAGGCAAAATACTTGTCAGAGGTCTCATACCTCTGGACACGGGCATGTGTCTGAAATACCAATTTCAGCTCTTGGAACGTCGCATATGTCCCATGGCATTCAAAACGCCTTTGAAGTCCCGATTCTAAGCCGTAAAGCATGGCGAACTAAACTAACAACTATTCATCATATTGAGCTTGCGTAAATGTTCAAAACGTCTGCATCAACGCCAGCAACAGGTTTGTCACCTAGCGGTGCATCAAGGACATAATTCTTCTGTGCAGCAATGAGGATAATCCTCATATCATGGACCCAGTCCGCATCATTGCTACTATCATCTTTCAACTTAGTTTTCTCTAGGAATATATCAAAAATAGGGGAGCTATCACGCGAGCTATTGACCTACAACATAATTTGCAAATACTATCAGGACTAAGTTCATGATAAATTAAGTTCAGTTAATCAAATTACTTAAGAACTCCCAATTAAATAGACATCGCTCAAGTCATCTAAGTGATACGTGATCAAATCAACTAACCCATGTCCGATCATCATGTGAGATGGAGTAGTCATCAATGGTGAACATCTCTATGTTGATCATATCTACTATATGATTCACATTCGACCTTTTGGTCTGTAGTGTTCCGAGTCCATGTCTGTACATGCTAGGCTCATCAAGTTTAACCCAAGTATTCCGCATGTGCAAAACTGTCTTGCACCCGTTGTATGTGAACATAGAGTCTATCACACCCGATCATCATGTGGTGTCTCAACACGACGAACTGTAGCAATGGTGCATACTCAGGGAGAACACTTTTATCTTGAAATTTAGTGAAGGGATCATCTTATAATGCTACCGCGGTACTAAGCAAAATAAGATGCATAAAAGATAAACATCACATGCAATCAAAATATGTGACATGATATGGCCATCATCATCTTGTGCTTTGATCTCCATCTCCAAAGCATCGTCATGATCTCCATCGTCACCAGCTCGTCACCTTGATCTCCATAATTGCATCATGGTCGTCTCGCCAACTATTGTTTCTACAACTATCGCTAACGCATGGTGATAAAGTAAAGCAATTACATGGCGTTTGCATTTCATACAATAAAGAGACAATCATAAGGCTCCTGCTAGTTGCCGATAACTTACAAAACATGATCATCTCATACAATAACGTATATCACACCATGTCTTGACCATATCACATCACAACATACCCTGCAAAAACAAGTTAGTCGTCCTCTACTTTGTTGTTGCAAGTTTTTACGTGGCTGCTATGGGCTTCTAGCAAGAACCGTTCTTATCTACGGCAAAAACCACAACGGTGATTCGTCAAGTTTGCTGTTTTAACCTTCTTAAAGGACCAGCCATAGTCAAATTCGATTCAACTAAAGTAGGCAAAACAGACACCCGCCAGCCACCTTTATGCAAAACTAGTTGCATGTCTGTCGGTGGAACCAGTCTCATGTGCGTGGACATGTAAGGTTGGTCTGGGCCGCTTCATCCCACAATACTGCCAAATCAAAATAAGACATTGATGGTAAGCAGTATGAATATCACCGCCCACAAATCTTTTTGTTCTACTCATGCATATCATATACGCATAGACCTGGCTCTGATACCACTAATGGGAATCGTTGCATGGAAAACAAAAAAATTCTACGCACACACAATGATCTATCCATGGAGATGCATAGCAACGAGGGGGAAAGTGTGTCTACGTCCCCTCATAGACCGTAAGCGGAAGCGTTTATTCAACGCGGTTGATGTAGTCGTACACCTTCGCGATCCGCCCGATCAAGTACCGAACGCGCGACACCTCCACGTTCTGCACACGTTGGCTCGGTGTCATCCTCGCCATCTTGATCCAGCAAGAGGGCGAGGTAGTAGATGAGTTCTTTCAGCATAATGTCGTGGTGATGGTGGTGGTGAAGCAATCCCGCAGGGCTTCGCCTAAGCATTGTGACGATCTAGAGCGGAGGAGTAAACTAGAGGCGGAGGGGTGCAGACACACGGCGTGGAATAAGCTGTGTATTGTGTGGCACCCCTCCCCACATATATATAGGTCTGGGAGGGGAGGAGGCAGCCCCTAGGGCGCCCAAAGTGGTGCGGCAGTAGCCCTAGGGCTCCTCCCTTTGGTGCACCCCCTGCCAAATATTGGAACAAGGGGGAAGGAAAAGGGGGGAGGCGCCCCCTTCTTTCCTTCCTCCCCTCTCCGGGATATGGTAAGAGGAGGTGGCGCCTCCCCCTTCCATATAATTGGGTGTGGCTGCCTTAGGGGGGGCGCACCAGCCCATGTGGGCTAGTGTGCTACCCTCTACTTGGCCCACTAAGGCCCAATACTCTCCGAGTGCCTCCGGAACCCCTTCTGGTATTCCGATAACTCTCCGGTGCATTCCGAAACCATTCCGGAGACCAAATAGCATCGTCCTATATATCAATCTTTACCTCCGGACCATTCTGGAGCTCCTCGTTATGTCCATGATCTCATCCGGGACACCGAACAACATTCGGTCACCAAACCACATAACTCATATAATACCAAATCGACATTGCACGTTAAGCGTGCGGACCCTATGGGTTTGAGAACTATGTAGACATGACCGAGACACCTCTCCGGTCAATAACCAATAGCGGAACCTGGATGCCCATATTGGCTCCTACATGTTCTACGAGATCTTTATCGGTCGAACCGTTATGACAACATACGTAATTCCCTTTGTCCATCGGTATGTTACTTGCCCGAGATTCGATCATCGGTATCTTCATACCTAGTTCAATCTCGTTACCGGCAAGTCTCTTTACTTGTTCCATAATACATCATCTTGTGACTAACTCCTTAGTCGTTTGCTTGCAAGCTTATGATGTGTATTACCGAGAGGGCCCAGAGATACCTCTCCGATACTCGGAGTGACAAATCCTAATCTCGATCTATGCCAACCCAACAAACACCTTCGCAGATACCTGTAGAGCATCTTTATAACCACCCAGTTACGTTGTGATGTTTGATAGCACACAAGGCATTCTCCAGTATCCGAGAGTTGCATAATCTCATAGTCGAAGGAATAAGTATTTGACATACAAGAAAGTAGTAGCAATAAACTGTACGATCAAATTCTAAGCTAATGGATGGGTCTTGTCCATCATATCATTCTCCTAATGATGTGACCCCGTTATCAAATGACAGCACATGTCTATGGTTAGGAAACCTTGACCATCTTTGATCAATGAGCTATTCTAGTAGAGGCTCACTAGGGACACGGTATTTGTTTATGTATTCACACATGTATTTAAGTTTCCGATCAATACAATTCTAGCATGAATAATAAACCTTTATCATGAATGAGGAAATATAAAATAACAACTTCATTATTGCCTCTAGGGCATATTTCCTTCATTTAATAGACTAGATGCATGCTGGATAGCGGTCGATGTGTGGAGTAATAGTAGTAGATGCAGGCAGGAGTCGGTCTACTAATCTTGGATGTGATGCCTATGTAATGATCATTGCCTGGATATCGTCATAATTATTTGAAGTTCTATCAATTTCCCAACAATAATTTGTTTACCCGTCGTAAGCTATTTTTCTCGAGAGAAGCCACTAGTGAAATCTAAGGGCCCCGGGTCTATTTTTTTTATCATATTTGCTTTCCGATATATTATTTGCCACTTTCATTTTCAGATATATTATTCCAAAAAACCAAAAATACCTTGCTGCAATTTTTTAATATTTATTTTATTTCACATTTCCGCGAGATCTTTTTATCAAATCTACTACAAATCAATCTATCTTTTACCCGAGAGGGACTGACAACCCCTCTTTCGCGTCGGGTTGCAAGTATTTGTTCTTTGTGTGCAGGTACAGTTTACATGGTGTTGCTTGGTTCTCCTACTGGTTCGATAACCTTGGTTTCATCACTGTGGGAAATACCTACCGTAGCTATGCTGCATCATCTCTTCCTCTTCGGAAAAAAATACTGACACAGACACGAGCCATCAAGAAAGGATTTCTGGCGCCATTGCCGGGGAGACACCATCAACATCTATTAGGTTCCTAATCAAAAATCTCATCTCCTTGCAATTTACATTATTTTGCATCTGCCACTTGTTTTCATCTCCCCCACTTCACAAAAAATTGCCTTTTTATTCGCCCTCTTTTTCATTCGTCGTTTTCTCGTCAGATCTGTTTTTGCATGCAATTTTGTTTGCCTCCTTTTGTCGTTATGTATAGTTCTTCCTATGTTGCGTGCACTCCCGAGAAAGAGGTTCTTAATTTCAAACAAAGGGGAGGAGAGAATCTAAAAGATGCTTGGTTTAGGATTTGCAATAATGCTCATAATAGATCTATTCGGAAGCAATCTACCATTGTTCTTCCTCGCTGTCTTTATGTAGGCATCACTACTTGGTATAGATTCATCCTTGATGCGATTACCAGTAGGAATTTCTTGATGTGTCCTTCTCTGGATGCTTTTAATGCTATGGGAAATCTAGTGGGTTCACCACCTCTTATGATTAATGAAACAACTTTAACTCTCAAGCATGTTCTGGAAAGGCTATATGCTATTAAAAAGAATACGCTCACTAAAAAAACATTGAAAAATTAGGTAAAAGGATGCACAATCTTGCTAATAGAATTGGGTCAAAAGAGGGAGATGCTCTTAAAGTACTAAAAGAAAATGAACCCGCATTCAACGAGAGAATAGAGGAGAGCCCCGCTAGAATTGATAAGTTGGAAGAAATTTTTAGTAATCTAAGCACGGCTTTTGCTTCCGCTAAAAAAATTGAAAAAACTCCCATAAAAATTGGCAAGATTACTCAAGTAACTAATAACAAGGGTGCAATTTCTAATAAGAACAAAGAAGATCTTAAGATGATTAGTATTCACCCTGATTTTGTTAAAGTGATAAAAGATCCTACTTGCAAGATTGAAATTTTCAAACTTGTTCCTAGAAGTATTGATATTGAAAATTTGTATGCTAAATCTTTGAAGAATTCTAAGTGTTTGATTGAGGAGTTGGAAAATAAAGATGACAACACTTATATCTATGCTCTATACCTAGCTAGGGGCGTAAAACGATAGCGCTTGTTGGGAGGCAACCCAATTAATACAATTTATTTTTTAACTTTTTTCTTTTTGTTCTTGAGTGTTTGCACAATTATGCCTCTATTATTATTGTGTTTTTCATGTTTCAATTAGTGCTTGTGCCAAGTAAAGCCTTTAGGATTATGTTTTGTGATAATTGATTTGATCTTGTTGGCAAACAAAAACTTTTGCGTCCGGTCAAATAATTGTTTAAATTCACATAAGCAACGAAAAATTCTGAAATTTTTACAAAATATTGATATACAAATTTCCTACGTTGTCCTAATTTGTCAGAATTTTTGGAGTTACATAAGTATACGAAGTTTTCAGATTGCTACAGACTGTTCTGTTTTTGATAGATTCTGTTTTCTTTGCATTGTGTGTTTATTTTGATGAATCTATGGACTTTATCAGGGGGTATAAGCCATAGCAAAGTTGGAATACAATAGATATAATGCAAAAATAAAATATTAATGTGTTTGCAACAATACTTAGAGTAGTGATTTGCTTTCTTATACTAACGGATCTCACGAAGGTTTTGTTGAGTTTTGTGTGATTGAAGTTTTCAAGTTTTGGGTGAGACCACGATGGATGAAGGAATAAGGAGTAAGAAGATCCTAAGCTTGGGGATGCCCCATGGCACCCCAAAGTTATTATCCAAAGAGAAACACGCAACATAGCTTGGGGATGCCCCCGAGTGGCATCCCCTCTTTCTTCTAACGACCATTGGTATTTTACTTGGAGCTATATTTTTATTCGTCACAAATCATGAGTTTTGCTTGGAGCGTCTTGTATTATATGATTCTTTCCTTGTTTTTATTTTTAGTTTGTGTCATCTATCCTTGCTGGACACACCTATTTGAAAGAGCCAAATTATGCTATGATTTGTTAGAATTGCTCTTTATGCTTCACTTAAAAAAATTGAGCTATGGAATTGCTCTAGTGCTTCACTTATATCTTTTTATGAGCATGATGTGCTTTAATATTTTTGAATAAATGCTCTCATGCTTCACTTAGATTTATTTGAGAGTTCGTAATTTTGAAGAAATTCTCGCATGCTTCACTTATATAATTTTGACAGATGAAAAATGTTATGCTCATGTTCTTCACTTCAATTTTGTTTGAGCTTGTCAGAAAGAAACATATGAAATTATTCCCAAAGTGATAGATATTCAAGAGGGATATAATAAAAACTTTCATGAAGATCATTGGAAAAAATAAACTTGATTCTTTGTAATAGTTTTGCGGTATGATGATAATAATATGTGAGTCATGTTGGTGAGTAATTATGATTTAGTAAGAATATGATGTTAAGGTTTGTGATTCCCTATGCAAGCATGGAAGTCCATAGTTATGCGATGAAATTGCACCCTACTTGTGGTGCATTATTCGGTGTTAGTTATGCTTAATGCTCGCTTATGTGATTTTTTTGTTTCTTGGTTGGATGCTTCTCTATCTATTTGCTAGCTTTCCCTTGTACTAATTGGATTACTACCTGTGCATCCAAAATCCTTAAACCCAGTTTTGCCATATGAGTCCACCATACCTACCTATATGCGGTATTCTCTTGCCGTTCTAAGCAAATTTGTATGTGCCATCTCTAATTTTCAAAATAATTTCCTTTTTGTGTGCTCGTACCGATCATGAAATGGTAGGGGGTGCCTGGTATTTTTCCATGCTAGATGTGTTATTCTCAAGATGAGTGTTTATTCACTTGTCATTGCATGAGAGTACAGCAAAGGTATTAGGGATGCCCAGTCCCGAAATGAAAAAATGAATTTATTTTATGTTGTCAAATAATAAATTCCTTGGAAAGTGTTGGTATGGACGGCACCCGTGGATACAGCTAGCCGTGGAATGTGAAAGTATGGTGGAAAAAGGAATAAACTTTTTTTTTGTTTGGGAACCTCCTATGATATATCTAGCATGGAAAGTATTGGGAACTACTCTATCGTTTTTGTTGACAGGAAAAGCATGCACCCAAAAAATTTCATCTCTATCTTTTTCGCTTTGAGCCCTGGCACGTCTACAAATCCCTACTTCCCTCTGTGAAGGGCCTTTCTATTTACTTTATGCAATTTTTATTTGAGTCTCCATCTTCTCTTATAAAGCACCAACTAAGGGCACTATGATCATACTTGAGCATTGGGTGTAGCTAATATGCAAGTGTGTTTCATGAATGGATCAATGGTTGAGCATGATGGGCTAGGGATAACTTGCTTTAGTGTTGATATTTTGAAACACATGGTTGCTTGTTGATATGCTTGAGTATAAATCTTCATGTCAAAACTAGACTATTGCTTTGAATCATATAAAAGTCCATATGTCCATGCTACAAAAGAAAAGAATATGTGATGAACATGTTAGGCAGCATTCCACATCAAAAATTCTGTTTCTATCATTTACCTACTCGAGGACGAGTAGGAATTAAGCTTGGGGATGCTGATACGTCTCCAACGTATCTATAATTTTTGCTTGTTCCATGCTCTTATATTATCATTCTGGGATGTTTTACAATTATTTTATAGCAACTTTATATCATTTTTTGGGACTAACCTATTGACATAGTGCCTAGTGCCAGTTGTTGTTTTTCCTTGTTTTCTACTTCGCAGAAAATCAGTACCAAACGGAGTCCAAACGCAGCGAAACTTTTTGGAGATGTTTCTTGACCAGAAGACACCAGTTGGGCCAAAGAAGTACCAGAGGGGGGCTCCGAGGGGAGCACAAGCCACCTTGGCGCGCCTTGGTGGGTTGTGCCCACCTCGGTCGCCTCCCGCACCGCCTCTTTGCTCTATAAATACCCTGCAAATCCAAAAAACCCTAGGGGAGTCGACGAAACACAATTCTAGCCGCCGCAAGTTCCAGAACCACCAGATCCAATCTAGACACCATCACAAAGGGGTTCATCATCCTCATTGGTGCCTCTCCGATGATGCGTGAGTAGTTCATTGTAGACCTACGGGTCCGTAGGCAGTAGCTAGATGGCTTCCTCTCTCTCTCTCTCTCTCTCTCTCTCTCTCTCTCTCTCTCTCTCTCTCTCTCTTGATTCTCAATACAATGGTATATTGGAGATCTATTTGATGTAACTCTTTTTCCGGTGTTTTTGTTGGGATCCGATGAACTTTGAGTTTATGATCAGATCTATTTTATCCATGAAAGCTATTTCGGTTTTGTCTCTTATATGCATGACTACTTATAGCCTCGTATTTCTTCTTCGAATATTTGGTTTAGTTAGGCCGACTAGATCAATTTTTCTTGCCACGGGAAGAGGTGCTTTGTGATGGGTTCGGTCATGCGGTGTTCTTTCCCAGTGAAGAAGGGGCAACAAGACACATATTGATCGTTGCCATAAAGGATAACAAGATGAGGTCTATTCCTACATGAATATATCTTGTCTACATCATGTCATCGTTCTTATGGCATTACTTTGTTTTTCCATTAACTTAATACACTAGATGCATGTTGGATAGCGGTCGATGTGTGGAGTAATAGTAGTAGATGCAGGCAGGAGTCGGTCTACTAATCTTGGACGTGATGCCTATATAATGATCATTGCCTGGATATCTTCATAATTATTCGAAGTTGAATCAATTGCCCAACACTAATTTGTTTACCTGCCGTATGCTATTTTTCTCGGGAGAAGCCACTAGTGAAATCTACGGCCCCCGGTCTATTCTTTATCATATTTGTTTTCCGATCTATTATTTGCCACTTTTATTTTCCGATCTATTATTCCAAAAACCCAAAAATACCTTGCTGCAATTTTTTGTTATTTATTTTATTTCATGTTTCCGTGAGATCCATTTATCCAATCTACTACAAACCAATCTATCTTTTATCCGAGAGGGATTGACGACACCTCTTATGCGTCAGGTTGCAAGTATTTGTTCTTTGTGTGCTGGTACTTTTTACAGAGTGTTTCTTGGTTCTCCTACTGGTTCGATAACCTTGGTTTCATTACTGAGGGAAATACCTACCGTAGATGTGCTGCATCATCTCTTCCTCTTCGGGGAAAACACTAACGCGGACATGGGCCATCAGGGGGGCATTCTAGGGGTCTGGTTTGTTGTATCCGGCTGTAAGATGCTCTTAGGCCAACTCCAACGCGTGAGCCCAAATGGTCCGTTTGCGTCCGTTTTGGGGTAAACGGACAAAACAGGCAGCCCAACGTGCGGGAGCCAACAAACCATTCTCCGTTTTTGTTCCGCTTTGGACCCATTCCCGACCCAACTTTGAGCCGCTTTTGCGGCCGAACGGACAGAGCGCGGATGGGCGAGACGCGCGCCCTTGTCCTCCCCTGGCCCGCCGTCGGGGATAAGCCCGCCCACTTTCCCTCCATTTCGCCCAAAACCCTCTCGTGTCCTCCCTCCAGTGCCCTCCCTTCCCTCCCAATCTCCACCATGGCTAGAGGCCAGACGAATCCCAGCAACCCGGCAGCACGCGCGTGCCCCGCGGTGAAGAAGGCTACAAAAGAAGCCACAGTCGGAGCTTGCCAAGGTCGCCGCCGAATCGGCCAAGACGAGTAACCGGCAGACAAAGGCCACGGAGAATAAGGCCGCTGTCGACTACGCCGTCGAGGCAGTCTTGCTGCGTGCTGCGCAAGACCAAACCGACATCGATGACAAGGAGTCCATCATTGCCAAGGCGCATGCCCTCCTCATGTTAGGGTTGTGCCGACCCCCGCCGGCCATTCTCTCAGTCGCGGCCAGCACAGGCTCGTCGGCTGTCGTACTCCGCAACAATGCTCCCTAGCTTACCTGTCATACCCGAGATACCAGTTTATCATGCGCCGCCGCCACATGGCCATCGACAGACACGGTTCTCCACATTGCCGGACTGTAGCGTGGTCGCTCCGGCCACGCCCGCGGGTGTCATCGACCTCAACATGACGCCAGGGTACAATGGCACTAGCCAAACATCCGACAAGATGCAAAGGAAGCAGCCCCGGTTGTCCCCTTGGGGAACATGGCAGGCGCCCACAGGCTGTTTGACGAAATGCCACTGCCGACGCCGACGGTCGACGACCCTTACTACGCGGCATTCATGGAGCACATCATCTTTGAGGGCCGTGGTGAGGTATTCCACCTCGATGGCCATGGCCAAGCTTTTGATTCCGACGCGACCCATAGCCAGGATGGTTGCGGCACCTACGATGACACTCAATTCACCGGCCATGATGAAGATGAGGACGACCATGGCAACTCATGGCATGAAGATGATGACTTGTATTGTGAAGATGAGGAATAATAGGTCGACATTTTGGCGGAGCCATTAGTGTTTATCGAAAGGGCCGAAGCACAAAAGAAGAGGCAAAGCATTCGCACGGGATCATACACCCAAGAGGAGGACACTTTGATTTGCGATAGTTGGATGGAGATGGGCCAAGATCCCATGAAAGGTTGTCGAGCAAAAAGGATCCGTCTTTTGGACAAGAGTTCACAAGACCTTTCATGAGCGAAGGAAGTTTGCCCCTACCAATTTGCGAGTACCCGCGCCATCAATTCAATACAAAATAGACGGGGGTCCATCCAACAAGAGTGCAACAGATATTGTGCCGCCCTTGAGAGCGTTCAAGCTCGCCCCGTGGGTGGCCTAGGCATTGGTCACTTGGTATGAATCTCTCATTATTTCATCCTGTGTCCTTTCATGTTGGCATGCCATTTACGTTCCATGTATTGTGTGTCCTTCCATCTCACAATTGTGGCCGCATGTTTGATTGTGTTGGCTTTCCTATCTTTGGAAGCCTTCATGGCCCGGCACAAGAACAAGCCGTTTACTCTCACGCATTGTTGGTCGCTCATCAAAGATTGCCCCAAGTTCAAAGACCAATAGACGCTCTTAAGAAGAAAGGAGGGAAGACGGCGCTGGCTGATGAGGGAGACTTTCTCAAGAGCCGACGGGCAAGACAAGCTCGAAGGCCGATGAGAAATGATACGTCTCCAACGTATCTATAATTTTTTATCATTCCATGCTGTTATATTATCATTCTTGGATGTTTTACAATCATTTTATAGCAATCTTTTTTTGCCTCAAACTCTGCTGCCCTATCACTCCTCGATAAGTGTACTTACTCAGGTTTTTTATATCATTTTTGGGACTAACCTATTGACATAGTGCCCAGTGCCAGTTGTTGTTTTTTGCTTGTTTTTTACTTCGCAGAATATCCATGTCAAATGGAGTCCAAACGCACCAAAACTTTTTGGAGATTTTTTGGACCAGAAGACAACTTGGGAGCCAAGGAAGCACCAGAGGGAAGGCTCGTGGGGCCCAGAAGGACCAGGGCACGCCAGAGGCCCCTCACGCGCCCTGATGGGTTGTGGGTCCCACGGGGGTCTCCTCCAATGCCTCTCAGCTCTATAAATACCCAAATATTCCAGAAGCCCTAGGGGAGTCGACTAAACACAATTCCAGCCGCCGCAAGTTCCAGAACCATGAGATCCAATCTAGAGCCCTATTCTGGCACTCTGCCGGAGGGGAACACGATCATGGAGGGGTTCATCATCCTCATTGGTGCTCCTTCAATGATGCGTGAGTAGTTCACCATAGACCTGCGAGTCCGTAGGCAGTAGCTAGATGGCTTCTTCTCTCTTTTTGATTCTCAATACAATGGTCTCTTGGAGATCTATTTGATGTAATGACTTTTTGCGGTGTGTTTGTTGGGATCCGATGAAGTTCGAGTTTATGATCAGATCTATATCCATGAATATAATTTGAGTCTTCATTGATCTCTTATATGCATGATTATTTATAGCCTCGTATTTCTTTTCTGAATCTTTAATTTAGTTAGGCCAACTAGATTGATTTTTCTTGCAATGGGAAGAGGTGCTTTGTGATGGTTCCGATCTTGTAGTGTCCTCACCTAGTGACAGAAGGGGCAGCAAGGCACCCTTGTCTACATCATGTCATCGTTCTTATTGCAGTACTCCATTTCTCCATGAACTTAATACACTAGATGGATGCTGGATAGCGGTCGATGTGTGGAGTAATAGTAGTAGATGCAGGCAGGAGTCAGTCTACTAATCTTGGACGTGATGCCTATATTCATGATCATTGCCTTGTATATCGTCATAGTTATTTGTTCTTCTAGCAATTGACCAATAGTGTTGTTTACCCACCGTATGTTATTTTCTCGAGAGAAGCCACTAGTGAAATCTACGGCCCCGGGGTCTATGTTTTATCATATTACTTTCAGATCTATCTTTTATCATATTGTTTTCAAATCTATTTTTCCAAAAACCCAAAAATACCTTGCTGCACTTTTTCTTTACTTATTTTCTTGAACTAAAAGATGCAAAACATTATTCTAAACAACATCAAGTAAATCCTCATAAAATAAAATGATTCTCCAAGCAATTCACATATCATGTGGTGAATAAAAATATAGCCTCAAGTAAATTTACCGATGGATTGAAGACGAAAGAGGTGATGTCATCCGGGGCATCCCCAAGCTTAGATGATTGGTTGTCCTTGAATATTACTTTGGGGTGCCTTGGGCATCCCCAAGCTTAGGCTCTTGCCACTCCTTATTCCGTAGTCCATCGAAACTTCACCCAAAACTTGAAAAGTTCACAACACAAAACTTAACAGAAAAATCGTAAGCTCCGTTAGTATAATAAAGCAAATCACCACTTAGGTACTGTTGTGAACTCATACTAAAATTATATTGGTGTTATATCTACTGTATTCCAACTTCTCCATGGTTCATACCCTCCGATACTACCCATAGATTCATCAAAATAAGCAAACAACACAATGAAAACAGAATCTGTCAAAAACAGAACAGTCTGTAGTAATCTGGAAACTTCCTATACTTACGTAACTCCAAAAATTCTGAAAAATTAGGAAAACCTCGGAAATTTGTATATCAATCTTGTGTAAAAAATTCAGATCAGAAGCATGCTTTTGTGAATTTCTAAAATTCTGACAATGAGCACAAAAATTTCTGTTTTTCAGCAAGATCAAATCTACTATCACCATAGACCATCCCAAAGGTCTTAGTTGGCACTTTATTGAAACAAAAGCTATAAAGCATGATTACTACAGTAGCATAATCATGTGAACACTCAAAAATAGTAGGGGTAAATGTTGGGTTGTCTCCCAACAAGTGCTTTTCTTTAATTCCTTGCTAGCTAGGCGTGATAATTTCAATGATGCTCACATAAAAGATAAAAATTGAAAAACAAAGAGAGCATAATGAAGAATATGACTACCACATTTAAGTCTAACCCACTTCTTATGCATAGGGATATTTTGAGCAAACAATTTATGGGAACAAGAATAAACTAGCATAGGAAGGAAAAACAAGCATAACTTCAAAACTTTCAACACATAGAGAGGAAACTTGACATTATCGCAATATGTAAAAGCATATGTTCCCCTCTCATAGTAATTTTCAGTTGCATCATGAATGCATTCAACAATAAAACTATCATGATATACATAATCCAATTGAAAATTAAAATCATGATGACAAGTTTCATGGTTATCATTATTCTTTATAGCATACATGTCATCACAATAATCATCATAGATAGCAACTTTCTTCTCATAATCAATTGGAACCTCTTCAAAAATAGTGGATTCATCACTAAATAAAGTCATGACCTCTCCGAGTACACTTTCATCATTGTAATCATCAAAAATAGGATGCATGCTATCGTCATAATAAATTTTCTCAACATAACTTGGGGGACAAAAAATATCATCTTCATCAAACATAGCATCCCCATGCTTGTGGCTTTGCATATCATTAGCATCATGGATATTCAAGAAATTCATACTAAAAACAGTGCAATCATGCTTATCATTCAGATATTTAGTGCCAAACATTTTATTGACTTCTTCTTCTAATACTTGAGCACAATTTTCCTTTCCATCATTTTCACGAAAGGCATTAAAAAGATGAAGCATTTGAGGCAACCTCAATTCCATTTTGTTTGTAGTTTTCTTTTATAGACTAAACTAGTGATAAAACAACAAACTAAAAGATTCAATTGCAAGATCTAAATATATACCTTCAAGCACTAACCTCCCCGGCAACGGCGCCAGAAAAGAGCTTGATGTCTACTACGCAACCTTCTTGTAGACTCATGTTGGGCCTTCAAGTGCAAAGTTTTGTAGGACAGTAGAAAATTTCCCTCAAGTGGATGACCTAAGGTTTATCAATCCGTGGGAGGCATAGGATGAAGATGGTCTCTCTCGAACAACCCTGCAACCAAATAACAAAGAGTCTCTTGTGTCCCCAACACACTCAATACAATGGTAAATTGTATAGGTACACTAGTTCAGCGAAGAGATAGTGATAGAAGTGTAATATGGATGGTATATATAGGTTTTTGTAATATGAAAATCTAAAAACAGCAAGGTAGCAAGTGGTAAAAGTGAGCGAAAACGGTATTGCAATGCTTGGAAACAAGGCCTAGGGTTCATACTTTCACTAGTGCAAGTTCTCTCAATAATGATAACATAGTTAAATCATATGGAAATCCCTCAACGTGCAACAAAAGTTACTCCAAAGTTCCTATCGCGGAGAACATAAGATGAAATTTCTTGTAGGGAACGAAACCACCTCAAAGTGATTCTTTCAGATCAATCCATTGAGCTATTCCTACAAGTGTCACAAACAGCCCTAGAGTTCGTAGTAAAATAACACCATATGACACACATCAATCAACCCTAATGTCACCTAGATACTCCAATGTCACCACAAGTATCCGTGGGTCAATTATACGATATGCATCAAACAACTTCAGATTCATAATATTCAATCCAACATAAAGAACCTCAAAGAGTGCCCCAAGATTCCTACCGGAGAAACAAGGATGAAAACGTGTATCAACCCCTATGCATAGATTACCCCAATGTCACCTCGGGAATCCGCGAGTTGAATGACAAAACATACATCAAGTGAATCAATAGAACACCCCATTGTCACCACAGGTATCCCACGCAAGACATACTCAAGTGTTCTCAAATCCATAATAGTATGCAATCCAATAATAGTGAAACCTCAAAGGTAAAACTCAATTCATCACAAGAAGGTAGAGGGGGGACACCATATGATCCAACTATAGTAACAAAGCTCGCGGTACATCAAGGTCGTGCCAAATCAAGAACATGAGAGAGAGATCAAAAACATAGCTACTGGTACATACCCTCAGCCCCGAGGATGAACTACTCCCTCCTCATCATGGAGACCGCCGGGATGATGTAGATGGTCACCGGTGATGGTTTGCCCCTCCGGCAAGGTGCTGGAACGGGCTCCCGATTGGATTTTCGTGGCTACAGAAGCTTGCGGCGGCGGAACTCCCGGTCTAGGTTTATTTCTGGAGGTTCCAGGATTTATAGGAATTTTTGGCGTTGGTTTCACGTTAGGGGGTCCACGAGGCAGCGGCAAGGCAGCGCGCCCTCCACCCTTGTGGATGCCTCGGGACTCCTCTGGTCCATCTCCGATACTCTGTGGGCTTCTTCTGGTCCATAAAAAATTACCGTAAATTTTCAGCTCGTTTGGACTCCGTTTGATATTCCTTTTCTGAAAAACTCAAAAACAAGGGGAAAACATAAACTGGCACTGGGCTCTAGGTTAATAAATTAGTCGCAAAAATAATATAAAATAGCATATTAATGCATATAAAACATCCAAAACAGATAATATAATAGCAGGGAACAATAAAAATAATAGATACAATGGAGACGTATCAAGCATCCCCAAGCTTAATTCCTGCTCATCCTCGAGTAGGTAAATGATAAAAACAGAATTTTTTATGTGGAATGCTACCTAACATATTTATCCATGTAATTTTCTTCATTGTGGCATGAATGTTTAGATGCATAAGATTCAAAAAAAATGTTTAATATTGACATAAAAACAATAATACTTCAAGCATACTAATAAAGCAATCATGTCTTCTCAAAATAACATGCCCAAAGAAAGTTATCCCTACAAAATCATATAGTCTGCCTATGCTCTAATACGTCTCCAACGTATATATAATTTATGAAGTATTCATGCCATGTTTACACCAATTTTATATGGTTTTGGTATGACTTGCATGGAATTAACCCGGACTAACGCTGTTTTCAGCAGAACTACCGTGGTGTTCTTTTTTGTGCAAAAATGAAAGTTCTCCAAATGAGCAGAAACTTTTTGACAATATTTTTTGGAACAAAAGAGACCCGCGAAGCTTCGTGGAAGGACCAGAAGGTGAAGGAGTAGGGCACTAGGCACCGGGGCGCGCCTGGGCCCTTGCTCGTGCCCCGGTGGGTTGTGTTCACCTCGAGGCCCATCTTAGAGTGAAACCAACGCCAACAATTCCTATAAATATAGAAACCATCAGGGGTAACCCTAGATCTCAAGTTCTGCCGCCGCAAGGCTCTATAGCCATGAAAAACCAATCTAGACCTTGTTCCGGCACTCCGCCGGAGGGGTGAATCATCACCAGTGGCCATCTTCACATCCCGGGAAGCCACCATGATGAGGAGGGAGTAGTCCATCCTCGAGGCTGAGGGTTTGTACCAGTAGCTACGTGTTTAATCTCTCTCTGTCTTGTGTTCTTGAGATGTCATGATCTTGATGTATCCCGGGCTTTGTTAATATAGTCGGATCATATGCTGTTTCCCCCTCTCTATCTTGTTGTGAATTGAGTTTTCCCTTTGAGATTTTGTTTTATCGGATTGAATACTTTTATGGATTTGAGAGCACTTGATGTATGTCTTGTTATGAATACCCATGGTGACAATGGGGTATCATATTGATTCACTTGATATGTGTTTTGGTAGTCAACTCGCGGATTCCCTAGGTGACATAGGGGTAATCTATGCATAGGGGTTGATGCATGTTCTCATCATTGTTTCTCCGGTAGAAATCTTGGGGCACTCTTTGCCGACCCATTTTTGGCCCAAATGCGAGTCTGATTTGCATCGGTGCGGACACGAAATAGATACGCGCGACGTGCGCCTATGCCTCCCCTGGCCCGCCAATCGGTGGCACAACGACCGCCATTTTCCCTCCATTTTCCCAAAACCACCCCGCCCACTCGCGCTCCCGGCCGGTCGCCATGGACAACGTGCCGACCCTCGATGCCACCGCCAGCCTCGCCCCATACGGCCTGACCTCCGTCCCCTCTGCCAAAGGCAAGCCCCGCAACCCCTGCAAGGCCACCGCGTCGCCCAAGAAGAATAAGCAGCTGACGCTCGAGGAGCGGGTCGTGCAGTCAGCCAAGAGGAAGGGCCGGAGGCACGTGGCAGATGCAAGGGACAAAGCAGCTGCCATCGCTGCCCTCTCCGCCGCCGCATAGCATGAGGAAACCAATGCCCAAGTCGCTGATAACCCACAAGTATATGGGATCGTAACAGTTTTTGAGTGTAGAGTATTCAACCCAAGTTTATTGACTCGACATTAGGGGAGCCAAAGCATATTTGCAAGTATTAGCAGTTGAGTTGTCAAGTCAACCACACCTGGAGACCAAATATCTGCAGCAGAGTGATCAATAGCACAGTAGTACCGTAATTTGATAGTGATAGCAATGATAGTGACACTAATAGTAATGGTAGCAGCAATAGCTTTGTAGCAATTGTGACAGTAGTAGCAACAATAGTAACTTAGCAAGAAATAATATGTGAAAATCTCAGAGGCATTGGATCGGTGAAAATGTTGGATAACATTCATCATGTAACAGTCATAACCTACGGCGGCATAGAACTAGCTCCAATTCATCAATCTAATGTAGGCATGTATTTCGTATATAGTCATGCTTGCAATAAGAACTTGCATGACATCTTTTGTCCTACCCTCCCATGGCAGGGCAGTCCATAAGAAAACTAAGGGATATTGAGGCATCCTTTCAATAGAGAACCGGAACAAATCATTAACACATAGTGAACACATGAACTCCTCAAACTACGGTAATCACCGAAAAGAATCCCAATTATTATCACCTTGGGGTATGCGGATCATAACACGTAGCAGGTGCATACAACTTGCAAGATCGAATCAACAACACAAATATATTCATGAAAACATAAAGGGTTCATATCTGAAATCATGGCACTCGGGCCCTAGTGACAAGCTTTAAGCATAGCAAAGTCATAGCAACATCAATCTCAGAACATAGTGGATACTAGGGATCAAGACCTAACAAAACTAACTCGATTACATGATAAATCTCATCCAACCCATCACCGTCCAGCAAGCCTATGAAGGAATTAATCACCCCCGGCGGTGAGCATCATAAAATTGGTGATGGAAGATGGTTAATGATGACGAAGATGGAAGACCCCCCTCTCCGGAGCCCCGAACAGACTCTAGATCTTGCCTCCCGATAAAGAACAGGAGGTGGCAGCGGCTCCATATCATAAAACGCGATGAAACTTCCTCTCTTATTTTTCTTAGGAAATAGGAATTTATAGACTTGAGATTAGGGTCAGCGGAGCCATGTGGGCCCCAGAAGGGCGCGCCCTTGTGCCTCGTGGGCACTGGGTGGCCCCCCTCCAGTGGGTCTTTTCTCCAGCATTTTTTATTTATTCCATAAAAAATCTCCAAAAAGTTTCGTCTAATTCCAAGAACTTTTATTTCTACACAAAAACAACACCATGGTAGTTCTGCTGAAAACAGCGTCAGTCTGGGTTAGTTTCATTCAAATCATGCAAATTAGAGTCCAAAACAAGAGCAAAAGCGTTTGGAAAAGTAGATACGACGGAGACGTATCAACTTCCCCAAGCTTAACTCATTGCTTATCCTCAAGAAATTCAGTTGACAAACTGAAAGTGATAAAGAAAAACTTTTACGAACTATTTTGTTCTTGTGTCTATATATATGCTTAAATAATACCTAGGTTTTCAGAAAGATTATAAATAACCATGCAAATGATAACCCTTAGAAATTATATTCACTCATATCAATGGCATAATCAACTAGCGAGCAATAATAAAATATCTCAAATGACAACACTTTGTCAAAACAATCATGATATAATATGACAATAATGGTATCTCGCTATCCCTTTCCGAGACCGCAAAACATAAATGCAGAGCACCTCCAAAGTTCAAGAAATGACTAAACATTGTAATTCATGGTAAAAGAGATCCAATCATGATGCACACAACATTAACTATACACAATGGATGAGAATGACAATAGTGCTCTCAGGACCGGTGCTTGTTTGAGAAGGTGATGACTCAACAATAAAAGTAAAACAACATAAAAGTAAATGGATAGGCCCTTTGCAAAGGGAAGCAGGGATTTGCAGAGGTGCCAAAGCTCGAAGCTTAAATCAGAGATAAATATAATTTTGGGAGGTCTACCTTCCCTGTCAATGTTACGACCGAGAGTTTTCAATATCTTCCATGCTAAACAAATTAACGGCGGTTCCCAAACAGTAAAAGTAAAGTTTATTCCCCCTCCACCAACAAACACAAGCCATGGCTAGCCGAATCCTCGGGTGCCCACCATACCAACAACTTTTCAGGGGAGTTTGTTTATTATTTTGCAATTTTAATCATGGGACTAGGCATCCCGATTACCAGCCCCTCTTGTGCAAGGACGAGTGAATAAACACTCATCATGATAATAACCCGCTTAGCATGGAAGATGCTGACCACCCCCTATCGCTCCATTAGCGGTACGGGCACATGAAACCGATGTTCATTTGAATATTTAGAGGTGGCACATGCAAATTTACTTGGAACGGCAGAGTAATACCGCATATAGGTAGATAGAGTGAACTAATCTAAAATTACTTTGGTTTAAGGATTTTGATGCACAAGTAGTATTCCTGCTTAGTACAGGCGAAGGCTGGCAAATAGAGAGCGAAAACGGTCATAATCATGTATTACCATCTCTTCGCCGAACTAGTGCACCTATACAAATTACCATTGCATTTGGTGTGTTGGGGACACAAGAGACTCTTTGTTATTTGGTTGCAGGGTTGTTCGAGAGAGACTATCTTCATCCTACGCCTCCCACGGATTGATAAACCTTAGGTCATCCACTTGAGCAAAAATTGCTACTGTCCTACAAAACTCTGCGCTTGGAGGCCCAACACGAGTCTACAAGAATAAAGTTGTGTAGTAGACATCAAGCTCTTTTCTGGCGCCATTATTGGGGAGGTGAGTGCTTGAAGGTATATCTTTAGATCTTGCAATTGAATCTTTTAGTTTCTTGTTTTATCACTAGTTTGGTTTTATAAAAGAAAACTACAAAAAATGGAATTGAGGTTGCATCATATTATTCATCTTTATAATGTTTTTCGTGAAAATGATGGAAGGGAAAATTGTGCCCAATTGATAGAAGAAGAGTTCAATTAAATGTTTGGCATAAATAATGAGCATGATTGCAATATTGTTGGTATGAACTCTTTGAATATCCAAAATGCTAATGATGATTTCACAAGTCATGACAAAAATGTTTCTTATAAGCATGTCAATTTTTGTGGAGTGGATAAAGTTTGTGCGGACGTGCCTTATAGGGATGATAGATTTTGTAAGAAGCATAAACATGATAGAACAAATTTTTGGCTCAAAGTGATAAATGAATTTGCTACAAAATTATGTTCTCTTTGTCCTATTACTTGTGAACTTTGCAATAAGGATGGTCATCTTAATTTCCAATGCAAACTTTTTCACGACCGTATCATGGACAAATATTGTAATGATTTGATCACCCTTGAACTTTATAATGATCTTTGTCTATTTTGGGGGAGTGGAGAATTGACACATAAAAATAGTTGGTTTGAAGTATTCATTCTCACGGATGACATTGAAACTAATCTAAAAAATATCTATATGTTTTGCATGGTAAATTGCGATGAGAATGCTTATATTGCCAACTATAGAAAGATGGGAAAACCAATAGAATATAAAAGGAATACTAATGAAAGGGTAAAGATTTCCTCTTTCCCTCCTATTTTCTCTCATGATGAAATAGGTGACGAGGAGGAGCTCGCTATTCAATCAATCTCATGAATAAGAAGCTCAAAAAAATTAATTAAACCCACACATGAAGTGGTGAAGAAGAAGAAAAGAAGAAAGAATAGAGCTAAAAAGGTATCTCTCCCAAATAATGTTGCTCGTATTATTGTTGTGCCTCATGAAAATTAATCAAAACAATTTGTGGAAGATGATGCACTTGATGATGATATTGCTTCTTTGTCTTATGGCACAATGTTTGAGAGCACTATTGATGATGATTTTGTTATGCCTATTGCTTGTTGTGATAATTATGATTGGGAAGATAATGATACTTCTTATAATCTTGAAAATCTTTTTGGCACCAACTTGGGAAATTATGATGATATCAATTGTTGTACTGTTGGTACTATTCATACTATTAATGATGAGAGTGATTGTGATTATGATATGCCAAGCCACAAGCTTGGGGATGCTATGTTTGATGAGAATGACATGTTTGAGAATTTAGTTGCTGCAATTAATGTTTGTCCCAAGCTTGGGGATGCTATGTTTAATGAAGATGATCTTTTTAGTCCCCTACTTTGAATGATCAAATTTGCTATGATGATTGCATGCCTCCTATATATGATGAGAACAAAGTTGCTACTTATGATGATTATTGTGATGATACGTAGTGATGATTATATTTATAAAACTTGTCATAGTTATGATTACCCTTTTCCTGAACATTGCTCTTTTAACGTGGAAACAATATTAAGTATTCGAGTTTCATCTGATACTCCCACCATTGTGAATGAGAAGAAATTTTCTTATGTGGAGAGTAATAAAATTTCTATGCTTGTGGATCATGAAAAGAATGCTTTATGTGATGGTTATATTGATGAATCTATTCATGATGCTACTGAAAATTATTATGAGAGAGGAACTTATGATTCATGATGCTCTCTTTATGTTTCAATTCTTATCTTTTATGCGAGCATCATTGAAATTATCTTGCCTAGTTAAAAGGCATTAAAGAAAAGCGCTTGTTGGGAGACAACCCAACAATTTTACCTATTGTTTTGGTGTGTTCACATGATTAGGCTACTGTAGTAATCATGTTTTATTGCTTTTGTTCCAATAAAGGGCCAAGTAAAGCCTTTGGGATAGTGTGGATGATAGTTGACTTGATTCTGTTAGAAAACAGAAACTTTTGTGCCCAGTCACAGAATTATTAAAATTCACTGGAGCGTCGAATTTTTTGATTTTTGACAGAAGATTTATATACAAATTACCTACGTTGTCCTAAGTTTTCAGAATTTTTGGAGTAGCAGAAGTATGGTTGGAGTACATATTACTACAGACTGTTCTGTTTTTGACGGATTCTATTTTCAATGCACAGTTTGCTTGTTTTCTAGTTTCTATGGCTTATATTGCTCAATAAATTGTAGTGATAGGGTACAGTAGGAATTGTGTGATAGCAATTATGAATCTTGTCTTTTACAGTACTAAAGTGAATGGTTTGCTCTTTATCATACTAACCTATCTCACGAAGTTCCGTTAAGTTTTGTGTGATTGAGGTTTTCAAGTTTTGGGTGAGACATCGATATGAGGAGAATAAGGAGTTACAAGACCCTAATCTTGGGGGTTCCTAAGGCCCCCCAAGGTAATATTCAAGGAAGATCCAAGCAACTAAGCTTGGGGATTCCCCGGAAGGCATCCCCTCTTTCGTCTCCAACAATATCGGTAAGCTTACTTGAGGCTATATTTTCATTCGTCACATGATGTGAGTTTTGCTTGGAGCATCATTTTATTATGCTAGGATTTGCTTGCTGTTATTTATAATAATGTTTTAGATCTTTTATTTCAATAAAAAGGTCAAGTATAGCCTTTGCCATGCTTATTTTGCAAGTCTACATGTGGCTGTTTCAAAACAGAAAGTTTATTGCTGTTGCAAAAATTCCCTAGAAAAGCCAGAATGTGATAAAATGTTGAAACTTTTTGCACAATAAGATCCAATAAATTTTCTACGGTGTGGTAAATTTTGATAATTTTTGGAGTTAAATAAGTATGGATCCTCTTGCATCATTTACAGACTGTTCTATTTAGACAGATTGCTGTTATGTTTGCATTGTTTGCATATGTTTGCTTGTTTAATGATTCTATTTGAGGATAGAACTATTAAATATGCAGAGGCATTTAGTATGAAATGTTAAATAATAATTTTAGTGATTTTCTACAGTAGAGAATGATAAGGTTTTGCAATGATTTATACTAACTTATCTCACGAGTTCTTGTTGAGTTTTGTGTGGATGAAGTTTTTTAGATTTAGGGAAGCCGTGATATAAAAGGAATTAAGGAGACACAAACGCTCAAGCTTAGGGATGCCCAAGGCATCCCAAGATAATATTTCAAGAACTCTCAAGCATCTAATCTTGGGGATGCCCCGGTAGGCATCCCCCTTTCTTCATCAACAATTATCAATTAGTATCGGTTGAGCCTAAGTTTTTGCTTCTTCACATGATGTGTGCTATTCTTGGAATGTCATTTTATTTTTGTTTTGCTTGCTGTTTTAATAAAATACTTAGATCTGAAAGTTTTTAAATAAGAGAGAGTCCTCACATAGCTACCTATTTACTTAACTACTCGCATGATCTTCACTTATATCTTTTTGGAGTAGTTTGTCATTTACTCTCGTGCTTCACTTATATCCTATGAGTAAATTGTTGAATGAATTGAATATCATGAAGTTGAAATTATATCATGCCTAGAAATAGCTTCACATTGGGTTTAGAAAGTGAAATCTCTGGAAGCTTGACAATCACAATATTGGTCATACAAGCAATTCATGAATGATTACTATAAGGAAGAGGACTTTCACATGCAAATATATTATATCTTGGACATCTTCTATGATTGTGAATACCCATTAATTATTTTCAAACTTGAGCAAATTAGTTGAAGTTGGACAAGGAAGACAATGTAATGAGTTATGGTTGTGTATATTTGCATAGAAGTTATATTGTCATGGATCCTCCAACATGTGGTGTTTCCCTGGGATCTTTTGCTAGCCAAAAATTCGTACTAAGTAGAGATACTACTTGTGCATCCAAAAACCCTTAAACCTAGTTTCTTGCCATGAGTGTCCACCATACCTACCTATGGGTTGAATAAGATCCTTCAAGTAAGTTGTCATCGGTGCATAAAGCAATAAAAATTGCTCCTAAATATGTTTGATCTTTTATTGTAAGGGAAAATTGAGCGTTGTACATCAAGATAATACATCAAGCATTCCCAAATCCATAATAGTATGCAATCCGATAATAGTGAAACCTAAAAGGTAAAACTCAATTCATCACAAGAAGGTAGAGGGGGAGAAACACCATATGATCCAACTATAGTAACAAAGCTCGCGGTACATCAAGATCGTGCCAAATCAAGAACACGAGAGAGAGAGAGAGAGAGAGAGAGAGAGAGAGAGAGAGAGAGAGAGATCAAACACATAGCTACTAGTACATATCCTCGCCCCGAGGGTGAACTACTCCCTCCTCGTCATGGAGACCGCCGGGATGATGAAGATGGCCATCGGTGATGGTTTGCCCCTCCGGCAGGGTGCCAGAATGGGCTCACGATTGGGTTTTCGTGGCTACAGAGGCTTGCGGCGGCGGACTCCCGATCTAGGTTTATTTCTAGAGGTTCCAGGATTTATAGAAATTTTTTGCGTCGGTTTCATGTCAGGGGGGTCCATGAGACAGCGGCAGGCAGGGGGCACGCCCTCCACCCTTGTGGATGCCTCGAGACTCCTCTGGTCCATCTCTGATACTCCATGGGCTTCTTCTGGTCCATAAAAAATCACCGTAAATTTTCAGCTCGTTTGGACTCCGTTTGATATTCCTTTTCTGCAAAACTCAAAAACACGAAAAAAACCAAAACTGGCACTGGGCTCTAGGTTAAGCATTTAGTCCCAAAAAATATATATAATAGCATGTTAATGCATATAAAACATCCAAAACAGATAATATAATAGCATGGAACAATCAAAAATTATAAATACGTTGGAGACATATCATGATGCATCTTCCATAGTCTTGCAAGGAACATTGGAGGAAATGATGAGCAAAAAGGATGTGAGGGAGGAGAGGAGGAGCAAATGAAGATATACCTAGATCTCTAAACGAAGAAGCTTGACATGGAGGAGGACATGAAGAGGAGGAAGCTTGACAACGAGGAGGCCACCCAACTCAAGAAGTTGGAGATCGAGGCCACCAATGCCAAGACCAAAGAAAAAGAGATGGCACTCGCGTTCATGAGCTACGACAAGAACAACATGTCACCTGAGAGGAAGGCTTGGTTCGCGAACCAGTAGAAGGAGATGTATGCCCGCGACGGCCTGAACTAGGTGAGACCTCAGTCTTGATGGCCGTTCATTTGAAGGCTGGCTGGTGTGTCGATCGCTGGCTTTGTTGCTGGCCTCAAAACCTTGTGAAGGATGGCTCATGTGCGGCCGTTGGCTTTGTCGCCAGTGTAAAAAACGTGTCCATTTTGCAGGCTGGCTAGTGTACCGGCCGATGGTTTTGTTCCCGGCGTGAAACTTGGGTGACCATTCTGTAGGCTGATGGCTTTGTTGCCGGCCGACATGAACCAGCATGAACACGGCCACTGGTGTGAACTATGGCCGCTACCATTTAGCTACATGTTTTGTTCCTTTCATATCTGCATGTACAACAGATGAGATGCAGCCGAAATGCGAGCATGAGTTGGGCGCACAGCCAACGCATCCAAAAATCTGGGCAGACGCGACCCCATTGCCACCCCAAACGGATGAAAAACGGATGTTTGTTTGCCGTCGTGTGTTGGAGTGGACATGGAATAACTCCAATGCGCCAACCCATTTAGTTCGCGCATGTCTGCTTGGGTCGCCGCGGATAGAAAATTCGGCCCAACGCGTGGACCCAAACGGACGCGCGTTCGCTTTTCGTCCGCCTGCCGACCCATTTTTGGCCCAAATGTGAGTCTGATTTGCATCGGTGCGGACACGAAATAGATGCGCGCGACGTGCGCCTATGCCTCCCCTGGCCCGCCAATCGGTGGCACAACGACCGCCAATTTCCCTCCATTTTCCCAAAACCATCCCGCCCACTCGCGCTCCCGGCCGGTCGCCATGGACAACGCGCCGACCCTCGATGCCACCGCCAGCCTCGCCCCATCCAGCCTGACCTCCGTCCCCTCCGCCAAAGGCAAGCCCCGCAACCCCTGCAAGGCCACTGCGTCGCCCAAGAAGAATAAGCAGCTGACGCTCGAGGAGCGGGTCGTGCAGTCAGCCAAGAGGAAGGGCCGGAGGCACGTGGCGGATGCAAGGGACAAAGCAGCTGCCATCGCTGCCCTCTCCGCCGCCGCATAGCATGAGGAAACCAATGCCCAAGTCGCTGATAACCCACAAGTATATGGGATCGTAACAGTTTTTGAGTGTAGAGTATTCAACCCAAGTTTATTGACTCGACATTAGGGGAGCCAAAGCATATTTGCAAGTATTAGCAGTTGAGTTGTCAAGTCAACCACACCTGGAGACCAAATATCTGCAGCAGAGTGATCAATAGCACAGTAGTACCGTAATTTGATAGTGATAGCAATGATAGTGACACTAATAGTAATGGTAGAAGCAATAGCTTTGTAGCAATTGTGACAGTAGTAGCAACAATAGTAACTTAGTAAGAAATAATATGTGAAAATCTCAGAGGCATTGGATCGGTGATAATGTTGGATAACATTCATCATGTAACAGTCATAACCTAGGGCGGCATAGAACTAGCTCCAATTCATCAATCTAATGTAGGCATGTATTTCGTATATAGTCATGCTTGCAATAAGAACTTGCATGACATCTTTTGTCCTACCCTCCCATGGCAGGGGAGTCCATAAGAAAACTAAGGGATATTAAGGCATCCTTTCAATAGAGAACCGGAACAAATCATTAACACATAGTGAACACATGAACTCCTCAAACTACGGTAATCACCGAAAAGAATCCCAATTATTATCACCTTGGGGTATGCGGATCATAACACGTAGCAGGTGCATACAACTTGCAAGATCGGATCAACAACACAAATATATTCATGAAAACATAAAGGGTTCATATCTAAAATCATGGCACTCGGGCCCTAGTGACAAGCTTTAAGCATAGCAAAGTCATAGCAACATCAATCTCAGAACATAGTGGATACTAGGGATCAAGCCCTAACAAAACTAACTCGATTACATGATAAATCTCATCCAACCCATCACCGTCCAGCAAGCCTATGAAGGAATTACTCACTCCCGGCGGTGAGCATCATAAAATTGGTGATGGAAGATGGTTGATGATGACGAAGATGGAAGACCCCCCTCTCCGGAGCCCCGAACAGACTCTAGATCTTGCCACCCGATGAAGAACAGGAGGTGGCAGCGGCTCCATATCATAAAACGCGATGAAACTTCCTCTCTTATTTTTCTTAGGAAATAGGAATTTATAGACTTGAGATTAGGGTCAGCGGAGCCATGTGGGCCCCAGAAGGGCGCGCCCTTGTGCCTCGTGGGCACTGGGTGGCCCCCCTCAAGTGGGTCTTTTCTCCAGCATTTTTTATTTACTCCATAAAAAATCTCCAAAAAGTTTCGTCTAATTCCAAGAACTTTTATTTCTACACAAAAACAACACCATGGTAGTTCTGCTGAAAACAGTGTCAGTCTGGGTTAGTTTCATTCAAATCATGCAAATTAGAGTCCAACACAAGAGCAAAAGTGTTTGGATAAGTAGATATGGCGGAGACGTATCAACTCCCCCAAGCTTAACTCATTGCTTATCCTCAAGAAATTCAGTTGACAAACTGAAAGTGATAAAGAAAAACTTTTACGAACTATTTTGTTCTTGTGTCTATATATATGCTTAAATAATACCTAGGTTTTCAGAAAGATTATAAATAACCATGCAAATGATAACCCTTAGAAATTATATTCACTCATATCAATGGCATAATCAACTAGCGAGCAATAATAAAATATCTCAAATGACAACACTTTGTCAAAACAATCATGATATAATATGACAATAATGGTATCTCGCTATCCCTTTCCGAGACCGCAAAACATAAATGCAGAGCACCTCCAAAGTTCAAGAAACGACTAAACATTGTAATTCATGGTAAAAGAGATCCAATCATGATGCACACAACATTAACTATACACAATGGATGAGAATGACAATAGTGCTCTCAGGACCGGTGCTTGTTTGAGAAGGTGATGACTCAACAATAAAAGTAAAACAACATAAAAGTAAATGGATAGGCCCTTTGCAAAGGGAAGCAGGGATTTGCAGAGGTGCCAAAGCTCGAAGCTTAAATCAGAGATAAATATAATTTTGGGAGGTCTACCTTTCCTGTCAATGTTACGACCGAGAGTTTTCAATATCTTCCATGCTAAACAAATTAACGGCGGTTCCCAAGCAGTAAAAGTAAAGTTTATTCCCCCTCCACCAACAAACACAAGCCATGGCTAGCCGAATCCTCGGGTGCCCTCCATACCAACAACTTTTCAGGGGAGTTTGTTTATTATTTTGCAATTTTAATCATGGGACTGGGCATCCCGATTACCAGCCCCTCTTGTGCAAGGACGAGTGAATAAACACTCATCATGATAATAACCCGCTTAGCATGGAAGATGCTGACCACCCCCTATCGCTCCATTAGCGGTACGGGCACATGAAACCGATGTTCATTTGAATATTTAGAGGTGGCACATGCAAATATACTTGGAACGGTAGAGTAATACCGCATATAGGTAGATAGAGTGAACTAATCTGAAATTACTTTGGTTTAAGGATTTTGATGCACAAGTAGTATTCCTACTTAGTACAGGCGAAGGCTGGCAAATAGAGAGCAAAAACGGTCATAATCATGCATTATGAATAATCAACATTGAATACTAGCATGAGAAGGATATAAACGCCATGAACATAAATATCATGGAGGCTATGTTGGTTTTGAACCAACTACATGCGTGAACATGTGCCAAGTCAAGCCACTTGAAACATTAAAAAGAGGATACCATATCATCATACTACATCACAATCATTTTAATGCATGTTGACGCCCAAGATAAATCATTATCCACTCCTAGCTACTTAAGCATGGCATGAGCAACTATAATCTCTAATTGTCATCATAAACATGTTTAATCATAATATGCTGAATCATGGATTCTGAGTTAAAGATATTTACAAAAACAAAAACAAGTTGAGTTCATACCCGCTTTTCCTTGTCACAGTCACTTCATCAAATATCGTCATTATTGCCTTTCACTTGCACGACCGAATGATATGAAAATAATTAGTGTGCAAGAATGACGTGGACTAAGCTGGAATATGCAAACATTTTATTCAAAGGAGAAGACAAGGTAATATGGGCTCTTTGTCAGAGCAACAATAATGCATATGAGAACCACTCAACATTTTTTCATCGTGGTCTTCTCCTCACAATGACTCGACAAAAGAAAGGAATTTCAGAGAAACACACTGAGATATTTTTGGAGTTTTTTATTTTCTTGAAAGAAAATTAATGAAGGAAAAAGAAACGAGAAAACTATTTACACGGGAAAGCTCCCAACAATCAAAAGAAGAAACGGGAAATCTTTTTGGGTTTTCTGTTAATACTACAACTAATTAAATTAGAAAGAAAAGCTGAAAAGAAGCGAGAAATATTTTTGGATTCTATGAAAGTTTTTTCAAACACACAAGAAGAAAACAAGAAAATAAAACTAACAATGGGTTATACAATGAAAGAGGATGAACACCGACAACTGGAATGAAATGTGTGAACATGAATATAATGTCGGTGAGAAATATGTACTCCCACAAGCTTAGGCTTTTGCCTAGCTTGGAAATCACCATCCACAGTAGCCATTTGGTCCCATATGAAAGTGCTGAGGCGGCGGCACCTGAGCATCCCAATCCTGGGCCTCCTCCTCTGCCGCTGCCAGTGCGTTCCGAAAAGCAATGATGTCCACTGGTAAGACAGTGTATCCGTTCCTGGCTTGAGAGTCAAACAAAGAAGGTGCATGCAATAGAATAATATCACGAGTATCCTCACTAAAAACCAAGTTATAACGAATGTGGTGTAGAGGCACAGGAGCATCAATAAAGTGGTGATCCTCCAGCGACTGTTGATCTAGATAAACTCTAGGCAACAAGTAATCATAGGGGCGTATCTGAACATTAAAACGTCTCGCTAGGCAAGTAGCATAAATACCACCATGAATTTTGCCGTTAGTCCTGTTAGTGTGTAGGCGGCGTGCAATGATAGCGCCAAGGCTATAAGTGTTGTCATTGTGAAGTTCACGACGTAAAATGGCGAGGCCAGCGGAGCATAGTGCACCACCTTGCTGTCTAGAATTCAAGCATTTCCCTATGAATAAGGCAAAGTAGTGCACAACAGGAAATTGCAAGCTAGAGGCCCGGGCATGCGACACGCCCCTTTCCTCACCCATAGTTAAAGTGCAGAGGAAGCCCTCAAACTCCTCCGGTCGAGGCTCTCTAATTTCCTCATCAGAGGAAATCAAGCACATCTCACAAAATTCAGTAAGAGGTATCTGGTGATGCTCAGCATATAAATCAAAGCGCACTGCAGGGGGTTCGAGCCTATTCAAGAAATGAAAGTTCTGCACAAAAGAGTTTGTAAGGATGTGGTGTTGGTCACACTCATCTGCGAGGAAGTTGATACGTCTCCAATGATCTATAATTTTTTATTGTTCCATGTTGTTATATTATCATTCTTGGATGTTTTACAATCATTTTATAGCAACTTTATATCATTTTTTGGATCTAACCTATTGACATAGTGCCCAGTGCCAGTTGCTGTTTTTTGCTTGTTTTTTACTTCGCAGAAAATCAATACCAACAAACGCAGTGAAACTTTTTGGAGATTTTTTCTAGTCCAGAAGACACACGATGGGCTAAGGAAGTACCAGAGGGGGGCTCCGAGGGGAGCATAGCCCACTCGGGCGCGCCTGGGGGCTCAGGCGTGCCATGGTGGGTTGTGCCACCTCGGCAGCCTCCCGCATCGCCTCTTTGCTCTATAAATACCCCAATATTCCAAAAACCCTAGGGGAGTCAACAAAACACAATTCCAGTTGCCGCAAGTTCTAGAAACCACAGATCCAATCTAGACACCATCCCGGAGGGGTTCATCATCCTCATTGGTGCCTCTCCGATGATGCGTGAGTAGTTCATTGTAGACCTACGGGTGCGTAGTTAGTAGCTAGATGGCTTCCTCTCTCTCTTTTGATTCTCAATACAATGGTCTCTTGGAGATCTATTCGATGCAACTCTTTTTGCGGTGTGTTTGTTGGGATCCGATGAACTTTGAGTTTATGATCAGATCTATTTTATCCATGAAAGTTATTTGAGTTTTGATCTCTTATATGCATGATTGCTTATAGCCTCGTATTTCTTCTTCGAATCTTTGGTTTACTTAGGCCGACTAGATTGATTTTTCTTGCCATGGGAAGATGTGCTTTGTGATGGGTTCGATCTTACGGTGCTCAATCCCAGTGACATAAGGGGAAATGACACGTATGTATCGTTGCTATTAAGGATAGCAAGATGGGGTCTATTCCTACATGAATAGATCTTGCCTACATCATGTCATCGTTCTTATTGCATTACTCCGTTTTTCCACGAACTTAATACACTAGATGCATGCTAGATAGCGGTCGATGTGTGGAGTAATAATAGTAGATGTAGGCAAGAGTCGGTCTACTAATCTTCGACATGATGCCTATATAATGATCATTTTCTGGATATCGTCATGATTATTTGAAGTTCTATCAATTTCCCAACAGTAATTTGTTTACCCACCGTATGCTATTTTTCTCGAGAGAAGCCACTAGTGAAATCTACGGCCCCCGGGTCTTTTCTTTATCATATTTGCCTTCAAGATCTATTTTTATTCGCTTTTATTTTCATATCAGTTAATCAGAAATCCAAAAATACCTTGCTGCAATTTTTATTTATTTATTTTATCTCGCGTTCCCGCGGGATCTATTTATCCAATCTACTGCAATTTTATCTATCTTTTTACCAGGGAGGGATTGACAACCCCTCTTTTACATCGGGTTGCAAGTATTTGTTCTTTGTGTGCAGGTACCATTTAGATAGTGTTGCATGGTTCTCCTACTGGTTCGATAACCTTGGTCTCATCACTGAGGGAAATACCTAGCGTAGTCGTGTTGCGTCATCTCTTCCTATTTGGGGAACTACCGACGTAGTTCAAGCCGCATCAAAAGGAATTTCTGGCGTCGTTGCCGGGGAGACATCATCAACATCTATCAGGTTCCTAATCACAAATCTCATCCCCTTGCAATTTACATTATTTGCCAGTTGCCTCTCGTTTTTATCTCCCCACTTCACAAAAATGTGCCCTTTTATTCGCCCTCTTTTTCGTTCGTCGTTTTCTCGTTAGATTTGTCTTTTTGCTTGTGATTTTGTTGCTATGGCCAGCATGACTACTCCTCCTTTGTCACCGGATTTTGAAGTTTTATACTTCAAATAGAGACAAGGGGAAAATTTGAAAGATGCTTGGTATAGGCTGATGGTATCCTATCGCATTTGCAATCTAAAAGGGGATGCAAAAATTTTGCTTCGGAATTTTTATATAGGTTTAGCCTTGCATCATAGACAACATTTGGATTTTGCCGCTAAAGGAAATTTTATTGAGCTTGATGCTAATACCGCTTATGAGATCCTAGAAGGGATTTTGGGAATTCCGCCTACCAAAAAGGGGATTTCTTTTACTCAAGAAGGAGCTCAAATTTTGGATAAGTTGAGTGATTTGCATAAACATTTGGTGGAGTTACAAAAATACAATGAACCTCTAAAACATATCAGTGGGAACCAAAATTGAATGAATACCTTGAATACTCTTTATAATAAATGTTTGGATATTTTGGATCTCAAGATGGTCTCTCTTCCTGGAAATCTTGGGAAGCGTAAAGAGCCTCCAGGGTTTGAAAAATCCCTTACAAAATTTGCAAAAACCAAAGATGATAATACTTGAATCTTTGCTTTATGCCTAGCTAGGGGCGTAATACGATAGCGCTTGTTGGGAGGTAATCCAATGAATAAAATTTATTTTTGTCTTTTTCTTTCTGTTCTTGAGTGTTTGCTCAATTATGCTATTGTTATGATTGTGTTTTTTATGTTTTAATTAGTGTTTGTGCCAAGAAAAGCCTTTCGGATCATGTTGGGTGATAGTTGTTTTGATCTTGTTGAAAACCAGAAACTTTGTTCGCCAGTCATAGAATTATTAAAAATCCCGGCAGGGCGATAAAATTCTGAATTTTGTACCCAAGATTGATATACAAATTTCCCACGTTGTCCTAATTTTTCAGAATATTTGGACTTACAGAAGTATTCCAGGTTTTCAGATTGCTACAGACTGTTCTGTTTTCAACATATTATGTTTCCTTTGCGTTGTGTGCTTATTTTGATGAATCTATGCCATCGGGGGGTATGAGCCACAGAAAAGTTGGAATACAGTAGATATAATGCAAAAATAAAATATGAATGGGTTTGCAACAGTACTTAGAGTAGTGATTTGCTTTGTTATACTAATGGATCTCACGAAGGTTTTGTTGAGTTTTGTGTGATTGAAGTTTTCAAGTTTTGGGTGAGATCACGATGGATGAAGGAATAAGGAGTAAGAAGAGCCTAAGCTTGGGGATGCCCCATGTCATCCGAAGCTATTATCTAAAAGAGAAGCAAGCAACTAAGCTTGGGGATGCCCGAGTGGCATCCCCTCTTTCTTCTAACGACCATCAATATTTTACTTGGAACTATATTTTTATTCATCACATATCATGAGTTTTTCTTGGGGCGTCTTGTATGATATGAGTCTTTTCTTGTTTTGCTTTTTATTTTGTGTCATCTATCCTTGCTGAACACGCCTCTTTGAGAGAACCAAAATTATGTTATGACTTGTTAGAATTGCTCTCTATGCTTCACTTAAATCTTTTTGAGCTATGGAATTGCTCTAGTTCTTCACTTATATCTTTTTGAGCATGCTGTCGTTTAGTTTTTTTGAAGAAATTCTCTCATGCTTCACTTAGATTAATTTGAGAGTTAGTAAAACAATTTAAGAAATTCTCTCATGCTTCACTTAAATTATTTTGAGAGAAGAAAATTTTTATGATCATGTTCTTCACTTAGATTTGCTTGAGCTATCAAAAGCAACATATGAAATTAGTACGAAAGTGATAAATATTCAAGAGGGATTCAATAAAACCTTTCATGAACATCATTGGAAAAAATAAACTTGATTCTTTGTAATAGTTTTGCGATATGATGATATAATATGTGAGTCATCTTGATGAGTAATTATGCTTTAGTACGAATATTGGTGTTGAGGTTTGTGATTCCCTATGCAAGCACGACAGTCAATAGTCATGCAATGAAATTACATCTTACTTGTGGTTCATTATTCGGTGTTAGTTATGCTTAATGCTCGCTTATGAGATTTTTCGTTTCTTGGTTGGATGCTTCTCAATCTTTTGCTAGCTTTCACTTGTACTAACTGGGATTACTACTTGTGCATCCAAAATCCTTAAACCAGTTTTTGCCATATGAGTCCAGTATACCTATCTATCTGCGGTATTCTTTTGCCATTCTAAGCAAATTTGTATGTGCCATCTCTAATCTTCAAAATAAATTTCTCTTTTGTGTGCTCGTACCGCTCATGAAACGGTAGGGGGTGGTTGATATTTTTCCATGCTATATGTGTTATTATCAAGATGAGTGTTTATTCACTTGTCATGGCACAAGAGTACGTCAAAGGTATTAGGGATACCTAGTCCCGAAATGAAAAAAAATTACTTTATGTTGTCAAATAATAAATTCCTTGGAAAGTGTTGGTATGGACGGTACCCGTCGATTCTGTTAGCCGTGGAATGTGAATATATGGTGGGAAAAGGAATAAACTTTATTTTCTGTTGGGGAACTGCCTATGATATATCTAGCATGGAAAGTATTGGGAACTACTCAATCGTTTTCATTGACAGGAAAGGCATGCCACCCAAAATGTTTTATCTCTATCTTTTTCGCTTTGAGCTCTGGCACCTCTACAAATCCCTAACTGCCTCTACGAAAGGCCTTTCTATTTATTTACACAATTTTTATTTTGAGTCTCCATCTTCTCTTATAAAGCACCAACTAAGGGGCACTAAGATCATACTTGAGCATTTGGTGTAGCTAATATGCGAGTGTGTTTCATGAATGGATCAATGATTGAGCATAATGGGCGTGGGATAATTTGCTTTAGTATTGATATTTTGAAAGACATGGTTGCTTGTTGATATGCTTGAGTATTGAAATCTTCATGTCAAAACTAGAATATTGCTTTGAATCATATAAAAGTCCAAATGTACATGCTACAAAAGAAAAGAATATGTGATGAACATGTTAGGCAACATTCCACATCAAAAATTAAGTTCTTATCATTTCCCTACTCGAGGACGAGCAGGAATTAAGGTTGGGGATGCTAATACGTCTCCAACGTATCTAATTTTTTTGATTGTTCCATGTTGCTATATTATCATTCTTGGATGTTTTACAATCATTTTATAGCAACTTTATATTATTTTTTGGGACTAACCTATTGACATAGTGCCCAGTGCCAGTTGCTATTTTTTGCTTGTTTTTTACTTCACGGAAAATCAATACCAAACGGACTCCAAACGCAGCGAAACTTTTTGAAGATTTTTTTTGGACTAGAAGACAGACGATGGGCCAAGGAAGTACCAGAGGGGTGCTCCGAGGGGAGCACAACCCACCTGGGCTGCCTGGGGGCCCAAGCGTGCCCTGGTGGGTTGTTCCCACCTCGACCGCCTCCCGCACTGCCTCTCTGCTCTATAAATACCCCAATATTCCAAAAACCCTAGGGGAGTCGACGAAACACAATTCCAGCCGCCGCAAGTTCCAGAAACCACAGATCCAATCTAGACACCATCACGGAGGGGTTCATCATCCTCATTGGTGCCTCTCCGATGATGCGTGGGTAGTTCATTGTAGACCTACGGGTCTGTAGTTAGTAGCTAGATGTCTTCCTCTCTCTCTCTTTTGATTCTCAATACAATGGTCTCTTGGAGATCGAGATCTATTTGATGTAACTCTTTTTACGGTGTGTTTGTTGAGATCCAATGAACTTTGAGTTTATGATCAGATCTATTTTATCCATGAAAGTTATTTGAGTTTTGATCTATTATATGCATGATTGCTTATAGCCTCGTATTTCTTCTTCGAATCTTTGGTTTAGTTAGGCCGACTAGATCGATTTTTTTGCCATGGGAAGAGGTGCTTTGTGATGGGTTCGATCTTACGGTGCTCAATCCGAGTGACAGAAGGGGAAATGACACGTATGTATCATTGCTATTAAGGATAACAAGATGGGGTATGTTCCTACATGAATAGATCTTGTCTACATCATGTCATCGTTCTTATTGCATTACTCCGTTTTTCCGTGAACTTAGTACACTAGATGCATGCTGGATAGCGGTCGATGTGTGGAGTAATAGTAGTAGATGCAGGCAAGAGTTGGTCTATTAATCTTGGACGTGATGCCTATATAATGATCATTACCTGGATATTGGCATGATTAATTTGAAGTTCTATCGATTGCACAACAGTAATTTGTTTACCCACCGTATGCTATTTTTCTCGAGAGAATCCACTAATGAAATCTACGGCCCCAGGGACTTTTCTTTATCATATTTGCCTTCAAGATCTATTTTTATTCGCTTTTATTTTCAGATCTATTAATGCAAAAACCCAAAAATACCTTGCTGCAATTTTATGTTATTTATTTCATCTCGCGTTCCCGCGAGATCTATTTATCCAATCTACTACAATTTTATCTATCTTTTTACCCGGGAGGGATTGACAACCCCTCTTTTACGTCGGCTTGCAAGTATTTGTTCTTTGTGTACATGTACCGTTTACATAGTGTTGCGTGGTTCTCCTACTGGTTTGATAACCTTGGTCTCATCACTGAGGGAAATACCTATTGTTGTTGTGCTGCATCATCCCTTCCACTTTGGGGAAATACCGACATAGTCCAAGCCGCATCAGAAGTCGGTAAGTCCAGCATTTGCAATGAATTGTGCGAACTCTCGGTAGAGTCTAGCTTCGTTTATGAAGGCAATATGCAGCCATTCGCACGGCCGGACCTCCGTCCTACGCGGAGTGTTGAGCTCACTGTCCGAGGAGTCCCCATGGACTCCCTTGGCATTCCACTTCGAGGAACTCCTCCGGATGAAATTTATTTCTGCTATGAACAAATTTCTAAAAAAATTGGGCCACAAAATGATATCAACAAAACTTCACAAGATTGATAGCAACTACTCATATGGATGTCTAGAGGCTATATCAAGCATTCAAACTACTTAGAACTCAAAGAATTCAACATGCAAGCTCATTTTCAGTAGCACAAAGAGCAGCTAATTATGCAAAATATAATCCACTAAAGCAAAACTAATCGGAGAAATGGAGGAGTCACATGCAAAGTTGCAATTCCCTAAAACAGTTTTGAAAACGGAGCTCCGAGCAAAGAGATTGAAAATCTCAGGTTTGGGAGCAAGAACGCGCGCGCGAGAGAGAGCTACCAGGAATTTTTGCTAGAGGTAAGAGATGAAGTGGGCTGAAGCGATAAGTGAGCGGTCCCTATGGGGCCCATAAGCCACGAGGGCGCGCCCTGGTGCCTCGTTGGCACCTAGAGCATCCCCCTAGGGTGTTTTCAGTGCTAATTTTTTTTAAAATATTCATTAAAAGTTCATGCAAAAATTTCAGGTCATTTTGAGCACTTTCATTTTTGGGCACTTTTTTTATTGCACGGATAATTCAGAAAACAGGATAATCATGGCATTTTATTGCATTTAACTAAAAATAACAAAAAAACATAAAGTGGGTACAGAAGGTCATGCTTACTGAATTCATCGACCACATGTCTCTAAAAAAGAATCCGTTAATAAGGTTGATCAAGTCTTATTAACAAACCATTTTCGATTAACATGAAACCGAAGAATCTTCATAAAATGATAAGTTCCCTCAATGGGGATATGCTTCTCCCCAATTATAAGTGTTTCATATTTATTTATTTTTACAGTAGGAAGAGGAATTTGAAAACTTCCAATAGTAATTGTCGGAGTCTTTTCAATAACATGAATACCATTTACTTGAAACTGTTTCTTCGGAAAGTGCACCGTATGTTCATTACCATTGATCTGAAAAGTAACCTTGCTTTTATTGCAATCAATAACAGCCCATGTAGTATTCAAAAAGGGTCTACCAAGGATAATCAACATGTTGTCGTCCTCGGGCATATCTGTTGGGGAACGCAGTAATTTCAAAAAAAAATCCTACGCACACGCAAGATCATGGTGATGCATAGAAACGAGAGGGGAGAGTGTTGTCCACATACCCTCATAGACCGTAAGCGGAAGCGTTATGACAACGCGGTTGATGTAGTCGTACGTCTTCACGATCCGACCGATCCAAGTACCGAAAGTACGGCACCTCCGCGATCTGCACACGTTCGGCTCGGTGACGTCCCACGAACTCTTGATCCAGCTGAGTGTCGAGGGAGAGCCTCGTCAGCACGATGGCGTGATGACGGTGATGATGAAGCTACCACATAGGGCTTCGCCTAAGCACTGCAACGATATGACCGAGGTGGATTATGGTGGAGGGGGCACCGCACACGGCTAAGACAATGTCTGTTGTTGTGTTCTAGGGTGCCCCCTGACCCCGTATATAAAGGAGCAAGGGGAAGGCCGGCCGGCTCTTGGGGCGTGCCAAGGAGGGGAGGAGTCATCCTCCTAGTAGGAGTAGGACTCCCCCTTTCCTAGTCCAACTAGGAGGAGGAAGGGGGGAGGAGGAGAGGGAGAGAGGGAGGGAAAGAGGGGGCGCCGCCCCCCTCCTTGTCCAATTCGGACTCCTCAAGGGGGGCACGCGGCCAGCCCTATGAACCCCTCCTCTCTCTCTCTCTCTCTCTCACAAGGCCTATGTTGGCCCATTAGTTCCCCCGAGGGTTCCGATAACCCCCCGGCACTCCGATAATTATCCGGTGACCCCCAGAACTCATCCGGTGTCTGAATATAGTCATCCAATATATCAATCTTTACGTCTCGACCATTTCGAGACTCCTCGTCATGTCCGTGGTCACATCCGGGACTCCGAACTACCTTTGGTACATCAAAACACATAAACTCATAATATCGATCGTCACCGAATGTTAAGCGTGCGGACCCTACGGGTTCGAGAACTATGTAGATATGACCGATACACGTCTCCGGTCAATAAGCAATAGTGGAACCTGGATGTTCATATTGGCTCCCACATATTCTACGAAGATCTTTATCGGTCAAACCGCATAACGATATATGTTGTTCCCTTTGTCATCGGTATGTTACTTGCCCGAGATTCGATCGTCGGTATCTCAATACCTAGTTCAATCTCGTTACCTACAAGTCTCTTTACTCGTTCCGTAATGCATCATCCTGCAACTAACTAATTAGTCACATTGCTTGCAAGGCTTATAGTGATGTGCATTACTGAGAGGGCCCAGAGATACCTCTCCGACAATCGGAGAGACAAATCCTAATCTCGATCTATGCCAACTCAACAAGTACCATCGGAGACACCTGTAGAGCACCTTTATAATCACCCAGTTACGTTGTGACGTTTGGTATCACACTAATTAAGTTTTCCTCTGGTATTCGGGAGTTGCATAATCTCATAGTCATAAGAACATGTATAAGTCATGAAGAAAGCAATAGCAATATACTAAACGATCAAATGCTAAGCTAACAGAATGGAAGTCAATCACATCATTCTCTAATGATGTGATGCCGTTAATCAAATGACAACTCATGTCTATGGCTAGGAAACTTAACCATGTTTGATTCAACGAGCTAGTCAATTAGAGGCATACTAGTGACACTCTGTTTTGTCTATGTATTCACACATGTACTAAGTTTCCGGTTAAAACAATTCTAGCATGAATAATAAACATTTATCATGATATAAGGAAATATAAATAACAACTTTATTATTGCCTCTAGGGCATATTTCCTTCAGTCTCCCACTTGCACTAGAGTCAATAATCTAGATTACACGGTAATGATTCTAACACCCATGGAGTCTTGGTGCTGATCACATGTTTTGCTCGTGAGAGAGGCTTAGTCAACGGGTCTGCAACATTCAGATCCATATGTATATTGAAAATCTCTATGTCTCCCTCCTTGACTTGATCGCGGATGGAATTGAAGCGTCTCTTGATGTGCTTCGTTCTCTTGTGAAATCTGGATTCCTTTGCCAAGGAAGTTGCACCAGTATTGTCGCAAAAGATTTTCATTGGACCCGATGCACTAGATATGACACCTAGATCGGATATGAACTCCTTCATCCGGACTCCTTCATTTGCTGCTTCCGAAGCAACTATGTACTCTGCTTCACACGTAGATCCCGCCACGACGCTTTGCTTAGAACTGTACCAACTTACAGCTCCACCGTTCAATATAAATACGAATCCGGTTTGTGACTTAGATTCATCCAGATCAGTGTCAAAGCTTGCATCGACGTAACCATTTACGACGAGCTCTTTGTCACCTCCATAAACGAGAAACATATCCTTAGTCCTTTTCAGGTATTTCCAGTGATCCACTCCTGGATTACTTTGGTACCTCCGTGCTAAACTAATAGCAAGGCACACATCATGTCTGGTACACAACATTGCATACATGATAGAACCTATGGCCGAAGCATAGGGAATGACTTTCATTTTCTCTCTATCTTCTGCAGTGGTCGGGCATTGAGTCTGACTCAACTTCACACCTTGTAACACAGGCAAGAACCCTTTCTTTGCTTGATCCATTTTGAATTTCTTCAAAACTTTGTCAAGGTATGTGCTTTGTGAAAGTCCAATTCAGCGTCTTGATCTATCTCTATAGATCTTAATGCCCAATATATAAGTAGCTTCACCGAGGTCTTTCATTGAAAAAATCTTATTCAAGTATCCTTTTATGCTATCCAGAAATTCTATATCATTTCCAATCAACAATATGTCATCCACATATAATATTAGAAATGCTATAGAGCTCCCACTCACTTTCTTGTAAATACAGGCTTCTCTAAAAGTCTGTATAAAACCATATGCTTTGATCACACTATCAAAACGTTTATTCCAACTCCGAGATGCTTGCACCAGTCCATAAATGGATTGCTGGAGCTTGCACAGTTTGTTAGCATCCTTTGGATCGATAAAACCTTTAGGTTGCATCATATACAACTCTTCTTCCAGAAATCCATTCAGGAATGCAGTCTTTACCATTTGCCAAATTTCATAATCATAAAATGCAGCAATTGCTAACATGATTTGGACGGACTTAAGCATCGCTACAGGTGAGAATGTCTCATTGTAGTCAACTCCTTGAACTTGTTGAAAACCTTTCGCAACAAGTCGAGCTTTGTAGACAGTAACATTACCGTCAGCGTCAGTCTTCTCCTTGAAGATCCATTTATTCTTGATGGCTTGCCGATCATCGGGCAAGTCAATCAAAGTCCACACTTTGTTCTCATACATGCATCCCATCTCAGATTTCATGGCCTCAAGCCATTTCGCGGAATTTGGGCTCATCATCGCTTCCTCATAGTTCGTAGGTTCGTCATGGTCGAGTTCCAGAACAGGATTACCATACCACTCTGGTGCGGACCTTACTCTGGTTGACCGACGAGGTTCGGTAGTAACTTGATCTGAAGTTACATGATCATCATCATTAGCTTCCTCATTAATTGGTGTAGGACTCACAGGAACAGATTTCTGTGATGAACTACTTTCCAATAAGGGAGCAGGTACACTTACCTCATCAAGTTCTACTTTCCTCCCACTCACTTCTTTCGAGAGAAATTCGTTCTCTAGAAAGGATCCATTCTTAGAAACCAATGTCTTTCCTTCAGTCCTGTGATAGAAGGTGTACCCAACAGTCTCCTTTGGGTATCCTATGAAGACATATTTCTCCGATTTGGGTTCGAGCTTATCAGGTTGAAGCTTTTTCACATAAGCATCGCAGCCCCAAACTTTAAGAAACGACAACTTAGGTTTCTTGCCAAACCATAGTTCATAAGGTGTCGTCTCAACGGATTTAGATGGTGCCCTATTTAACGTGAATACAACTGTCTCTAAAGCATAACCCCAAAACGATAGAGGTAAATCAGTAAGAGACATCATAGGTTGCACCGTATCTAATAAAGTGCAGTTACGACGTTCGGACACACCATTACGCTGTGGTGTTCCGGGTGGCGTGAGTTGCGAAACTATTCCGCATTGTTTCAAATGAAGACCAAACTCGTAACTCAAATATTCTCCTCCACGATCAGATTGTAGAAACTTTATTTTCTTGTTACGATGATTTCCACTTCACTCTGAAGTTCTTTGAACTTTTCAAATGTTTCAGACTTATGTTTCATCAAGTAGATATACCCATATCTGCTCAAATCATCTGTGAAGGTGAGAAAATAACGATATCCGCCGCGAGCCTCAATATTCATTGGACCACATACATCAGTATCTATGATTTCCAACAAATCTGTTGCTCGCTCCATTGTTCCGGAGAATGGCATTTTAGTCATCTTGCCCATGAGGCATGGTTCGCAAGTACCAAGTGATTCATAATCAAGTGATTTCAAAAGTCCATTAGAATGGAGTTTCTTCATGCGCTTTACACCAATATGACCCAAACGGCAGTGCCACAAATAAGTTGCACTATCATTATCAAATCTGCATCGTTTGGCTTCAATATTATGAATATGTGTGTCACTACTATCGCGATTCAACAAAAATAGACCACTCTTCAAGGGTGTATGACCATAAAAGATATTACTCATATAAATAGAACAACCATTATTCTCTGATTTAAATGAATAACCGTCTCGCATCAAACAAGATCCAGATATAATTTTCATGCTTAACGCTGGCACCAAATAACAATTATTCGGGTCTAAAACTAATCCCGAAGGTAGATGTAGAGGTAGCGTCCCGACCGCGATCACATAAACTTTGGAACCATTTCCCACGCGCATCGTCACCTCGTCCTTAGCCAATCTTCGCTTAATCTTTAGTCCCTGTTTCGAGTTGCAAATATTAGCAACAGAACCAGTATCAAATACCCAGGCACTACTGCGAGCATTAGTAAGGTACACATCAATAACATGTATATCACATATACCTTTGTTCACCTTGCCATCCTTCTTATCCGCCAAATACTTGGGGCAGTTCCGCTTCCAGTGACCAGTCCCTTTGTAATAGAAGCACTCAGTCTCAGGCTTAGGTCCATACTTGGGCTTCTTCACTTGAGCAGCAACTTGCTTGCCGTTCTTCTTGAAGTTCCCCTTCTTCCCTTTACCCTTTTTCTTGAAACTGGTGGTCTTGTTGACCATCAACACTTGATGCTCTTTCTTGATTTCTACCTCCGCAGCCTTTAGCATTGCGAAGAGCTCGGGAATTGTCTTATCCATCGCTTGCATATTATGGTTCATCACGAAGCTCTTGTAGCTTGGTGACAGTGATTGAACAATTCTGTCAATGACACTATCATCAGGAAGATTAACTCCCACTTGAATCAAGTGATTGTTATACCCATACATTTTGAGTATATGCTCACTGACAGAACTATTCTCCTCCATTTTGCAGCTGTAGAACTTATTGGAGACTTCATATCTCTCAATCCGGGCATTTGCTTGAAATATTAACTTCAACTCCTGGAACATCTCATATGCTCCATGACATTCAAAACGTCATTGAAGTCCCGGTTCTAAGCCGTAAGGCATGGCACACTGAACTATCGAGTAGTCATCAGCTTTGCTCTGCCAGACGTTCATAACATCTGGCGTTGCTCCTGCAGCGGGTTTGGCACCTAGCGGTGCTTCTAGGACGTAATTCTTCTGTGCAGCAATGAGGATAATCCTCAAGTTACGGACCCAGTCCGTGTAGTTGCTACCATGTTCTTTCAACTTAGCTTTCTCTAGGAACGCATTAAAATTCAACGGAACAACAGCACGGGCCATCTATCTACAACAATATAGTCATGCAAAATACTATCAGGTACTAAGCTCATGATAAATTAAAGTTCAATTAATCAAATTACTTAAGAACTCCCACGTAGATAGACATCCCTCTAATCATCTAAGTGATCATGTGATCCAAATCAACTAAACCATGTCCGATCATCACGTGAGATGGAGTAGTTTTCAATGGTGAACATCACTATGTTGATCATATCTACTATATGATTCACGCTCGACCTTTCGGTCTCAGTGTTCCGAGGCCATATCTACATATGCTAGGCTCATCATGTTTAACCCGAGTATTCTACGTGTGCAAAACTGGCTTGCACCCGTTGTAGGTGAACATAGAGCTTATCACACCCGATCATCAGTGGTGTCTCGGCACGACGAAATTTTGCAACGGTGCATACTCAGGGAGAACACTTGTACCTTGAAATTTAGTGAGAGATCATCTTATAATGCTACCGCTGAACTAAGCAAAATAAGATGCATAAAGGATAAACATCACATGTAATCAATATAAGTGATATGATATGGCCATCATCATCTTGTGCCTTTGATCTCCATCTCCAAAGCACCGTCATGATCACCATCGTCACCGGCTTGACACCTTGATCTCCATCGAAGCATCGTTGTCATCTCGCCAACTATTGCTTCTATGATTAGCACTACCGCTTAGTGATAAAGTAAAGCAATTACATGGCGATTGCATTTCATATAGTAAAGCGACAACCATATGGCTCCTGCCAGTTGTCGATAAATCCGTTATAAAACATGATCATCTCATACAATAAAATTTAGCATCATGTCTTGACCATATCACATCACAACATGCCCTGCAAAAACAAGTTAGACGTCCTCTACTTTGTTGTTGCAAGTTTTACGTGGCTGCTACGGGCTGAGCAAGAACCGTTGTTACCTACGCATCAAAACCACGATGATTTTTCGTCAAGTATGTGATGTTTTAACCTTCAACAAGGACCGGGCGTAGCCACACTCGATTCAACTAAAGTTGGAGAAACTGACACCCGCCAGCCACCTGTGTGCGAAGCACGTCGGTAGAACCAGTCTCGCGTAAGCGTACGCGTAATGTCGGTCCGGGCCGCTTCATCCAACAATACCATCGAATCAAAGTATGACATGCTGGTAAGCAGTATGACTATTATCGCCCACAACTCACTTGTGTTCTACTCGTCCATACAACACCTACGCATAAACCTGGCTCGGATGCCACTGTAGGGGAACGCAGTAATTTCAAGAAAATTCCTACGCACACGCAAGATCATGGTGATGCATAGCAACGAGAGGGGAGAGTGTTGTCCATGTACCCTCGTAGACCGTAAGCGGAAGCGTTATGACAACGCGGTTGATGTAGTCATATGTCTTCACGATCCGGCCGATCCTAGTACCGAAAGTACGGCACCTCCACGATCTGCACACGTTCGGCTCGGTGACGTCCCACGAACTCTTGATCCAGCTGGGTGTCGAGGGAGAGCTTCGTCAGCACGACGGCGTGATGGCGGTGATAATGAAGCTACCGCGCAGGGCTTCGCCTAAGCACTGCAACGATATGAGCGAGGTGGATTATGGTGGAGGGGGGCACTGCACATGGCTAAGACAATGTCTGTTGGTGTGTTCTAGGGTGCCCCCTGCCCCCGTATATAAAGGAGCAAAGGGGAGGCCGGCCGGCCCTTGGGGCGTCCCAAGGAGGGGAGGAGTCCTCCTCCTAGTAGGAGTAGGACTCCCCCTTTCCTAGTCCAACTAGGAGGAGGAAGGGGGGAGGAAGGAGAGGGAGAGAGGGAGGGAAAGAGGGGGCGCCCCCCTCCTTGTCCAATTTGGACTCCTCAAGGGGGGGCGGCCAGCCCTATGGCCCCCTCCTCTCTCTCTCACAAGGCCCACATTGGCCCATTAGTTCCCCCGGGGTTCCGATAACCCCCCGGCACTCCGATAATTATCCGGTGACCCCCAAAACTCATCCGGTGTCCGAATATAGTCATCCAATATATCAATCTTTACGTCTCGACCATTTTGAGACTCCTCGTCATGTCCGTGATCACATCTGGGACTCTGAACTATCTTCGGTACATCAAAACACATAAACTCATAATATTGATCGTCACCAAACGTTAAGCGAGCGGACCCTATCGTTTCGAGAACTATGTAGACATGACTGAGACACGTCTCCGGTCAATAACCAATAGCGGAACCTGGATGTTCATATTGGCTCCCACATATTCTACGAAGATCTTTATTGGTCAAACCGCATAACGATATACGTTGTTCCCTTTGTTATCGGTATGTTACTTGCCCGAGATTCGATCGTCGGTATCTCAATACCTAGTTGAATCTCGTTACCTGCAAGTCTCTTTACTCGTTCTGTAATGCATCATCCCGCAGCTAACTCATTAGTCACTTTGCTTGCAAGGCTTATAGTGATGTGCATTACCGAGAGGGCCTAGAGATACCTCTCCGACAATCGGAGTGACAAATCCTAATCTCGATCTATGCCAACTCATCAAGTACCATCGGAGACACCTTTAGAGCACCTTTATAATCACCCAGTTACGTTGTGACGTTTGGTAGCACACTAAGTGTTCCTCCGGTATTCGGGAGTTGCATAATCTCATAGTCATAGGAACATGTATAAGTCATGAAGAAAGCAATAGCAATATACTAAATGATCAAGTGCTAAGCTAACAGAATGGGTCAAGTCAATCACATCATTCTCTAATGAGGTGATCCCGTTAATCAAATGACAACTCATGTCTATGGCTAGGAAACTTAACCATCTTTGATTCAATGAGCTAGTCAAGTAGAGGCATACTAGTGACACTCTGTTTTGTCTATGTATTCACACATGTACTAAGTTTCCGGTTAATACAATTCTAGCATGAATAATAAACATTTATCATGATATAAGGAAATATAAATAACAACTTTATTATTGCCTCTAGGGCATATTTCCTTCAATATCAAGTATAACAAAGTCTATTAAGATAGTAACATTTGCAACTACAACACATCCTCACAAACATCGATATGTATGGCAGTTGATTTTTCAGCCAAATGCAATGATATTTTAGTGGGAGTGAGTTTATTCAAATCAAGTCTTTTATATAAAGGGAAAGGCGTAACACTAACATCGGCTCCTAAATCACACAAAGCAGTTTTGACATAATTTCTTTTAATGGAGCATGGTATAGTTGGTATTCCTGGATCTCCTAGTTTCTTAGGTACTCCATCCATAAAAGAATAGTTTGCAGGCATGCTGGATATTTCAGCTTCAAGTATTTTACTTTTATTCATGACAATATCTTTCATATATTTTGCATAAGGGTCCATCTTTAAAATATCAATCAAACGAGTACGCAAAAAGACTGGCCTAAGCATTTCAGCAAAGCGTTCAAATTCTTCCTCATCTCTATTCTTAGATGGTTTAGGTGGAAAGGGCATGGTTTTTTGAACCCATGGTTCTCTTTCCTTACCACGTTTTCTAGCAACAAAATCTCTTTTATCATAACGTTTATTTTTTAGGTGGTGGGTTATCAAGATCAACATTGGGTTCTATTTCAACATCTTTATCTGGTTCTTTATCATTGTCTGGTTGAGCATATACATGAACATCATCATTGTCATTATCACTAGGTGAATGTTCGTTGCCAGATTGAGTTTCAGCATCGGAAATAGAAACATCATTACTATCCTCAGAAGGTTTTCTACCCCAGGTTCACTACAAGTATACAAAGTCCTATCATTTTTCTTTCTCTTTTTCTTTTTAGATGGACTAGGTGCATCGAGTTCGATTCTTCGAGAGTCTTGTTCAATTCTTTTAGGGTGATCTTCAGGATAAAGTGGCTCCTGAGTCATTCTACCTCCTCTAGTCATTACTCTAACAGCATGATCATACATATTATTATTTATTTCATTGAGCAATTCACTTTGAGATTTAGCAACTTGTTCTAACTGAGTTTAGACCATAGAAGCATGTTTACGTACACCTTTGACATCATTAACAATAAGTCACTCAAGCTATCAATCATGTAGGCATTTCGTTTCAATTGTTTCATAACATTTGCATTGAAATGATCTTGCTCAATAATGTAATTGTCAAATTCATACAAGCATTGACTAGGAGATTTATTATAAGGAATATCACCTTCATCAAACTTTATAAGATAATTTACCTTTACCACCTGTAGTGGTGTGTCAATACCATGTATTTCTTCAATAGGTGGTAAATTCTTAATATCTTCAGCTTCAATACCTTTTTCCTTCATACATTTCTTTGCTTCTTGCATATCTTCAGGACTGAGAAATAAAATACCCTCTTCTTCGGAGTGGGTTTAGGCGGTGGTTCAGGAAGTGTCCAATCATTATCATTCTTCAATATATTATTCAATAGTTCCTCGGCTTGTTCAATAGTTCGTTCCCTGAAAACACAACCAGCACAACTATCGAGGTAGTCCCTAGAAGCATCGTTAGTCCATTATAGAATATATCAAGTATTTCATTTTTCTTAAGAGGATGATCAGGCAAAGCATTCAGTAACTGGAGAAGCCTCCCCCCAAGCTTGTGCGAGATTCTCTTCTTCAATTTGCACAAAGTTAAATATTTCATGTAAGGCGGCTTGTTTCTGATGAGCAGGAAAATATTTTTCAGAGATGTAATAAATCATATCCTGGAGACTACACACACAACCAGGAGCAAGAGTATTATACCATATCTTAGCATCACCCTTTAATGAGAAAGGAAATAACTTGAGGATATAGTAATAGCGAATTTTCTCCTCATGAGAAAATAGGGTGGCTATATCATTTAATTTAGTAAGATGTGCCACAACCATTTCAGTTTGGCAGCCTTGGAAAGGGTCAGATTTAACCAAAGTAATTAACTCAGGATCGACAAAGAATTCATAATCCTTATTAATAATAAATATAGGTGAAGTAGCAAATTTAGGATCATATTTCATTCTAGCATTCAAAGATTTTCCTTTCACCTTGCATAGTAATTTCTTAAGATCATCTCTATCATTAAAAGCAAGAAAATACCTAGATACCTCTCCATACATAACATAACCTGTAGGTATCTTAGGCAACTCATATCTAGGAGCGCTAGGTCGAATAGGTGTTTCATAGTTTCCAGTTTCAATAACTTCATCAGTTCAGTAATCTCATTAGTTTCAGCCTTCTCAAATTCTTTAGCTCTAGCAAGTTGTTCATCAAGAAATTGACCTAGTGGCATAGTCTTATCAGGCAAAGTTCTAGCATCATTCATAGAAAAAGTATCATCATCAATTACTTGCAACATATCATAATTAATAGCAGGTGGTGGTGTTGCAAGCATACTCACAACACAAGGTGAATCAAGTGCAGAGCTAGATAACAGTTCCTTACCTCCCCTCGTCTTAGAGGGAATGATCTTGGTTCTATCATCCTTAAGATTCTTATAGTGATCAACAGATATAAATCCCAAGTGACTCAACAAATATAGCTATGCTCTCCGGCAACGGCGCCAGAGAAAGGTCTTGATAACCCACAAGTATAGGGGATCGCAACATTTTTTGAGTGTAGAGTATTCAACCCAAATTTATTGATTCGACACAAGGGGAGCCAAAGAATATTTGCAAGTATTAGCAGTTGAGTTGTCAATTCAACCACACCTGGCGACTAAATATCTGCAGCAGAGTGATCAGTAGCACAGCAATATGGTAATCTGATAGTGATAGCAATGATAGTAAAAGTAACAGTAATGGTAGCAACGTAGCAATTGTGACAGTAGTAGCAACAGTAGCAACTTAGCAAGAAACAATATGTGAAATACTCGTAGGCATTGGATCGGTGATAACGTTGGATAACATTCATCAAGTAACAGTCATAACCTAGGGCGACATAGAAGTAGCTCCAATTCATGAATGTAATGTTGTAGGGTGGAACCCTAGATGGAGATCTTTCACGAATTGGAGGGGAAATCCCCAAGAACACGAAGAACACGAAGAACACAAGAGAGGGGAAACACTCAAATTGACTAGATCCAATCACACATATGCTAGATCCAATCACACAAAGAGATACAAAGGTCCAAATCCAACACAAGAAGATACAAGAGGTAACTAGTTCATCCCAATCCTATGAGGAGAGAGGTCTTGATGATCCTATGATGGGGATCCTTCCCTAGATGGGGGTCTTGATATCCACTAGGGATCTTCTCCTAGGAGGTCTTGATCTCCTAGAGGAGTGGGTACAAGGAGCAAAGCTCTCTAATGTCTCTCATATACTTTGCTATCCCCTCAAATGAGCTAGGGAAGGGGTATATATAGCCTATGGACGAAATGTGAGGGAGAGAGGGGTACAAGGGTCAAAGACCACAAAATGCGTGCAGGCATACGGAGCAGTCCGGGCACCCGGGGGTCGCTGGGATGAGGAGGCCGGGCAGCCGGGGTGAAGTCCGGGCACCGGGGGTAGCGCCAGGTGAGGGTGCGGGCACCCGGGGGTCGGGGTGCGGGCACCCAGGGGTGAAAGCCCGGGCACCCGGGGTGGTCAGGGGCCGCACCCCTTGGGGGCCGGGGGTCGGGGCACCCGGGGCATAGGAGGCCGGGCACCCGGGGTGGTCCGAGGCCTCCGGTGCTTCGCGTCTTGGTGTCCCTCTTCCTCCTTCTTCTCCCTTCTTGGATGGTGTAGATGTTCTCTTGCGCTTTAACTCCTCCTCGTCGTCGATGAAGCTCTGGTAATACCTATGCATGCACACGAGATGGATGTCAAGTAGTATACCATCCTCGAAGGGGTCAAGTGAACACGTGTAAAGGAGATGAATAACCTTTATGTATGTGAAGTAGATGTCGCGCGTGTCACTTGCCGAACGGACTCTTGACATGGTGTTGTCCGTAGGATGCTCCGCATCATCCCCTCCCCCTTGGAAAAGATCCGACCTCGGATCGAAAACCAAATCACCATGGGAAAGAGATGGTGTCGCCTTGTAGGAGTGAACGTTCACCAAGTACTCATGGTTTTCAAGCTCGAAATGGGCACTCTCCAATGTCGCACCGTCTAGTGATTCCTTTGTTACACTTGGAAAAACAAATGTGGTTAGCACTAGTGCAAAACCAAGCATTCAAGTGGTGATTCATCGAACAAGTGTCGTTATCATGCATAGCATATGGTGTAACAAAGGATTGTGACATGGCATGAAAGCACATAACTTGAGCACAATCAAGGTCGTCATGGAGACAAGCATGTAAATGTGAGGTAGTGATGCAAATATGTGTGACAAGAGAATAAGCATCTACCTCAAGCTCATAGCAAGCATGCATAAGAATCTCAATGAACGGTCTATGGTAGGCATAAGAGTCATTCACAACACCAAATGAAATGGAAAGTCTAAATACATGGGGCAAGTGCAATCCAATCCAAGCATAATGTGCATATGGTGTGGTGAAGATAGTGTGGCACTCAACACAAATGAGATAGTAATTGTGCAACATGTGCGAGGCAATCAAGTCTTGCAAGCTAGTAGTGCGAAGATGCAACATACCATAGGTAATCATGGCAACCATGTCATGTGAGCAAATAATATGCCTAGGTAATGCACATGACATATCACAAGCACGATTACAAAAACAAGATCAATGTATCATCATAGGAATGGATCACAAAGGAAACATGGCACGAACAAGCAATATCTCCACCAAGCTTGCAAATACACACACAAGTAGTAGAATCAATCATCATGTGTAATGCAAAGCATGGGTCACAAATGCAAGGTAAAGGCATATGAATAAGCATGTCATCCAAAGTGAACATGGCAAGATGGGGCATATAATATGTAATGGACAATAACCCATAGCCAAGTGAGGGCCATGTAGAAGAAATGCGCGAAGTCTTTGCACGAAGAGAGCGGTGGGAAAGGCAATCCACGGGATGCCAAGTCATCATTGCTCTCTAGAGCTCGTTTTGTCAACTCGTGGGATTGCGAGGTTGACAAGTATTCATGGGTACCTACACAAAAGATTCACAAACCAAAGAAATTGTGTGCGTGGTAAATGTACACATCATCCATCATGATGTGTCTGTGCTCGTGAGAGTTAGCACAAAATAAGCATCGCTCAAAGAAATTGGAAACATGGTATATGAACATGTCATCCATCATGAAAGAATAGTTGTTATGTATAACATGATTGGGATGCGAAATTAGCATACAAGTATATGGCACATCAATAGCATTTTCATTCATGGGGAGCATATGGTGTACACAAGTATTGGGATCATGCAATATACTAAAATCTCCTAAAATGTATGAGGAAACTATGGGGGTGTCCTCATGAGCAATAGTGGAAACATCATATGGAGAAAATGGAGAACATCCAAAACAATGCATATGCGAAGCTAGGTGGTCATGGCATGGCATATGAGATAAATGATGCAAAGGAAGTATATCAACATCATCACAAGAAAAACAAATTCCAATAACCATGGGCTTGTCATCTATGCCATATGTGCAAATTGGGTTTATGTTGATGGCATATGCATAGTCACTACGATGAGATTGCAACATATTGTTGATCTCATGCATAGCATATGACAAGTCAAGCGGATTGTCAAACATGATGTGACCTAGAGAATTATCACAAGAAATCCTATGTAACATGGCATCACGACTAATAGACTCCACATGGCAATCATCAAACTCATCATAAATGGTAAATCATTGCATGGGGAAGTCGAACTAGCATGAAGCGTGACAATAGGTGGATCAACATCATGCAAGCAATCAATGTCGAGAATGTCCACTAGCGGGACTAGAGCATCACCTTCACCTATATTACCTTGCTCATTCCACTCAAGTGGTGTAGGTGAGGTGGCAAAGACCAAATAGTGGTCATCATCTTCATCTTGATGGAACCATGTGGGGGTGCATCATATTCCACCAGGGCCATCGTCTTGGCCAATGGGAGGACGAAGTCGTCGAGGATCGGCGCATCATCATATATAGGACCTAGCACCAAATGAGAAGACACAATAGAGGTAGAGGTCAAGTTGTTAGAAACGCAAATGGCCGCACGAGACCTACCAACTATCACATTCTCTCTATGTGGTGGTTTACTCCCTCCCTCAAGGTAGGTGCACTCAATCTCACGTATGGTGGAGTCACTCATCTCACTCAAGTGGTGGGGGTTGTGGCTCTCCTCACATGGGAATTGGGGCAACTCGTCATATATGGGGCTAGTGGTGAACTCACTCTCGCTCTCAATATGGTGGCACATGTCACTCAAGTCATCATATGTCGTCGTGGTCGAAGGGAAAATCCCATGCTCAACCATCTCGTCGTCGCCGTGGATGAAGGCCGAGGATGGCACATCATCACTCTCCTCCATGACCAAAGGGAAAATCCCATGCTCGATCATCTCATCACCGTCGCTGTGGATGAAGGCCGATGTGGGCGTACTTGTTGGAGGTAGACGAAGATGCCTTATGTCCAAGGCGAAGATGCCTTGATAACACTTGGCAAAGATGCCGAAGTGGTGGTAGTAGTCGTAGCTCCATCTTGTTGGTGCTCGTATCGTGGTCTTCTTTTGTGCTCATGAAGGTTTTCTTGATGGTGCCGCGTGGTACTTGCATCTTGTGGGCGCTCCGAAGATGATCAACTTGCTCGCCCCCGCCTTGAAGATGACGAAGGGGAAGTAGACTTGACCAAGGCCCTAATCTCCTCCATCCTTGCATCATTATCCTCCTTTTGTGTGGAAAGCTTGTTGTCGAAGTAGTCTCTTGTACATAGCTCGGAGTGTCGTATGTCGATGGCGAGGTTGTCAATGCGCTCTCGCAATCATGATTGTGCGCCTTGCATTTCTCGTTGTAGATCGAAGATTGACAATTTGGTGATGTAGTTGTTTGCACCGTCGTTGTTGTCGAAGACCAGAGATGAAATGCCTTGCCTATCCATCACAAGACACAAGCAAATGTGCGTGGAAGAATGGAAAGAACTAGACCAATGTACCTTATCCAATGTTGAAGATGGATCAATGATCACTCAATAATGTATCAAGGAAATAGCACAATTGGTACCGGATCTTGTCAATTCTCACACCTACACAAGTAAGGCTTATGGTGGAGCTCGGTGAGGATAGTGGCACAAAAATTTGATGCAAAATGCTAGCAAGAGTCAATAATGTTGGAAAAGATTCACAAATTCGCAAGTGAAACAAGTAGACCAATAGCAATGAATGGCACACTGAAACACACACACGGATGGATAAATGCGGTCGTGCAACCAAGGAATGAGCACAAAATGTGGAATCCACAGAAAACACTCGTTTTGCACAACTCAAGAGAGATGCTAGCACGATTGCTCAATAGGCGGATACGACACTTGTGCACCACCTATAAGATGAAAATGTATGAGTCTTCTATCCCAAGTATGCTATGTGTATGATGTTCCCGGTGTTCTTCTCAAGATGATCCAAGATGACCGGATATGACAATCTTATATGCAATGTGGTATGATGCTACGGCACTTGCTTACAAGCTTCTTTGCTCTCTTTTTTCTTAAAAGCTTATTCTCTTTCTTTTTTTTGGGCCATTTATGCCAAATGCACAAACCAAGATAGCAATTGTGTATATGCGGGAACAATCTTGTGACACAAGGGATGATATGATGATACCAATATGATATGGTATGAGCAATGGAAGGTACGAATCACTAATGTGCACAAGTAACATTGCCAGCAATACTCAATGGCTAGTATCGATAGGCAAGTGACGCAAAATGGGCTAAGGGGTTAACAATGTAATGGCAAGAATGTACAATGATGGGATACCACGATGCCAAGATGATATAGAGGTTACCATTCTTGCTTATGGTTAGGGTGTCAAAATGGTGAAGTGGTCGATGTCGAGTCCTTGGCAAAGATGAGCGGCGGTGTTGACGAAGTCGAACCGTTCCTAGATAGCCGAAACACCCTAGGAAATGGAAAAACCGCAAACTCAAAATCGCAAAGGAAAATGTCAAATGGTGGTAGCGGAATGCGTAGGTGGTTCCGGAGTTAGCAATGCGGAAGTGGTGGTGGTGGTTGATGATGAAGCGACCATCCCTAAGTAGCTGGAACACCTTATGAGACTCAAGTCACCCCTCAAGTAACCACAAATGCTATATGGAACTAAATGGGTTAGGTTGCGGAAAGCTATGGTGGTTTTGCGGATGATATGGTGGATGGCCTAGGCAAAGATGCCAAAATGCCAAAATTTTGATAGATTCAAATGGTGTTGGAACCTATCTAGATGGATGGGGGATGTCAATAGCTACTCAACGAGCTAAAGAACGTCAAAATCAGACTCCGGGAGCCAAAGTTATGGCCGAAACGGTGATGGTGTTGGGCAGATTCGGGGTGGTGCGGGTGCCCGGTGGTCGGGGGTGCGGGCAACTGGGGTGGTCTGGGGAAAACAGCCCGGGGGTTCGGGGTGCGGGCACCCGAGTGGTCAGCGGGGATGCACAGGGTGTCCGGGTGCCCGGGATTTGAGGTCCGGGTGCCGGGGGTGACAGACTTGGGCGGAAATTCATGAGAAAATGGGAGAAATTGGTGGATTTCGTGGAGGGAAAGGTGGAGATGGATGGGGGGAAGGCTAGATCCACTTGAAACCAAGCAAATCCATGGATCAAATCCAATAAAACCTCATCAAACCAACAAATCACAAAAAAATTGGGGCTATTTTTGGTGGGGAATTTTCGAAATTGGGGAAGAACACAACAAAATTAGGCTAAAAAAGAAGAAGGGGGCTCCAATTTCGTGAGAAACCATGGCTCATGATACCAAGATGTTGTAGGGTGGAACCCTAGATGGAGATCTTTCACGAATTGGAGGGGAATTCCCCAAGAACACGAAGAACACAAGATAGGGGAAACACTCAAATTGACTAGATCCAATCACACATATGCTAGATCCAATCACACAAAGAGATACAAAGGTCCAAATCCAACACAAGAAGATACAAGAGGTAACTAGTTCATCCCAATCCTATAAGGAGAGAGGTATTTATGATCCTATGATGGGGATCCTTCCCTAGATGGGGGTCTTGATATCCACTAGGGATCTTCTCCTAGGAGGTCTTGATCTCCTAGAGGAGTGGGTACAAGGAGCAAAGCTCTCTAATGTCTCTCATATACTTTGCTATCCCCTCAAATGAGCTAGGGAAGGGGTATATATAGCCTACGGACGAAATGTGAGGGAGAGAGGGGTACAAGGGTCAAAGACCACAAAATGTGCGTAGGTATACGAAGCAGTACGGGCACCCGGGGTAAAGTGGTCTGGGCACCCGGGGGTCGCTAGGATGAGGAGGCCGGGCACCCGGGGGTGAAGTCCGGGCACCCGGGGTAGCGCCAGGTGAGAGTGTGGGCACCCGGGGGTCGGGGTGCGGGCACCCGGTGGTGAAAGCCCGGGCACCCGGGGTGGTCAGGGGCCGCACCCCTTGGTGGCCAGGGGTCCGGGCACCCGGGGCATAGGAGGCCAGGCACCCGGGGTGGTCCGAGGCCTCCGGTGCTTCGCGTCTTGGTGTCCATCTTCCTCCTCCTTCTCCCTTCTTGGATGGTGTAGATGTTCTCTTGCGCTTGAACTCCTCCTCGTCATCGATGAAGCTCTGGTAATACCTATGCATGCACACGAGAGGGATGTCAAGTAGTATACCATCCTCGAAGGGGTCAAGTGAACACGTGTAAATGAGATGAATAACCTTTATGTATGTGAAGTAGATGTCGCGTGTATCACTTGCCGAACGGACTCTTGACATGGCGATGTACGTAGGATGCTCCGGATCATGTAATGTAAGCATGTATTACGTATATAGTCATACGTGCTTGCGATAAGAACTTGCATGACATCTTTTGCCCCGTGGTAGCAAGGTCCATAAGGAAACTAAGGGATATTAAGGCCTCCTTTTAATAGAGAATCGGAACAAAGAATTAACACATAGTGAATACATGAACTCCTCAAACTACGGTAATCACCAGAAAGAATCCCAATTATTGTCACCTTGGGGTATGCAGATCATAACACGACGCAGGTGCATACAACTTGCAAGATCGGATCAAGAACACAAATATATTCATGAAAATATAACGGGTTCGGATCTGAAATCATGGCACTCGGGCCCTAGTGACAAACATTAAGCATAGCAAAGTCATAGCAACATCAATCTCAGAACATAGTGGATACTACGGATCAAGCCCTAATAAAACTAACTCGGTTACATGATAAATCTCATCCAACCCATCACCGTCCAGCAAGCCTACAAAGGAATTACTCACTCCCGACAGTGAGCGTCATGAAATTGGTGGAGGATGGTTGATGATGATGAAGACAGAAGATTCCCCTCTCTGGAGCCCCAGACGGACTCCAAATCTAGCCTCCCAATGAAGAACAGGAGGTGGAGGTGTCTCTGTATCGTAAAACGCGATCAAACTTCCTATCTTATTTTTTCTAGGGAAATAGGAAATTATAGACTTGAGATTAGGGGTCAGCAGAGCCTCGTGGGCCCCACAAGCCACCAGGGCGCGCCCACCACTAGTGGCCCCCCTCCAATTGGTCTTTGCTCCAGTATTTTTTATTTATTCCATAAAAATCTCCAAAAAGTTTTGTCCAATTCTGAGAACTTCTATTTCCACACAAAAACAACACAATGGTAGTTCTGCTGAAAACAGTGTCAGTCCGGATTATTTTCATTCAAATCATGCAAATTAGAGTCCAAAACAAGAGCAAAAGTGTTTGGAAAAGTAGATAGGATGGGGTCGTATCAGTCCTCGTGGCAACAGGGGAGGCCCTGGTCTACCTAGGGTTAAACCCTAGCTAGCACGGGCACGTTAGTGCCACCGTGGCTGCGGCCTACATGAGCTCGTCGGCATTTCCTCGGATGGTGCTGCCAGAGTCGCCTGATACATCTCCAACGTATCTATAATTTTTTATTGTTCCATGTTGTTATATTATCATTCTTGGATGTTTTACAATCATTGTATACCATTTTTTAGTACTAACCTATTGACATAGTGCCCAGTGCCAGTTGTTGTATTCTGCTTGTTTTCTACATCGCTGGAAATCAATACCAAACGGAGTCCAAACACAGCGAAACCTTTTGTGTATTTTTTCTAGACCAGAAGACACCAGATGTGCCAAGAAAGTACCTGAGGGGTGCTCCGAGGGCAGAACAACCTACCAGGGTGCGCCTGGGGGCCCAGGCGCGCCCAGGTGGGTTGTGCCCACCTCGGTGGCCTCCCGCACTGCCTCGTCGCTTTATAAATACCCCAATATTCCAGAAACCCTAGGGGAGTCGACGAAAATCAATTCCAGCCGCCGCAAGTTCCAAAACCACCAGATCCAATCTAGACGCCATCACAGAGGGGTTCATTATCCTCATTGGTGCCTCCCCAATGATGCGTGAGTAGTTCATTGTAGACCTAAGGGTCCGTAGTTAGTATCTAGATGGCTTCCTCTCTCTCTTTTGATTCTCAATACAATGGTCTCTTGGAGATCTATTTGATGTAACTCTTTTTTGTGGTGTGTTTGTTGGGATCCGATGAACTTTGAGTTTATGATCAGATCTATGTTTTTATCCATGAAAGTTATTTGAATCTTTTGATCTCTTACATGCATGATTACTTGTAGCCTCGTATTTCTTCTCCGATATTTGGGTTTTGTTTGGTCAACTTGATCTATTTATCTTGCAATGGGAAGAGGTACTTTGTGATGGGTTCGATCTTACGGTGCTTGATCCCAGTGACAGAAGGGAAATGACACATATGTATCGTTGCTATTAAGGATAACAAGATGGGCTTTATTTCTACATAAATAGAGTTGTCTATATCATGCCATCGTTCTTATTGCATTACTCCGTTTCTCCATGAACTTAATACACTAGATGCATGTTGGATAGCGGCCGATGTGTGGAGTAATAGTAGTAGATGCAGGCAGGAGTCGGTCTACTAATCTTGGACATGATGCCTATGTGATCATTGCCTGGATATCATCATGATTTTTTGAAATTCTATCAATTGCCCAACAGTAATTTGTTCACCCACCGTAAGCTATTTTTCTCGAGAGAAGCCACTAGTGAAATCTACGGCCCCGGGGTCTCTTCTTTATTATATTTGCCTTCACGATCTATTTTCATTTGCTTTTATTTTCAGATCTTCCAAAAAACCCAAAAATACCATGCTGCACTTTATTTTATTTTGCGTTTATTCGAGATCTATTTATCCAATCTATCATACTTTTATCCCGTCTACTTGCCAACTTCTGGCGCCGTTACCCGAAAGGGATTGACAACCCCTTTAATATGTCGGGTTGCGAGTATTTGTTATTTGTGTGCAGGTGTCGTTCACGTAGTGTTGCGTGGTTCTCCTACTGGTTCGATTATCTTCGTCTCATCGCTGAAGAAAATACCCGTAGCTGTGCTGCATCGTTCCTTCCTCTTTGGGGAAATACCGACGTAGTTCAAGCTGCATCAAAAGGAATTTCTGGTGCCGTTCCGAGGAGACATCATCAACATCTACCAGGTTCCTAATCACAAATTTCATCTCCTTGCAATTTACATTATTTGCCATTTGCCTCTCGTTTTCCTCTCCCCCACTTCACAAAAAATTGCCGTTTTATTCACCCTCTTTTTCGTTCGTCGTTTTTCTCGTCAGATCTGTTTTTGAGTGCAATCTTGTTGTGTAGTCACGATGACTCAAGAGAACACCAAGTTGTGTGATTTCTCCAATACCAACAACAATGACTTTATTAGCACTCCGATTGCTCCTCCCGCCACTAGTGCGGAGTCTTGTGATATTAATACCACTTTGCTGAATCTTGTTATGAAAGATCAAATTTCCGGTACTCCTAATGAGGATGCCACGTCCCATCTTAACACATTCGTGGAATTATGCGATATGCAAAAGAAAAAAGATGTGGACAATGATGTTGTGAAGTTGAAATTATTTCCGTTTTCTTTGGGAGATTGTGCAAAAATTTGGTTTTCTTCTTTGCCTCGCAATAGATCGATTCTTGGGATAATTCCAAAGATGCTTTATTAATAAGTATTTTCCGCCCGCGAAAATTATTTCCCTTAGAACCCAGATCATGAATTTCAAGAAACTTGAACATGAGCATGTTGCAGAATCTTGGGAAAGGATGAAATTGATGCTAAGGAATTGCCCAACTCATGGGTTAAATCTTTGGATGATCATACCAAATTTTTATGCGGGGTTGAATTTTGTTTCTTGAAATCTTTTAGATTCCGCCGCGGGGGGTACTTTTATGGAAATTACTTTGGGTGAAGCCACCAAATTGCTTGATAATATTATGGCTAATTATTCACAATGGCATACCAAAAGAGCTCCTACTAGTAAAAAAGTAAATTCGGTTGCAGAAATTTCTTCTGAGTGAAAAAGGTGATGCTCTTATGAAACTGGTTGCTAATAGAAGTGCTCCTATTGAGCAAAATAGTGATGCCACAGATGTGAATTTTATCTCGCGAAACAATTTTAATAATAATGCTTATAGAGGTAATTTTAATCCTAGGCATTTTCCTAGTAATTCCTCTAATAATTATGGTAATTCCTATGGTAATCCTTCTTATAATAATAATAATAGGAACATCTCTAATCTTGAGAATAATATTAAAGAATTTATCAATACTCAAAAAGTTTTCAATGCTACAATAGAAGAAAAGCTGAATAAGATTGATGATATTTCTAGAAGTATTGATAGAATTTCTCATGATGTAGAAAATCTCAAGATGAAATTTTTTGTGCCTAAAGTTGAGGAATCAATTAAGGCTCTTTATGTTTCTATGGATGAAAGTAAGAAAATAACCGCTATGCTTAGAGCTAGAAGAGAATTTTTAGAAAAAGCGTTTTCTAGTGATTGTTTTCATAAAAGTGATGAAGATCTTAAAATGATTGGTGTTTCTTCTATTGATTCTTTGTTTAGTAAAATTAAGATTGATAATAATGGGACTGGAGAAGAGTCAACTTTAGCTAGAAGGCGTCCCGATAATTCGGAGGGTAAAAATCTTGTTGAGAAAATTGATAAAAGTGGGTTTGAAGAGGTCAAAACTTTAAATAGTGATGTGCCCACTCTTTTGGATTACAAAGACTTTAATTATGATAGTTGCTCTTTTATTGATTGTGTTTCTTTGTTGCAATCCATGATAAATTCACCCCATGCTGATGAACAAAATAAAGCTTTTAGTAAACATATTTTGATGCTATGATGAGAGCTTTGGAAGAAAAGTTGGAATTAGAGATTTCAATTCCAAGAAAATTACATGATGAATGGAAACCTACTATCAAAGTCAAGATAAAAAATTATGAGTGTTTTGCTTTATGTAACTTGGGTGCTAGTGTTTCTACAATTCCGAAATCTTTATGTGATGTGCTTGGTCTTACCGATATTGAAGAGTGTTCTTTAAATTTGCACTCGGCAAATTCCACCACTACTGGAATCAGGATCTTTGCCGTCAGCCAGTTCTTTGCCGTCCGCTAGCTGACGGCAAAGGAGGTCTTTGCCATCAGCATACAGAAAGCTGACGGCAAAGAAAGAGCGGACAGCAAAGATGGTGTTTGCCGTCAGCCAACTCTTTGCCGTCTGCTAGCAGACGGCATAGAATCTTTGCCTTCTGCTAGCGGATGGCAAAGAGGGAGGGTGGCGTACCAGCGAGGGCCTCCTAACTGCCACTTTCTTTGCCGTCAGCTAGGAGACGGCAAAGAAAATGGCCAATTAACGTCCGTTAGCTAGGCTCTTTGTCGTCCGCTAGCAGACGGCAAAGAGCTGTGACCTAAACTAAAAAGCAGCCAGCCCCACGTCCCTCTATCTCCCCTCTCTCTCCCTCCCTCATCACACCCGCGCCACCGCCCCTGCACGAGCCACACCCACCGCTCCGCCGCCCCGCCTCGCCGCCCCGGCAGCCCTACCCCGCTACGCCGCCCCGCCCCGCCGCGCCACCCCTCCGCCCTGGCCACCCCGCCGCCCCGAGGCAGCGCCCCCTCCTCCATCCTCCTGCCGCGCCTGAAGGTGAGACATCCCTCTTTTTCTTTTTTTTCCTTTTTTAGATTTAGTTTAATTTAGTTTAGGTTTAGTTTCTATTATTTAGGTTTAGATTTAGTTTAGTTTAGGTATAGTTTATTAGGTTTAGTTTAGGTTAAGTAAATAAGAAAGATGAAAAAAAGAAGAAGAAGAAGAGGAAGAAGAAGAAGAAAAGGACGAAGAAGAAGAGGAGGAGGAGGAGGAAGAAGAAGATTAGGGGTGCATCACCGACGAAACCGGAGTGGGTTAAGGGGTTCCTCGGTGTCGATGGAACCCTAAATAGCAAGTATCGTCGGTGCGCGATACATATGGCCGTCGGTGTCGAACACTACATCCACGTCCCACAAGTGACACCGGCGTCCGGCGTCCCACAGCAACAGTTCTCGGCGTCAATGGTGGTCGGACACCATTGCGAATTTGTCTTGCAGCATCTGTGATGACGTTAAAAGGCAAGTGTTGAAACTTGAAACACCCAAACTGACTCAAGTCGGTTTGGTTGTTTGAACTTTCAAAACTTGGCTTTAATCCTCATCGCAAAGGCTGCCAGACAAATTCACCAAGGTGTTCGACCGTCATCGGCCACCAGAACTATTGTTGCGGGATGCGGGGCGCCGGCTTCACTTGTGGGATGTGGATCTAGTGTTCAATGCCGAGCGCCACATGTATCTCGTACCGATGATACTTGCTATTTAGGGTTCCATCGACGTTAAGGAACCCCCTAACCCGCTCATCCTGTTGTAAATATTTAGTTAGGTCGATGGAAAAAACAAAATTGCTATATTACTCATCTTTCGATTTAAATGTGCAGTTTTATTATCGTTGTGAGGGTCTAGTGTTCGACGAGCTCTGCCCCTGTGTTCATGGGTGAGCACAAATGACATCTCCTCCTCCCCCTTCATTTGCTCTGTTTCGGTCTTCGTGCCGATGAAACTTCCTAGCTATAGGTGTCTTCAATCATCAGTATGCGTGACCACTATGCATCTCCCATTCGAAAGGATTACATCTATAAATATGCATGCATTTGCATATTTATAACCGTGATTCTTTCGAATTTTCCAACGTTATCCATGGACAGCCCGAGTATGTGTAGATTGGGTTCGTTTTCCCATATGCTCTGCTCCGGATCCGATGTAGAATTTTGTCAGTGCCTCCCTGTTGTTTTCCGGGTACACATCCTCTCTGCTTATTGCCGAGACATGTATCAGGAGAACAGCGGGGAGGTGCTGCCAAAATTTTGCGTCAGATCCGGAGCAGAGCATGGGAAAACGAACCCAATCTACACATACTCGGGTGGGATTAGAACCTATCTTTAGCTATTAGCGTCTAGGTTGCATGGACGTAATAAAAGTGACAAACTCCATTAACTGATGAATATATACATGCTGATTTATATATATTTCTTATGTGTCCAGTAGCTAGGCAAGATGACTGATCGTGCGTGGATGTACACTGGTCACACTAGTCAGGAAAACATGACCATTGAATGGTTAACAAAAACCAAGGGGTTTTTGAGAGCCGCATTTGCAAATGGCCAGAGGACAACATGGTGCCCCTGTGCCGGGTGCAACAATTGGCACAAGAGAACAGAGGATGAAATGGGCAAACACCTGCAGAAGAGGGGTTTTACGCCAGATTATACAGTGTGGACATTTCATGGCGAGTCTGCCCAACGTGCCAGAGCTGAGGTGCTTTGTCGTCGCACCGAGGAGCATGGTACCGGGATGCAAGACATGGTGCAAGACTTTGATGATGCTCGGGACTCGAACGATGAGATGGAGGAATTTGCAAAGGCCTTCAATGAAATGTTGGAGTCTTCAAAACGTCCTCTCCACAAGCACACTGAGCTTTCTCAACTGGATGCCATCTCACAAATAATGGCTCTAAAGGCTCAATTCAACTTGGGCAGAGAATGCTACAACGCAATGATGACAGTATTTGGACGTTTTCCACCCAAAGGCCATGTACTACCTGCAAACATGTACCAGTCAGACAAAATCCTCCGTGCTCTTAAGATGCCCTATGAGAAGATACATGTCTGTGAGAAAGGATGTGCCTTATTTAGGCTTCAGTATGCGGACTTGAACTATTGTCCTATTTACAAGTCATCCAGGCATGTTGTGGTAGACAACGGTATGGGTGAGAAGACGCAGACCAAAATCCCCGTTAATGTTCTTCGGTATATGCCAATCGCACCAAGACTTCAACGTCTTTTCATGGTCGAAGATACGGCCAGACAGATGACATGGCACAAAACGGGCAAAAGAACCCAACTAGATGCAGATGGGAAGCTGATGATGGTGCACACATCGGACGGTGAATCATGGAAGAGCTTCGATGCATTACATGATGACAAAGCGGCAGATCCGAGGCATCCTCGAGTCGGCATCAGCACGGATGGGTTCAGTGTGTTTGGTCTGACGGCAGCCCAATACAGTTGTTGGCCCGTATTTGTCTTTCCACTCAATCTCCCCCCCCCGGACAGATTATGCAAAGAAAGAACATTTTCCTGACGTTGATAATTCCAGGGCCCAACTATCCGGGGAAGAATATGAATGTGTACATGCAGCCGCTGAAGGACGAATTGCAAGAAGCCTGGGATAATGGGTTCAAGACATACGACGCCTTTAGCAAACGGAACTTCATAATGCATGTCTGGTACATGTACTCAACGCATGACTTGCCGGTGTATGCGCTATTCGTTGGCTGGTGTCTGCATGGAAGGTTCCCGTGCCCCACATGCAAGGGAGCTCTTGAGTTTCGTTTGCTTCAGGCCGGTCATAAGTTTTCTTGCTTTGACATGCATAGACAGTTCCTGGATCCTCGCCATAAGTTCAGGAAAGACAAGAAGAACTTCATCAGAGGTAGAGTTGTCAAAAACTCTGCACCACCTGCGTTGACAGGCCAAGAGACCCTGGATCAGTTAAACGCTCTCGAGACAGATCTAGAGCGTCCAGGGTATTTCAAGGGGTATAATTCGAAACACGCCTGGACTCACAAGACATGCTTGTGGGATCTGCCTTACTTCAAAGACCTCCTTTTCCCACACAACATCGACGTGATGCACACTGAGAAGAATATCGCCGAGGCACTTTTTGGTACATTGTTTGGCATAGATGGGAAGTCAAAGGATAATACTAAGGCTAGAGTCGATCTGGAGGCGCTATGTGATAGGCCGTTACAAAACATGAAAGAACCGAAAGGAAAGCAGAACTGGACAAAGCCAAAGGCATGGTTCAATCTTGGAAGGCCAACTATGAGGGAAATTATCTTGTGGGTGCAACAGCAGTTGATGTTCCCCGATGGGTATTCAGCGAATCTAAAGAGGGGGGCGAGTCTTGATAAATTGAAGATATTTGGTCTCAAGAGTCATGATTGGCACATATGGATTGAGCGGGTAATGCCGATGATGTTGCGTGGCTTCATCCCTGAGGATGAATGGCCAGTACTGGCAAAGCTGAGCTATTTCTTCTGTGTTCTTTGTGCGAAAGACTATCGCCTGGCCTGCTAGGAGAAATGGAAGAGTTGGCGCTGGAGTTGATCTGCAAGTTAGAGAAGATCTTTCCGCCGGGCTTCTTTAATCCAATGCGGCACTTGATTTTGCATCTCCCAACCAAGGCAAGATTGGAGCGGCCCGTCCAAAATCGTTGGTGCTACGCCACTGAGAGGATGAACAAGACGCTACAAGCAAAATGTAAAAATAAATGTAGAATTGAAGCATCGATGGCTGAGGCATTCATTACTGAGTAGGCGGCAAACTTCGTGACAGCACACTACGAAGCCAAAAATCGTCATTTGCATGATCCGAAGCCTTGGTACAATGCTGACGAACCTAAAAAGGGTGGATCCAACCTCAGCTTATTCAAAGGGGATCTCGCACCAGCCGGTGCTTCTAATTCCTTAACATTGGATTTCGAAGAATGGCATATCATTTCGTTGTATATCTTCACCAACCTAACAGAAATGCGGCCGTACATCGAGTAAGTTCTCGGTACATTGTTTCGCAACTTCTAATTACTTTGAATTGCTCTTATTCCCGGATAAATTTGATATAGTCAATACGTCGCCAAATTCCCATATGGAGCGGTGATCCAAAAGGATTCCGTCGAAGAGTATGAGCTTCTGGCAAAGCATGGAGGCTGCTATCCCAGTTTCATCTCTTGGTTCAAACAAACGATAATTTCCATTATACTATTTCATTTCTTCCTCTAATTTGTGGCTAATGCAACAATCCCTTTCGTATTAAACTTGTAGGTTAATTCAAAGTTAATGGACGCCGAATTGAGACAAGTCGCTAATGGTTTTGACTTTAAGGTCCGTTCATTTGACAAATACGACATCAACGGGTATCCCTTTCGTACCTATGGCAAAGAGCTATCTATGGCCGACCGAAATTCTACAAATTGTTGTGTCTCTGCTATCGGCGAAGGAGATACCGAGTATTATGGAAGAGTTGAAGCAATTTATGAACTTCAATTCTATGGTGCAAACCCACCAAACATCGTAGTCTTCAAATGTTATTGGTTCCAGCCGAAGGAGACTAGAAGGACTCATGAACACTTAGGGCTAGTGGAAATCAAACAAAGCACCCATTTGGATGTTCCCGATGTCTATATTATGGCTCAACAGGCAGCCCAAGTTTTCTATCTACCGTGGGCCTGTCAAAGTGATCCAAATCTCAATGGTTGGGATGTCGTTTGTGAAGTGCCGCCACGTGTTAGACCACCCCCCCCCAATGAAGAGGATTATGTACCTCACATTAACCAAGACACATATGAAGGAGAATTCTTCCAAGAAACACGTCTTTCCAAAAAACATTTCAAGAACCGCTCTACTTCACCCCAGAACATTGAAGTAGACAGCGACAGTGAACCCGACTTCACCCCTGAGCCGGAACAAGAAGAGCCTGAACTAGAAGAGGTTACTGCTGCGGATGACCTGTCAATGCTTGATCGATTACGTAAAGGTGGCTTTCCACATGATGATGCATTTATTAATGATGATGATGATGAGCACGTCATTACCGATAGTGATGATGATGATGCATTTATTGATCCCGGAGCATTTATTGAACCCGGCGATCCAGATTATTATTAGGTATTCAATTTTTTATGTTGTACTTGATTTATATTGTTACTTGTATGATTTATATAGTTACTTGTATAATTTTATTACTCTATATCATTGTTTCTTATACATAGTGCCATGGTCTTGATGTCCGTCCCCGGCGGCCCTCGCCCGCTTTATGATTCGGATGTGGTAAATTCTCTTTCATAACTATTTGTTGCATTTTGCATTTTTGACAATTATGGCCATCAAGTTGACATAGAGATATTTTAATCTAGGAGTTATGTGAACCGGAATTTGAAGAAGAAAATGAGTATTTGAAAGAAAAAATTAAAAGAATTCAAGAAGAGAAGATGACATTGGAGTTGTATGTTGCTGATGTCGTCGATGATCACAAGATGAAGATGAATGCAATGCTCTTGAAGATGGATGCAATGCTCCTGAAGCTTAAGAAGATTAGAAAATATGCCATTGATAATGAGGCTTGGTATCATTATGACGTTGGATCAATTGTTACCTTAGTTGCTATCTTCATCACATTTGTTGTGATGAGGGTAAGTTTTCTCTAGTGTTTTGCTTTACAAATGGATACTTAGCTTATTTTCCTCCTAAATGGCATAATTACCTAAGTTAGATAAAAATGAGCTATACTTAGCTTCTTCAGTTCATTTATGACATACTTAGCTTACTTAGGTAAAAAATGGCATGATAATCTTTGCTACCTCCAAAATGATATAGACTTAGCTTATTTTCCTCGAAAATGACATAATAACCATACTAAGCTCCAAAATGACCTATTTACCTAGCTTAGCTCTAAAATGACCTACACTTAGCATTTTTACCTAGCTTAGAAATAAAATGGCATTTTTACCTACCTTAGTTAGAAGAAGAAGAAGATAAAGAAGAGGAGAGTAGAAAAAGAAAGAGAAGAAAAAATTCTTCTTCTTCTTCTTTTTTCTTCTTCTAACTAGTCTTCTTCTTCTTCTAACTTTCTTCTTTCCCAATTTGCAGATTTGCTTTAGATGAGGAAGCTTGCATTGATGGAGTCTACTCTTCTCTTTATGCTTCCTTCTTGTTTTAATTTTGTAGGATGAACAATGTGAAACTTGCTACCTATAGATGTATGTATGGATGAAACCATTGTATGCTTGTTGTTGGATATGTCGGCTAGCTATATATGTTGCATATGGACTTTTGATTTGCTATGTATATGTGTTGAATGATCATGTCCATATGGCAGGGATATGATTTGGTATGTATACGTGTTGGTATGTAATATGTGTTGGTATGCTTGTCAAAAGTATTTTCATATGTGCATATATATATATATGTGAAATTGAATGAGTTTAAGAAAAATCAGAGAAAACAGGGGCTATACAGGCTCTTTGTCGTCAGCTGGCAGACGGCAAAGAGCTTTGCCATCAAACAGCCGATGGCAAATATGCCACGTGTCAGCTACCTGTGCAACCTGGGGCAATAGGCTGGCTATTTGGATGCTTTGCCGTCTGCTGGCAGACGACAAAGACCATTGCATCTTTGCCGTCAGCCAGCAGACGGCAAAGAAATCAAATAGGCCAGCCCCCCAGGTGCTGCCACATGGACAGCTATGCCGCCGGCTGGCGGACGGCAAATATGCAAAGGTCTTTGCCGTCTGCCAGCGGACGACACATATGCAAAGGTCTTTGCCGTCTGGCACACCATTAACCCACTAACGGCCTGTAGCTGACACAACTGTCGTCCAGGTCCTTTGCCGTCTGCTGGCGGACGGCAAAGACCATTTCATCTTTGCCGTCCGCCAGCACACGGCAAAGATGCCTTTGTCGTAGCTCGTTCAGCCGGACCTGTTGCCGTCCGTCGGGCATGGCTTTGCCGTCAGCCATGGTAGACGGCAAAGTTCCTGATTCCTGTAGTGCACTATTAAAAAGCCTATGGGAAGAACTAATGATGTTCTTATTCTTGCAAATAGGAATTATGTGCCCATAGATTTTATTGTTCTTGATGTTGATTGCAATCCATCTTGTCCAATTATTCTTGGTAGACCGTTTTTACGTACTATTGGTGTCGTGATTGATACAAAAGAAGGCATTATTAAATTCCAATTTCCACTAAGGAAGGATATGGAACACTTCCCTAGAACAAGAATTAGGCCACCTTATGAATCAATCATGAGGGCATCTTATGGATCTAGAAACAAAGATTACAACACTTAGATCCTTTGCGTTATGCCTAGCTAGGGGCGTAAAACGATAGTGCTTGTTGGGAGGCAATCCAACTTGTATCTTTTTGCTTCTTGGTTTTCTTGCTGTTTTCAATAAAATACCCAATTATGCCTCTGTTTAGATGTGTTTCTGTGGTTTAAATTAGTGTTTGTTCCAAGCAAAGCCTTTGGGATCATGTTGAGTGATAGTTGATTTGATCTTGCTGAAAAACAGAAACTTTTGCGTCCAGAAAAATAATTTTTAAAAATCATAGAAGCAACAAAAAATTCTGAATTTTTACAGGAGATTGATATACAAATTTCTAATGTTGTCCCAATTCTTCAGAATTTTTGGAGTTACAGGAGTATTCGAAATATCTAGATCGCTACAGGCTGTTCTGTTTTTGACAGATTCTGTTTTCTTTGCGTTGTGTGCTTGTTTTGATGATTCTATGGTTCTCTTTCAAGAGTTCTTGCCATATAAAAGTTTGAATACAAAGATATAATGCAAAAAAATATGAATGGTTTTGCAACAGTACTTATAGTAGTGATTTGTTTTCTTATACTAACGGATCTCACGAAGGTTTTGTTGAGTTTTGTGTGATTGAAGTTTTCAAGTTTTGGGTGAGATCGCTATGGATGAAGGAATAAGTATTAGCAAAAGGCTAAGCATGGGGATGCCCATGGCACCCCAAGATAATATTCAAGAAGTATCAAGTAACTAAGCTTGGGGATGCCCCCGAGTGGCATCCCCTCTTTCTTCTAACAACCATCGGTATTTTACTTGGAGCTATATTTTTATTCGTCACATATTATGAGTTTTGCGTGGAGCGTCTTGTATGATTTGAGTCTTTACTTGTTTTGCTTTTTATTTTAGGTCATGAATCCTTGCAGGACACACCTATTTGAGAGAGCCAAAATTATGTTATGACTTGTTCGAATTGCTCTCTATGCTTCACTTAAATCTTTATGAGCTATGGAATTGCTCCAGTGCTTCACTTATATCTTTTTGAGCACACTGTGCTTTAGTATTTTTGAAAAATGCTCTCATGCTTCACTTAGATTTATTTGAGAGTTATTAAAAAATTTAAGAAATTCTCTCTTGCTTCACATAAATTAATTTGAGAGAAAGAAATATGATGCTCATGTTATTCACTTATATTTGTTTGAGCTTATTAAAAGCAAGATATGAAACTAGTTCCAAAGTGATAGATATCCAAGGAGGATATAATAAAAACTTTCATGAAGATCATTGGACAAAATAAACTTGATTCCTTGTAATAGTTTTGAGATATGATGATAGTGATATGTGAGTCATGTGGATGAGTAATTATGCTTTAGTACGAATATTGGTGTTAAGGTTTGTGATTCCCTAAGCAAGCACGAAAGTCAATAGTTATGCAATGAAATTACATCCTACTTGTGGTGCATTATTCGGTGTTAGTTATGCTTAATGCTCGCTTATGAGATTTTTCGTTTCTTGGTTGGATGCTTCTCAATCTTTTGCTAGCCTTCATTTGCACTAAGTATGATCACTACTTGTGCATCCAAAATCCTTTAAAGCAGTTTTTGCCACATGTGTCCACTATACCTACCTATATGCGGTATTCTTTTGCCATCCTAAGCAAATTGGTATGTGCCATCTCTAATTTTCAAAATAAACTTCTCTTTTGTGTGCTCGTACCGCTCGTGAAACGGTAGGGGGTCGCTGATATATTTCCGTGCTAGATATGTTATTCTCAAGATAAGTGTTTATTCACTTCTCATTGCACGAGAGTACGGCAAAGGTATTAGGGATGCCCAGTCCCGAAATGAAAAATGAATTTACTTTATGTTGTCAAATAATAAATTCCTTGGAAAGTGTTGGTATGGAATGCCCCCGTGGATACGACTAGCCATGGAAAGTGAAAGTATGGTTGAAAAAGGAATAAACTTTATTTTCTGTTTGGGAACCGCCTATGATATATCTAGCATGGAAAGTATTGGGAACTACTCAATCGTTTTCGTTGACAAGAAAAGCATGCCACCCAAAATGTTTTATCTCTATCTTTTTCGCTTTGAGCTCTGGCACCTCTACAAATCCCTACATCCCTCCGCGAAGAGCCTTTCTATTTACTTTATGCAATTTTTATTTTTACTTGAGTCTCCATCTTCTCTTATAAAGCACAAACTAAGGGGCACTATGATTGTACTTGAGCATTGGGTGTAGCTAATATGCGAGTGGGTTTCATGAATGGATCAATGTTTGAGCATAATGGGCTAAGGATAACTTATTTTACCGTTGATATTTTGAAAGACATCGTTGCTTGTTGATATGCTTGAGTATTAAAGTTCTCATGTCAAAACTAGACTATTGCTTTGAACCATATAAAAGTACACATGTCCATGCTACAAAGAAAAGAATATGTGATGAACATGTTAGGCAACATTCCACATCAAAAATTATGTTTTTATCATTTACCTACTCGAGGACGAGCAGGAATTAAGCTTGGGGATGCTGATACGTCTCCAACGTATCTATTATTTGTTATTGTTCCATGATATTATATTATCATTCTTGGATGTTTTACAATCATTTTATATCATTTTTTGGTACTAACCTATTGACATACTGCCCAGTGCCAGTTGCTGTTTTCTGCTTGTTTTTTACATCGCAGGAAATCAATACCAAACAGAGTCCAACGCAGCGAAACTTTTTGTGGATTTTTTCTGGACCACAAGACACTAGATGGGCCAAAAAGTACCTGAGGGGTGCTCCAAGGGGAGCACAACCCACCAGGGCGCGCCTGGGGGCCCAGGCACGCCCATGTGGGTTGTGCCCACCTCGGTTACCTCCTGCACCGCCTCTTTGCTCTATAAATACCCCAATATTCCAGAAACCCTAGGGGAGTCGACGAAAATCAATTCTAGCTGCCGCAAGTTCCAGAACCACCAGATCCAATCTAGACGCCATCACGAAGGGGCTCATCATCCTCATTGGTGCCTTTCCGATGATGCGTGGGTAGTTCATTGTAGACCTACGGGTCCGTAGTTAGTAGCTAGATGGCTTCCTCTCTCTCTTTTGATTCTCAATACAATGGTCTCTTGGAGATCTATTTTATGTAACTCTTTTTTGTGCTGTGTTTGTTGGAATCCGATGAACTTTGAGTTTATGATCAGATATATGTTTTTATCCATGAAAGTTATTTGAGTCTTTTGATCTCTTATATGCATGATTAGTTGTAGCCTCATATTTCTTCTCCAATATTTGGGTATTGTTTGGCCAACTTGATCTATTTATTTTGCAATGGGAAGAGGTGCTTTGTGATGGGTTAGATCTTATGGTGCTTGATCCCAGTGATAGAAGGGGAACCGACATGTATGTATCATTTCTATTAAGGATAACAAGATGGGGTCTATTTATACATAAATAGATCTTGTCTACATCATGTCATCGTTCTTATTGCATTACTCCGTTTCTCCATGAACTTAATTGTGACGCCCCCGATTCGACCGTACACTAATCATACACACAAATGTGTACGATCAAGATCAGGGACTCACGGGAAGATATCACAACACAACTCTAGACACAAATTAAAATAATACAAGCTTCATATTACAAGCCAGGGGCCTCGAGGGCTCGAATACAAGCTCGGTACACAAGAGTCAGCGGAAGCAACAATATCTGAGTACCGACATTAGTTAGACAAGGATGCCTTAAGAAGGCTAGCACAAACATCAACGATCGAAGAGGCAAGGCCTCCTGCCTGGGACCTCCTAACTACTCCTGGTCGTCGGCGGTCCCCACGTAGTAGTATCCATCAGCGGTGGCATCTGGCTCCAGGGATCCACCATCTGGTTGCAACAACCGGAAAGAAGAAAGAAGGGGGAAAAGGGGTAGCAAAGCAACCGTGAGTACTCATCCAAAGTACTCGCAAGCATCAGATCTATACTAAGTATGCATTGGTATCAAATGGAAGGGTTGTATGTGTGGACTGAACTACAGAATGCCAGAATAGGGGGGAAAGGCCTAGCCTATCGAAGACTAGCATCTTCAAGCAGCTCCAAGCATGTTGCAGCATGTAGAAGAGTAAAGAATAGCAGTTTAATTAACAAGCATGATGTAACATTAGGGCCCAGAGATCCTTCCTCGACTCCCTGCGAGAAAGCAATCCCAGAGCCACATATCCATCACATATCTCAAGTATCCATTTCTAGTTATATAAGATCCGGATACAAGTCTGAACGTCCATTACCGTGGACACGGTATTCGAATATATATATTCCCTATAGGGGTGCACCACGTTACCCAACACGCTCGATCACTCTGGCCGGACACACCTTTCTGGGGTCAATGCCCGGCCTCGGAAGATCAACACGTTGCAGCCCTACCTAGGCTCAGCAGAGAGGTCCCCGCCGGTCTACATCCTAAGCACTCTGGGGTCTTGGGCCCATCGCCCGTTGCACTCTAGGTCGTTGCGAGCAAGGTGGATACTAGCACCGCCTCGGATGGCCAGCATGATCCGACCGTGCCGCAATGCTGAACTGGACGTCTGACAAAGCTTCGGCTGATACTGCGACATCGAGGCCCATATCTATTCTAGCGTGGTGGTTAGTACGTAAAGGCTAAAGGCGAATTCAGAAAAAAATACCCAAACATGTTAGTGCATTAACAATTAAAGTAGTGACGGCTGTCGGGACAAGTCCGGAGCTATCACCTTCCTGTGAGATACCGCTAAACAGCCAGCCGCCACCGTGAAATTGCACGGGTACTCTCCGGGCCCGCCCGGCTTTCACAACGGTCTCAAGTGAAGTCAAGGTAACTGTGTGTCCAGACATCAAGGGGAAAACCCGAGGAATCACCCCCGGTAGATTCCACTCAATGTAATCATCAAGGTGAACGTAAGAGGGACCACCCTCGAGGTTCACACTTGAGGTGTTGCATGTCAGAGCCGTATCGGGAATGGTGAAAGAGGAAATCACCCTCGATGACCACGACCGAATAGCTACACTAAAGAATTATCATCAGGAGTGCGTTATGAGGGATCGCCCTCGGCACTCGATAGTAGCTCTGCAGAGCCGAGCAACAAAAGGGGCGTGATGTGATGTGAGGTGTCGGGCTCTGGTCGTCGATCACGTTGATCGAGTCGTCGATGATGAAGCAGGGGCAATAAGGACAAGGTGGAGGTCACTGATGGATCACTATCCAAACTATACTAAGCAGTTTAGGATAAGCAGGTAGGTAACAATAGCAGGTACAAAAGCAGGCTATGCATCAGAATAGGACCAATCAATAACAGTAGCAAAATCTAATGCAAGCATGAGAGAATGGAATGGGCAATATCGGGATGATCAAAGGGGGGCTTGCCTGGAAGCTCCGCTGAAAGGGAAGAAGGGTCGTCGTCGACGTAGTCGATCACAGCGGCATCGGCAGCGGTCTCGGGGTCTACCGGAGAGAAGAGGGGGAAGAAACAATAAATACATAGCAGGCAAGTGCATAACAGGACAACAGACAGAGCTAGACGTGTTCTAACGCGGTGCTACACGCTACCGGTGAAGGGGCGAAACATCCGGGAATGTTTTCTCACGAAGTTTGGCATTTTCGGGCAAACGAAACGGAGGGAGAAGGTTGCATGTTTGCTATTCTAGGGATGTGTGGCGGACGAATGGACCGTGTATTCGGATCCGCCTCGTCGTTCTGAGCAACTTTCATGTATAAAACTTGGAGAACGTTGTTGACGCGCTAGATGATGGCCCCGTCCGTCACCTTGGGGATCTTGAGGCGAACGTTGTTGAAGCGCTAGATGTACTTTTGGAGGGTCTCTCCTGGTTGTTGCTTGACGCGGCGTAGGTCACCCGCGGCCAGTGGGCGGTCGCGAGTGCCCTGGAAGTTGGCGACGAAGCAGTCACGCATCTCGTCCCAGGAGGAGATCGAGCCTGGAGGCAGGTTCAGGAGCCACGAACGAGCGCCATCTTTGAGCGCCATGGAGAACCAGTTTTCCATGACTTTCTCGTCGTCGTTGGCCGCCTTGATGCTCAGCTCGTAGAGCTGCAAGAACTCCACGGGGTCGGGGGTGCCGTCGTAGCGCGGAGGCAGGTCTGGCTTGAACTTGCCCGGCCAGGCGACACTACGCAACTCTGGCGTGAAGGCACAGCAACCGGCCGTGGTCAGTGATAACCCACAAGTATAGGGGATCACAACAGTTTTCGAGGGTAGAGTATTCAACCCAAATTTATTGATTCGACACAAGGGGAGCCAAAAAATATTCTCAAGTATTAGCAGTTGAGTTGTCAATTCAACCACACCTGGATAAGTTAGTATCTGCAGCAAAGTGTTTTGTAGCAAAGTAATATGGACTTAACAGTAACAATAGCAGAAGTAATATTTTTGGGTTTTGTAGTGATTGTAACAGTAGCAACGGAAAAGTAAATAAGCTAAGAACAATATGTGAAAAGCTCGTAGGCATTGGATCGATGATGGAGAATTATGCCGGATGCGGTTCATCGTGTAACAGTCATAACATAGGGTGACACGGAACTAGCTCCAATTCATCAATGTAATGTAGGCATGTATTCCGAATATAGTCATACGTGCTTATGGAAAAGAACTTGCATGACATCTTTTGTCCTACCCTCCCGTGGCAGCGGGGTCCTAATGGAAACTAAGGGATATTAAGGCCTCCTTTTAATAGAGTACCGGACCAAAGCATTAACACATAGTGAATACATGAACTCCTCAAACTATGGTCATCACCGGGAGTGGTCCCGATTATTGTCACTTCGGGGTTGCCGGATCATAACACATAGTAGGTGACTATAGACTTGCAAGATAGGATCAAGAACTCACATATATTCATGAAAACATAATAGGTTCAGATCTGAAATCATGGCACTCGGGCCCTAGTGACAAGCATTAAGCATAGCAAAGTCATAGCAACATCAATTTCAGAACATAGTGGATACTAGGGATCAAACCCTAACAAAACTAACTCGATTACATGATAGATCTCATCCAACCCATCACCGTCCAGCAAGCCTACGATGGAATTACTCACGCACGGCGGTGAGCATCATGAAATTGGTGATGGAGGATGGTTGATGATGACGACGGCGACGGATTCCCCTCTCCGAAGCCCCGAACGGACTCCAGATCAGCCCTCCCGAGAGGTTTTAGGGTTTGGCGGCGGTTCTGTATCGTAAAACGTGATGAATCCTTCTCCTTGATTTTTTTTCTCCCCGAACATGAATATATGGAGTTGGAGTTGAGGTCGGTGGAGCGTCAGGGGGGGCACGAGGCAGGGGGCGCGCCCCCCACCCTCGTGGACAGGTGGAGGCCCCCTGACGTGGATTCTTCTTCCAGTATTTTTAATATTTTCCAAAAATATGTTCTGTGGAGTTTCAGGTCATTTTGAGAACTTTTGTTTCTGCACATAAATAACACCATGGCAATTCTGCTGAAAACAGCATCAGTCCGGGTTAGTTCCATTCAAATCATGCAAGTTAGAGTCCAAAACAAGGGCAAAAGTGTTTGGAAAAGTAGATACGACGGAGACGTATCAACTCCCCCAAGCTTAAACCTTTGCTTGTCCTCAACCAATTCAGTTGATAAACGGAAAGTGATAAAGAAAAACTTTTACAAACTCTGTTTGCTCTTGTTGTTGTAAATATGTAAAGCCAGCATTCAAGTTTTCAGCAAAGATTATGACTAACCACATTCACAATAACTCTTAGGTCTCATGTTTACTCATATCAATGGCATAATCAACTAGCGAGCAATAATAATAAATCTCGGATGACAACACTTTCTCAAAACAATCATAATATGATATAACAAGATGGTATCTCGCTAGCCCTTTCTGAGACCGCAAAACATAAATGCAGAGCACCTTTAAAGATCAAGGACTGACTAGACATTGTAATTCATGGTAAAAGAGATCCAGTCATAGTCATACCCAATATAAATTAATAGTAATGAATGCAAATGACAGCAGTGCTCTCCAGCTGGTGCTTTTTAATAAGAGGGTGATGACTCAACATGAAAGTAAATAGATAGGCCCTTCGCAGAGGGAAGCAGGGATTTGTAGAGGTGCCAGAGCTCGATTTTGAAATAGAGATAAATAATATTTTGAGCGGCATACTTTCATTGTCAACATAACAACCAAGAGATGGCGATATCTTCCATGCTACACACATTATAGGCGGTTCCCAAACAGAATGGTAAAGTTTATACTCCCCCTCCACCAACAAGCATCAATCCATGGCTTGCTCGAAACAACGAGTGCCTCCAACTAACAACAGTCCCAGGGGGAGTTTTGTTTGCAATTATTTTGATTTGATTTGCATAAAGCATGGGACTGGGCATCCCGGTGACCAGCCATTTTCTCGTGAGTGAGGAGCGGAGTCCACTCCTCTTGAGAATAACCCGCCTAGCATGGAAGATACGGACAGCCCTAGTTGATACATGAGCTATTCGAGCATACAAAACAGAATTTCATTTGAAGGTTTAGAGTTTGGCACATACAAATTTACTTGGAACGGCAGGTAGATACCGCATATAGGAAGGTATAGTGGACTCATATGGAATAACTTTGGGGTTTAAGGGATTGGATGCACAAGCAGTATTCCCGCTTAGTACAAGTGAAGGCTAGCAAAAGACTGGGAAGCGACCAACTAGAGAGCGACAACAGTCATGAACATGCATTAAAATTAATAAACATTGAGTGCAAGCATGAGTAGGATATAATCCACCATGAACATAAATATCGTGAAGGCTATGTTGATTTGTTTCAACTACATGTGTGAACATGTGCCAAGTCGAGTCACTTAAATCATTCAAAGGAGGATACCACCCCACTATACCACATCACAACCATTTTAATAGCATGTTGGCACGCAAGGTAAACCATTATAACTCATAGCTAATCAAGCATGGCATAAGCAACTATGATCTCTAATTGTCATTGCAAACATGTTTATTCATAATAGGCTGAATCAGGAACGATGAACTAATCATATTTACAAAAACAAGAGAGGTCGAGTTCATACCAGCTTCTCTCATCTCAATCAGTCCATCATATATCGTCATAATTGCCTTTCACTTTCACGACCGAACGATGTGAAAATAATAAGAGTGCACGTGCATGGGACTAAGCTGGAGCATTCAATAAACAGGAGAAGACAAGGCAATATGGGCTCTTGGTTAAATCAACAATAATGCATATAAGAGCCACTTCAACAATTTAATCATGGTCTTCTCCTATCGACCCCCAAAGAAAAGAAAGAAATAAAACTATTTACACGGGAAAGCTCCCAACAAGCAAAAGAAGAACGGGAAATCTTTTTGGGTTTTCTTCTTAATTATTACTACTACAGCAAGAAAAGTAAACTAACTAAAAGCTACACTAATTTTTTTTGTTTTTCTTAAGGTTTATTAAACACACAAGAAGAAAGCAAGAAAAAGGAAAATAAACTAGCATGGATATTACAATGAAAGAGTATGAGCACCGACAACTAGCAATGAGTGTGTGAACATGAATGTAATGTCGGTGAGAAATACGTACTCCCCCAAGCTTAGGCTTTTGGCCTAAGTTGGTTTATTGCCACGGATGGCCTGGCGGATATCCATAGTTGTAGCCGGGGTCGTACTGAGATGAAGAAGACTCTGATTGCCACTGGTTGGCAATCATCTCCGGATCCCACTGGTAATTAGACTGTCGTGGAGGTTCAAATTGTGGTTCCGGCTCCGGCTCTGTGGCTGATGTAGGGTTCCGGTAGGCGTGAATGGCCGCCAACGGAACGAGATACGGACCTGCAGATAAATCAAACAAGGAAGGAGCAGGCAAGGTAATAGTCTCAGGGTGATGTTTATCAAAGAACAATTTGTATTTAAGCGCCCCTTCCCTATTCTTAACAATAAAGTCATGCGCTACCATACTCTTATAATCTAAATAAACAGTGGGCAGCAATTTTTCTTCTTTTTCATAGTGCCTAATAGGTATGTTATAGTGTGCAGCAAGGCGTGAAGCGTAAATACCTCCAAAGATGGGGCCCTTTGTACGGTTCAAACTTAACCGTTTGGCAACAATACCGCCCATACTAACAGTATTATCACAGAATAAACCATGGAACAAAATAATAATATCAGGAACACTAAGGTTTCCACAGTTTCCGCGACCAATTAAGCAACGACTAGCAAATATGGCAAAGTAGCGTAAAACAGGAAAATGTATGCTAGTGATTCTTGCATCGGAAACCTTCCTAGTTTCCCCTACAGTAATAGTGTCAATAAACCCGTCCACATCTTTACGATGTGGTTCTTCTAAGCTACCCTCGAAAGGTATTTTGCAAACCTTGCAAAATTCATCTAGTGACATCTTCTTAACCACATCATATAAATGAAACTCTACTGAAGGAGGTGATTCCTTAGGATAATAGTAGAAGTTTTGCACAAAAGTATTGGTGTGTAAGAGATACTGTTCGCATTGGTCGCGGAGGAAGTCATTGAGGCCTGCATTCTCAGCCAATTCATAAAAATCATCATAAATCCCGGCTGCTCTCAAGAAATCATTGGAAGGCCATTCACACGGCCGGACCTCCGCGGTGCGAGGCAAATTATATTTGGGCCTCTGTGCTTCTTCACTTTGCTTTTCCTTCGAGCTTTGGCTCGATGAGCCCCTCAAAAATCTCTTCATTATTTTCAAGGAACAATCTCCCTAAGCAGTTTTGTGAGAGGTGCTTTGAGCAAGGAGATCAAAAATCACAGCAAAATGAGCTAGAACTCGTGCTTGAGCTGGATGGTGATTTTTTTGGGAGGAAGAAGTGTGTGGGTGCAGGAATAAGTGGAGGGGGGCCACCATGGGCCCACGAGGCAGGGGCGCGCCCAGGGGGTGGGCGCGCCCTGGACCCTCGTGGCCAGGTGCTTGCTCCCCCTGCTGTGTTCTCAGTGCCAGATATTCTCAAATATTCCAGAAAAAAACATATTCCATTTTCAGGGCATTTGGAGAACTTTTATTTTTGAGGTATTTTTATATTGCACGGATAATTCAGAAAACAAACAGGAAAATGCCATTTTTACTTTATTTCAACTAAATAACAGAAATTAGAGAGAGGGTACAAAAGGTTGTGCTTTCTAGTTTCATCCATCTCATGCTCATCAAAAGGAATCCACTAACAAGGTTGATCAAGTCTTGTTAACAAACTCATTCCGACTAACATGGAACCGGAGAAATTTCGAATAACACTATGTTACCTCAACGGGGATATGCACATCCCCAATAATAAGAATATCATATTTCTTCTTGACAGTAGAAAGAGGAAATTCAAAACCTCCAAAAATAATCGATGGAATTTTTCCAATAGAATTGATACTATGAACTTGAGGTTGTTTCCTCGGAAAGTGTACCCTATGCTCATTACCATTAACATGAAAAGTGACATTGCCTTTGTTGCAATCAATAACAGCCCCTGCAGTATTCAAAAAGGGTCTTCCAAGAATAATAGACATACTATCGTCCTCGGGAATATCAAGAATAACAAAGTCCGTTAAAATAGTAACGTTTGCAACCACAACAGGCACATCCTCACAAATACCGACAGGTATAGCAGTTGATTTATCAGCCATTTGCAAAGATATTTCAGTAGGTGTCAACTTATTCAAATCAAGTCTACGATATAAAGAGAGAGGCATAACACTAACACCGGCTCCAAGATCACATAAAGCAGTTTTAACATAGTTTCTTTTAATGGAGCATGGTATAGTTGGTACTCCTGGATCTCCTAGTTTCTTAGGTATTCCACCCTTAAAAGTATAATTAGCAAGCATGGTGGAAATTTCAGCTTCCGGTATCTTTCTTTTATTAGTGACAATTTCTTTCATATACTTAGCATAAGGATTCATTTTGAGCATATCAGTTAATCGCATACGCAAAAAGATAGGTCTAATCATTTCAGCAAAGCGCTCAAAATCCTCATCATCCTTTTTCTTGGATGGTTTGGGAGGAAAAGGCATGGGTTTCTGAACCCATGGTTCTCTTTCTTTACCGTGCTTCCTAGCAACAAAGTCTCTCTTATCATAACGTTGATTCTTTGATTGTGGGTTATCAAGATCAACAGCAGGTTCAATCTCTACATCATTATCATTACTAGGTTGAGCATCATCATGAACATCATCATTAACATTTTCACTAGGTTCATGTTCATTACCAGATTGTGTTTCAGCATCAGAAATAGAAATATCATTTGGATTCTCAGGTGTTTCAGCAATAGGTTCACTAGAAGCATGCAAAGTCCTATCATTTTTCTTTTTCTTCTTTTTAGAAGGACTAGGTGCATCAATATTATTTCTCTGAGAATCTTGCTCAATTCTCTTAGGATGGCTTTCATGATACAAAGGTTCCTGAGTCATTTTACCAGTTCTAGTAGCCACTCTAACAGCATAATCATTATTGTTACTATTCAATTCATTGAGCAAATCATTTTGAGCTTTAAGTACTTGTTCTACTTGAGTGGTGACCATAGAAGCATGTTTACTAATGAGTTTAAGTTCACCTTTAACTCTAGACATATAATCACCCAAGTGTTCAAGCGTATCGGAATTGTATTTCAATTGTCTACCAAAATAAGCATTGAAGTTTTCTTGTTTGACAATAAAATTATCAAACTCTTCTAAGCATTGTCTAGCAGACTTATAGTGAGGAATATCACCTTCATTAAATCTATAGAGAGAATTTACCTTTACTACTTGTGTCGGGTTATCAAGACCATGTGTTTCTTCAACAGGCGGTAAATTAAGACCATGTATTTCTTCAATAGGAGGTAAATTCTTAACATCTTCAGCTTTAATACCTTTTTCTTTCATAGATTTCTTTGCCTCTTGCATATCTTCAGGACTGAGAAATAGAACACCCCTCTTCTTCAGAGTTGGTTTAGGAATAGGCTCAGGTATTGGCTCAGGAAGTGTCCAATTGTTTTCATTTGTCAACATATTATTCAATAAAATTTCAGCTTTAGCCGGTGTTCTTTCCCTGAAAACAGAACCAGCACAACTATCCAGGTAATCTCTGGAAGCATCGGTTAGTCCATTATAAAAGATATCAAGTATTTCATTTTTCTTGAGAGGATGATCAGGCAAAGCATTAAGTAATTGGAGAAGCCTCCCCCAAGCTTGTGGGAGACTCTCTTCTTCAATTTGCACAAAATTATATATATCCCTTAAAGCAGCTTGTTTCTTATGAGCAGGGAAATATTTAGCAGAGAAGTAATAAATCATATCCTGGGGACTACGCACACAACCAGGATCAAGAGAATTAAACCATATCTTAGCATCACCCTTTAATGAGAACGGAAATATTTTAAGGATATAAAGGTAGCGAGATTTCTCATCATTAGTGAACAGGGTGGCTATATCATTTAATTTAGTAAGATGTGCCACAACAGTTTCAGATTCATAGCCATAAAAAGGATCAGATTCAACCAAAGTAATTATATCAGGATCAACAGAGAATTCATAATCCTTATCAGTAACACAGATAGGTGAAGTAGCAAAAGCAGGGTCAGGTTTCATTCTAGCATTAAGAGATTGCTGCTTCCATTTAGCTAATAACTTCTTAAGATCACTTCTATCATTGCAAGCAAGAATGGCTCTAGCAGATTCTTCATCCAGAACATAACCCTCAGGCACAACAGGAATTCATATTTATTAGGGGGAGAGTCTTCATCATCACTATCTTCAATATTATCAGTTTCAATAATTTCATTCTCTCTAGCCCTAGCAAGTTGTTCATCAAGAAATTCACCAAGTGGCACAGTAGTATCAAGCATAGAAGTAGTTTCATCATAAGTATCATGCATAGCAGAAGTGGCATCATCAATAACATGCGACATATCAGAATTAATAGCAGAAGCAGGTTTAGGTGTCGCAAGCTTACTCAAAACAGAAGGTGAATCAAGTGCAGAGCTAGATGGCAGTTCCTTACCTCCCCTCGTAGTTGAGGGATAAATTTTTGTTTTCGCGTCTTTCAAGTTCTTCATAGTGACCAGCAGATATAAATCCCAAGTGACTCAAAGAATAGAGCTATGCTCCCCGGCAACGGCGCCAGAAAATAGTCTTGATAACCCACAAGTATAGGGGATCGCAACAGTTTTCGAGGGTAGAGTATTCAACCCAAATTTATTGATTCGACACAAGGGGAGCCAAAGAATATTCTCAAGTATTAGCAGTTGAGTTGTCAATTCAACCACACCTGGATAACTTAGTATCTGCAGCAAAGTATTTAGTAGCAAAGTAATATGGAAAGTAACGGTAACAGTAGCAAAAGTAATATTTTTGGGTTTTGTAGTGATTGTAACAGTAGCAACGGAAAAGTAAATAAGCGAAGAACAATATGTGAAAAGCTCGTAGGCATTGGATCGGTGATGGAGAATTATGCCGGATGCGGTTCATCATGTAACAGTCATAACATAGGGTGACACAGAACTAGCTCCAATTCATCAATGTAATGTAGGCATGTATTCCGAATATAGTCATACGTGCTTATGGAAAAGAACTTGCATGACATCTTTTGTCCTACCCTCCCGTGGCAGCGGGGTCCTAATGGAAACTAAGGGATATTAAGGCCTCCTTTTAATAGAGTACCGGACCAAAGCATTAACACATAGTGAATACATGAACTCCTCAAACTATGGTCATCACCGGGAGTGGTCCCGATTATTGTCACTTCGGGGTTGCCGGATCATAACACATAGTAGGTGACTATAGACTTGCAAGATAGGATCAAGAACTCACATATATTCATGAAAACATAATAGGTTCAGATCTGAAATCATGGCACTCGGGCCCTAGTGACAAGCATTAAGCATAGCAAAGTCATAGCAACATCAATCTCAGAACATAGTGGATACTAGGGATCAAACCCTAACAAAACTAACTCGATTACATGATAAATCTCATCCAACCCATCACCGTCCAGCAAGCCTACGATGGAATTACTCACGCACGGCGGTGATCATCATGAAATTGGTGATGGAGGATGGTTGATGATGACGACGGTGACGGATTCCCCTCTCCGGAGCCCCGAACGGACTCCAGATCAGCCCTCCCGAGAGGTTTTAGGGCTTGGCAGCGGCTCCGTATCGTAAAACGAGATGAATCCTTCTCCTTGATTTTTTTCTCCCCGAACACGAATATATGGAGTTGGAGTTGAGGTCGCTGGAGCGTCAGGGGGCCCACGAGGCAGGGAGGCGCGCCCCCCACCCTCGAGGACAGGTGGAGGCCCCCCTGACGTGGATTCTTCTTCCAGTATTTTTAATATTTTCCAAAAATATGTTTCGTGGAGTTTCAGGTCATTCCGAGAACTTTTGTTTCTGCACATAAATAACACCATGGCAATTCTGCTGAAAACAGCGTCAGTCCGGGTTAGTTCCATTCAAATCATGCAAGTTAGAGTCCAAAACAAGGGCAAAAGTGTTTGGAAAAGAAGATACGACGGAGACGTATCACGGCTCGCGGGGCGCGCATGGCGCGGGGCGCCGTCGGGCGGGGACCAGCGCGTAGTGGGGCGAGGACGCGGTCGGCAGCCACGGCGAGCGGAGGCGGGGCGGCAGCATGCGGACGGCCGCGGCACACGCAGGAGGGCGCGGAAGGAAAGGGGCCGGCAGCGAGCGCCAGCGGGGTGGCTGCAGGGTGGAGCGGCGCGGGGCAGATGGCAGCAGCAGTAGTAGGGCACCAGAGCAGCAGCAGCGGGACACACGCACGGCGGGCGCAGGGGTGGACGCGGCGCGTCGGGACAGACCGGGGTAGTGGGGGTGAGCGAGCGCGTGCGTTGGGTGCGGCCGGAGGTACGGAGCACGCATGCGGGCTCGGGTGCAGGCTGCGGCCACAGGGGCCATGCCGGCAAGCTCAACCGCAGCAGCGGAAGCGCGAGTGCGTCGGGGGAGAGCTACGGCTACGAGGAGAGGCCGGGGAGACATGGAGGAGGATTGAGGGCTCATGGCCGTTTCAGAGAAGGCCCGAGGACGACTCGAGGTGCTCGGGGCGGCGTGCGTCGACGGCGAGCTCCGACGCGTCCGAAGGTGGAAGATGATGCTGTCATCGGCGTTGTGGAGCGCTTCGGGTCCCGTGGTTCGACGGAGAAGGAGCGGAGGACGAGGTGGAGCTTGTGGGCACGTCGGCTTGGCGCAGGGAGGGCGGTGGCCACGTCGAGGCGAGGTGGCCGACGGCGAACGCGCTCGATGTGGGGAGGGAGAAAGGGATTTGGGGGGAGGGAGTGACCGAGGGAGAGATGGAAATATCTGTTCGGAGGAGGGGGTGGTGGAAGCTGACGAGGCCGAGGGGGCTCGGCCTTATCCCCTCGGGGCGTCGCCGGCGAGGTGATCCGACGGGGTCTTGCCCCTGTAGCGACGGGGTCGGAGGCATGGTGAGGGGAGGGGATCGACCGCGGGTGTGGGGGTTGGGCTGGGCCAAAGTTGTTACACGGGCCAAAGTGCATAATGGCACTAGAGCCCATTAACACATAGTAGTTAGGCCTTTTCTTTTTTTATTCTGTTTGCAGAATCTGTTTGCAATATTTTGACCTGCCAATTGGTCTTTGTAAAATTGTGGAACTTGGCCACATAAATACATTGCAATATTTGGCACTACCACAAAAGTTAGGGAGGCTTTTGAGTTTGTTTGAATTTTTCATAAATGGGAAGGCATTTAAATATGTTGTTCTAGCACTGTTTTAATTAGTTTAGGGCATTAAACCACTTTATAAAATGTTGGCTCCCCACCATAATTAGTTATGGAATATATGCTACACTCCGAACATTTTAGTTTGCATGTTTCATAATTTTGAAATTTGATTTTAACTTGAATTTGAATTTGAACCGGATTGAATCCAAGGGGGATTTAGCAACAGTGAAAATGATAACATGGCATCATTAGCAGGGGATTACTGTAGCTTAATTATCCGGGCGTTACAATTCTCCTCCACTACAAGAAATGTCGTCCCGAGATTTAGGAGGTAGACAAAAACAAAGAGGGGTATTCATCATGAAGATGATCCTCGCGTTTCCATCCATCTTCAGAATGATTTTACCACTGGACTTCTAGAAAGTGGATACCCTTCAGACGGGTGCGACATTCAGTTTGAACGAGAATGCGGATCGGATGCTCTCTGTAAGCGAGATCATCTTGCAGGGGTGAGCTTTATAAGCCATGTGGTTGTTGCGATAAGACTTGCGACTCAGGGCATCGGCCATGATTAGTCTTGCCAGGGGTATAATAAATACCGTAGTCATAGTGTGTAATTGTTTCCATACATCGCTGCTGACAAAGATCCAGATCTAGCTGAGTAACAGATACTTCAGACTTTGATGATCGATGAAGATCTCTCAACGATTACCAAGAAGGAAATGTCGCCACAACTTCAGTGCAAACATCGGTGAAGGAGCGTTATTAATTCTTATAAGAGGAGAAGTGTTTCACGCATTCAAGGAATAAATCTGTGATTTGACATTTCAAACAAGATGAGCCTGGTAGTTTACTATCTCATTTGAAGGATGTAGTAGGTGGATAGTTTTTGTGACGCAAATGATAGCGGCGATATGTGTTTAGAACCATTCAATTTCAACGGCGACATTGTGAGTAACCAAGGTGGTTCGACATTGGCCCGCGGGATGCAGCCTGTAATTCCGACCAAGTGATGGCGGTTCCAACAGGTAAGGAACGCATGTGGCTGTCCCACCATTGAATAGCGGGACCTTTCAGATAATAAGCCACGAAGGTGACATAGTTGGCAGAGGCTACATCAGCAGACTCCAACTCAAAAGTGATGTCACAGAGCCAGTCATCAGCATCAAGGGGCAGAGTTGAGTTGCGGTAGATGACAGGGTTGAAACGTGCAAAGTCTTGCAGAGTCACTGGAGCTGGTTGCTGATTCATATTGGGGCGTGGGAACTGAGCCATGACTCATACCATGAACTGGCTCAACATCAACTGTTGTATCATTCCGGCCATGAATTTGGGCGATGGTGGATTGTTGCCACCACAGCCATGACTAGCGGGTCTAACCATCCTGCTTAAAACATCAGGGAGCGGTTTAACAAGGGGTGAAGCAAGTGTATGGAGTCATTCATGATGTAATCGGAACAATGAGCAAAGGCACAGTATGTACAAAGTAGCAGTCATTGAAGACATACTGATACATGTATTGAGCCAATTACATGTTATTCATATGAGTTCGGACAAGAGAAACATCATAGACATACTAGGCGGCACGTATGCACGCGATGGAGGGATTCAACAACGGGACATAGCAAAGGCTACATCAATGTCAAGGAAAAACTTTGGAGCGAGGAATTTGCAAATGGCGACGCAGGGTGCCCTCGTTTAGAGGATCCTGCGGTCAGTGAATATTGTGAAGCAGAACTTTGTCCTTAATTCAAGAAAGGGGTAATACAAACCTCCGGGTGGGTGTGGTCATGAGAACCTAATGTTGGAGTTAGCAAAATTCATTTAACCCAAATAGAAGAGAGGTCAGAGTACCAGAGTATAGACGAGGAGTAAAAGATTCTAATACCACCCATTGGCAACATGGGCCCGTAAGACGCACAACCATGTTAGTAAATCAGTTATTCAAAGACTAGACTCAACTTCGGCCAAGGAGTTGGAAAGGGGGTTCCTACAGGCAGTCGGCTCTGATACCAACTTGTGACGCCCCCAATTCGACCGTACACTAATCATACACGCAAATGTGTACGATCATGATCAGGGACTCACGGGAAGATATCACAACACAACTCTAGACACAAATTAAAATAATACAAGCTTCATATTACAAGCCAGGGGCCTCGAGGGCTCGAATACAAGCTCGATACACAAGTGTCAGCGGAAGCAACAATATCTGACTACAGACATTAGTTAGACAAGGATGCCTTAAGAAGGCTAGCACAAACATCAACGATTGAAGAGGCAAGGCCTCCTGCCTAGGACCTCCTAACTACTCCTGGTCGTCGGCGGTCTCCACGTACTAGTATCCATGGGCGGTGGCATCTGGCTCCAGGGATCCACCATCTGGTTGCAACAACCGGAAAGAAGAAAGAAGGGGGAAAAGGAGTAGCAAAGCAACCGTGAGTACTCATCCAAAGTACTCGCAAGCATCAGATCTATACTAAGTATGCATTGGTATCAAATGAAAGGGTTGTATCTGTGGACTGAACTACAGAATGCCAGAATAGGGGGGAAAGGCCTAGCCTATCGAAGACTAGCATCTTCAAGCAGCTCCAAGCATCATGCAGCATGTAGAAGAGTAAAGAATAGCAGTTTAATTAACAAGCATGTTGTAACATTAAGGCCCAGAGATCCTTCCTCGACTCCCTGCGAGAAAGCAATCCCGGAGCCACATATCCATCACATATCTCAAGTATCCATTTCTAGTTATATAAGATCCGGATACAAACCTGAACGTCCATTACCGTGGACACGGTATTCGAATATATATCTTCCCTGCAGGGGTGCACCACATTACCCAACACGCTCGATCACTCTGGCCGGACACACCTTTCTGGGGTCAATGCCCGGCCTCGGAATATCAACACGTCGCAGCCCTACCTAGGCTCAGCAGAGAGGTCCCCGCCGGTCTACATCCTAAGCACTCCGGGGTCTTGGGCCCATCGCCCGTTGCACTCCGGGTCGTTGCGAGCAGGGTGGATACTAGCACCGCCTCGGATGGCCAGCACGATCCGACCGTGCCGCAATGCTGAACTGGACGTCTGACAAAGCTTCGGCTGATACTGCGACGTCGAGGCCCATATCTATTCTCGCGTGGTGGTTAGTGTGTAAAGGCCAAAGGCCAATTCAGAACAAATACCCAAACCTGTTAGTGCATTAACAATTAAAGTAGTAACGGCTATCGGGACAAGTCCGGAGCTATCACCCCTCCTGGGTGATACCGCTAAACAGCCAGCCGCCACCATCACATTGCACGGGTGCTCTCCGGGCCCGCCGGGCTTTCACAACGGTCTCAAGTAAAGTCAAGGTAACTGTGTGTCCAGACATCAAGGGGAAAACCCGAGGAATCACCCCCGGTGGATTCCACTCAATGTAATCATCAAGGTGAACGTAAGAGGGACCACCCTTGAGGTTCACACTTGAGGTGTTGCATGTCAGAGCCGTATCGGGAATGGTGAAAGAGGAAATCACCCTCGACGACCACGACCGAATAGCTACACTACAGAATTATCATCGGGAGTGTGTTATGAGGGATCACCCTCGGCACTCGATAGTAGCTCTGCAGAGCCGGGCAACAAAAGGGGCGTGATGTGATGTGAGGTGTCGGGCTCTGGTCGTCGATCACGTTGATCGAGTCGTCGATGATGAAGCAGGGGCAACAAGGACAAGGTGGAGGTCACTGATGGATCACTATCCAAACTATACTAAGCAGTTTAGGATAAGCAGGTAGGTAACAATAGCAGGTACAAAAGCAGGCTATGCATCAGAATAGGAGCAATCAATAACAGTAGCAAAATCTAATGCAAGCATGAGAGAATGGAATGGGCGATATCGGGATGATCAAAGGGGGGCTTGCCTGGAAGCTCCGCTGAAAGGGAAGAAGGGTCGTCGTCGACGTAGTCGATCACAGCGGCATTGGCAGCGGTCTCGGCGTCTACCGGAGAGAAGAGGGGGAAGAAACAATAAATACATAGCAGGCAAGTGCATAACAGGACAACAGACAGAGCTAGACGTGTTCTAACGCGGTGCTACACGCTACCGGTGAAGGGGCGAAACATCCGGGAATGTTTTCTCACGAAGTTTGGCATTTTCGGGCAAACGAAACGGAGGGAGAAGGTTGCATGTTTGCTATTCTAGGGATGTGTGGCGGACGAATGGACCGTGTATTCGGATCCGCCTCGTCGTTCTGAGCAACTTTCATGTATAAAACTTTTTCATCCGAGTTATGGATTATTTTCTATGATTTTTCAAAGATTTAACAATATTCTAAAATTATTTTAATTCGAAATTAAATAACAAATTGCTACGGGTACCCATCCCCGTGTACACAAAGTGTACACAAAGGTTGACATGTGGACCAGGGGGACCCAGTTGACCAGTCAACGTTTGACCGGTCACTAGGGGGGGCCTGTCATAGGCCCATTTGATTAACCAGTTAGTTAATTAGACTAAGCAAGTAATTAGTTTAATTAAACCTAAATAATTAAGTTAATTAGTTAATTATTGTTTTTATATACATTTTTTAAAGCTCTTTTTTTAAGAAAAGGAGTCCGGTGGGGCCTACTGGGCAGTGGCCCATAGGCCAAAACAGGCACGGGCTATCGGGCGCTGGGACGGGGCATGGGCGCACGCCCGAACGCACGGGCGCGGCTGACGAAGGCCGCCGAGGCGCGGCCGGGCGCCGGCAAGGGGGAGCGGGGCCGCGGCTGGGACTTGCGGCGGCCGAAGGCGGAAGGGGCCACGGTGGCTGGAGTGGGCGGCGAGGGGCAGCAGCGGCTCGTGGGGCGCGCATGGCGCGGGGCGCCGTCAGGCGGAGGCCGGCGCGTAGTTGGGCGAGGATGCGGCCGGCAGCCACGGCGAGCGGAGGCAGGGCGGCAGCATGCGGAGGCCGCGGCACACGCAGGCGGGCGCGGGAGGAAAGGGGCGGCAGCGAGCGCCGGCGGGGTGGCTGCAGGGCGGAGCGGCGCGGGGCAGATGGCAGCAGCAGTAGTAGGGCACCAGAGCAGCAGCAGCGGGACACACGCACGGCAGACGCAGGGGTGGACGCGGCGCGTCGGGATGGACCGGGGTAGTGGGGGTGAGCGAGCGCGTGTGTTGGGTGCGGCCGGAGGTACGGAGCACGCAAGCGGGCTCCGGTGCGGGCTGCGGCCACAGGGGCCATGCCGGCGAGCTGGACCGCAGCGGCAAGCGCGAGTGCGTCGGGGGAGAGCTACGGCTACGAGGAGAGGCCGGGGAGAGAGGAAGGAGGATCGAGGGCTCACGGCCGTTGCAGAGAAGGCCCGGGGACGACTCGAGGTGCTCCGGGCGGCGTGGGTCGACGGCGAGCTCCGACGCGTCCGAAGGTGGAAGACGATGCTGTCGTCGGCGTTGTGGAGCGCTTTGGGTCCCGTGGTTCGACAGAGAAGGAGCGGAGGACGAGGTGGAGCTTGTGGGCACGTCGGCTTGGCGCAGGGAGGGCGGTGGCCACGTCGAGGCGAGGTGGCCGACGGCGAACGCGCTCGATGTGGGGAGGGAGAAAAGGATCTGTGGGGAGGGAGTGACCGAGGGAGAGAGGGAAATATCTGTTCGGGGGAGGGGGTGGTGGAAGCTGACGAGGCCGAGGGGGCTCGGCCTTATCCCCTCGGGGCATCGCCGGCGAGGTGATCCGGCGGGGTCTTGCCCCTGTAGCGACGGGGTCGGAGGCACAGTGAGGGGAGGGGATCGACCGCGGGTGTGGGGGTTGGGCTGGGCCAAAGTTGTTAGACGGGCCAAAGTGCATAATGGCACTAGAGCCTATTAACACATAGTAGTTAGGCCTTTTCTTTTTATTTTATTTTTATTCTGTTTGCAGAATCTGTTTGCAATATTTTGACCTGCCAATTGGTCTTTGTAAAAATGTGGAATTTGGCCACATAAATACATTGCAATATTTGGCACTACCACAAAAGTGGGACGCTTTTGAGTTTGTTTTAGTTTTTCATAAATGGGAAGGCGTTTAAATATGTTGTTCTAGCACTGTTTTAATTAGTTTAGGGCATTAAACCACTTTATAAAAATGTTGGCTCACCACCATAATTAGTTATGGAATATATGCTACACTCTGAACATTTTAGTTTGCATGTTTCAGAATTTTGAAATTTGACTTTAATTTGAATTTGAATTTGAACCAGATTGAATCCAAGGGGGATTTAGCAACAGTGAAAATGATGACATGGCATCATTAGCAGGGGATTACTATAGCTTAATTATCCGCGTTACATTAATACACTAGATGCATGCTGGATAGCGGTCGATGTGTGGACTAAGACTAGTAGATGCAGGCAGGAGTCGGTCTACTAATCTTGCACGTGATGCCTATATAATGATCATTGCATGTATATCGTCATGATTGTTTGAAGTTCTATCAATTGCCCAACAGTAATTTGTTTACCCACCGTAAGCTATTTTTTTAGAGAAGCCACTAGTGAAATCTACGACCCCCGGGTCTCTTCTTTATTATATTTGCCTTCGCGATCTATTTTCATTTGCTTTTTATTTTCAGATCTATATTTCCAAAAAAACAAAAATACCTTGCTGCACTTTATTTTATTTTGCGTTTATTCAAGATCTATTTATCCAATCTATCATGTTTTTATCCCGTCTACTTGCCAATTTCTGGCGCCGTTACCCGAAAAGGATTGGCAACCCTTTAATATGTCGGCTTGCGAGTATTTGTTTTTTGTGTGCAGGTGCCGTTCACGTAGTGTTGAGTGGTTGTCCTACTGGTTCAATAACCTTGGTCTCATCAGTGAGGCAAATAACTACCGTAGTTGTGCTGCATCATCCCTTCCTCTTTGGGGAAATACCGACGTAGTTCAAGCCGCATCATCACCACACACATCTGCCATGCAGCCGATTCCCGGCTTCCACGTCTATCTGCAAGCCTCCCGCTTCTTTGGGGAATGCTCGTCGGAGGTGAGCGTGGTGACGCCGTCCACGCCGGTGCCCGCGCCCGTGTCCATTGACATCAATGCCATGCCGGTGGCCGGTGTATCATCCTCCGGAGGGGTGAGGAAACGCCCGTGGGAGATGCCACGGCGTGCTCCCCGGCGCCCACAACCTGTTCGACAGAATGCCGGCGGTCGGCGACGATGAAACGGCCAACCGTTTCATCGTTGAGAACATCATCTTCAAAGGTGGTGCGGCGTCAGCTAGTACGTGTGTCGGTCGCTGGCAAATGCGGCAGCATGAACTGTGTGGTGGTTTTCTTGGAGGCCGGCATTGTTTGCAGGCCGCTGGCATGGCGCCGACACGAACTTTGGGCGACGGCATGGGCGTTGGCATGATCTATGGCCGCGGGCCTTTTAAATTTATGCGCGAACATGAAATGGGTCACATGCATTGGGTGCACGGCTGACCCAAAATGAAAACAGGGCGGACGCCGAGCGGGCGGCCGACCCAAACGGACGAAAAGCGGACAAAGCACGTGTCCATTTGGGTCGGCGCATTCCAATGCACCGACCCATTTCGTCCGCGCGTGTCCGTTTGGGTCGCCGCAGACAGAAAAGTCGGCCCAACACGCCGACCCAACCGGACGCGCGTCTGCTTTTCGTCCACCTGCCGACCCATTCCCCGCCCAATTTTGAGTCTGATTTGCCTCGACGCTGACACGAAGCGGACGCGCGCGACGCGCGCCTACTCCTCGCCCTGGCCCGCCAGTCGGTGGCACAACGACCACCATTTTCCTCCACTTTCCCAAAACCCTCCCGCCCGCTGGCGCTCCCAGCCGCTCGGCATGGACGACACATTGACCCTCGATACCACTGCCAGCCTCGCCTCCCTCACCTCGTCCGGCCTCACCTCCATCCCTCCACAAGACCATCACACCGCCCAAGAAGAAGAAGCAGCTTATGCCCGAGGAGTGTGTCGTGCAGTCTGCCAAGAGGAAGGATCGGAGGCATGCGGCGGACGCAAGGGACGAAGCAGCGGCAGTCGCCGCCCTCACCGCCGCCCCGCAGCAGGAAGAAACCAATGCCCGAGTCACCATGGCAACTAGGGAGGCCCTGGTCTACCTAGGGTTAAACCCTGGCCAATAGGGGCTCGTACGCGCCGCCGTGGCCGCGGCTAGCAAGGGCTCGTCCGCATTTCCTTGGATGGTGCTGCCAGAGTCATCGTGCGCGTCTGCCAAGCACCCGATTCCTGGCTTTGACGTCTATCCGCAAAGCCTCCCACTTCTCCTGGGGATGCTCGCCGAAGGTGAGCGTGGTGGGGCCGTCCATGCCCGCGCCCATGTCCATCGACCTCAACGCCACACCGATGAGCGGTGCATCATCATTCGGAGGGGCGAGGAAACGCCTGTGGGAGATGCCAGCCGACGTGCTCCCCGGTGCCCGCAACCTATTCGACAGAATGTTGGCGGCCGACGACGATGAAACGGCCAACCATTCATCATCGAGAACATCATCTTCGAAGGTGGTGCAGCAGCCGCTGGCTCCACTGGTGGTGCCGTCGCGGCTGCCTACTATCTTGATAAGACCCAAAGCCAAGACGTCTGAGCGCCATTCACGCCGGCGACCTATGATCAAGCTGGCATGCACGATGTCTTCATGGAAGATCAGGTCAGCCTAGGCGGCTTCCCGCTCGACCACGAGTTCCCGGAGGACTATGGCCTCGAGGAGGAGGATGAAATGGACATCGACGGGGAGCCTTTGTTCGACGAGGAGCTCGTCGACCAAGCCGGGGCGAAGTCGAAGTACAAGAGCAAGCGGACAAAGGCATACACGCCATCTGTCGGGGATATACCCCGCGGTGTGACCCGGCCGGAGATACGACCTGGCTAGGACTCCATTTTTCATTGGTGACCCGGCAGACTATAAGCCGGCGGGAACAGTTAAGCAGGTTAAGCCGGCAGACACAGTCATGTAAGCTGGATAGTTAAGCCAGACAGTTAAGCCTTGTAAGCCAGATTGTAAGCCGGATTGTAAACCGGCTTACGTTAAGAAGCCCAAGACGTTAAGAAGCCCATGGTGAGAAGCCCATGGTAAGACGTCAAAATAGGTTAAGTCCTAATCCGAGTTTGACTCTACATGTAACCCGCTCCTTCATCTTATATAAGGAGGGGCAGGGCACCCCAAGAGGGAGGAGACAGAAAATAATCGTTAAGGCTAGACAGAATAAAGGGGAACCGGCTTATGCGGCATCTCCCTCATGAGCATAATGAGACCTAGCCACAAAAAGCATATAGGGCTTTTACCAGATGATGTTTCTCGGGGCCCGAAGCTGTCTAAATCCTTGTCTTGTGTGTTGCGTCTCTCGTCCCGATCAACCCCTCTCAAGCTACCACATAGATGCATTGGCCTCACGACTACGTCCTCGCACTAGGACACCTGCCGTGACGTTTCCACGACAGTTGGCGCCCACAGTGGGGCACGCGCGCGGTGGTGATGAATTCTTCGAGGGATCTCCCCAGGGATCGAGGAGTTTGCGATTTTATAGATGAAGATTTTGCAATACATGAGATTGAAGTCGAAGAAGAAATTCAGGGTTGCGCCATGAGCCGCCGCCTTTGCAAGTCAAATCCGAGAGAGATCGATTTCCGTTGCTACGGTCGCGTCTCGCCGAGATCAACAAAAATTCTGCTACAACCGCCGTACACCGGGTCAACCAAGCGTATGCACAAGGATCAAGGGTCCAAGCGCTGATCGATGCAAAAAACAAAGTGTGATGGTTTCCCTAACTCCTGCATGTGAAGAAGCATCAACTAGTACATGCCCTGTATACGCAGAAAAACTGAGATCAGGATTAAGAAATTAAGGAAAGGAAAGATAAAAAAGGAGGGCGGAGGCGACGACCTGGAACCGGATTGGAACCCGCATTCGGTCCCTGCTAACCAGCTGCCCTCGTCTCCGCTTTGCTCAGGGATCGCCTCAAGTCGCCGTGGCCATGCTTCGCCTCGGATTTTTTGCTTTCGAGCCGCCGTGGCCAAATAGCTGCCTCTATGGGACGAGTCGCCTGCTGTCCGAGACGCCGGCCTTGCTGCCGCCCTACGCCGCCCTCGCCGAAGCGACCTCGCTTCGAACCGCTGCTGAGCTGTTAAGCCGCCGATCTCCGTCAAAACGCTGTCGGGCTATTGAGTCACCGGTTTCATCGCGCGAGCCGCCGCCCATGAGTCGGCCTCCCCCGGCTGAGATGCTGACCCGCCGTTGCGCCTCGCCTCCACCAGTCGCTGCTCCAAACTGCACGAGAGCCGCCGCCGGTGCTCTCACTTGCCCGCTACGGCCTCGCTTGCCTCCACCGAGCTACCTCCGCTTCTGTTGTGGTCCGGTGTCTCAAGCCGCCTTCCGCCATGGTCCCGGCCGCGAGCCACCTCCACGATTGCGTGTCGAGCCGCTCGTGCCTTGCCGGTTTCGCCCCGGCCGCGGTTTGGTCGGGCCGCTCTTCTGAGTCGCCCTCGATCGCCTCTGGCGCGAGCCAGCCGCTGCCTTTGCCGCTGCGCGTTGAGCCGGCGCAGCCGCCTCCGCCTCTGCCGCCGGCTCGTAGCCCATAGTCGCCTTTGCCCTGGTGTGCCTAATACGTCTCCAACGTATCTATAATTTTTGATTGTTCCATGCTATATTATATTCTGTTTTGGACATTGTTGGGCTTTATTATACACTTTTATATTATTTTTGGGACTAACCTATTAACCGGAGGCCCAGCCCAGAATTGGTGTTTTTTGCCTATTTCAGAGTTTCGCAGAAAAAGAATATCAAACGGAGTCCAAACGGAATGAAACCTTCGGGAACGTGATTTTCGGAACGAACGTGATCCAGAGGACTTGGACCCTACGTCAAGACATCAACCAGGAGGGCACGAGGTAGGGGACGCACCTACCCCCCTGGGCGCGCCCTCCACCCTCGTGGGCCCCACGTTGCTCCACCGACGTACTTCTTCCTCCTATATATACCTACGTACCCCCAAACTACCAGATACGGAGCCAAAAACCTAATTCCACCGCCGCAACCTTCTGTACCCGTGAGATCCCATCTTGGGGCCTTTTCCGGAGGTCCGCCAGAGGGGCCATCGATCACGGAGGGCTTCTACATCAACACCATAGCCTCTCCGATGATGTGTGAGTAGTTTACCTCAGACCTTCGGGTCCATAGTTATTAGCTAGATGGCTTTTTCTCTCTTTTCGGATCTCAATACAATGTTCTCCCCCTCTCTTGTGGAGATCTATTCGATGTAATCTTCTTTTGCGGTGTGTTTGTTGAGACCGATGAATTGTGGGTTTATGATCAAGTTTATCTATGAACAATATTTGAATCTTCTCTGAATTCTTTTATGTATGATTGGTATCTTTACAAGTCTCTTTGAATTATCAGTTTGGTTTGGCCTACTAGATTGATCTTTCTTGCAATGGGAGAAGTGCTTAGCTTTGGGTTCAATCTTGCGGTGTCCTTTCCCAGTGACAGTAGGGGCAGCAAGGCACGTATTGTATTGTTGCCATCGAGGACAACAAGATGGGGTTTATATCATATTGCATGAGTTTATCCCTCTACATCATGTCATCTTGCTTAAAGCATTACTCTGTTCTTATGAACTTAATACTCTAGATGCATGCTGGATAGCGGTCGATGTGTGGAGTAATAGTAGTAGATGCAGGCAAGAGTTGGTCTACTTGTCTCGGACGTGATGCCTATATACATGATCATACCTAGATATTCTCATAACTATGCTCAATTATGTCAATTGCTCAACAGTAATTTGTTCACCCACCGTAATACTTATGCTCTCAAGAGAAGCCCCTAGTGAAACCTATGGCCCCCGGGTCTATTTTCTATCATATTAATCTTCCAACACTTAGTTATTTTATTGTCTTTTATTTTACTTTGCATCTTTATCATAAAATTACCAAAAATATTATCCTATCATATCTATCAGATCTCACTCTCGTAAGTGACCGTGAAGGGATTGACAACCCCTTTATTGTGTTGGTTGCGAGGATTTATTTGTTTGTGTAGGTGCGAGGGACTCATGCATGGCCTCCTACTGCATTGATACCTTGGTTCTCAAAAACTGAGGGAAATACTTACGCTACTTTACTGCATCACCCTTTCCTCTTCAAGGGAAAACCAACGCAGTGCTCAAGAGGTAGCAAGAAGGATTTCTGGCGCCGTTGCCGGGGAGTCTACGCAAAAGTCAACATACCAAGTACCCATCACAAACCCTTATCTCCCGCATTACATTATTTGCCATTTTCCTCTCCCCCACTTTACCCTTGCCGTTTTATTCGCCCTCTCTTTTCCGTTCGCCTCTTTTTCGCTTGCTTCTTGTTTGCTCGTTTGTTGGATTGCTTGCTTGTCACGATGGCTCAAGATAATACTAAGTTGTGTGACTTTACCAATACCAACAATAATGATTTCCTTAGCACTCCAATTGCTCCTCTTACCGATACTGAATCTTGTGAAATCAATGCTGCTTTGTTGAATCTTGTCACGAAAGATCAATTCGCCAGCCTTCCTAGTGAAGATGTCGCTACCCATCTGAATAGCTTCGTTGATTTGTGTGATATGCAAAAGAAGAAAGATGTGGACAATTATATTGTTAAATTGAAGCTATTTCCTTTTTCTCTTAGAGATCGTGCTAAAGCTTGGTTTTCGTCTTTGCCTAAAAATAGTATTGATTCTTGGAATAAGTGCAAAGATGCTTTTATCTCTAAGTATTTTCCTCCCGCTAAGATCATCTCTCTTAGAAACGATATTATGAATTTTAAGCAACTTGATCATGAACATGTTGCACAAGCTTGGGAGAGGAGGAAATTAATGATACGTAATTATCCTACACATGGTTTGAATTTATGGATGATCATACAAAATTTTTATGCCGGGTTTAATTTTGCTTCTAGATATCTTTTAGATTCGGCCACAGGAGGCACTTTTATGGAAATCACTTTAGGAGAAGCTACTAAACTCCTAGATAATATTATGGTTAATTATTCTCAATGGCACACTGAAAGATCTACTAGTAAAAAAATGCATGCGATAGAAGAAATTAATGTTTTGAGTGGAAATACGGATGAACTTATGAAATTATTTGCTACTAAGAGTGTTTCTCCTGATCCTAATGATATGCCTTTGTCTACTTTGATTGAGAATAATAATGAATCTATGGATGTGAATTTTGTTGGTAGGAATAATTTTGGTAACAACGCGTATAGAGGAAACTTTAATCCTAGGCCTTATCCTAGTAATTCCTCTAATAATTATGGTAATTCCTACAACAATTCTTATGGGAACTTTAATAAGATGCCTTCTGAATTTGAGACTAGTGTTAAGGAATTTATGAATTCGCAAAAGAATTTCAATGCTTTGCTTGAAGAAAAATTGCTCAAAGTTGATAAATTGGCTAGGAACGTTGATAGAATTTCTCTTGATGTTGATTCTTTAAAACTTGGATATATTCCACCTAAGCATGATATCAATGAGTCTCTCAAAGCCATGAGAATTTCCATTGATGAGTGCAAAGAAAGAACCGCTAGGATGCGTGCTAAGAAAGATTGCTTTGTGAAAGCGTGTTCTTCTAGTTTCTATGAAAATAAAGATGAAGATCTAAAAGTGATTGATGTGTCCCCTATTAAATCTTTGTTTTGCAATATGAATCTTGATAATGATGGGACTGAATATGATCCACCTTTACCTAGAAGGCGTTCCAAAAATTCAGAGTTTTTAGATCTTGATGAAATTGGTAAAAGTGGGATTGAAGAGATCAAAACTTTAGATATTAATGAACCTACTATTTTGGATTTCAAGGAATTTAATTATGATAATTTCTCTTTGATAGATTGTATTTCCTTGTTGCAATCCGTGCTAAATTCTCCTCATGCTTATAGTCAAAATAAAGCTTTTACTAAACATATCGTTGATGCTTTGATGCAATCTTATGAAGAAAAACTTGAGTTGGAAGTTTCTATCCCTGGAAAACTTTATGATGAGTGGGAACCTACTATTAAAATTAAAATTAAAGATCATGAATGCTATGCTTTGTGTGATTTGGGTGCTAGTGTTTCCACGATTCCATAAACTTTGTGTGATTTGCTAGGATTCCATGAATTTGATGATTGCTCTTTAAACTTGCACCTTGCGGATTCCACCATTAAAAAACCTATGGGAAGAATTAATGATGTTCTTATTATTTCAAATAGGAACTATGTGCCCATAGATTTTATTGTTCTTGACATAGATTGCAATCCTTCATGTCCTATTATTCTTGGTAGACCTTTCCTTAGAACGATTGGTGCAATTATTGATATGAAGGAAGGAAACATTAGATTCCAATTTCCGTTAAGGAAAGGCATGGAACATTTTCCTAGAAAGAAAATAAAATTACCATATGAATCTATCATGAGAGCCAGTTATGGATTGCCTACCAAAGATGGCAATACCTAGATCTATTCTTGCTTTTATGCCTAGCTAGGGGCGTTAAACGATAGCGCTTGTTGGGAGGCAACCCAATTTTATTTTTAGTTTTTTTGCTTTTTGCTTCTGTTTAGGAATAAATCTTTGATCTAGCCTCTGGTTAGATGTGTTTTTATGTTTTAATTAGTGTTTGTGCCAAGTTAAACCTATAGGATCTTCTTGGATGATAGTTATTTGATCTTGCTGAAAATTGCAGAAACTTTCTGTTCACGAAAATAATTGTTAAAAATCACCAGAACGTGATAAAATATTTATTCCAATTGCTGCTGATGAATAAACAAATTTTCTAGGTCGTCCTATTTTGGCTGAATTTTTGGAGTTCCAGAAGTTTGCGCTAGTTACAGATTGCTACAGACTGTTCTGTTTTTGACAGATTCTGTTTTTCGTGTGTTGTTTGCTTATTTTGATGAATCTATGGCTAATAAAATAGTTTATAAACCATAGAGAAGTTGGAATACAGTAGGTTTAACACCAATATAAATAAATAATGAGTTCATTACAGTACCTTGAAGTGGTGTTTTGTTTTCTTTCGCTAACGGAGCTCACGAGATTTTCCGTTAAGTTTTGTGTTGTGAAGTTTTCAAGTTTTGGGTAAAAGATTTGATGGATTATGGAACAAGGAGTGGCAAGAGCCTAAGCTTGGGGATGCCCAAGGCACCCCAAGATAATCTAAGGACACCAAAAAGCCAAAGCTTGGGGATGCCCCGGAAGGCATCCCCTCTTTCGTCTACTTCCATCGGTAACTTTACTTGGAGCTATATTTTTATTCACCACATGATATGTGTTTTGCTTGGAGAGTCTTGTATTATTTGAGTCTTTGCTTTTTGTTTACCACAATCATCTTTGCTGGACACACCTTTTGATAGAGACACACATGATTCGGAAATTATTAGAATACTCTATGTGCTTCACTTATATCTTTTGAGCTATATAGTTTTTGCTCTAGTGCTTCACTTATATCTTTTAGAGCACGGTGGTGGTTTTGTTTTATAGAAACTATTATTCTCTCATACGTCACTTATATTATTTTGAGAGTCTTAAACAGCATGGTAATTTGCTTAAATAATCCTAATATGCTAGGTATTCAAGACTAGTAAAAAAACTTTTTTATGAGTGTGCTGAATACTAAGAGAAGTTTGATGCTTGATGATTGTTTTGAGATATGGAGGTAGTGATATTAAAGTTGTGCTAGTTGAGTAGTTGTGAATTTGAGAAATACTTGTGTTGAAGTTTGCAAGTCTCGTACCATGCACGTATGGTAAACGTTATGTAACAAATTTGAAACATGAGGTGTTCTTTGACTATCTTCCTTATTAGTGGCGGTCGGGGACGAGCGATGGTCTTTTCCTACCAATCTATCCCCCTAGGAGCATGCACGTAGTGCTTGGTTTTTGATGACTTGTAGTTTTTTGCAATAAGTATGTGAGTTCTTTATGACTAATGTTGAGTCCATGGATTATACGCACTCTTACCCTTCCATCATTGCTAGCCTCTTCGGTACCGTGCATTGCCCTTTCTCACATTGAGAGTTGGTGCAAACTTCACCGGTGCATCCAAACCCCGTGATATGATACAATCTTTCAAACATAAAACTCCTTATATCTTCCTCCAAACAGCCACTATACCTACCTATTATGGCATTTCCATAGTCATTCCGAGATATATTGCCATGCAACTTTCCACCGTTCCGTTTATTATGACACACTCATCATTGTTGAAGGAAATATGCCCTAGAGGCAATAATAAAGTTATTATTTATTTCCTTATATCATGATAAATGTTTATTATTCATGCTAGAATTGTATTAACCGGAAACATAATACATGTGTGAATACATAGACAAGCAGAGTGTCACTAGTATGCCTCTACTTGACTAGCTCGTTAATTAAAGATGGTTGTGTTTCCTAACCATAGACATGAGTTGTCATTTGATTAGCGGGATCACATCATTAGGAGAATGATGTGATTGACTTGACCCATTCCGTTAGCTTAGCACTTGATCGTTTAGTTTGTTGCTATTGCTTTCTTCATGACTTATACATGTTCCTATGACTATGAGATTATGCAACTCCCGTTTACCGGAGGAACACTTTGTGTGCTACCAAACGTCACAACGTAACTGGGTGATTATAAAGGTGCTCTACAGGTGTCTCCAAAGGTACTTGTTGGGTTGGCGTATTTCGAGATTAGGATTTGTCACTCCGATTGTCAGAGAGGTATCTCTGGGCCCACTCGGTAATGCACATCACTTAAGCCTTGCAAGCATTGCAACTAATGAGTTAGTTGTGGGATGATGTATTACAGAACGAGTAAAGAGAGTTTCCGGTAACGAGATTGAACTAGGTATTGAGATACTGACGATCGAATCTCGGGCAAGTAACATACCGATGACAAAGGGAACAACATATGTTGTTATGCGGTTTGACCGATAAAGATCTTCGTAGAATATGTGGGAGCCAATATGAGCATCCAGGTTCCGCTATTGGTTACTGTCTGGAGACGTGTCTCGGTCATGTCTACATAGTTCTCGAACCCGTAGGGTCCGCACGCTTAAAGTTCGATGACGGTTATATTATAAGTTTATGTCTTTTGATGTACCGAAGGTAGTTTGGAGTCCCGGATGAGATCGGGGACATGACGAGGAGTCTCGAAATGGTCAAGACGTAAAGATCGATATATTGGACGACTATATTCGGACATCGGAAAGGTTCCGAGTGATTCGGGTATTTTTTGGAGTACCGGAGAGTTACGGGAATACGGGAAAGAAGTATTGGGCCTTAATGGGCCTTAGTGGGAAAGAGAGGCAGCAGCCAGGAGGTGGCGCGCGCCCCTCCCAAGCCCAGTCCGAATTGGACAAGGGGTTTGGGGCGCGGCCCCCCTCTCCCTTCCTTCTCCTCTTCCCCCCTTTCCCCCCTTCTCCTAGTTGGACTAGGAAAGGAGGAAACCTACTCCAACTAGGAGTAGGAATCCTACTCCCTTGGCGTGCCCCTCCTAGGGCCGGCCTCCTCCTCCCTTGCTCCTTTATATACGGGGGCAGGGGGGCACCCCATAGACAGAACAATTGATCGTTTGATCTTTTAGCCGTGTGCGGTGCCCCCCTCCACCATAGTCCACCTCGATAATACTGTAGCGGTGCTTAGGCGAAGCCCTGTGTCGGTAGAACATCATCATCGTCACCACGCCGTCGTGCTGCAAAACTCTCCCTCAACACTCGGTTGGATCGGAGTTCGAGGGACGTCATCGGGCTGAACGTGTGCTGAACTCGGAGGTGCCGTGCGTTCGGTACTTGATCGGTCAGATCATGAAGACGTACGACTACATCAACCGCGTTGTGCTAACGCTTCCGCTTTCGGTCTACGAGGGTACGTGGACAACACTCTCCCCTCTCGTTGCTATGCATCACCATGATCTTGCGTGTGCGTAGGAATTTTTTTGAAATTACTACGTTTCCCAACAGTGGCATCCGAGCCTGGTTTTATGCGTTGATGTTGTATGCACGAGTAGAACACAAGTGAGTTGTGGGCGATATAAGTCATACTGCTTACCAGCATGTCATACTTTGGTTCGGCGGTATTGTTGGATGAAGCGGCCCGGACCGACATTACGCGTACGCTTACGTGAGACTGGTTCTACCGACGTGCTTTGCACACAGGTGGCTGGCGGGTGTCAGTTTCTCCAACTTTAGTTCAACCGAGTGTGGCTACGCCCGGTCCTTGCGAAGGTTAAAACAGCACCAACTTGACAAACTATTGTTGTGGTTTTGATGCGTAGGTAAGAACGGTTCTTGCTAAGCCCGTAGCAGCCACGTAAAATTTGCAACAACAAAGTAGAGGACGTCTAACTTGTTTTTGCAGGGCATGTTGTGATGTGATATGGTCAAGACATGATGCTAAATTTTATTGTATGAGATGATCATGTTTTCTAACCGAGTTATCGGCAACTGGCAGGAGCCATATGGTTGTCGCTTTATTGTATGCAATGCAATCGCCCTGTAATGCTTTACTTTATCACTAAGCGGTAGCGATAGTCGTAGAAGCATAAGATTGGCGAGACGACAACGATGCTATGATGAAGATCAAGGTGTCGCGCCGATGACGATGGTGATCATGACGGTGCTTCGGAGATGGAGATTACAAGCACAAGATGATGATGGCCATATCATATCACTTATATTGATTGCATGTGATGTTTATCTTTTATGCATCTTATCTTGCTTTGATTGACGGTAGCATTATAAGATGATCCCTCACTAAATTATCAAAGTATAAGTGTTCTCTCTGAGTATGCACCGTTGCGAAAGTTCTTCGTGCTGAGACACCACGTGATGATTGGGTGTGATAGGCTCTACGTTCAAATACAACGGGTGCAAAACAGTTGCACACGCGGAATACTCAGGTTAAGCTTGACGGCCTAGCATATAACAGATATGGCCTCGGAACACGGAGACCGAAAGGTCGAGCGTGAATCATATAGTAGATATGATCAACATAGTGATGTTCACCGTTGAAACTACTCCATCTCACGTGATGATCGGACATGGTTTAGTTGATATGGATCACGTGATCACTTAGAGGATTAGAGGGATGTCTATCTAAGTGGGAGTTCTTAAGTAATACGATTAATTGAACTTAAATTTATCATGAACTTAGTCCTGATAGTATTAGCATATTTATGTTGTAGATCAATAGCTCGCGTTAAGCTCCACTGTTTTATTTTTGATATGTTCCTAGAGAAAACTATGTTGAAAGATGTTAGTAGCAATGATGCGGACTTGGTCCGTGAACTGAGGATTTTCCTCATTGCTGCACAGAAGAATTACGTCCTTGATGCACCGCTAGGTGACAGACCTATTGCAGGAGCAGATGCAGACGTTATGAACGTGTGGCTAGCTCAATATGATGACTACTTGATAGTTTAGTGCACCATGCTTAACGGCTTAGAATCGGGACTTCAAAGACGTTTTGAACGTCATGGACCATATGAGATGTTCCAGGAGTTGAAGTTAATATTTTAAGCAAATACCCGAGTTGAGAGATATGAAGTCTTCAACGGGTTCTATAGCTAAAAGATGGAGGAGAATAGCTCAAGTAGTGAGCATGTACTCAGATTGTCTGGGTACTACAATCGCTTGAATCAAGTGGGAGTTAATCTTCCAGATAAAATAGTGATTGACAGAATTCTCTAGTCACCATCACCAAGTTAGTAGAACTTCGTGATGAACTATAGTATGCAAGGGATGACGAAAACGATTCCCGTGCTTTTCATGATGATGAAATTGACGAAGGTAGAAATCAAGAAAAGCATCAAGTGTTGATGGTTGACAAGACCACTAGTTTCAAGAAAAGGGCAAAGGGAAGAAGGGGAACTTCAAGTGGGAGACTGAAGGAAATATGCCCTAGAGGCAATAATAAAGTTATTATTTATTTCCTTATATCATGATAAATGTTTATTATTCATGCTAGAATTGTATTAACCGGAAACATAATACATGTGTGAATACATAGACAAGCAGAGTGTCACTAGTATGCCTCTACTTGACTAGCTCGTTAATTAAAGATGGTTGTGTTTCCTAACCATAGACATGAGTTGTCATTTGATTAGCGGGATCACATCATTAGGAGAATGATGTGATTGACTTGACCCATTCCGTTAGCTTAGCACTTGATCGTTTAGTTTGTTGCTATTGCTTTCTTCATGACTTATACATGTTCCTATGACTATGAGATTATGCAACTCCCGTTTACCGGAGGAACACTTTGTGTGCTACCAAACGTCACAACGTAACTGGGTGATTATAAAGGTGCTCTACAGGTGTCTCCAAAGGTACTTGTTGGGTTGGCATATTTCGAGATTAGGATTTGTCACTCCGATTGTCGGAGAGGTATCTCTGGGCCCACTCGGTAATGCACATAACTTAAGCCTTGCAAGCATTGCAACTAATGAGTTAGTTGTGGGATGATGTATTACAGAACGAGTAAAGAGACTTGCCGGTAACGAGATTGAACTAGGTATTGAGATACCGACGATCGAATCTCGGGCAAGTAACATACCGATGACAAAGGGAACAACGTATGTTGTTATGCGGTTTGACCGATAAAGATCTTCATAGAATATCTGGGAGCCAATATGAGCATCCAGGTTCCGCTATTGGTTACTGGCCAGAGACGTGTCTCGGTCATGTCTACATAGTTCTCGAACCCGTAGGGTCCGCATGTTGGGGAACGTAGCAGAAACTCAAAATTTTCTACGCATCACCAAGATCAATCTATGGAGTAATCTAGCAACGAGGGGAAGGGGAGTGCATCTACATACCCTTGTAGATCGTGATGCGGAAGCGTTGCAAGAACGCGGATGAAGGAGTCGTACTCGTAGCGATTCAGATCGCGGTTGATTCCGATCTAAGCGCCGAACCACGGCGCCTCCGTGTTCAACACACGTGCAGCCCGGTGACGTCTCCCACGCCTTGATCCAGCAAGGATAGAGGGAGAGGTTGGGGAAGACTCCGTCCAGCAGCAGCACGACGGCGTGGTGGTGATGGAGGAGCGTGGCAATCCTGCAGGGCTTCACCAAGCACCGCGGGAGAGGAGGACATGGAAGAGGGGGGAGGGCTGCACCAGAACTTGGTTGCTGCTGCCCTCCCACCCCCCACATATATATAGGGGCAAGGGAGAGGGGGGCTGGCCCCCTCAGATCCAATCTGAGGAGGGGGCGGCGGCCAGGGGGGTTGCCTTGCCCCCCAAGGCAAGGGGGGCGCCTCCCCTCAGGGTTCCCCAAACCCCCAGGCGCATGGGCCCTGGGAGGGAAGGCGCCCAGCCCACTAAGGGGCTGGTCCCTCTCCACATACAGCCCATAGGGCCCTTCGGGGCTGGTGGCCCCTCCCGGTGGACCCCCGGAACCCTCCGGTGGACCCCCGGAACCCTCCGGTGGTCCCGGTACATTACCGGTGACGCCCGAAACTCTTCTGGTGGCCAAAACGGGACTTCCCATATATAAATCTTTACCTCCGGACCATTCCGGAACTCCTCGTGACGTCCGGGATCTCATCCGGGACTCCGAACAACATTCGGTAACCACGTATATCTATTCCCTATAACCCTAGCGTCATCGAACCTTAAGTGTGTAGACCCTACGGGTTCGGGAACCATGCAGACATGACCGAGACGTTCTCCGGTCAATAACCAACAGCGGGATCGGATGAACCACGATGTCGTGGATTCAATCAATCCCGTATACAATTCCCTTTGTCAATCGGTATAGTACTTGCCCAAGATTCGATCGTCGGTATCCCGATACCTTGTTCAATCTCATTACCGGCAAGTCTCTTTACTCGTTCCGTAACACATCATCCCGTGATCAACTCCTTGGTCACATTGTGCACATTATGACGATGTCCTACCGAGTGGGCCCAGAGATACCTCTCCGTTTACACGGAGTGACAAATCCCAGTCTCGATTCGTGCCAACCCAACAGACACTTTCGGAGATACCTGTAGTGCACCTTTATAGCCACCCAGTTACGTTGTGACGTTTGGTACACCCAAAGCATTCCTACGGTATCCGGGAGTTGCACAATCTCATGGTCTAAGGAAATGATACTTGACATTAGAAAAGCTCTTAGCAAACGAACTACACGATCTTGTGCTAGGCTTAGAATTGGGTCTTGTCCATCACATCATTCTCCTAATGATGTGATCCCGTTATCAACGACATCCAATGTCCATGGTCAGGAAACCGTAACCATCTATTGATCAACGAGCTAGTCAACTAGAGGCTTACTAGGGACATGGTGTTGTCTATGTATCCACACATGTATCTGAGTTTCCTATCAATACAATTCTAGCATGGATAATAAACGATTATCATGAACAAGGAAATATAATAATAACCAATTTATTATTGCCTCTAGGGCATATTTCCAACAGTCTCCCACTTGCACTAGAGTCAATAATCTAGTTCACATCACCATGTGATTAACACTCACAGGTCACATCACCATGTGACCAACATCCAAAGAGTTTACTAGAGTCAACAATCTAGTTCACATCACTATGTGATTAACACTCAATGAGTTCTGGTTTGATCATGTTATGCTTGTGAGAGAGGTTATTAGTCAACGGGTCTGAACCTTTCCAGATCCGTGTGTGCTTTACGAATATCTATGTCATCTTGTGGATGCTACCACGCGCTACTTGGAGCCATTTCAAATAACTGCTCTACTATACGAATCCGGTTTACTACTCAGAGTCATCCGGATTAGTGTCAAAGTTCGCATCGACGTAACCCTTTACGACGAACTCCTTTTCACCTCCATAATCGAGAAAATTCCTTAGTCCACTAGATACTAAGGATAAGTTCGACCGCTGTCATGTGATCCATTCCCGGATCACTATTGTACCCCTTGACCAACTCATGGCAAGGCACACTTCATGTGCGGTACACAGCATAGCATACTGTAGAGCCTACGTCTAAAGCATAGGGGACGACCTTCGTCCTTTCTGTCTCTTCTGCTGTGGTCAGGTCTTGAGTCTTACTCAATACTCACACCTTGTAACACAGCCAAGAACTCCTTCTTTGCTGATCTATTTTGAACTCTTTCAAAATCATGTCAAGGTGTGCGTTCTTTGAAAGTATCATCAGGCGTCTTGATCTATCTCTATAGATCTTGATGCCCAATATGTAAGCAGCTTTATCCAGGTCTTCCTTTGAAAAACTCCTTTCAAACAACCCTTTATGCTTTCCAGAAATTTTACATCATTTCGGATCAACAATATGTCATTCACATATACTTATCAGAAATGTTGTAGCGCTCCCACTCACTTTATTGTAAATACAAGTTTCTAACAAACTTTGTATAAACCCAAAAACTTTGATCACTCCATCAAAGCGTATATTCTGACTCCGAGATGCTTGCTCTAGTCCATGGAAGGATCGCTGGAGCTAGCATACCTTTTAGCATCCTTAGGATCGACAAAACCTTTCTGATTGTATCACATACAACCTTTCCTTACGAAAACTGGTAAGGAAACTTGTTTTGACATCCATCTGCCAGATTTCATAAATGCAGCTAATGCTAACATGATTCCGACGGACTTAAGCATCGCTACGGATGAGAAAATCTCATCGTAGTCAACTCCTTGAACTTGTGAAAATACTCTTTGCCACAAGTCGAGCTTCATAGACGGTAACATTACCGTCCATGTCCGTCTTCTTCTTAAAGATCCATTTATCTCAATGGCTTGCCGATCATCGGGCAAGTTCACCAAAGTCCATGCTTTGTTCTGATACATGGATCCTATCTCAGATTTCATGGCTTCTAACCATTTGTCGGAATATGGGCCCACCATCGCTTCTCCATAGCTCGTAGGTTCAGTATTGTCTAACAACATGATATCTAAGACAGGATTACCGTACCACTCAGGAGTAGTACATATCCTTGTCGACCTACGAGGTTTGGTAGTGACTTGATCCGAAGTTTCATGATCACTATCATAAGCTTCCACTTCAATTGGTGTAGGTGCCACAGGAACAACTTCCTGTGCCCTGCTACACACTAGTTGAAGTTATGGTTCAATAACCTCATCAAGTCTCCAACATCCTCCCACTCAATTCTTTCGAGAGAAACTTTTTCTCGAGAAAGGACCTGTTACTTCCAGATCTGAAATAGGAGGTATACCCAACTGTTTTGGGTATTCTATGAAGATGCATTTATCCGCTTTGGGTTCGAGCTTATCAGCCTGAAACTTTTTCACATAAGCATCGCAGCCCCAAACTTTTAAGAAACGACAACTTAGGTTTCTCTAAACGGTGTCGTCTCAACGGAATTGCGTGGTGCCCTATTTAAAGTGAATGCGGTTGTCTCTAATGCCTAACCCATAAACGATAGTGGTAAAGAGACATCATGGCATGCACCATATCCAATAGGGTGCAGTTATGATGTTTGGACACACCATCACGTTGTGGTGTTCCAGGCGGTATTAATTGTGAAACACTTTCCACAATGTCTTAATTGTGTGCCAAACTCGTAACTCAGATATGTCTATGATCATATCATAGACATTTTATCCTCTTGTCACGACGATCTTCAACTTCACTCTGAAATTACTTGAACCTTTCAATAATTCAGACTTGTGTTTCATCAAGTAAATATTCTCAGCATCTACTCAAATCATCTGTGAAGTAAGAACATATCGATATCCACTGCGTGCCTCAGCACTCACTGGACTGCACACATCAAATGTATTACTTCCAACAAGTTGCTCTCTTGTTCCATCTTACTAAAAACGAGGCCTTTCGGTCATCTTGCCCATGTGGTATGATTTGCATGTCTCAAGTGATTCAAAATCAAGTGAGTCCAAACGATCCATCTGCATGGAGTTTCTTCATGCATATATACCAATAGACATGGTTCGCATGTCTCAATCTTTTCAAAAAACGAGTGAGTCCAAAGATCCATCTACATGGAGCTTCTTCATGCGTTCTATACCAATATGACTGAAATGGTAGTGCCACAAGTATGTGGTACTATCATTACTATTTTATATCTTTTGGCACGAACATGGTATCACTGCGATCAAGATTCATTTTAGGTGCAAGACCATTGAAGGTATTATTCAAATAAACAGAGTAACCATTATTCTCCTTAAATGAATAACCGTATTGCGATAAACATAATCCAATCATGTTTATGCTCAACGCAAACACCAAATAACAATTATTTAGGTTTAACACCAATCTCGATGGTAGAGGGAGCATGCGATGCTTGATCACATCAACCTTGGAAACACTTCCAACACATATCGTCATCTCATCTTTAGCTAGTCTCTGTTTATTCTGCAGCTTTTATTTCGAGTTACTAACACTTAGCAACCGAACCGGTATCTAATACCCTGGTGCTGCTAGGAGTACTAGTAAAGTACACATTCATATAATGTATATCCAATATACTTCTGTCGACCTTGCCTGCCTTCTCATCTACCAAGTATCTAGGGTAGTTCTGCTTCAGTGACCGTTCCCCTCATTATAGAAGCACTTAGTCTCTGGTTTGGGTTCAACCTTGGGATTCTTTATTAGAGCAGCAAATGATTTGTTGTTTCATGAAGTATCCCTTTTTCCCTTGCCCTTCTAGAAACTAGTGGTTTTACTAACCATCGACAATTGATGCTCCTATTTGATTTCTACTTTCGCGGTGTCAAACATCGCCGAACAGCTCAAGGATCATCATATCTATCCCTGATATTTTATAGTTCATCACGAAGCTCTAATAGCTTGGTGGCAGTGACTATGGAGAACCATCACTATCTCATCTGGAAGATTAACTCCCACTCGATTCAAGTGATTGTAGTACTCAGACAATCTGAGCACATGCTCAACGATTGAGATTTTCTCCCTTAGTTTGCAGGCTTAAGAAACTTGTCAGAGGTCTCATACCTCTTGACGTGGGCATTAGTCTGAAATCCCAATTTCAGTCTTCGGAACATCTCACATGTTCTGCGACGTTTCAAAAACGTCTTTGGTGCCACAATTCTAAACCGTTAGCATTACGCACTGAACTATCACGTAGTCATCAAAACGTGTATGTCAGATGTTTCACAACATCTACAGACGATGCTGAGGTTCAGCACACCGAGCGGTGCATTAAGGACATAAGCCTTCTGTGCAGCAATGAGGACAATCCTCAGTTTACGGACCCAGTCCGCATAATTGCTACTACCAACTTTCAACTAAATTTTCTCTAGGAACATATCTTAAACAGTAGAACTAAAGCGTAAGCTATGACATAATTTGCAAAGACCTTTTGACTATGTTCATGATAATTAAGTTCATCTGATTATTTAATGAACTCCCACTCAGATAGACATCCCTCTAGTCATCTAAGTGATACATGATCCGAGTCAAACTAGGCCGTGTCCGATCATCACGTGAGACGGACTAGTCATCATCGGTGAACATCTCCATGTTGATCGTATCTACTATACGACTCATGTTCGACCTTTCGGTCTCTTGTGTTCCGAGGCCATGTCTGTACATGCTAGGCTCGTCAAGTCAACCTAAGTGTTTCGCATGTGTTCCGAGGCCATGTCTGTACATGCTAGGCTCGTCAACACCCGTTGTATTCGAACGTTAGAATCTATCACACCCGATCATCACGTGGTGCTTCAAAACAACGAACCTTCGCAACGGTGCACAGTTAGGGGGAACACGTCTCTTGAAATTTTAGTGAGGGGTCATCTTATTTATGCTACCATCGTTCTAAGCAAATAAGATGTAAACATGACAAACATCACATGCAAATCATAAAGTGACGTGATATGGCCAATATCATCCTGCGCCTTTGATCTCCATCTTCGAGGCGCGGCATGATCACCTTCGTCACCGGCATGACACCATGATCTCCATCATCATGATCTCCATCATCGTGTCTTCATGAAGTTGTCTCGCCAACTATTACTTCTACTACCATGGCTAACGGTTAGCAATAAAGTAAAGCAATTACATGGCGGTTTCATTGACACGCAGGTCATACAATAAATTAAGACAACTCCTATGGCTCCTGCCGGTTGTCATACTCATAGACATGCAAGTCGTGATTCCTATTACAAGAACATGATCAATCTCATACATCACATATATCATTCATCACATCCTTTTGGCCATATCACATCACATAGCATACCCTGCAAAAACAAGTTAGACGTCCTCTAATTGTTGTTGCATGTTTTACGTGGCTGCTATGGGTTTCTAGCAAGAACGTTTCTTACCTACGCAAAAGCCACAACGTGATATGCCAATTTCTATTTACCCTTCATAAGGACCCTTTTCATCGAATCTGATCCGACTAAAGTGGGAGAGACAGACACCCGCTAGCCACCTTATGCAACTAGTGCATGTCAGTCGGTGGAACCTGTCTCACGTAAGTGTACGTGTAAGGTCGGTCCGGGCCGCTTCATCCCACGATGCCGCCGAATCAAGATAAGACTAGTAACGGCAAGTAAATTGACAAAATCGACGCCCACAACTACTTTGTGTTCTACTCGTGCATAGAAACTACGCATAGACCTAGCTCATGATGCCACTGTTGGGGAACGTAGTAGAAATTCAAAATTTTCTACGCATCACCAAGATCAATCTATGGAGTAATCTAGCAATGAGGGGAAGGGGAGTGCATCTACATACCCTTGTAGATTGTGATGCGGAAGCGTTGCAAGAACGCGGATGAAGGAGTCGTACTCGTAGCGATTCAGATCGCGGTTGATTCCGATCTAAGCGCTGAACCACGACGCCTCCGCGTTCAACACACGTGCATCCCGGTGACGTCTCCCACGCCTTGATACAGCAAGGAGAGAGGGAGAGGTTGGGGAAGACTCCATCCAGCAGCAGCACGACGGCGTGGTGGTGATGGAGGAGCGTGGCAATCCTGCAGGGCTTCGCCAAGCACCGCGGGAGAGGAGGAGGACATGGAAGAGGGGGGAGGGCTGCGCCAGAACTTGGTTGCTGCTGCCCTCCCACCCCCCACATATATATAGGGGCAAGAGAGAGGGGGTCGGCCCCCTCAGATCCAATCTGAGGAGGGGGCGGCGGCCAGGGGGGTTGCCTTGCCCCCAAAGGCAAGGGGGGCGCCTCCCCTCAGGGTTCCCCAAACCCCCAGGCGCATGGGCCCTGGGAGGGAAGGCGCCCAGCCCACTAAGGGGCTGGTACCTCTCCACATACAGCCCATAGGGCCCTTCGGGGCTGGTGGCCCCTCCCGGTGGACCCCCGGAACCCTCCGGTGGTCCCGGTACATTACCGGTGACGCCCGAAACTCTTCCGGTGGCCAAAATGGGACTTCCCATATATAAATCCTTACCTCCGGACCATTCCGGAACTCCTCGTGACGTCCGGGATCTCATCCGGGACTCCGAACAACATTCGGTAACCACGTATATCTATTCCCTATAACCCTAGCGTCATCGAACCTTAAGTGTGTAGACCCTACGGGTTCGGGAACCATGCAGACATGACCGAGACGTTCTCCGGTCAATAACCAACAGCGGGATCTGGATACCCATGTTGTCTCCCACATGTTCCACGATGATCTCATCGGATGAACCACGATGTCGGGGATTCAATCAATCCCGTATACAATTCCCTTTGTCAATCGGTATAGTACTTGCCCGAGATTCGATCGTCGGTATCCCGATACCTTGTTCAATCTCGTTACCGGCAAGTCTCTTTACTCGTTCCGTAACACATCATCCAGTGATCAACTCCTTGGTCACATTGTGCACATTATGACGATGTCCTACCGAGTGGGCCCAGAGATACCTCTCCGTTTACACGGAGTGACAAATCCCAGTCTCGATTCGTGCCAAACCAACAGACACTTTCGGAGATACCTGTAGTGCACCTTTATAGCCACCCAGTTACGTTGTGACGTTTGGTGCACCCAAAGCATTCCTACGGTATCCGGGAGTTGCACAATCTCATGGTCTAAGGAAATGATACTTGACATTAGAAAAGCTCTTAGCAAATGAACTACACGATCTTGTGCTAGGCTTAGAATTGGGTCTTGTCCATCACATCATTCTCCTAATGATGTGATCCCGTTATCAACGATATCCAATGTCCATGGTCAGGAAACCGTAACCATCTATTGATCAACGAGCTAGTCAACTAGAGGCTTACTAGGGACATGGTGTTGTCTATGTATCCACACATGTATCTGAGTTTCCTATCAATACAATTCTAGCAGGGATAATAAACGATTATCATGAACAAGGAAATATAATAATAACCAATTTATTATTGCCTCTAGGGCATATTTCCAACACCGCACGCTTAAAGTTCGATGACGGTTATATTATAAGTTTATGTGTTTTGATGTACCGAAGGTAGTTTGGAGTCCCGGATGAGATCGGGGACATGACGAGGAGTCTCGAAATGGTCGAGACATAAAGATCGATATATTGAACGACTATATTCGGACATCGGAAAGGTTCCGAGTGATTCGGGTATTTTTTGGAGTACCAGGGAGTTACGGGAATACGGGAAAGAAGTATTGGGCCTTAATGGGCCTTAGTGGGAAGGAGAGGCAGCAGCTAGGAGGTGGCGCGCGCCCCTCCCAAGCCCAGTCCGAATTGGACAAGGGGTTTGGGGCGCGGCCCCCCTCTCCCTTCCTTCTCCTCTTCCCCCCTTTCCCCCCTTCTCCTAGTTGGACTAGGAAAGGAGGAAACCTACTCCAACTAGGAGTAGGAATCCTACTCCCTTGGCGCGCCCCTCCTAGGGCCGTCCTCCTCCTCCCTTGCTCCTTTATATACGGGGGCAGGGGGCACCCCATAGACAGAACAATTGATCGTTTGATCTTTTAGTCGTGTGCGGTGCCCCCCTCCACCATGGTCCACCTCGATAATACTATAGCGATGCTTAGGCGAAGCCCTGCGTCGGTAGAACATCATCATCGTCACCACGCCGTCGTGCTGACGAAACTCTCCCTCAACACTCGGCTGGATCGGAGTTCGAGGGACGTCATCGGGCTGAACGTGTGCTGAACTCGGAGGTGCCGTGCGTTCGGTACTTGATCGGTCAGATCGTGAAGACGTACAACTACATCAACCGCGTTGTGCTAACGCTTCCGCTTTCGGTCTACGAGGGTACGTGGACAACACTCTCCCCTCTCGTTGCTATGCATCACCATGATCTTGCGTGTGCGTAGGAATTTTTTTTAAATTACTACGTTTCCCAACAATTGTCATATTGCTTTGCATGATCATGTAGTTGACATTGTATTTATGGCAAAGCCACCGTTCATAATTTTTCATACATGTCAATCTTGATTCATTGTTATCCCGGTATACCGCCGGAGGCATTCATATAGAGTCATACTTTGTTCTAGTATCGAGTTGTAATCATTGAGTTGTAAATAAATAGAAGTGTGATGATCATCATTCATAGAGCATTGTCCCAAAAAAGGGCCAAATAAAAAAGGGAAGGCCCAAAAAATAAAAATAAAAAGGGACAATGCTACTATCCTTTTTTTCCACACTTGTGCTTCAAAGTAGCACCATGATCTTAATGATAGAAAGTCTCTTGTTTTGTCACTTTCATATACTAGTGGGAATTTTTCATTATAGAACTTGGCTTGTATATTCCAACAATGGGCTTCCTCAAATTCCCTAGGTCTTCGTGAGCAAGCAAGTTGGATGCACACCCACTTAGTTTCTTTTGTTGAGCTTTCATGCATTTATAGCTCTAGTGCATCCGTTGCATGGCAATCCCTACTCCTTGCATTAACATCAATCGATGGGCATCTCCATAGCTCATTGATTAGCCTCATTGATGTGAGACTTTCTCCTTTTTTGTCTTCTCCACATAACCCCCATCATTATATTCTATTCCACCCATAGTGCTATATCCATGGCTCACGCTCATGTATTGCGTGAAGGTTGAAAAAAGTTTGAGATTACTAAAGTATGAAACAATTGCTTGGCTTGTCATCGGGGCTGTGCATGATGAGAGCATTCTTGTGTGACGAAAATGGAGCATGACTAAACTATATGATTTTGTAGGGATGAACTTTCTTTGTCCATGTTATTTTGAGAGGACATAATTGCTTAGTTAGTATGCTTGAAGTATTATTACTTTTATATCAATATTAAACCTTTATCTTGAATCTTTCGGATCTGAATATTCATACCACAATTAGGAGAATTACATTGAAATTATGCCAAGTAGCATTCCACATCAAAAATTCTGTTTTTATCATTTACCTACTCGAGGACGATCAGGAATTAAGCTTGGGGATGCCTGATACGTCTCCAACGTATCTATAATTTTTTATTGTTCCATGCTATATTATATTTTGTTTTGGACATTATTGGGCTTTATTATACACTTTTATATTATTTTGGGGACTAACCTATTAACCGGAGGCCCAGCCCAGAATTGCTGTTTTTTGCCCAGAGTTCCGCAGAAAAAGAATATTAAACGGAGTCCAAACGGAATGAAACCTTCGGGAACGTGATTTTCGGAACGAACGTGATCCAGAGGACTTGGACCCTACGTCAAGACATCAACCAGGAGGGCACGAAGTAGGGGGGCGCGCCTACCCCCTAGGCGCGCCCTCCACCCTCGTGGGCCCCACGTTGCTCCACTGACGTACTTCTTCCTCCTATATATACCTACGTACCCCCAAACTACCAGATACGGAGCCAAAAACCTAATTCCACCGCTGCAACCTTCTATACCCGTGAGATCCCATCTTGGGGCCTTTTCCGGAGCTCCGCCGGAGGGGGCATCGATCACGGAGGGCTTCTACATCAACACCATAGCCTCTCCGATGATGTGTGAGTAGTTTACCTCAGACCTTCGGGTCCATAGTTATTAGCTAGATGGCTTCTTCTCTCTTTTTGGATCTCAATACAATGTTCTCCCCCTCTCTTGTGGAGATCTATTCGATGTAATCTTCTTTTGCGGTGTGTTTGTTGAGACCGATGAATTGTGGGTTTATGATCAAGTTTATCTATGAACAATATTTGAATCTTCTATGAATTATTTTATGTATGATTGGTTATCTTTGCAAGTCTCTTCGAATTATCAGTTTGGTTTGGCCTACTATATTGATCTTTCTTGCAATGGGAGGAGTTCTTAGCTTTGGGTTCAATCTTGCGGTGTCCTTTCCTAGTGACAGTAGGGGCAGCAAGGCACGTATTGTATTGTTGCCATCGAGGATAACTAGATGGGGTTTATATCATATTGCATGAGTTTATCCCTCTACATCATGTCATCTTGCTTAAAGCATTACTCTATTCTTATGAACTTGATACTCTAGATGCATGTTGGATAGCGGTCGATGTGTGGAGTAATCGTAGTAGATGCAGGCAGGAGTCGGTCTACTTGTCTCGGACGTGATGCCTATATACATGATCATACCTAGATATTCTCATAACTATGCTCAATTCTGTCAATTGCTCAACAGTAATTTGTTCACCCACCGTAATACTTATGCTCTCAAGAGAAGCCTCTAGTGAAACCTATGGCCCCCGGGTCTATTTTCTATCATATTAATCTTCCAACACTTAGTTATTTTTATTGCCTTTTATTTTACTTTGCATCTTTATCATAAAATTACCAAAAATATTATCCTATCATATCTATCAGATCTCACTCTCGTAAGTGACCGTGAAGGGATTGACAACCCCTTTATTGCGTTGGTTGCGAGGATTTATTTGTTTGTGTAGGTGCGAGGGACTCGTGCGTGGCCTCCTACTGGATTGATACCTTGGTTCTCAAAAACTGAGGGAAATACTTATGCTACTTTACTGCATCACCCTTTCCTCTTCAAGGGAAAACCAACGCAGTGCTCAAGAGATAGCAGTGCCCTCTGCTCAAGTCGCCTCCACGGCCTTGAGCCGCCGCTTCTGCTGCGACCCGACGTCGCGCTGGCTTCGTCTTCGCGGGCTGGCTCGAAGCCACCTACTGCTGCCGGGTCAACATCCGCGCCGTGAGTCGCCCTCAGCGTCCTCGAGCCGCCTACTGCTGTCGGGTTAACATCCGCACCTTGAGTCGCCCTCAGCGTCCTCGAGCCACCCGACACCTCCATCGCCGCGTCAAATCACCTGTACCAGGCCTTCTGCAACTCTGCTTCCTCGGGCCGCCGAGCCTCCCCTCGCTGATGCTACTGCGCCACTGTTCTGTGACCCACCGCGCCCTGGTTCAGCCGCAGTTCCCTCAAAATGCTGCAGATCGCCTCCACAATTGCTGTTTGTGAGCCGCCAAGTGGATTCCTCTGCCAACTACGGACTCTGCGCCCGTCTGCGCAACCCGCCGCTGGCCAATTCACTGCAGCTGCCTCGCCGGGGGTTTTTGACAGCTGCAAAATGAGCTGCCCCGCAGCCTTTGCCTTCGCCGCTGCAAACCGCTCGTGAGCCGAGCCGGCCGTCGCGCGATCTCGCCTCGCCTCCATGAGCCGCCGACGTCCTCTGTCATCCCGCGCCGGGTCGCCGGGCTCTTGAAGTTGCCCCGGCCCTGCGTCACCTCCACTGTGGCTGGCTCGCGCCGCTTCCACGCCCATATGAGAGCAGTGTGACGAACTCATCGCCCAGCACCACACGGTTCTTGAGAGGTTGAAGACAAGCTGCTGCGGTTGAACAGCACTGACGTTGCTTCACGGGTGCTCAATGGCGCAGCTGCTAGCAGCTATTTTGGGAGGAGGTGGTGATTGAGCTACGCAAAGGATCGATCAAGAGCTAAGAGAACATAGCTGTCGGTACCCTCTTGATCGGCGCAATGCCAAACCCACTAGGGGGCTTCTTGATCGTATTCGAATCATAGCTTAACCCCTTTTGGGTCCGACTTTGATACTATTCGAATCAGAGTCGTTAAAAAACTCTCAAGGTCATTTGGGGGCTTCCTGTTCAAACATAGGTCATATTCGAACCAAAGAGAACATAGCTGTCGGTACCCTCTTGATCGGCGCAATGCCAAACCCACCAGGGGGCTTCTTGATCGTATTTGAATCATAGCTTAACCCCTTTTGGGTCCGACTTTGATCGTATTCGAATCAGAGTCGTTAAAAAACTCTCAAGGTCATTTGGGGGCTTCCTGTTCAAACATATGTCGTATTCGAACCAAAGAGAACATAGCTGTCGGTGCCCTCTTGATCGGCGCAATGCCAAACACACTAGGGGGCTTCTTGATCGTATTCGAATCATAGCTTAACCCCTTTTGGGTCCGACTTTGATCGTATTCGAATCAGAGTCGTTAAAAAACTCTCAAGGTCATTTGGGGGCTTCCTGTTCAAACATAGGCCGTATTCGAACCAAAGAGAACATAGCTGTCGGTACCCTCTTGATCGGCGCAACGCCAAAACCACTAGTGGGCTTCATGATCGTATTCGAATCCTAGCTTAACCCCTTTTGGTCCGGTTTACTAATCGTATTCGAATCAGAAGCCTCATTTTTTATCTTTTTGGCTTAAGTTTTTTGAAAACAATCTTTGGTTTTGTCTTGAGACCTTTTTGTTCATATCTGAAGCATATATGTGGTTTCAATTAACCCGGCTTGCCTTTGGATGATAAGTCGCCATATATGACAATCATAAACATTTGGAAGTTTTGACTTCTAAAGATTGGGTTATCACCCTTACTGCACAGGTATCCTAAACCGGCAGTACGATTCAATATCATAGGAACCGGTTTTCCAAACCGGATTATATTATTCAAATATTTAATAGCCAACATGGCTGGATTTTTATTATGGTTATCAATAGCCAATATTATGATGGAGGTCTTCAAAGTCGCTTCAGCGCAATGGTTATTATTTTATTAATGGACATGATTTATTTTTACAATGGAGGGAATAGTCCCGAGTCGCTGCAGGCTTACGACCCGGCACTTGGGGGCTACATTATTCAAATTGAGATTACATCAAATATGCAAGTCCCATGTCACTGCCAGCATGCACCATGGCACTTGGGGGCTAATGTAAAGTCATTTTTTGATCAACTTATTGAAGACCCGACTCATCCCATTGTAATGAGCCAGCCCTTGGGGGCTACCAATTGCTCCTGTCAAAAATTCAAGAAAGTCCCAGCTCATTATTATCTTACTGAGTCAGCCCTTGGGGACTACACGTTGCTGCTTAAGTCTACATGATCATATTTACAAAGTCCCTGCTCATTATTGCATAATGACCCGGCCCTTGGGGGCTACAAGTGATATGAATATAATGGAGATCTACATCTTCAAGCCGGCTGAAAATCAGATGAGTATTTCAAGGCCAATATTCTTCACAATATTTTTCTGTGAGAAACCAATGTCAGCAAATTGATTATGAAGCTGGTATATTGACCCGGACTTCCCACAAGAAGGAAATGACAAGGACTTAACCCGGAGCATAATCTGTCAAAATTGTTCTTGTGTTTGTTTTACAGGATCAGCTTAACATGGATGAATCCAAATTAAATTGGGGGCTAATGTCGGGGATATACCCCGCGGTGTGACCCGACCGGAGATATGACCCGGCTGGGACTTAATGTTTCATTGGTGACCCGGCAGACTATAAGCCGGCGGGAACAGTTAAGCAGGTTAAGCTGGCGGGAACAGATAAGCAAGTTAAGCCGGCAGACACAGTCATGTAAGCCGGACAGTTAAGCCAGACAGTTAAGCCAGATTGTAAGCGAGACTGTAAGCCGGATTGTAAACCGGCTTACGTTAAGAAGCCCAAGACGTTAAGAAGCCCATGGTAAGACGTCAAAATAGGTTATGTCCTAATCCGAGTTTGACTCTACATGTAACCCGCCCCTTCATCTTATATAAGGAGGGGCAGGGCACCCCAAGAGGGAGGAGACAGAAAATAATCGTTAAGGCTAGACAAAACAAAGGGGAGCCGGCCTCTGCGGCGTCTCCCTCATGAGCATAATGAGACCTAGCCACAAACAGGATGTAGGGCTTTTACCGATGATGTTTTCCGGGGCTCGAAGCTGTCTAAATCCTTGTCTTGTGTGTTGCGTCTCTCGGCCCGATCAACCCCTCTCAAGCTACCACATAGATGCGTTGGCCTCACGACTAAGTCCTCGCACTAGGACACCTGTCGTGACGTTTCCATGGCACCATCCGAGGACAAGCTCCTTTGTGAGTGTTGGAGGGACATTGGGCAAGACCCCAAGGTCGGCGCCGAACAAAAGGCATCAACCTTTTGGATTCGTGTTCATCGTGAGTTCCATGAACTCAAGAAGTTTGCGTCGTACCAAATGCATAGCAAGCATGGGTGGGTGTCCCTTTCGAAGCGATGGAGGGTGATACAACAAGAGTGCAACAAGTTTTGTGCCACCCTTGAGAGCATCAAGGCACGTCCTATGAGCGGCATCAGCGTGCAAGATATGGTATACATGCGCCCCTCTTCGTCTCCATTCCCGTTATGCTTGCATGTCCATTTACATATCCATTTGCCAATATGCTTGCATGCATGCTATTCATTTTTAGGCATTCCAGGCTTTGGAGGCATTCAAGGGCCAACATGACAGCAAGTCCTTCAACCTCTCCCATTGTTGGATGGTCATCAACGGGGAGGAGAAGTTCAAGGCGCAATATGCTGCCCTCATGGTGCGTGGGGGGAAGGCAGTCGTAGAGGAGGTTAGGGAGGGCGAAAAGCCACCACCGCGGGGGAAGACCAACTCCAAGAAGGAGGACAAGCGCGATGTGGTGTCGATCGCCTTGCTTGCAACCGTGGAGGGCATGATGAGCAAAAAGGACACAAGGGAGGAGAAGCGCCTGTAAGACAAGGAAGAGCAAATGAACACCTTCATGGAGATCTAAAGGAGGAGGTTTGAGATGGAGGCGCAGAAGCAATCCGGGATGCTTGAGATGGAGGCGGAGAAGCAAGCCAAGATGCTCGAGATCGAGGCCGCCAATGCCAAGACCAAGGTGAAAGAAGTGGCGCTCGCTAGTATGATGACGGGGGTGGAGATCATGAAGGTGGACCTGAACACCTTGTCGCCAAGGAAGAGGCCATGCTTCGAGAAGATGCACGCCGACATGCTCAAGTTTGACGATGAGTGATCTATGGCAGAGAACGCCATCCCTATTTTGTATCCCGACAAGTGTGCTGGCATGATCACGTCTGGCATGTGTATCGGCCACTGGTAAGTGCGCCAGTATGAACTGTGTGGTCGATTTTTTGAAGGCTGACATTGTATGCCGGCCGCTGGTATTGGTGCTGACATGAACTTTGGGCGACTACACGACCGCTAGCATGATCTATAGCGGGCCTTTTAAATTTGTGCGCGGACATGAAATGACGCATGCGTTGAACGCATGGCCGACCCAAAATATAAATAGGGCGGACGCCGAGCGGACGGCCAATTCAAGCAGAAGGAAAGTGGACAAAGCGTGTTTGGTCGTCGCGTTGGAGTTGTTGTATCACGAAGGTTGCACAGTGTCCGGTGTTTTTTAACTGCACGTCAAACGCGGATTGCTTACGCACGGGGTAAAAGGAAACTCTTTGGGACGGGTAGAATACTTGGTCTTTATTTCTACGCAAGAGAAAGTAGTAGTCTTTATTCAGGGAGCAGACTGATGCTCCCCGGAAAGCTGGTGAAGCACCGTGTCGCATCGCTGCTAGCTTAACGAACCAATAATACGGGGCAGTGATCGCAGCATGCAGCCGCAGGAAGCAGCAGACCCTCCTGACCTGATGGCTGATAGCCTGGGAGGCAGGCCTGCCAGGATTAGGAGGTGTCACATCAAGACGGGTCATGACTTTTCAGTTCTTTTTTCTTTTCTTTTCTTTTCTTTTCCTCCCCGGCCTCCCCTGCTGCCGCTCGCTTTGATCATGCCTCCTCGTCTTCTCTCCTCTTGCCTTTCTCTCGTGTGTCACCACAGCCAACCCAATGAGCACTCGCAACAGTAGATAGTAACTTTTCCGTTCTAGGCTTTGCGTTGTGGACTACTTCCTCATTCCGGGTTTATTAGAGCAACTCCAAAGGGCCGACCCATTTCATCCGCCTGCGTCTGTTTGGATCGGTGCGGATAAAAGTGGCGGCCCAACGCATCGACCCAAACTTAAATCACGTCCGCGTCGCGTCCGCGCCGACGCATTTGCGGCCCAAATTTGCGTCCCAAATGCGTCGGTGCGGGCGCCGAACGGACGCTTCGCGCGCCTTCTCACTGTCCGATGCGTCCCCACATGGCGGCCGTCCAACTACCCGCTACCCACGCGGTCAGCTTAATTTATGACCATGGGCCCATGCGTCAACGACAGCGCTCGTCCTTTTTAAGCCGACCGTGCGGCGGGACCGTCCTCATCCAAACTCGCAGTCCACATCTGCCAAGCTTTGCTCCCCCGTCGCCGGCAAACCCTAGCCACCACAACCACAGCGAGATGGGCATCTTCTCCGGCGCCAGCGGCAGCAAGGCCAAGGGCAAGGCCCCCGCCACCCCTTTCCCCTCAGAGTTCCTCCCGCCTCCGTCGGCGCCGGCGCCTCGCCGGCAGAGGCACGCGTGAACGTGCCAGTCCACCAGGCGGAGTGGCACTGGCAGCACCGCCAACCTCTGTCGTATCCCGACGTGACCCTGTCGCACGACTGGGATCTGGATTTAGATAGGATCCCAGTGCCGGCGGCGCCGCGGACGGCTCGGGCTCACGCGGAGGAGGTGCGGCGCCGGCGGGCGCTGCTGACGCCGGGAGCAGCGCCGCGAGGCCGCCTACGCATCCGACTCGCCCAACTGGGCGAGGTGGTTCGCCTTCGAGCACGAGGAGGCGAGGCGACAAGGCGTCCGCGAGGTCGACCGGAGCTCGCCGTCGTCGGCGCTCGTCGTCCGCGAGGAGGACCAGGAGGCGAGGCGACGGGGCGTCCGCGAGGTCGACCGGAGCTCGCCGCCGCCGGCGCTCGTCGTCCGCGAGGAGGACCAGGCGGCGGAGGAGGGCGGCCCTTGCGGCCGTCTACCGCGAGAGCGAGGAGGACGAGCGGCGCAGGGCGGAGGTGGCGGAGGCGGAAGAGGAGGCTCGGTACGAGGTGGCAATGGCGCAGGCACTTGCCCTCTCCGCGGCGGGCGACAGCGTGGTGCCGCCGGTGGCCCCGCCGTCCCCTATCAAGCCGGAGCCCGAGTGGGAGCCGTCCCCCATCGAGCGCTACTCCTGGACGGGAGTAGTGCGCGAGTGGGTACGCGCGCCGCCGGTCTGGATGGGAGCGACGCCGGCGCAGGAGGCGGCGTACCTCGAGCACTGGCGCACGATCCGGGTGGCCGAGGAGCGCCGCGACGGCGAGTACCTCGAGATGCTCGAGCGCGACCTCGAGGAGGAGCAGCGCGAGGCCGAGGAGGAGGCGCGCCAGGCCGCGGCTGCACAGGCGGCCGTACCCCCCCCTCCCCCCGCGCCGGCACTGCCTGCGCCGGCAGCCCGACATGACGACCCTCTGTAACACGGTGTTCGCCTGGGCCGGGCCGGCGCCGACGCTCATCGACCTCACGGACCCCGAGGACGACGACGATGCCTAGGGCAGCGTGCCGCCTCGTAGTTTAGGCTTTTTTTATATGCAAATGTGGACGCGTGGACTCTCACCGGCCTTCGTGGCCGGCTTTAATGTTTAATTAATGTTGTTTCTCTTTTTTAATATGCATGCGTTCATTATTTTCTAGCGCCATCAAAATGGGCCGCACGCGCCGACCAAACGCGGAAGCGGACATTCGTGTCCACCTGGCCGACCCAAACGGACAAAAACCGGACAAAATCGCCGTCCATTTGGGTCGGCCCGTTGGAGTTGCTCTTAGGCCACTCTTATTTTGGGCTAAAGTTTGACCTAAAAATTTTAACTAACAAAATGTAAGTTATATGTCATCAAAATTATGTTGTTGAAAAGCTCTTTTAAATACAAATACAATAGTATAACATTTTGTAACAGATACTTTATATTTTAGTAATCTATAGATGATCAAAGTCTAACCCTAGTAGTAGGATATAGTGGAACTGCAATCGATTTCTTGCCCAAGATTGTTTCAGGCAGCGAGAACATGTAGGGCAGACTCCCGAGTATACGTTAGTATACGAAATGAGCGTGGCGAGACGAAACAGCGAAAAGCCGAAAACGAATGAGCGCGCGCTTGTGCTTCCGAAGCGTAGGGGCTCATTTTACCTATTTTCAGCCGGATTTTTATTTTTTTTAGAAATGTTTTTTTCTCTATTCTTTTGGATTTAGGCCGGGTTTTACAGTTTTTGTTCGCTCTTTTGATTTTTGCTCAGATTGTCTCTTGTTTTTGTTCTGCTTCTCATTTTGAAAATATATATTATTTTTGTACACAGGGATTTTTCACAAAGATAAAGAATAAATATTTTCAAAATATACTATGAATATTTTTCAAATATGATTTTTTAAATGCACGACAATCATCTTTAAGACATGGTGAACATTTTCAAATAGACGGTGAACTATTTTAAAACGTACGTATTTTATAAATAAACCCGTTGTTTTTCAATTCTTAAATCTATTTTACTAAAAAAATGTATTTTAAATAAAATTTTAAAAAATACAAATAATTAAGATGTTAGACAACCCAGGTGACCGATATAGGAGAGGAGTGGGTGTCACCTTAAACTTCAAAAGGGGGGCTATGAGAATTCTTCCAAATAGCAAATTTGTCGTCGGCATACGCCCAACATGGACCAAGGCCCAGTAGAGGAAGTAGCAAGGCAGTTTTCCAGGGTATTTTTATTTTCCGTTGTAGCCTTCCTTTTTTATATTTTATTTTTTTGTTTTAAATTCTGATTTTTCAGTTCTTTATTTATTTATTTTTTGCTTCTTATTTTTCCTATTTTTGTTTTCCATATGCCTTTTTATTTTTGGTTTTCTTTATTCATTTATCTCTTATTTTTTTTCACATTACATGAATATTTTTACTATAAGTCATGAACACCTTTTATAGATGCAGAAACACTACATTTTTTATACATGAAAATTATCTTAAAATTAAAGAACTCTTATTAAATTTACGAATAGTTTCTAAAGAAAGGGAACATTTTTCACAAGTACTTGACCTTTTCTAAAATGCATGAACACTTTTAAATCACACAAATAAATTTGTAAAGGTTTGAACACTATCTAAATAATATGAAGATTTTTCAAATTACATGAACATATTTATAAAGGACATTAACACTTATTAAATTACACAACAATTTTTAAATTACATGACACCTTTTTGGAATTCATGATATTGAAAAAAGTATGCTTTTTTTAACATACATGCATACTTTTAGAAAGGTCATAATATGTTTTTAAATATGTGGATTCCACAGTTAACTAAACATTCATCCAAAAACAAAGTGAAATCAAAAGATTAACAGAAAAAAGGAAAGGCAAAAAAGGAACAAAGTGTGTGGCGAGCACTAGGTACAACTCTATTCACGAGGACAAATGGACCGGGCCAATTGTTCGGATAGTGGGTGATTCATTTTCTGCCTCCCATTCAAAATGATGGATAGCACCCAAGTGAATTTTGTAGACAGTTTACTAAATCCCCTTTGCGTATCTTGAAATATACCTAAAAGTAATAGGCATGTCATTGCATTCGAACAAAAGCTCATGAATTTCTACTCATAAAAAAACATTTTTTTTCTCATGAAGTTTGTAGTACTTGGTCATACTTTTGCATTGCACCCCTTGCCTTTTTAGTAAATGTTGAACATGATCCAGAAAGACATTTATGGGTGCAAAAGTTTTTACATGTTTCAATCTCTAAGAATTTTAAAAATGTTCATGTTAATGTTCATATTAATAAAAAAATAAAATCCAAAAATTACATTTCCTATTAATAATGTCCATGTGGTTCCAAATGTGTTCCTGTATAAGCTTAACCAAATGCAAAAGGTAGAATGTGGTGGACAATAAAATGATTATAAAAATAAATAAAAAGGGTTAATATAATATTAAAATAAAATCTAATGACCAAAACATAACATAAAACAAAAAAACAAAGTTAATGTGTTGACCCATGCGCACGTGAAGGGTATGTGGTGTTCGACCTACTAGAGTTGGTGGACATGCAAATGCCCGGAAGAGGTTCATGTAAGAGGGAAAATCTTATTTGATGCTCACTGTGTCGAATAGTCACCCTGTCGCATAGGGGTGTGCGACATGAGATAGCCCCCTCACTGATTTTTGCAACATGTTTTCGTTTCTTTTTCTCTTCGCCTTTCGGTTTTGTGTTAGTTTTCAAAAAATAGTTTATTAAAAAAATTCTATTTTGTCCATATTAACATTTTCAAAATACACTATGAAAGTTTGCTTAAAATACGATGGTTTTTTTCTTCTCCTATTACAAAACTATATTCCTTTGTGCATAGATGAACTTTTTTTAAACTATGCGATGAACTTGTTTTTAAATACATGATTTTTTTACTTTCTTATTTTTGTTTTCTTTTGACTTGCTTCTAGAAATAAATAATATTGCGTATACATGAACATCTTTTGAAGTACATGGTAAACATTTTAAATTTGTGATGAACACGTTTCTAAAACACGATAAATATTTTCAAAATACACGATGAAAGTATTTCATTTTTTATTTTCATAATTCATAGTTTTTGATATTGAAACTCATTATAAACAATATTTTTTGAACATTTTCGAAAGAACCTATTATTCTTACAATGTTTTTGGTAATTATCGTAAATAAAAGATGAAGTCATTAACGGAGGGTAGCCTATGCATTTCCTCTAACTTTTGACTCTCATGATATGCGGCAAATAGGAGAATGGCTATATCGTCCCACGTGGAATCCTATTTGTCTTCTGCTGCGACATAACGTGCTGGCCGGGCTGGCCGGGCTAGATTATACTCCCTCCGTTCCGAATTACTTGTCTTGGATTTGTCTAGATACGGATGTATCTAGACTCATTTTAGTGCTAGATACATCCGTATCTAGACAAATCCAAGACAAGTAATTCGGAACGGAGGGAGTACAACACATTCATTTTTTTTTACTAGCAAGCCTGAGGGCTTTTTATCCCTTATCAAAAGATCGTGGCATCGTTTATAAGCGACTTTTCCTCCCTATTTTTTTTTCATCAACGCTTTTCTTTTCTCTTCTATTTACGTCCAAAACCTATTATAAAGGAAAATAAATAATAATAAAATAGAAAAGAGAACTAACAAGAAACATAGAAAAATAGTAGAAATCCCCAAAAAAAACGTAAGTGGCGCTCACGTCTCCTGGCCCCGCGTTATATGCATTTTGATGCAAAAAAAACTGTATATCTAGCCTCCTATTTCGTGCAGGTTTTTTTTAGACAAACTCGCCAAGCTTTATTCAAATCATAACGTTTATAGGTATAAAGAGCAAGTCACCGAGTTGCCCAAACCAAACATGACGGCCAAAACCAAGTCATAATGTATGCTAAGCGAGATTGTGAGCATCGGTGTTCTAGCTCCTAAATTCATGGACTATGTTACAAGCAGTAAAACTAGTAGAGTCTTCTATTATCTCATGTAAATCGCTCGCTGCTTTACTGTATATCTCCCCTCCTTTTTCGTGCAGCTGGCACTCTCGCGCGCCCAAGCGGGTCGCGCACGAGCCACGCGAATTCGCTTGCCTACCCCCCCCCCCCCACTCGCTCCAGTTGCTCTGCCGCAAGCTTCTTTCGTTGGGCCGCTCGCTAATTTCTTTTGTCTTGTTTTTTTTGGCAGAAAGTTTCTTTTGTCTTTTGTGCTATTGGTCTGGAAGAAAAAACCAACTGTTTTAAAATGTTTTTGAAAAAAAATCTGAAATCAAAATAGGTTTGTAGATTTTGTAAAAAAGTTCACCCCTTTGATAAAAAGTAAGCAAATTTTGAAAAATATTGCGAATTTAAAAAGTTCATAAAAATGAAAGTTTGCCAAAAAGAAGTTTGCAACAATGAAGAAAACACATTATCTTTGAAGAAAAGTTCACAAACTTGAAAAAAGTCCATCTATTAGGAAACAAACTTCATCGATTCTTTGAAACCTTCCCATAAATGAAAAATATTCGTCAACTTTAAAACAAATTATTGATTTGCAAAAAGGTTCATAAATTGTGAAATAAAGTTCACAAATTTGAAATTTCGCATCAAATTTGAACAAGAATAATTGTTTTTTTAAGTTAACAAAAATTTAAATAAAGTACATCAATTTTGAAAACAAGTTCATCAATTTCAATAAAAGGTTCACGAATTCTAAAAAAATCATCAATTTTGGATAATTTTTGTACACTTTTGAAGTTCACCGTTTAAGAAAACAAAACTAGGAAAAGAAAAAGAAGAGACAAAGAAAACCAAACAGGAAACAGCTGCGTTCTTTCAGGTTTGCAGTTTAAGAAATAAAAAAAGCAACCTAGCACATCGGGTCTGGTGACACACTTGGTTAGTGCGTTCGGTACCTACCCGGGAGGTGTGCGATTCAAATCACGTCGCGCAAAAATGTACTGTAACGAGCGCTTAAAACGCCAAATAGGATCTGGGGTGCGCGTCGAGCCGCTCGCTATTGACCTATACATGGAATAGGCGCTCCGGTATACATCGCCCACCGCAAAAGCGCACGAAGCGCTCGCTTTTGTCCACCCAGGGTGGGTCCTCTAATCGCTAGTTTTTTCTTGGTGATCTGTATTAGCTGCAACCTTTCTTTTTTTGCGCATAAGCTGCAACCTTTCTATGCTTCGGTTTTTTTTTCTGTTTTCTCCATATATATATTTTGAAAATGTTCCAAAATATATATTAAAAAAATAGGTTTCTTGTGCACTAAAATAAAGCTCATTGCATGCTTTCAAATGTTTGTTGTCCGTTAAAGATGTGCATCCTGAATTTTTTAAAAATCATCATGTTCAAAATATACATTGCGTATTTCTAAAATGTTCACCGTGTATCCAAAAAGTGTTCTTTATATATTAAAAAAATGTTTTCCGCATACTAAAAAAGTTATCCATCGTGTACCTTAAAAATGGTTATCATGTTACTAAAAATATACATTATATATGTAAACAAATGATAATAGTGTATTTAAAACATCTTTCTTACACATCATATTATGCCATGATGTATTTACAAAATCTCCATCATGTATTTAAAAATGTATGGTATACGAGGTCTCCCACTCACGCATTACAGGGGAGATCTCTTATACCACGCGCCAAGCGCCAGTTATTCGTTACAGCGCACAGGGGCACGCAGGCATGGGCCGGCCATGAATCGCCAAGACTCGCACTTCTCATTCATTTGTTTGTTCATTCGCACAGCAGCACAGGGGCACAGCTCGCCTTTTTTTGGTCGTTCTATAGAAATCTATTGGCCAAGGGAGAAAAAATAGGAAAAAATTTTCTGGTATTTAGAATTGTGTGAAACAAAAAATGCTCGCGGGTGTGAAAAACCACACAAATAAGGGGAAAAAAGGTTTGCGAATTTAGAAAAAGTTCATGAATTAGAAAATTTTCATGAATTTCAAAAAAGTTCATCGATTTTGAAAAAGCCTTCATCAATTTTCAAAAAAGTTTAAAAAAATTGAAAAAAATTCATCAATTTTAAAAACCACTCACAATTTTTTTTTGAAAAAAGTTCATTGATTTTGGAAAAAAATACCAAAAAATGAACAAAGTTCATCAATTTTGGAAATATTTCAATGATTTTTGAAAAAAAAGTTCATCAATTTTAAAAAATATGCATCGAATTTAAAAAAAGTTCAGCAATTTTCGAAAAAAGTTCATCAATTTTTGAAAAGTATATCAATTTTGAAAAAAAATCAAAAATAAAAAAAAAGTTCAGCAATTTTGAGGAAGAAGTTCATCCTTTTCAAAAATATTCATCGCTTTGACCAAAAAGATCATTGAATTTGAAAAACAATTCGTGCAATTTGGAAAATAAAAATAAAAATAAAAATAAAAGGAAAGAAAAAAGAAATAGAAATAGAGAAAGAAAGAAAAGACAAACAAAAACCGGTCCAAAAAAAGAAAAACGAGAGTCATGTTTTTAGTGTTACAAGTTGACATAGAACAAAAGAAGAAAAACATGACCTAGCCACGAAAGATGATGTGTCCGTGGTGGTTACCATTGTGAAACATGAGGTCTAGATCAAATCTCACACACACACCCTTTTTGGAAGTTTGAAGAAACAAAAAAAATTGTAAATGGACGCACAGATGCGTGCGAGGAGGGAAAGTTTATATGGGCCGACGAGGACATCAATTTTTCTGAATGGGTGTTTATGTGAGAGTCTGGATTAATAGGAATCAATAAGTAATTCCTTATTTCCCGGGAGCCCGTCCAAAAGAAACCTCAAAGTTAAGCGTATTTGGCTTGGAGCGATTTGAGGATAGGTGACCGACTGAGAAGTTGATCTCGGGTGCGCACGAATGAGAATAAAGTGCGCACGAGAAACTAGTGTTGGTTTGTGGGGTTAGTGTGACGCCCGGGTAATTAAGCTACAGTAATTCCCTATTAATGATGACGCGTCACCGCGATTACTGTTGTTAAACTCACAATGATTCAATCCCATTCGAAATCAAAAGTCAAAAACAAGTCAAACGGTAAGGGTTTTCAAATATTAAAACTAAAATATTCGGGAGGTACCAAATAATGTATAGGTAATTATGGTGAAGAAACCATACTTTTATATAATGCTTTAATACTCCAACGTGATTTAAATGGTAACAAAAACAATTAAGTAAATGCCTCTTTTCAATTAATAAAACTGTAAACTAATTTATTTCGGGGAAAAACTTTTATGTCAGTGGATGGTCCTGAAACATTATTTTAGGAGTTGTTATCATATTTTACTAAACTAAAATTAAGGTGTATCTAAAATAAAACAGAAAATAAAAATAATAAAACAGTAAAGAAAAACAAATGAAAAACAAAGAAAGTAAAAGGAACCCCCTCCCTCGCTGGGCTTCGGCCCAGCAGGCCATCAGGCCGCCTGGCCGGCCCAACCGGCCACCCACTCCCTCCTACTACCCCCACCCGGGGTAAACCCTAGCCCACTACCCACTACCCCCGATTCCCCTCCCCACGCCTCTCACGCCTTTTCCGATCCCGATCTGGATCGAGGCCTACGACCCTGTCGCCGCTCGCTGTCTTCGTCGCCGCCCCGCCATCGCCGCTTCGGCGCTCGACGCCGCCCGTCGCCCTTCGCCCCTCTACTACCTCACCGGCGCCGTTTCCCTGCCGGATCGCTCCGTCGCCGGACTGCCTCCCCTGCGACGCACCGTCCCCGTCGTCCTCCCCGCGCTCCATTGCACCGAACCCTACGGCCCCTGTGAGCTTCCCCCTCCACTTCCCTTTTCACCTGCGTCGCCTTCGCCGGCCCCGCTTCGCCATGCCGCTGCTGCCCTCCACCGCTGGCCGCGACCCACGCCACCGCTCGCGCGCTCGCGCTGACCGCGTCCTTTTAGCCCCGCGCCACCAAGCCAGGCGCCGCTGCCCCTGTGCGTCGCTTGCCAGCCACCGCCGCCCCCACACGTGCTGACCGCCCCCGTCCTCTCCTCCTGCCGGCGCGCCTGGACCGGCGCCCCGACGCGCGCCTCCTGCTCTGCTGCTGCCGCAAACCCCACGCCCGCCGCGCCCGGTAGGCCGCTCCCACTCGCCGCTGCTCGCTACCGCGCCGCCCCTGGCTGCCTCCTTGTCGCCGGCGGCCGCACCACTGGCCGCGCCCGACGCCAGCGCCTGGGCTCGCCCCGGTGGGCGCTCGTGGCCGCGCCCGTGAGCCCGCACGCCCGTTAGGCCCCTATGGGCCTATGACAAACGGGCCCCAGCGCCCCAGAACGATTAAAAAAAAGAAAAAATAATATATAAATTAATTAATTAACTTAATTAATTATATTAAATTAACCTAATTAACTAGTGTTAATTAATTAAACAGTAATTAGATTAGTTAAACACTAATTAGATTAAACAGTCTATGGCAGCTGGGACCCACACGTCAGTTTCACCAGTCAACACCTCTGTTGACTGCTGACATCACTGTTCTGGATAATGTTGAATTAAAATAATTAAATAAATCCTAAAAATGATTTAAATCTTTTAAAATTAATATAAAATAAACCGTAGCTCAGATGAAAATACTTTCTACATGAAGGTTGCTCAGAACGATGAGACGAATCCGGATACGCAGCCCGTTCATCCGCCACACATCCCTAGCATAGCAAACATGCAACTTTCCCCCTCCGGTTCATCTGTCCGAAAACGCGAAACACCAGGGATACTTTCCTGGATGTTTCCCCCCTTCGTCGGTATCACCTCCTACCGCGTTAGGGCATACCTAGCACTACGTATTGCCTCGTTATGTTTTGTGATGCTTTGTTTGCTCCGTATTTACTGTTTCTTCCCCCCTCTTCTTCCCCGGTAGACCCCGAGACCGGCGCTGATGCCACCGAGTACGACTACGTCACCGACTACCCTTCTTCTTGTGCAACCGAGCTTCCAGGCAAGCCCCCCCTTGATCACCAGATATCGCCTATTCCTTCTCTCTACTGCTTGCATTAGAGTAGTGTAGCATGTTACTGCTTTCGGTTAATCCTATTCTGCTGCATAGCCTGTAATTGTTGCTACAGTTGTTACCCTTACCTGCTATCCTAATGCTTAGAATAGGATGCTAGTATTCCATCAGTGGCCCTACACTCTTGTCCGTCTGCCATGCTATACTACTGGGCCGTGATCACTTCGGGAGTTGATCACGGGCATATGCTATATACTTTATACTGTTACATTACTATGATACTATTCGGAGATGGGGGCTGAAGGGGCAGGTGGCTCCATCCCGGTAGAGGTGGGCCTGGGTTCCCGACGGCCCCCGACTGTTACTTTGTGGCGGAGCGACAGGGCAGGTTGAGACCACCTAGGAGAGAGGTGGGCCTGGCCCTGGTCGGCATTCGTGGATACTTAACACGCTTAACGAGATCTTGGTATTTGATCTGAGTCTGGCCACTGGCCTATACGCACTAACCAACTACGCGGGAACAGTTATGGGCACTCGACGTTGTGGTATCAGCCGAAGCCTTCGTGACGTCAGCGACTGAGCGGCGCGCGCCGGATTGGAACGTAAGCCTGCTCTTGTATTAAGAGGGCTAGTTCTGCTTTCGGCCCCCCTCGCAACGTGCAGGTGTGCAATGGGCGATGGGCCCAGACCCCTGCGCCATAGGATTTAGACCGGCGTGCTGACTCTCTGTTGTGCCTAGGTAGGGCTGCGACGTGTTGATCTTCCAAGGCGGGGCATGACCCAGGAAAGTGTGTCCGGCCAAATGGGATCGAGCGTGTTGGGTTATGTGGTGCACCCCTGCAGGGAAGTTTATCTATTCGAACAGCCGTGTCCCTCGGTAAAAGGACGACCCGGAGTTGTACCTTGACCTTATGACAACTAGAACCGGATACTTAATAAAACACACCCTTCCAAGTGCCAGATATAACCCGGTGATCGCTCTCTAACAGGGCGACGAGGAGGGGACCGCCGGGTAGGATTATGCTATGCGATGCTACTTGGTGAACTCACCATCTACTCTCTTCTACATGCTGCAAGATGGAGGTGGCCAGAAGCATAGTCTTCGACAGGACTAGCTATCCCCTTCTTATTCTGGCATTCTACAGTTCAGTCCACCGATATTGCCCCTTTACACAGATATCCATGCATATGTAGTGTAGATCCTTGCTTGCGAGTACTTTGGATGAGTACTCACGGTTGCTTTTCTCCCTCTTTTCCCCCTTTCCATTCTACCTGGTTGTCGCAACCAGATGCTGGAGCCCAGAAGCCAGACGCCACCGTCGACGACGACTCCTACTACACCAGAGGTGCCTACTACTACGTGCCGCCGACGACCAGGAGTAGTTTAGGAGGATCCCAGGCAGGAGGCCTGCGCCTCTTTCGATCTGTATCCCAGTTTGTGCTAGCCTTCTTAAGGCAAACTTGTTTAACTTATGTATGTACTCAGATATTGTTGCGTCCGCTGACTCGTCTATGATCGAGCACTTGTATTCGAGCCCTCGAGGCCCGTGGCTTGTATTATGATGCTTGTATGAGTTATTTTATTTTTAGAGTTGTGTTGTGATATCGTCCCGTGAGTCCCTGATCTTGATCGTACACATTTGCGTGTATGATTAGTGTACGATTGAATCGGGGGCGTCACAAGTTGGTGTCAGAGCCGACTGCCTGTAGGAATCCCCTTTCCAACTCCTTGGCCGAAGTCGAGTCTAGTCATTGAAAAACTTTTACTAACATGGTTGTGCGGCTTATGGGCCCACGTCGCCATTGGGTGGTATTAGGATCTTTTACTCCTCGTCTATACTCTGGGACTCTAATCTCTCTTCTATTCAGGTTAAATGAATTTTTCTAACTCGAACATTAGGATCTCGTGATCACTTCCACCCGGAGAGCCCCTTGTTACCGATGACCGCCTGCTGCACCAGAAGATTCCGAAGATACTCTACGATGTGCTCTCAAGTCTTTGTGCCATCGCATTTGCGATTTCCTTCCACCGTCAACCCCTATGAAAGCTACATACACTTGTCGTCCTTAACTTCATTTCCAATTGCTCTTGTTATTACAAGATACCCTGAAATACTTTGGATATTCCGAGAATCCTTTGTGTCTGTTGCCTTGCAGCTCTTTTTCCTCATGAATACATGTATGCATAATTGCTCACACTTACCGAGTATCCGCCCATCCCCAGGTTTTTATGTGTTTCACTAAGGTCTTCGAAATAATATTCGATCTTCCGAAAATCCTTAGCAGCTTATTGCTCTTGAAATTCTTGCTCGCTTGCATAAAGGTTAATCCCATAAGTATAGTAATCTTATTGGCAGCCTTTGTCACTATCATTTTGAGTCCATTGATTCAATATGTTGCGAATGCTCGCAATCCTCAATCAGATCCTAGAATTCATCCTTTCGGCTCAGACGTCATTTTAAACATGAGCTGAATCTCGACCAATAAAATTGTTGTCGATTTTACCCCTAAGCTTTCTCAACTTATCCATCCTTAATCAGAGCATTTGCTTCTGATCCTTTGATTTGGAAATCATAATTCCTTTACATGTGAGCTTTGAATTAGCCAGTTGCTTCTATAATCCAATGGCTTCGCATTGTTTCTTCCTCAGGTTGTGTGTCGATACTCACACCAGCTTCGCTATGGACCGTCAGATCCTTTGTTGAAGTATCATCCGACAGCGTCCTTCGTATACAAAAACCTCGAGAAGTTCTTCCCCTGTTATATAATGCCTTTGGCAATTAGTATCCTCTGCTTTGATAGCCATACTCTACTTTTGAGCTTGTACTATTTACTCCGAAGTTTGTGGTATCTGTTTCTAAGATGCCCCGATGGGTTGAACATATACCTTCCTTAATTTATGTGAACCCAAAAGTCTTCATGGGTCATAACCTTCTGGTATTCCGCCAGTTAAACTTTCAAACTCTAAACATTCTTAACTGGGAGCAGTAAATGAGAAGTTGTGTATTGAAGAAGTGGGAGTCGACCTTGAACCTTTGCGTTCATGCCCATGGACCCGATGTGGAACTTATCATGCAAGCTTCTTGTAATAATAATTATCCCCTCATTATAAAATCATCTTGTATTTGGTTTTGGTCCTTTGCATTTGTGGTTCTGACCATGATTGTTCTTCTTTGATCCCATTTCGCGGACAAGTTAAAGCACTTGTCTTCTACAAATCAATATGCTTGTCCAACCTCTATACCGAACTACCTCGAGTATTGCCCCCTACTATCTCGAGGATATCATGCTATTGTACTACGTCTTATGAATTTCTAATGAAGTAGTACCTTCCCTGTCATAGTGACTCCATGGGTTCTGGGTTGTCGTCAACCGAGAACATCCATAAGTGAATCAATTCCGCGCACCAATACGATAACTCTAAGTAATTTTCGTTGCTTATGAGTTTAATAATCCTTGAAGTCATTCCTAGCCTGATTGGCTAATATCATTATTGTGCTAAATTTTAAATTGTGCCACATGGTCCTTATTCCCAGAGCACAGCTTTCGACGATGAGCTAAGCTTACATCGATCTTCCTCGTCTTATCGTTCACTTCGAACAACGAGCTTGATTCCGAGTTGATGTCGTACCCATGGTTCCAAAAACCTTTTGCTTCATCATTCCTTTGACTTGATGTCGTCGTTGATTGATTACATCTTCATGAAATGTCTCGACAAATGTGTCATGATCATCATCAACATCCTGAGCTCTTCAAGGATATCGATCAAATTCATGTTGAGAAATACCATCCTTGCCCCTTGATGATTTGTGTTATCATCGACAACATCCTTGTCTTCCCTCAACACAAATGTGTTCATGTTTTGGGTTGAATCTTTAGTTCCTTGCTATCTAACATCTGTTCTTCTTTACCTTGGAGGATTACCATATTTTATGTCAAGAAGGTCGTGAGAATTTCTCCACTTCTTAAAAATTCTTGGTATAGTAATATTTCTCACAATCACCATTCTTTTTTGGTCCCCATGTTGATTATAACCGGAATACCATCAAGTGAACGATGCTGCTTGGATTCTGTACTCCTAGCAACCCTATTGCTTTGAAGTTAATGATCGATAGTTCATTCTTAGACTATCAGTTATTGGATCACCATTCTAACAATTGATCAGGCTAACTATGCCCCTATTTTGGGCGCACCTATCAACCAATGTTTAATCGATATGTTTTCCTCGAGCATACCTCATTATATCATTGATCCGACAAATGTTATCTCCTTGTCACATAATTGTGGAAATCCATCTTTTGGAAATCTCGGTGAATTGTCGCTGAGTTCATCAGCTACCTCCTCTTCCTCTCCTTGGTTTAATGGTGAACTCTTGTTTCGGAACTCGATTCCATAGTTCATTTCCCGAGAATCTTCGATGTCATCTCGTCAATTTGTGTCGCACCTTTTCTCCTCGGGCATCCTGAGTTTGAGGCATCCTGACACCAACCAGATCTGAATCTCGGTCAGATATGATGGTTGGAACATATTTCCAAGAGTTATAACATTGGTCTTTATGTGACCCGGTAAGGTGATGTCATGCCTAGCACACCTGGCCGGAGGCCCTATTGTTATAGATTCCTTTTCAGCAAGGTTATCCATTCTTCCATGAGGAAATTGTAAGACTTCTTCTATGAGTTTTCCTAATGGATCATTTGTGAATCCTAAGTCCGACCTTTGCTTGAAGACCATGTCAATGCTATCTCGAAGCATGTATGTGGTACTCCTATCATCAATAAGAACATTTGAAGCACAGCGCTAAATTTTCCTTATCAGTTATCCAAACACCATTGTATGGGTACATATCATGATTCTTCTTATCCTTTTACCTGAATGGTCATGCCTTTGGTCTCGTGTCATGGATATCATTCTCTACTTGTCCTTGGTAAGGATATACCCTTGAAATATGTGTTTAAACACATTTTCCTTCCCATTGTTCTGTTTAAACCTGATAATCACTTTTCCTTTCCATTGGTTTGTTTAAACCTTCTTGTGATCTATATAATATAAGCAGTAATATATCCCTGCTTATGTAAACACCTTGTTGTACCACTCTGTCAGAAAGACCCTGTTACTTTTGTTGATGACATTCCGGTAACTACCGATGGACAGAACTTTGCCTATTGGTCCGCCTCGTTTCAATGAGCAGGAGGATGGTTCTCTTCGTCCCTCGCCCTTGGTACCGACATTGTTGCCAGCATAATTGACAGGCTATCCTCTGACCTGCCTTACTATCATGACCGTGTAAGATGTCAATGTCCTTTCTATGTTTAACCCACTTGGTGGACCCATAACCCACAATTCCACAGGATCAAAACCTGGCTCTCGGTACAACCCTGTTTCTAATGGTTATTCCTCATGCCTGGCTTCGTATTTAATTCACGGGCCACCTTCCTAGTGCTCTATTCTGGTATCAGACGCAATACTTACTCTCGCTGCTCTGAACCCATTTCTCCCTCTGGTTCAGACTTGAGCAACTATCTATCCGCTTGGAACCTCTTATTGTACCTTCGTACCTTACTCTCGATGTATTTTATATGTTCAACTCGAGAGATACTCTTATGCTCATTCATGGGTTAACCCCAGATTGTTTCCCTCATAAGCATTTTGTCGTAGCCGAGCTGCCCCTTACCTATTCGTAAGTACGTTGGAGTTCCCGAAGAAAAGGACGACTTCACCATGATGACCTGAAGCAAAGAAATGAAGACGTCAATGTAATGGATCGACCTCTTCGAGGAGAGCAACCAAGGCCGAGAAGATCCGTTAAAATTTCGTAACTAGACCTTCCCCCCTTCTCTACCTCTTAAATCTCGGGACGAGATTTCTTGTAGTGGAGGAGAATTGTGACACCCGGGTAATTAAGCTACCGCAATTCCCTATTAATGATGACGCGTCACCGCGATTACTGTTGTTAAACTCACAATGATTCAATCCCGTTCGAAATCAAAAGTCAAAAACAAGTCAAACGGTAAGGGTTTTCAAATATTAAAACTAAAATGTTCGGGAGGTGCCAAATAATGCATAGGGAATTATGGTGAAGAAACCATACTTTTATATAATGCTTTAATACTCCAAAGTGATTTAAATGGTAACAAAAACAATTAAGTAAATGCCTCTTTTCAATTAATAAACTCTAAACTAATTTATTTCGGGGAAAAACTTTTATGTCAGTGGGTGGTCCTGAAACATTATTTTAGGAGTTGTTATCATATTTACTAAACCAAAATTAAGGTGTATCTAAAATAAAACGGAAAATAAAAATAATAAAACAGTAAAGATAAACAAATAAAAAACAAAGAAAGTAAAAGGAACCCCCTCCCTCGCTGGGCTTCGGCCCAGCAGGCCACCAGGCCGCCTGGCCGGCCCAACCGGCCACCCACTCCCTCCTACTAACCCCCCACCCAGGGCAAACCCTAGCCCACTACCCACTACCCCCGATTCCCCTCCCCATGCCCCTCTCGCATCTCCCGATCTGGATCGGGGCCTACGACCCCGTCGCCGCTCGCTGTCTCCGTCGCCGCCCCGCCATCGCCGCTTCGGCGCTCGACGCCGCCCGTCGCCCGTCACCCCTCTACTACCTCACCGGCGCCGCTTCCCTGCCGGATCGCCCCGTCGCCGGACTGCCTCCCCTATGACGCACCGTCCCCGTCGTCCTCCCCGCCTCGCAATGCCGCTGCTGCCCTCCACCGCCGGCCGCGTCCCACGCCACCGCTCGCGCGCTCGCGCTGACCGCGTCCTGCTAGCCCCACGCCACCAAGCCAGGCGCCGCCGCCCCTGTGCGTCGCTCGCCAGCCACCGCCGCCCCACACGCGCTGACCGGCCCCGTCCTCTCCTCCTGCCGCCGCGCCTGGACCGGCGCCCCGGCGCGCGCCTCCTGCTCTGCTGCTGCCGCAGTCTGCTGCCGCCGCAAACCCCACGCCCGCCGGCGCCCGGCAGGCCGCTCCCACTCATCGCTGCTCGCTACCGCGCCGCCCCTGGCTGCCTCCTTGTCGCCGGCGGCCGCGCCACTGGCCGCGCCCGAGGCCAGCGCCTGGGCTCGCCCCGATGGGCGCTCGTGGCCGCGCCCATGAGCCCGCATGCCCGTTAGGCCCCTATGGGCCTATGACAAACGGGCCCCAGCGCCCTAGAACGATTAAAAAAAGAAAAAAAAATATATAAATAATATATTAATTAATTAATTAACTTAATTAATTATATTAAATTAACCTAATTAACTAGTGTTAATTAATTAAAAAGTAATTAGATTAGTTAAACACTAATTAGATTAAACAGTCTATGACAGCTGGGACCCACACATCAGTTTGACCAGTCAACAGCTCTGTTGACTGCTGACATCATGCTGACGTCATGATGACGTTAACATACACTGTTCTGGATAATGTTGAATTAAAATAATTAAATAAATCCTAAAAATGATTTAAATCTTTTAAAATTAATATAAAATAAACCGTAGCTCAGATGAAAATACTTTCTACATGAAAGTTGCTCAGAACGACGAGACGAATCCGGATACGCAGCCCGTTCATCCGCCACACATCCCTAGCATAGCAAACACGCAACTTTCCCCGTCCAGTTCATCTGTCTGAAAACGCGAAACACCGGGGATACTTTCCCGGATGTTTCCCCCCTTCGTCGGTATCACCTCCTACCGCGTTAGGGCATACCAAGCACCGCGTATTGCCTCGTTATGTTTTGTGATGCTTTGTTTACTCCGTATTTACTGTTTATTCCCCCCTCTTCTTCCCCGGTAGACCCCGAGACCGGCGCTGATGCCACCGAGTACGACTACGTCACCGACGACCCTTCTTCTTGTGCAACAGAGCTTCCAGGCAAGCCCCCCTTGATCACCAGATATCGCCTATTCCTTCTCTCTACTGCTTGCATTAGAGTAGTGTAGCATGTTACTGCTTTCGGTTAATCCTATTCTGCTGCATAGCCTGTCATTGTTGCTACAGTTGTTACCCTTACCTGCTATCCTAATGCTTAGTATAGGATGCTAGTATTCCATCAGTGGGCCTACACTCTTCTCCGTCTGCCATGCTATACTACAGGGCCGTGATCACTTCGGGAGGTGATCACGGGCATATGCTATACACTTTATACTGTTACATTACTATGATACTGTTCGAAGATGGGGGCTGAAGGGGTAGGTGGCTCCATCCCGGTAGAGGTGGGCTTGGGTTCCCGACGGCCCCCGATTGTTACTTTGTGGCGGAGCGATAGGGCAGGTTGAGACCACCTAGGAGAGAGGTGGGCCTGGACCTGGTCGGCATTCGCGGATACTTAACACGCCTAATGAGATCTTGGTATTTGATCTGAGTCTGGCCACTGGCCTATACGCACTAACCAACTATGCTGGAACAGTTATGGGCACTCGACGTCGTGGTATCAGCCGAAGCCTTCGTGACGTCAGCGACTGAGCGGCGCGCGCCGGATTGGAACGTAAGCCTGCTCTTGTATTAAGGGGGCTAGTTCTGCTTTCGGCCGCCCTCGCAACGTGCAGGTGTGCAATGGGCGATGGGCCCAGACCCCTGCGCCATAGGATTTAGACCGGCGTGCTGACCTCTCTGTTGTGCCTAGGTAGGGCTGCGACGTGTTGATCTTCCGAGGCAGGGCATGACCCAGGAAAGTGTGTCCGGCCAAATGGGATCGAGCGTGTTGGGTTATGTGGTGCACCCCTGCAGGGAAGTTTATCTATTCGAATAGCCGTGTCCCTCGGTAAAAGGACGACCCGGAGTTGTACCTTGACCTTATGACAACTAGAACCGGATACTTAATAAAACACACCCTTCCAAGTGCCAGATATAACCCGGTGATCGCTCTCTAACAGGGCGACGAGGAGGGGACCGCCGGGTAGGATTATGCTATGCGATGCTACTTGGTGAACTTACCATCTACTCTCTTCTACATGCTGCAAGATGGAGGTGGCCAGAAGCGTAGTCTTCGAGAGGACTAGCTAACCCCCTCTTATTCTGGCATTCTGCAGTTCAGTCCACCGATATTGCCCCTTTACACAGATACCCATGCATATGTAGTGTAGATCCTTGCTTGCGAGTACTTTGGATGAGTACTCACGGTTGCTTTTCTCCCTCTTTTCCCCCTTTCCATTCTACCTGGTTGTCGCAACCTGATGCTGGAGCCCAGAAGCCAGACGCCATCGTCGACGACGACTCCTACTACACCAGAGGTGCCTACTACTACGTGCCGACGACGACCAGGAGTAGTTTAGGAGGATCCCAGGCAGGAGCCCTGCGCCTCTTTCGATCTGTATCCCAGTTTGTGCTAGCTTTCTTAAGGCAAACATGTTTAACTTATGTCTGTACTCAGATATTGTTGCTTCCGCTGACTCGTCTATGATTGAGTACTTGTATTCGAGCCCTCGAGGCCCCTGGCTTGTATTATGATGCTTGTATGACATATTTTATTTTTAGAGTTGTGTTGTGATATCTTCCCGTGAGTCTCTGATCTTGATCGTACACGTTTGCGTGTATGATTAGTGTACGATTGAATCGGGGGCGTCACAAGTTGGTGTCAGAGCCGACTGCCTGTAGGAATCCCCTTTCCAACTCCTTGGCCAAAGTCGAGTCTAGTCACTGAAAAACTTTTACTAACATGGCTGTGCGGCTTATGGGCCCATGTCACCATTGGGTGTATTAGGATCTTTTACTCCTCGTCTATACTCTGGGACTCTAATCTCTCTTCTATTCGGGTTAAATGAATTTTTCTAACTCGAACATTAGGATCTCGTGATCACTTCCACCCGGAGAGCCCCTTGTTACCGATGACCGCCTGCTGCACCAGAAGATTCCGAAGATACTCTACGATGTGCTCTCGAGTCTTTGTGCCATCGCATTTGCGATTTCCTTCCACCGTCAACCCCTACGAAAGCTACATACACTTGTCGTCCTTAACTTCATCTCCAATTGTTCTTGTTATTACAAGATACCCTGAAATACTTCGGATATTCCAAGAATCCTTTGTGTCTGTTGGCTTGCAGCTCTTTTTCCTCATGAATACATGTATGAATAATTGCTCACACTTACCGAGTATCCGCCCATCCCCAGTTGTTTATGTGTTTCACTAAGGTCTTCGAAATAATATTCGATCTTCCGAAAATCCTTAGCAGCTTATTGCTCTTGAAATTCTTGCTCGCTTGCGTAAAGGTTAATCCCATAAGTATAGTAATCTTATTGGCAGCCTTTGTCACTATCATTTTGAGTCCATTGATTCAATATGTTGCGAATGCTCGCAATCCTCAATCAGATCCTAGAATTCATCCTTTCGGCTCAGACGTCATTTTAAACATGAGCTGAATCTCGACCAATAAAATTGTTGTCGATTTTACCCCTAAGCTTTCTCAACTTATCCATCCTTAATCAGAGCATTTGCTTCTGATCCTTTGATTTGGAAATCATAATTCCTTTACATGTGAGCTTTGAATTAGCTAGTTGCTTCTATAATCCAATGGCTTCGCATTGTTTCTTCCTCAGGTTGTGTGTCGATACTCGCATCAGCTTCGCTATGGACCGACGACGACTCCTACTACACTAGAGGTGCCTACTACTACGTGCCGCCGACGACCAGGAGTAGTTTAGGAGGATCCCAGGCAGGAGGCCTGCGCCTCTTTCGATCTGTATCCCAGTTTGTGCTAGCCTTCTTAAGGCAAACTTGTTTAACTTATGTCTGTACTCAGATATTGTTGCTTCCGCTGACTCGTCTATGATCGAGCACTTGTATTCGAGCCCTCGAGGCCCCTGGCTTGTATTATGATGCTTGTATGGCTTATTTTATTTTTAGAGTTGTGTTGTGATATCTTCCTGTGAGTCCCTGATCTTGATCGTACACATTTGCGTGTATGATTAGTGTACGATTGAATCGGGGGCGTCACAGTTAGTCTAGATCCCGCCAGACATAATGGGCAGGACTGGGTGACTGTGGATGAGGCGTTACGAAATCACAAGTGATACGTTGAAAAATCTCTAGAAAAATGTCTAGCTCACCAGCTACCATATTGATCGGAACTAAAGCAAAATTTTCCAAAGCAGGTTAGAATCCATTTCCAGCTTAAGAGCGACCCTACCATCATTCCTTAAAGAAAAGTACCATCTGCATATTGCACACACATACCCCCCCCCCTCAGCACCACCACCACTAACTAGATTAGGACAAAGATCTCTAATCAATCCAACTTGAGACCCTTTGACTAACATCCTAGAAAACACATCAACAAGCAAGTTCAAAAGGAGGGTGGACAAGGGATCCCCCTATCTCAAGCCTTTTCCAGTAAGAAAAAGTCACTATCTTCACCATTCAACTTGACTCCCATAGATCCATTTTGGCTTACACTTCTAATCCAAACTAGCCACTTAGAAGCAAAACCCTGAGAGCCAACAATTCATACAAAAAGTCTAGATTAACTTTGTCATATGGGTTCTCATTACCAATATTAAAAACTAACCTCTATCTCCCAGTAGAATGCACAACATGTACAATTTCATGTGCAGTTACTACACTCTCGAGGATATACCTACCTCTAACAAATGTAGACTAAAAATCAGAAATGACTCTACCTGTGATAAGTGCTAATCTATTACTTAAAACCTTAGTAAAAAAATCTTAAAACAGCAATTAAGCAAACTAATTGGTCTAAACTTATTCATGGTCCTAGCCACATTCTACTTGGGTATCAAATTAATCATAGCAAAATTTAATCTAAATAAATCTAGGTCTTCATCGAACCAAAAATCAAACATCTTGATCAGATCTCCCTTAACTATATCCAAAAACTCTTGGAAAATATAAAAGGCAAACCATCAGGGTGAGGGGAGCCATCTGAATAAGAGCTAAATACAACATCCTTACTTTCTTCTTCAGAAAACCTAGCTTCTAGCTTGCATTTTCCTCAGCAGAGACCTTCTTAGTCTCACTATAGAAATCAACCCTAATATTAACGTCAGACCTAGGTTACCATTTAAACAACTCTCTATAATAATCTATAGCTATTTTCTTCATCCCTATATTATCAGTAACACGATCATCTGTCCCTTCTAAAACATGAATGAACTCTTTTCTCCTCCTCTAGTTAGCCACTGCTTGGAAGTAAGCAGCGTTCCTATCCCCCTCTAGGATATCTCTATCCCTGGATCTTTGTCTAGCATCAATCTCTTATATTTGCCACATCTCTTGTAGCTCTTTAAATATGCTAGCCATCCTATCCCTCTCTATATGAGACAAACTATAAATCTCTACTTTAATATCAAGAGCCTCCTACTCAGCCACAAGTTCTTTTTTACTCTTCCTAAGAAAAGCCTTAATATTCATACTCCACCCCTAGCTAGCTTCCTACACATGCTAACTTTATGTTCCCATACATCTGCGGGATTACTAGAAATATATTTACTAGCCCAAGCTTTAGTTACCAAATCTTTAAAGTCGGGCCTAGTTACCATCACTTTTCAAAGTTGAAGCTAGCTTTCCTAGGCATTTGATCAACACCAGAGTCCCAAACTACTGGAGTATGATCACTTCCTACTCTAGGAAGCACCCTAGAGCTAGCTAATGGAAACGCAACATCAAACCCAGTATTGCAAAAAAGCTCTCAGTTTTAGACATAACTCTATTCTCTTGATCATTACACGAAGTATAGTTTCTACTAGACATGTCAATCTCCAGCAGACACCACTTTTCCACCCACACATTAAACTTTTCTGCCCACCTAAAATCTACATTCCCATTACTCTTATCTTCCTGTGTCATAACTAAATTAAAATCCCCACCAATAATAGCAGGGCCAATCCAATTCGAAAACAACGAATGCAATTCGGAAATAAACTCATGTTTGCCTTCTTCATAAGCAGACCCATAAACAGTACAGATTCTAGACATCAACTCACTACTTTTATCGGTAAAAACTACACTAACGGAAGAAACAAATTTAATACCCAGCTCAAAATCTCAAATTCATCTGCATCTACCCCTACCAAAATGCCTCCAGCAAAATCTACATAAGGCAGATATTCCACTTAAAACTCCTATTACCCATTAAATTCTTAATAAAGTTTTTAGAAAGGCTAATCTATTTGGTTTCCTGAAACCCAACCAACATAGGTTTCAGAGGCCAGAGCAGGTCCTCGAATACACTTATTTCTTCCAGGGGCCAAAATTCCCCTAGCATTCGAGAAGATGCACTTCATTGTAACTAATTCCTGGGGTGCTTACCCCATCTACTCTTCTTGACATGGGTCCAATCCCCTATCAGCAGACTTTCACCCCAACTCTAGAATTAACTACAACATCACTACAACCTTTACATAAATTGCTACCACCATTGTACACACACTGTCTCCATTATCAATCAAAGTTTCCATAATCACCACAACAATAGTGTGTGTCATATCTACAATTTCTTCCATAGGGAGCACATTAAAAGGACTAGATGAAGCAATACCTTTCATGGTTTTTGGAATCTCCGAATTCTTCTTCATCTTCAGTAGTTTGGCCCTCTCCATCATAGGGTAGCTCCCTCCACCCTAGAACTCTTCCTGGAAGCTTGAACAAGGCCCCGTGACTTTTGCTTTTTCCCTTCGTCTCTGCTGTTCATAAGTGTTTTGACTAGTGTTCCCATCCTCAGCCACTTCCAAAACTCTGATGTCAGGCATGATGTCATCAGGAAACATCTCACACATTCCATCCCTCTCTAGAGATCTTTAATTAATATCCAAAGCATCATTACTTTCCGACACAAACTCTTCCATCTCGCCATCCACCTCACCCATCTGCTATAGTTCAATGAATATGGATGTAGTTGCCTCTTTTGCAATATCATCAGTTGGCATTACAGTGTTAACTTCTAGTCCAGAATCACAAGCAGCATGGTCATCTACTCATGACCTTGCTTCACATCTAGACCGGAAATGTCAGCAACAATGTCCTCAACTCTATCAACTACTTCTCTAGTATCATCCTGTGAGTACCAGAACCACTACCAGTTCTCTTCTCCTTCAGATTTTTTCCTTTCTTTGACCCCCCACTAGGTGTTGCTTGTAGAATTGTCATTCTCATTCCTTTTGTCAGTCTACATACTTTCTTCTACTTCCATCATCTTCTTTGCCAGCTCCAGTACTGGCATCTACCTCCCCATTGTTGTTTTTGTTAGTCAAAGTAACTTCCACAACTAGCTTAAGTTTAAAAGTTTTGCCTCTAATCTCAAACATCCTCTTAGTGGTAATTTTAGATGGATCCCTGCACTGGATCTTCACGCTAACACATTCAAACGGGCCCTGAAACATGCCTTGCTAGTCCATATTTAACAATAACCAAATAGGGAAATGCATTGGTTCAAAACTGACCACTCACACCACTTGGGTAGCAGACCTCTCACTTGGACCCACACCTCAATAAACTCATTTATCTCTATCAATTCCTCCTTACACACTTCAACATTCACATTCACATATGTTTTGGTCAAACCAAAGCATGGATACCCAGCAACCTGCTCAACTGAAATGTAGGTGAAAATTGAGCTAAAAATGACCATTCATCTAGTACCCTAATCTGTCATGGCCAGTTGGTCTTGTAGATGGTAGAAAACTCTTGAGCAAGTTCTTTGTTGATCACTCTAGTTTCCACATATACAATTCCATAATTCTTCATGATTCCAATTGAGTTCACACCTAGATCAGTAGTTTCCAATTGGTAAAAGTAAAATCCAAGCTCTCGAGTTGCACTCCCTATGTATTTAGCTCCTTGATGAGGTCCTTTTCTAGCAGGATAAGAATCCACTTGATGAGTAGTAGCTTTGCAAATAGAACATATCTTGGGTTTCTCACAAATAGCTCTATGGAGCCCTAGATCCCCATAGTTTTAGCATGTAACATGTGCATAATTAGTGAAGTCACTAGCCTTACTCCCTGGTCACCAACACCTAAATTAGTTACACCTCCAGTCCCTTTAGCTTGCCCCTTTTTGCTTTCTCTATAAAATGACCCTGATTCACTTGTTTCCCTTGCCCCTGGTGATTCTTCTGTTGTTAATCTTGGGGAACAACAGCCTGCTAGGAACCACCAGCCTCCAGTGGCGGCCCTTACTATGGAATCATGGTTGGGGGAGGATATGGAGAGTATCCTCTTGCAAACAACCATGGTGCCCCCCCCCAAGAAAGCCAAAGAGCGACAGCGAGTAGCCAAATTTAGGTCCACCACTCTGATCCGGCAGCGACAGTTGATGTTATTGCGGCGATGGCAGGCGGCTAGCACCGTGCCCCCATTCCTCTTCATCTACTTCTGTCAGCCATCTCGCACTTCTCCACAAACTCTCGGAACTCTGGCATAGTACCTCCTGTCCAAATTGACTTAGAACAGCTAAAGTTGGAAGGCACCTGCAATCTCAGATCACTGGCGGCTGTAGGAAAACAATTAGCCAACCCAAACATCTTCTCCTTCCACAGATCACACCTGATCCAGACTACAACCTTCTTTCCCCTAGGGTTAGGTCACGGGTGGCAGCAGCAGCGGGTTGGTGGTGAAGAGGAAAGTGAATTCTCCTCCCACAACTGACCAAAGTGGGTGGCATCCAGTTCTCCAACCTCGCTGATAGTTGACCCCACTTGCCAAACACATGTGGTGCCCCTCACCTAGTCGATCCCGCACCTTCCTCCCCAATTTGAATCTGAAGCCACCCTGCTCCTTGCACCAGCAATGGTGAATCACTACACACAACCTCAGATCCTCCATGAACCTCCGCCATAGACGTGCTCACCGAGGGATCAATGAAAATTGAATCTAGTATGTCTCCCTCCTCAACAAGCCCCATCATGAACAACCGTCTTCTTTCCTCCGAGTTGGTCCTCAACACAACCCTTAGTGTCAGAGTCCACTTGGCCTCACACAGCCCCCCGCTCATCTTGCTCCCTTGTGTAGAGGAGCGCCCAAATCTCCGCAACCGATGTTGTTGTGCCTTCGTGATGTCTACTACACAACTTTATTCTTGTAGACTCGTGTTGGGTCTCCAAGCGCAAAGTTTCGTAGGACAGTAGCAATTTTCCCTCAAGTTGATGACCTAAGGTTTATCAATCCGTGGGAGGTGTAGGATGAAGATGGTCTCTCTCAAACAACCCTACAACCAAATAATAAACAGTCTCTTGTCTCCACAACACACCAAATACAATGGTAATTTGTAGAGGTGCACTAGTTGAGCAAAGAGATGGTAATAAAAGTGTAGTAATCATAGTAGATATTGGTTTTTGTAATAGTAACAATAAAAAACAACAAGGTAGCAAGTAACAAAAGTTAGCACAAACCGTATTGCAATGCTTAAAAATGAGGCCTAGGGTCCGTACTTTCGCTAGTGCAATCTCTCAACAATGCTAATATAATTGGATCATATAACCATCCCTCAACATGTGATGAAGAATCACTCCAAAGTTCCTATCTAGTGGAGAACATAAGAAGAAATTGTTTGTAGCTATTCTTTCCGATTGATCTATCCAAGAGTTCATACTAAAATAACACCAAGTTATTCTTCCTGATCGATCTATCAAGAGTTCGTACTAAAATAACACCAAAGCAAATTCAGATTCATAATACTCAATCCAACACAAAGAACCTCAAAGAGTGCCCCAAGATTTCTACTGGAGAAACAAAAGACGAGAACGTGCATCAACCCCTATGCATAGATTACCCCAATGTCACCTCGGGAATCCGCGAGTTGAATGCCAAAACTCATATCAAGTGAATCAATATGATACCCACTGTCACCACGGTTATTCATAGCAAGACATACATCAAGTGCTCTCAAATCCATAAAAGTATTCAATCAGATAAAACGAAATCTCAAAGGGATAACTCAATTCACAACAAGATAGAGAGGGGAAAACACCATATGATCCGACTATATTAACAAAGCCCGCGATACATCAAGATCGTGACATCTTAAGAACACAAGAGGTTAAACACATAGCTACTGGTACAAACCCTCATCCCTGAGGGTGGATTACTCCCTCCTCATCATGGTGGTTGCCGGGATGATGAAGATGGCCACCAGTGATGATTTCCCCCTCCGGCGGAGTGCTGAAATGGGGTCTAGATTGTTTTTTCGTGGCTACAGAGGCTTGCGGCGGCGGAAATTCTGATCTAGGGTTATTTTTGATGGTTTCTCTATTTATAGGATTTTTAGCGTCAGTTTCACGCGAAGATGGGCCTCGAGGTGAGCACAACCCACCGGGACGGGCCTGGGCCCCCTAGCGCGCCCTGGCGTCTTCTGCCCTACTCCTTCACCTTCTTGTCCTTCCACGAAGCTTCGGGGCTCTCCTTTGTTCCAAAAAGTCATCAAAAAGGTTTCATTTCATTTGGAGAACAACACCACTGTAGTTTTGCTGAAAAGAGCGTCAGTCCGGGTTAGTTCCATCCAAATCATTCCAAAACCATATGTTATTGTAAACATGGCATGAATACTTCATAAATTATAGATACATTGGAGACATATCACTCCACCACTTGCCATCAGAAGAGTGGAACAACACCTTTGATGAATCTCCACTCCGAACTCTCACCTCCAACCCCAACGCCACCCCAATCCTGATCCCCGACCTCGGCGAAGTAGACTGGCGATTCATCGCCAGCCGCACTGAACGGATCCCGCCGGAGTTGACTAGGAATGGGGCACATGACACGGGGAGGGGTGTGGTGACGTCGCTAAAGGAGAGCTTGGTACTGGTAGTGGTGGTGGTGTAGTAGGAGGGTAGTTTGGTGGTCGTGGCGATGGCATTCTGTTGCTCTGGTCATCAAGTTTACATAGAACACAATACGAACTCGTGAGATTTGAAGGTGAGGAACGAAATCCCCATTTGCTCCCATGTCGCTCCCCCCGTGGGCGACTCGGGAGATCTCTCACCGCCGCCGGCCAGGGACTCCTACTCCCGCTCCTTCTCCCCTCGCTGACGCCAGCAAGCGCTACTGATGACCCACAAGTATAGGGGATCAATCGTAGTCCTTTCAATAAGTAAGAGTGTCGAACCCAACGAGGAGCAGAAGGAAATGACAAGTGGTTTTCAGCAAGGCATTCTCTGGAAGTACTGAAAGTAGCGGTGACAGATAGTTTTGTAGCAAGGTAATCCATAACAAGTAACAAGTAATAATAGTAACAAAGGTGCAACAAGGTGGCTCAATCCTTTTTATATCAAAGGGCAAGCCGGAAAGTTCTCTTATAGTAAGCAAAGCGTTCTCGAGGACACGTGTGAATTCTCTTCCAGTCACATTCATCATGGTTAGTTGATTCACATTCACTACTTTGATAATTTGATATGTGGGTGGACTGGTGCTAGGGTGCTGCTATTACTTGAACAAGTAACCCTCTTATGTTTAACCCCTCTCGCAAGCATCCGCAACTATGAAAGAAGAATTAAGATAAATCTAACCGTAACATAAAACATATGGATCGAAATCAGCCCCTTACGGAATAATGCATAAACTAGGGTTTAAGCTTTGGTCACTCTCGCAACCCATCATCAACTTATTACTCCCCAATGCCTTCTCTTAGGCCCAAGTATGGTGAAGTGTCATGTAGTCGACGTTCACATGGCACCACCAAAGGAAGAACACCATACATATCATCGAAATATTGAACGAATACCAACTTCACATGATTACTTATAACAAGACTTCTCCCATGTCCTCAATAACAAAAGTAACTACTCACAAATCATACCCATGTTCAAGATCAGAGGTGTATTGGATATGCTTAAGGATCTGAACATATAATCTTCCACCAAATAAACCAACTAGCATCAACTACAAGGTGTAATCAACACTACTAGCAACCCACATGTACCAATCTGAGGTTTTGAGACAAAGATTGAATACAAGAGATGAAGTAGGGTTTGAGAGAAGATGGTGCTGGTGAAGATGTTGATGAAGATTGGTACTCCCATGATGAGAGGAACGTTGGTGATGTAGATGGCTTGATTTTCCCCTCCCGGAGGAAAGTATCCCTGGCGGAACCGCTCTGCCATAAAGCAAAAGTGCTCCTGCCCAGGTTCCGCCTCAAGACGGTGGCGCTTCATCCCGAAAGTCTTCTTTTGATTTTTATTCTAGGGCAAATAGTATCTTGTAGGAGAAGGGGGGCCACAGAGGCCCGCTGGTGGAGCCACGAGCTCACATGGCGCGCCTCGAGGGGCGCCACCTGAGCGTGTGACTCCCTGGTGGGGCCCCTCACGATGATTCTTCTTCCAATATTTTTTATTAATTCCAAAATAATCCTCCATAAATTTCCAGGTCATTTGGAGCTTTGGAGAATACCTATCTCTGTTGTAGCCTTTTCGGGTCCAAAATTCGAATTGTCGGGAATCTCCCTTTTCATGTGAAACTTGCAAAATAAGAGAGAAAAGACATCATAATTGCTTTATAAAGTGAAATAATGACCAAAAACATTATAAATAATAGTACTCAAGTGAATACCGAACTCGATAATCATGACCACATGTTTATGGAGAGAGTGTCGATAAAAACAAAATATGGACATGGTAGCATCATGATCATTATTAAGTTATTGTAATAGCGGAAATTATTATAGAACTTCTCATGACCAAGTAATAATTCATCCAGAACGTTTAAAGTATGAGAGATAAACTTTCTTGACAACTAGCAAACTATGTTCTCAGTCATCAAAGCAACTACAATTCATCATATTTTGGTAAGAGTCTATGTAAGAGCTTTTGGTTTAGCAAATTTCACATACTCAACCATCATATAGTGATCTATGATTGCTGACACTCGAAGCATATCTTTAGGGCAAACGTTTCCATTGAACACAAAGGAAGATGGGGGTTTCATATTTCACCTCGCTAACTCGCTTATCTCAGGGATAATGTCAACAATAATAATTCCTGATTACCTAGATCCAACTGGATATATGTGTCTGGATCTTTCCCTACCACATGATGCTTGCCAGGTGAAGAATAATAAGGTTGGAATAAGGATGAACATTATTGACTCTTGCATAGAAAGTAAATATTGAAAAGTAAAAGATAGGCCCTTCGCAGAGGGAAGCAGAGGTTGTCATGTGCTTTTTCATTTGGATGTGCAAGCTCTTAATGTAAAGGAACATCACTTTATATTACCCCTTGAGATAGCTACTTCTATTATGCAGTCTGTTGCTTTTATTTTTTTACCATCACAAGTTCGTACAAAGCTTATCTTCCCTTGCAATAAAAGTCCATACATATTTAGGAGCAATTTTTATTGCTTTTTGCACGGATGACAAGTTACTTGAAGGATCTTGTTCAATCTATAGGTAGATATGGTGGACTCTCATGGCAAGAAATTGGGTTCACGAGTTTTTGGATGCACAAGTAGTATTTCTACTTAGTACGAACTTTTGTCTAGCAAAAGATCATGAGCAAGCACCACATGTCAGAGGATCCATGACAATATAGCTTCTATGTGAATATAAGCAAACATAACTCATTACGTTGTCTTCCTTGTCCAACATCAATTATTTGATCACGTTTTGATATAATTAATGGGGGCTCACAATCATAAAAGATGTCCAAGATGGTATATTTATATGTGAGACCTCTCTTCCTTTACTATTCTTTCATGAAATGCATCAATGACCAATGCTATGTTTGCTAGATCCCAATAAATTTTATTCATTATACTCCTTATATGTGAAGTCATTACTCCCCATGAGATTAGCATATGATCTTTTATTCTTATACCTTTTCTTGCTAAGATTGGATCAAGAAAGTAAAGCAACAAAACTCAAACTACTCTTCATTATAACTCTCACACACGATTACATAGATAGACCATGAAACAAACACTGAAAACTAATCCATACTGAAACATTATTCTTCTAAATCATGAAATAACCAAAGATCTGATGCGGCTTGAACTACGTCGGTATTTCCCCAAAGAGGAAGAGATGATACAACACAGCTACGGTAGGTATTTCCCTCAGTGATGAGACCAAGGTTATCGAACCAGCAGAAGAACCACACAACATGACGTGAACGATACCATCACACAAAGAACAAATACTTGCAACCCGACGTTAAGAGGGGTTGTCAATCCCTCCGGGGTAAAAAGATAGGTAAAATTGTAGTAGATTGGATAAATAGATCTTGAAGGAACGCGAGATAAAATAAATAACAATAAATTGCAGCAAGGTATTTTTGTGTTTTTGGATTAATAGATTTGAGAATAAAAGCAAATAAAAATAGATCTCGAAGGCAAATATGCTAAACAAGAGATCCGGGGGCCGTAGATTTCACTAGTGGCTTCTCTCAAGAAAAATAGCATACGGCGAGTAAACAAATTACTGTTGGTAATTGATAGAACTTCAAATAATCATGACGATATCCAGGCAATGATCATTACATAGGCATCACGTCCAAGATTAGTAGACCGACTCCTGCCTGCATCTACTATTATTACTCCACACATCGACCGCTATCTAGCATGCATCTAGTGTATTAACTTCATGGAGAAACAGTGTAATGCAATAAGAATGATGACATGATGTAGATAAGATCTATTCATGTAGGAATAGACCCCATCTTGTTATCCTTAATAGCAACGATACATACGTGTTATTTCCCCTTCTGTCATGGGATTGAGCACCGTAAGATCGAACCCATCACAAAGCACCTCTTCGCATGGCAAGAAAAATTGATCTAGTCGGCCTAACTAAACCAAAGATTCAAAGAAGAAATACGAGGCTATAAGTAATCATGCATATAAGAGATCAAAGAAACTCAAATAACTTTCATGGATAAGAGCATAGATCTGATCATAAACTCAAAGTTCATCGGATCCCAACAAACACACAACAAAAAGAGTTACATCAAATAGATCTCTAAGAGACCATTGTATTGAGAATCAAAAGAGAGAGAGGAAGCCATCTAGCTACTAGCTACGGACCCGTAGGTCTACAATGAACTACTCACGCATCATCGGAGAGGCACCAATGAGGATGATGTACCCCTCCGTGATGGTGTCTAGATTGGATCTATGCTTTCTGGAACTTGCGGCGGCTGGAATTGATTTTCGTTGTGTCTCCTAGGGTTTCTGGAATATTGAGGTATTTATAGAGCAAAGAGGCGGTGCGGGAGGCGGCCGAGGTGGGCCCCCAGGCGCGCCCTGGTGGGTTGTGCTCCCCTCGGAGCCCCCCTCTGGTACTTCTTTGGACCATTGGGTGTCTTCTGGTCCAGAAAAAATCACCAAAAAGTTTCACTACATTTGGACTCCGTTTGGTATTGTTTTTCTGCGAAGTAAAAAACAAGCAAAAACAGCAACTAGCACTGGGCACTATGTTAATAGGTTAGTCCCAAAATATGATATAAAGTCGCTATAAAATGATTGTAAAACATCCAAGAATGATAATATAACAGCATGGAACAATAAAAAATTATAGATACATTGGAGACGTATCAGCATCCCCAAGCTTAATTCCTGCTCGTCCTCGAGTAAGTAAATGATAAAGACAGAAATTTTGATGTGGAATGCTGCCTAACATGTTCATCACATATTCTTTTCTTTGTAGCATGGACATTGGACTTTTTATATGATTCAAAGCAATAGTCTAGTTTTGACATGAAGATTTCAATACTCAAGGATATCAACAAGCAACCATGTCATTCAAAATATCAACACTAAAGCAAGTTATCCCTAGCCCATTATGCTCAATCATTGATCCATTCATGAAACACACTCGCATATTAGCTACACCCAATGCTCAAGTACGATCATAGTGCCCATTAGTTGGTTCTTTATAAGAGAAGATGGAGAATCAAAATCTTTTTTGCATAAACTAAATAGAAAGGCCCTTTACAGAGGGAAGTAGGGATTTGTAGAGGTGCTAAATCTCAAAGCAAAAAGAAAGATAAAAACATTTAGGGTGGCATGCCTTTCCTGTCAACGAAAATGATCGAGTAGTTCCTAATACTTTCCATGCTAGATATATCATAGGCGGTTCCCAAACGTAAAATAAAGTTTATTCCTTTTTCCACCATACTTTCACATTCCACGGCTAACCGAATCCATGGATGCCGTCCATACCAACACTTTCCAAGGAATTTATTATTTGAAAACATAAAGTAAATTCATTTTTTCCATTTTGGGACTGGGCATCCCTAATACCTTTGCCGTGCTCTCGTGCAATGACAAGTGAATAAACACTCATCTTGAGAATAACACATCTAGCATGGGAAAATATCAGCCACCCCCTACCGTTTCATGAGCGGTACGAGCACACAAAAGAGAACTTTATTTTGAAAATTAGAGCTGGCACATACAAATTTGCTTAGAACGGCAAAAGAATACCACATATAGGTAGGTATAGTGGACTCATATGGCAAAACTGGTTTTGAGGATTTTGGATGCACAAGTAGTGATCATACTTAGTGCAAATGAAGGCTAGCAAAAGATTGAGAAGCTTCCAACCAAGAAATGAAAAATATCATAAGCGAGCATTAAGCATACCTAACACCGAATAATGCACCATAAGTAGGATGTAACTTCATTGCATAACTATTGACTTTCGTGCTTGCATAGGGAATCACAAACCTTAACACCAATATTCTTACTAAAGCATAATTACTCATCAACATGACTCACATATTATATCATCATATCGCAAAACTATTACAAGGAATCAAGTTTATTTTGTCCAATGATCTTCATGAAAGTTTTTATTATACCCCTCTTGAATATCTATCACTTTGGGACGAATTTCATATGTTGCTTTTGATAGCTCAAGCAAATCTAAGTGAAGAACATGAGCATAAAATTTTTCTTCTCTCAAAATAATTTAAGTGAAGCATTAGAGAATTTCTTAAAAAAATTACTAACTCTCAAATAAATCTAAGTGAAGCACGAGAGCATTTCTTCAAAAATACTAAAGCACACCATGCTCAAAAAGATATAAGTGAAGCACTAGAGCAATTCCATAGCTCGAAAAGATTTAAGTGAAGCATAGAGAGCAATTCTATCAAGTCATAGCTTAATTTTGTCTCTCTCAAATAGGTGTGTCCAACAAGGATACAAGACTAAAAACAAAAATCAAAACAAGCAAAGACTCATAACATACAAGATGCTCCAAGCAAAACTCATCATATGCAAGGAATAAAAATATAGCTCCAAGTAAAATACCGATGGTCGTTAGAAGAAAGAGGGGATGCCACTCGGGCATCCCCAAGATTAGTTGCTTGCTTATCTTTTTAGATAATGGCTTGGGATGCCATGGGAATCCCCAAGCTTAGGCTCTTCTTACTCCTTATTCCTTCATCCATCGTGATCTCACCCAAAACTTGAAAACTTCAATCACACAAAACTCAACAAAACCTTCGTGAGATCCGTTAGTATAACAATGCAAATCACTACTATAAGTACTGTTGCAAACCCATTCATATTTTATTTTTGCATTATATCTACTGTATTCCAACTTTGCTATTACTCAAACCCCCCGATAGTCCATAGATTCATCAAAATAAGCACACAACGCAAAGAAAACATAATCTGTCAAAAAATAGAACAGACTGTAGCAATCTGAAAACTTCGAATACTTCTATAACTCCAAAAATTGTGAAAAATTAGGACAGCGTGGGAAATTTGTATATCAATCCTGTGTAAAAAATTCAGAATTTTTCGTCGCTTCTGTGAATTTTTTAAAATGATTTTACTAGATGCAAAAGATTTTGTTTTTCAACAAGATCAAGTCAACTATCACCCAACATGATCCCAAAGGCTTTGCTTGGCACAAACACTAATTAAAACATAAAAAACACAATGATAACAGTAGCATAATTGTTCAAACACTCAAGAACAGAAAGAAAAAGACAAAAATAAATTTTATTCATTGGGTTGCCTCCCAACAAGCGTTATCGTTTTACGACCCTAGCTAGGCATAATGCAAAGATTCAAGTATTGTCATCTTTATTTCTAGATCCATAAGATGCCCTCATGATTGATTCATGTGGTGGCCTAATTATTTTTCTAGGGAAGTGTTCCATACCCTTCCTTATTGGAAATTGAAATTTAATATGGCCTTCTTTCATATCAATGGCGGCACCAATAGTACGTAAGAACGGTCTACCAAGAATAATTGGGCAAGACGGATTGCAATCAATATCAAGAACAATAAAATCTATGGGCACATAATTCCTATTTGCAAGAATAGGAACATCATTAATTCTTCCCAAAGGCTTTGTAATAGTAGAATCCGCCAAGTGCAAATCTGAAGAGCATTCTTCAATGTCGGTAAGACCAAGCACATCACATAAAGATTTCAGAATTGTAGAAACACTAGCACCCAAGTCACACAAAGCAAAACACTCATAATTTTTAATCTTGACTTTGATGGTAGGTTCCCATTCATCATGTAATTTTCTAGGAATTTAAATCTCTAATTCCAACTTTTCTTCCAAAGCTTTCATCATAGCATCAACAATATGTTTAGTAAAAGCTTTATTTTGTTCATAAGAATGGGGTGAATTTATCATGGATTGCAACAAAGAAATACAATCAATCAAAGAGCAATTATCATAATTAAAGTCTTTGTAATCTAAAAGAGTGGCACATCACTAGTTAAAGTTTTGACCTCTCCAAACCCACTTTTATCAATTTTCTCAACAAGATTTTCACCCTCCAAATTATCGGGACGCCCTCTAACTAAAGTTGACTCTTCTTCAGTCCCTTTTTCATCAATCTTAATTTTACTAAACAAAGAATCAATAGAAGAAACACCAATCATTTTAAGATCTTCATCATTTTTATGAAAGCAATCGCTAGAAAACGCCTTTTCTAAAAATTCTCTTTTAGCTCTAAGCATAATTGTTCTTTTCTTACTTAACTCCATAGAAACATATAAAGCTTTAATTGATTCTTCAACCTTAGGCACAAACATTTTCATCTTGAGATTATCTACATCATGAGAAATTCTATCAATGCTTCTAGACATATCATCAATCTTACTCAACTTTTCTTCTATCGTAGTATTAAAATTCTTTTGAGCATTGATAAATTCTTTAATATTATTATCAAGATCAGAGGTGTTCCTGTTATTATTAAGAAGGATTTCCATAGGAATTACCATAATTATTAGTGGAATTTCCTGGAAAAGGTCTAGGATTAAAATTACCTCTATAAGCATTGCTATTAAAATTGTTTCGCGAAACAAAAATCACATCTATGGCATCACTATTTTTCTCAATCAAAGTAGACAAAGGCACATCATTAAGATCAATAGGAGCATTTTTATTAGAAACCAACTTCATAAGAGCATCAACTTTTTCACTGAAGGAATTTATTTTCTTTTACCAAATTAACCTTTTTACTAGTAGGAGCTCTTTCGGTATGCCATTGTGAATAATTAGCCATAATATTATCAAGCAATTTAGTAGCTTCACCCAAAGTATTTTCCATAAAAGTACCACCCACGGCGGAATCTAAAAGATTTCTAGAAACAAAATTCAATCCCGCATAAATTTTTTGTATGATCATCCAAAGATGTAAACCATGAGTAGGACAATTTCTTAGCATCAATTTCACTCTTTCCCAAGAATGCGCAACATGTTCATGCTCAAGTTGTTTAAACTTCATAATTTGTGTCCTAAGCGAAATAATTTTCGTGGGCGGAAAATACTGAGTAATAAAAGCATCTTTGTAGTTATCCCAAGAATCGATACTCTTGCGAGGCAAAGAAGAAAAACCAAAATTTTGCACGATCTCGCAAAGAAAATGGGAATAATTTCAACTTCACAATATCATTTTCCACATCTTTTGTCTTTTGCATATCACATAATTCCACGAATGTGTTAAGATGGGACGCGACATCCTCACTAGGAGTGCCAGAAAATTGATCTTTCATAACGAGATTCAACAAAGTGACATTAGTATCACAAGACTCCGCAGTAGTGGCGGAAGGAGCAACCGGAGTGCTAATAAAATCATTGTTGTTGGTATTGGAGAAATCACACAACTTGGTGTTCTATTGAGTCATAGTGACTACGCAACAAGATTGCACTCAAAACAGATCTGACGAGAAAAACGGTGAACGAAAAAGAGGGCGAATAAAACAGAATTTTTTTGTGCAGTGGGGGAGATGAAAACGAGAGGCAAATGGCAAATAATGTAAATTGCAAGGAGATGAGATTTGTGATTAGGAACCTGATACGTCTCCAACGCATCTATAATTTTTGATTGTTCCATGCTATTATATTATCTGTCTTGGATGTTTTATATGCATTAATATGCTATTTTATATTATTTTTGGGACTAACCTATTAACCTAGAGCCCAGTGCCAGTTTCTGTTTTTTCTTCTTCTTATTTTTGAGTTTCTTACAAAAGGAATACCAAACGGAGTCCAAATGAAATAAATCCTTCGCGATGATTTTTCTTGGACCAGAAGACACCCCAGAGACTTGGAGATCAAGTCGGAAGAGCCACGAGGCGGCCACAAGGGGGGAGGGCACGCCCAGGGGGGTAGGGCGCGTCCCCTGCCTTGTAGGCCCCTCGTGACTTCCCTGACCTAATTCTTCGGCCTATATATTCACAAAATTCCCAAACCACCAGAAGTATCCACGAAAAGACTTTTCCACCGCCGCAACCTTCTGTTCCCGTGATATCCCATCTTGGGGCCTTTTCTAGCATCCTACCGGAGGGGGATTCAATCACGGAGGGCTTATACATCAACTCTATTGCCCTTCCGATGAAGCATGAGTAGTTTACCACAGATCTACGGGTCCATAGCTAGTAGCTAGATGGCTTCTTCTCTCTCTTTGATTCTCAATACCATGTTCTCCTCGATGTTCTTGGAAATCTATCCGATGTAATCTTCTTTTGCGGTCTGTTTGTCGAGATCCGATGAATTGTGGATTTATGATCAGCTTATCTATGAATATTATTAGAATCTTCTCTGAATTCTTTTATGCATGATTTGGTATCTTTGTAATTCTCTTCGAACTATCGATTTGGTTTGGCCAACTAGACTGGGTTTTCTTGCAATGTGAGAAGTGCTTAGCTTTGGGTTCAATCTTGCGGTGTCCTTTCCCAGTGACAGTAGGGGCAGCAAGGCACGTATTGTATTGTTTCCATCGAGGATGAAAAGATGGGTTTTACATCATATTGCTTGAGTTTATTCCTCTACATCATGTCATCTTACTTAATGCGTTACTCTGTTCTTCATGAACTTAATACTCTGGATGCAGGCAGGAGTCGGTTGATCTGTGGAGTAATAGTAGTAGATGCAGAATCGTTTCGGTCTACTTGACACGGACGTGATGCCTATATTTCCTAATCATTGCCTTAGATACCGTCATAACTTTGTGCTTTTCTATCAATTGCTCGATAGTAATTTGTTCACCCACCATATTATTTGCTATCTTGAGAGAAGCCTCTAGTGAAACCTATGCCCCCGGGTCTACTTTCCATCATATAAGTTTCCGATCTACTATTTTGCAATCTTTTACTTTCTGATCTATAAAACAAAAAAACCCAAAAATATTTACTTTATCATTTGTTTAGTTTCATCTATCTCTATCAGATCTCACTTTTGCAAGTAACCGTGAAGGGATTGACAACCCCTTTATCGCGTTGGGTGCAAGTTGTTTGATTGATTGTGTCGGTATTGGTGATTTGTGCGTTGTCTCCTACTGAATTGATACCTTGGTTCTGAAATTGAGGGAAATACTTATCTCTACTTTGCTGCATCACCCTCTCCTCTTCAAGGAAAAAACCAACGCAAGCTCAAGAAGAAGCAGGAAGAATTTTTGGCGCCGTTGCCGGGGAGATTTACGCCAAGTCAAGTCAAGATTTGTCTCCCGTGAACTTGCCAATTTCTGGCGCCGTTGCCAGGGAGTTCTACGCAAGTCAAGACATACCAAGTACCCATCATAAACTCTCATCTCTTGCATTACATTATTCGCCATTTGCCTCTCGTTTTCCTCTCCCCCACTTCTAAAACTTTTTTTGAAAAGATTTGCCTTTTCTTCGCCCCTTTTCCGTTCGTCTTCTTCGTTTGCTTTTCGTGTGCCCGTGTGGCAGTGTGCCTGCTTGCCTTTATGGCTCAACCAAAGAACGTTGATCCTCACTTTAGGAGGTTGGAAGAAATTGAAAATAATGTTAAGAGCTTCTTGTCTTTACAATTTGAGCATAATAGTTTCTTTAGAAATGAGCTTAAGGACCAGAAAAGTTTTATGGAGTACATGAATAAAGAGCTTGATGATATGTCTAAGGAATTTCATGGTTTGAAATCTCAGTTTGTTCATCTTGAAAAATTTGAGATGGCCGCTAAACCGGAGGCTTTAAATAATGATGAAGGTCTTAAAGTGATTGATGTGACTCCTATTGAATCTTTGTTTGCCAATATAATTCTTGATAAAGATGGGACTAGAGATGAGTCAAATTTAGTTAAGGCATCCCGATGATTTGGAGTTTTTAGATCTTGATGCTAAAATTGATAAAAGTGGGATCGGAGAGGTCAAAACTTTAAGTAGCAATGAACCCACTATTTTGGATTTCAAGGAATTTAATTATGATAATTGTTCTTTAATAGATTGTATTTCCTTGTTGCAATCCATGTTGAATTCTCCTCATGCTTATAAACAAAACAAAGCTTTTACTAAACATATCGTTGATGCTATGATGCAATCTTTTGAAGAAAATCTTGAATTGGAAGTTTCTATCCCTACAAAACCTTATGATGAGTGGGAACCTACTATTAAGATTAAGATTAAAGATTATGACTGCCATGCTTTGTGTGATTTGGGTGCTAGCGTTTCCACGACTCCAAAATCTTTATGTGATGTGTTAGGTTTCCGTGAATTTGATGATTGTTCTTTAAATTCGCATCTTGCGGATTCCACTATTAAGAAACCTATGGGAAGGATTAATGATGTTCTTATTGTTGCAAATAGGAATTATGTGCCCATAGATTTCATTGTTCTTGATATAGATTGCAATCCTACATGTCCTATTATTCTTGGTAGACCTTTCCTTAGAACGATTGGTGCAATTATTGATATGAAAGAAGGAAACATTAGATTTCAATTTCCGTTAAGGAAGGGCATGGAACACTTTCCTAGAAAGAAAATTAAATTGCCTTATGAATCTATTATGAGAGCTACTTATGGATTGCATACCGAAGACGATTATACCTAGATCTATTTGTGTTTTTATGCCTAGCTAAGGGCGTTAAACAATAGCGCTTGTTGGGAGGCAACCCAATTTTATTTTTGTTCTTTGCTTTTTGCTTATGTTTTTCAATAAATAGTTCATCTAGCCTCTGGTTAGATGTGTTTTTGTGTTTTAATTAGTGTTTGTACCAAGTAAGACCTTTGGGATGGCTTACGGTGATAGTGATTTGATCTTGCTGAAAAACAGAAACTTTTGCGCCCAGTCCCAGAATTTTAAAAAATCACATAAGTGTGATAAAATTCTGAAGTTTTTACACAAGATTGATATACAAATTTCCTCTGTTTTCCTAATTTGTCAGAATGTTTGGAGTTACAGAAGTATTCAAACTATCCAGATTACTACACACTGATATGTTTTTGACAAATTCTGTTTTCTATGTATTGTTTGCTTATTTTGATGATTCTATGGGTAGTATCGGGGGGGGGGGTATGAACCATGGAAAAGATGGAATACAGTAGATATTACACCAATATAAATAAATAATGAGTTCGCAAAAGTACCAAAAGTGGTGATTTATTTTCTTATACTAACGGAGCTTATGAGATTTTCTGTTGAGTTTGTGTTGTGAAGTTTTCAAGTTTTGGGTAAGGATTTGATGGACTATGGAATAAGGAGTGGAAAGAGCCTAAGCTTGGGGATTCCCAAGGCACCCCAAGGTAATATTCAAGGACAACCAAGAGCCTAAGCTTGGGGATGCCCCAGAAGGCATCCCCTCTTTCGTCTTCGTTCATCTGTAACCTCACTTGGAGCTATATTTTTATTCACCACATGATATGTGTTTTGCTTGGAGCATCTTGTATGATTTGGGTCTTTGTTTATTAGTTTGCCACAATCATCCTTGTTTTACACACCATTTGAGAGGGACACACATGAATCGTGATTTATTAGAATACTCTATGTGCTTCACTTATATCTTTTGAGCTAGGCAATTTTTCTCTAGTGCTTCACTTATATCTTTTTAGAGCACGGCGGTGGCTTTATTTTATAGAAATTATTGAACTCTCATGCTTCACTTATATTATTTTGAGAGTCTCTAAACAGCATGGCAATTTGCTTTGGTTATAAATTTAGTCCTAATATGATAGACATCCAAGAGGGGTATAATAAAAACTTTCATATAAAGTGCATTGAATACTATGAGAACCTTGATTCCTTATGATTGTTTTGAGTTATAAATATGGTGATATATGAGTCATGCTAGTGAGTAATTGTGGATTGTAGAAATACTTGTGTTAAAGTTCTTGATTCCCGTAGCATGCACGTATAGTGAACCGTTACGTGATGAAGTCAGAGCATGATTTATTTATTGATTGTCTTCCTTATGAGTGGCGGTCGGGGACGAGCGATGGTCTTTTCCTACCAATCTATCCCCCTAGGAGCATGTGCGTAGTACTTTGTTTTGATGACTAATAGATTTTTGCAATAAGTATGTGAGTTATTTATGACTAATGTTGAGTCCATGGATTATACGCACTCTCACCCTTCCACCATTGCCAGCCTCTCTAGTACCGCACAACTTTCGCCGGTACCATACACCCACCATATACCTTCCTCAAAACAGCCACCATAACTACCTATTATGGCATTTCCATAGCCATTCCGAGATATATTGGCATGCGAATTTCCACCGTTTCGTTTATTAGTACACGCTTCATCATTGTCATATTGCTTTGCATGATCATGTAGTTGACATTGTATTTGTGGCAAAGCCACCATTCATAATTATTTCATACATGCCACTCTTGATTCATTGCACACCCTGGTACACCGCTGGAGGCATTCATATAGAGTCATATTTTGTTCTAAGTATCGAGTTGTAAGTAAATAAAAGTGTGATGATCTTCATTATTAGAGCATTGTCCCATGTGAGGAAAGGATGATGGAGACTATGATTCCCCCACAAGTCAGGATGAGAATCTGGACGAAAAAAATAAAAAAGGCCAAAAAATGAGAGAAGGCCCAAAATAAAAAAATGAGATAAAAGAGAGAAGGGGCAATGTTACTATCCTTTTACCACACATGTGCTTCAAAGTAGTACCATGATCTTCATGATAGAAAGTCTCCTATGTTATCACTTTCATATACTAGTGGGAATTTTTCATTATAAAACTTGGCTTGTATATTCCAATGATGGGTTTCCTCAAATTGCCCTAGGTCTTCGTGAGCAAGCGAGTTGGATGCACACCCACTTAGTTTCTTTTTGAGCTTTCATAAACTTATAGCTCTAGTGCATCATCCGTTGCATGGCAATCCCTACTCACTCACATTGATATCTATTGATGGGCATCTCCATAGCCCATTGATACGCCTAGTTGATGTGAAACCATCTCCTTCCTTTTGTCTTCTCCACAACCACCATATTCTATTCCACCTATAGTGTTGTGTCCATGGCTCATGCTCATGTATTGCGTGAAAGTTGAAAAGGTTTGAGAACATCAAAAGTATGAAACAATTGCGTGGCTTGTCATCGTGGTTGTGCATGATTTGAATATTTTGTGTGATGAAGATGGACCATAGCCAGACTATATGATTTTGTAGGGATAAGCTTTCTTTGGCCATGTTATTTTGAGAAGACATAATTGCCTTGTTAGTATGCTTGAAGTATTATTGTTTTTATGTCAATATTAAACTTTTGTTTTGAATCTTATGGATCCGAACATTCATTCCACAATAAAGAAAAATTACATGGATAAAATATTTTAGGTAGCATTCCACATCAAAACTTCTGTTTTTATCATTTATCTACTCGAGGACGAGCAGGAATTAAGCTTGGGGATGCTTGATACGTCTTTGATTGTTCCATGCTATGACATTATCTGTTTTGGATGTTTTATAGGCATTAATATGTTATTTTATATTATTTTTGGGACTAACCTATTAACCTAGAGCCTAGTGCAAGTTTCTGTTTTTTCCCTTGTTTTTGAATTTCTCACAAAAGGAATACCAAACGGAGTCCAAACGAAATAAAACCTTCGCGATGATTTTTCTTGGACCAGAAGACACCCTAGAGACTTGGAGATCAAGTCGGAACAGCCACGAGGCGGTCACAAGGGGGGAGGGCGTGCCCCCTGCCTTGTGGGCCCCTCGTGACTCCCCTGACCTAATTCTTCGGCCTATATATTCACAAATATTCCCAAACCATCAGAAGTATCCACGGAAACACTTTTCCACCGCCGCAACCTTCTGTTTCTGTGAGATCCCATCTTGGGGCCTTTTCCGGCATCCTGCCGGAGGGGGATTCGATCACGGAGGGCTTCTACATCAACTCTATTGCCCTTCCGATAAAGCGTGAGTAGTTTACCATAGACCTACGGGTCCATAGCTAGTATCTAGATGGCTTCTTCTCTCTATTTGATTCTCAATACCATGTTCTCCTCGATGTTCTTGGAGATCTATCCGATGTAATCTTCTTTTGCTGTGTGTTTGTCGAGATCCGATGAATTTTGGATTTATGGTCAGCTTATCTATAAATATTATTTGAATCTTCTCTCGATTCTTTTATGCATGATTTGGTATCTTTGTAATTCTCTTTGAACTATCGGTTTGGTTTGGCCAACTAGATTGGTTTTTCTTGCAATGGGAGAAGTGCTTAGCTTTGGGTTCAGTCTTGCGGTGTCCTTTCCCAGTGACAGTAGGGGCAGCAAGGCACGTATTGTATTGTTGCCATCGAGGATAAAAAGATGAGGTTTACATCATATTGCTTGAGTTTATTCCTCTACATCATGTCATCTTACTTAATGTGTTACTCTGTTCTTCATGAACTTAATACTCTAGATGCAGGCAGGATTCGGTCGATGTGTGGAGTAATAGTAGTAGATGCAGAATCGTTTCGGTCTACTTGACACTGACGTGATGCTTATATTTCCTAATCACTGCCTTAGATATCGTCATAACTTTGTGCTTTTCTATCAATTGCTCGACAATAATTTGTTCACCCACCGTATTATTTGCTATCTTGAGAGAAGTCTCTAGTGAAACCTATGGCCCCCGGGTCTATACTTTCCGTCATATAAGTTTCTGATCTACTATTTTGCAATCTTTTACTTTCCGATCTATAGACCAAAAAAACAAAAATATTTACTTTATCGTTTGTTTAGTTTCATCTATCTCTATCAGATCTCACTTTTGCAAGTAACCGTGAAGGGATTGACAGCCCCTTTATTGCGTTGGGTGCAAGTTGTTTGATTGTTTGTGCAGGTATTGGTTATTTGTGCGTTGTCTCCTACTGGATTGATATCTTAGTTCTCAAACTGAGGGAAATACTTATCTCTACTTTGCTGCATCACCCTTTCCTCTTCAAGGAAAAACCAACACAAGCTCAAGAAGTAGCAGAACCTGGTAGCTGTTGATGATGTATCCCCGACAATGGCGCCAGAAATTCCTTTTGATGCGGCTTGAACTATGTCGGTATTTCCCCAAAGAGGAAGGGATGATGCAGCAAAGCTACAGTAGGTATTTCCCTCAGTGATGAGACCAAGGTTATCGAACCTGTAGGAGAACCACGCAACACTATGTGAACAGTACCTGCACACAAAGAACAAATACTTGCAACCCGACGTAAAGAGAGGTTGTCGATTCCTCCCGAGTAAAAAGATAGGTAAAACTGTAGTAGATTGGACAAATAGATCTCGTGGGAACGCGAGATAAAATAAATAACAATAAATTGCAGCAAGGTATTTTTGTGTTTTTGGATTAATAGATCTGAGAGTAAAAGCAAATAAAAATAGATCTCGAAGGCAAATATGATAAAGAAGAGACCCGGGGGCCGTAGATTTCACTAGTGGCTTCTCTCGAGAAAAATAGCATACGACGGGTAAACAAATTACTATTGGGCAATTGATAGAACTTCAAATAATCATGAAGATATCCAGGCAATGATCATTACATAGGCATCGCGTCCAAGATTAGTAGACCGACTCCTGCCTGCATCTACTACTATTACTCCACACATCGACCACTATCCAGCATGCATCTAGTGTATTAAGTTCATGAAGAAACGGAGTAATGCAATAAGAATGATGACATGATGTAGACAAGATCTATTAATGTAGGAATAGACCCCATCTTGTTATCCTTCATAGAAACGATACATACGTGTCATTTCCCCTTCTGTCACTGGGATTGAGCACCGTAAGATCGAACCCATCACAAAGCACCTCTGCCCATGGCAAGAAAAATCGATGTAGTCGGCCTAACTAAACCATAGATTCGAAGAAGAAATACGAGGCTATAAGTAATCATGCATATAAGAGATCGAAGAAACTCAAATAACTTTCATGGATAAAAACATAGATCTGATCATAAACTCAAAGTTCATCGGATCCCAACAAAGACACCACAAAAAGAGTTACATCAAATAGATCTCCAAGAGACCATTGTATTGAGAATCAAGAGAGAGAGAGAGAGAGAGAGAGAGAGAGAGAGAGAGGAAGCCATCTAGCTACTAACTACGGACCCGTAGGTCTAAAATGAACTACTCACGTATCATCGGAGAGGCACCAATGAGGATGATGAACCCCTCCATGATGGTGTCTAAATTGGATCTGTGGTTTCTGGAACTTTTTTTGGAAGTGGACGACAGTGGGAGAGGCTCCCACTGACTTTCGTATTACTCACAAAGGAACGGTTACATAAGTATTACAATGGGGTTTAAGCGCCCCCCCCCCCGGCCGTGTAAGCTAAAGTAGCTATAACACTAATGTCCCAAGTTTACAATGTAACTAGACAGGAAATGACGAAGCTCCTCTCTGCAATTATGGGTCAGTAGCTCCAGGAGATGTTTGAATCTAGCCAACCATGACCCGATTGAATGCGGGATCTCTCTGAAGTGTTGGTTGTTCCTCTCCATCCATAAACTCCAGGCAGCCAACAGGAAAATGTCCATGAAGAGAGGCTATTGCCAGGTATCTCTGCCCCCATGCAGCAATGCTATTCTATTGTCTCTTACCGGCCAAGTCAATCAAACTTTACTCCAGCACTATTGACTAAAGGGGCACATAAAGAATAAGTGTTCAACAGTTTCCTCAGGGGGGTTTTGACAGAACATGCAGGCATAGTTGTTCCCCGTGACAGCAAAGTGCCTACGTTTGAGCATGTTTCTGGTATTCAGTTGGTCCACAAGAAGCAGCCACCCAAACATTTTAAACTTAATCGGGCTCTTGGCTTTCCAAAGCCAACCAAAAGCCTCATCAGCCACAATATCCTTGTAGCAGTGATCATAGAATTTCTTTGAGGAGAAGCGCCCGAGCGTGCATTCCCAGGTGTCACGGCGGTCGTTGGCCACACACATGTGCATCGATCCCTGCTGGATCTCTCTGACCTCCTCCTTAGCTTGGGTCGAAAGAGGTAAGCTGAAGATCATGGCTGGGTCTGTGGCAGTAAGAACCTTAGCAATGGAATCATCCTCATTCAGGCAGAAGGAGAAAGCCCGCGGGTACACTTCCATGAGTGGAGCGTCATTACCGCTTTCAAACCAGACATCTTTCCAAAACAGAGAGCTAGAACCATCTCCTGGGGTGACTCTGGTGATCCCACGAAAAACACCATTGAGTTGCATTACGTCTTTCCACCAGAAAGAGCCCACTGCGTCAGCTGCATGAGGGATCTTGTTCCTGTAGTATGCGTCCCAAACCAACTCCACCCAGGGAACATCATCATGGTTATAGAATTTGAACAGATTCTTTAAGAGGAGGGCTACATTCTAGGTCTTGATATCAATGACACCAAGGCCACCACACCGCTTTGGACGACAGACAAGTTCCCATGCCACAAGGGAGTTGTTTTTTACACCATCGTCTGAATTTTTTGCCCAGAGACAATATCTGCACAATTTGTCCAGATGCTCAACCACCTTCGGGTGCAATTTGATTGTGCACATTGCATAGATCAACATCGACGTCACAACAGAATTGACCAAAGTCAGCTTAGCTCCTGACGACATCAGAGATAGCGCCGTGGAAGTCTTCCTCTCAACTGCATGCACCATCGGCATAAGATCCACCACACTGGGCCTCGTCGTCCCCAGTGGGAGACCGAGGTAGGTGAACGGTAGGGATACAACAGAGCATCCAAACACCCCCGCCAACTCACTAGCACGCTGGTGATCAATGTTAATGGGGATAAGAGTTGATTTATGAAAATTGATTTCCAGACCTACCGATGCAGCGTAGTCTTCCAGGATAGTTTTCATACGGGCAGCTTGTTCAGGGCATGCCTGCATCACCAATATCGTGTCGTCGGCATATTGCACGACTAGAAAATCGCGAGCATTGTCACGAGGGAGAGCTAGGTCAACGAGACTGTAACATCCCAATTTTCCTAAATTAGGATGTTAATAGATCATTCATATGCATATCATATTTTTATTGCATTATTTGCCTTTTCTGAAATATTCAAATCATTATGCAACAAAGGCAATTTATTGGAGTGGAGATAACGTGACTTCTCCCCTGTTTAAAAATGTTCAAAATGTGCAGAATATTATTTCCAGTTCATCTAATATGTTCTGGTAATTTTTTTAATCTTCAAAATATTTTATTTGATTGTTTTATTGCTGTTTGAGTGGCCTATTGCATAAAAATTATTTTACAAAATTGCATTATTGTTGGAACTAGTGTTCCTGTAGTTTATAGCTGTAGATCTATTTTTACTGTGTGTCTAGGTACTTTTATTTACAATTTATACTGTGTATTTTATTTTATTTATTTTGGTTCTCCTGCTGTAGTTTTTGTTTATAAAAAACAGGGCCAGCCAACCGGCCCATCGCCGCGGCCCAGCCGGCTAGCGCAGCAGCAGCACACAGCCGCAGCCCGCTAAGCCTAGCGAAGCGGTACGCCCGCTCGCTCGCACCCGACCCGCGCCCGATCCACCCCTCGCCTCCAGCCGCTGACAGCGGGTCCCGCGCCCTGCTCGTCCCCTCCACCGAGCCGGACACCACGCGCCGCATGCGCGCACGCACGCCGAGGCCGAGCCAGATCGCCCAGCTTCCCTGGTCCACCTCCAGCGCGGCCGACCTGCCGTACGCGAGCAAAACCCCTAGGGAAGACCCCGCAGCTCCTGTCCCGATCCTCTTCGTTGCCGCACGCGCTGTTGGGCGAAAACGGATCTCGCCGTCGAGCTCCGAGGCCGCCGTCGTTCACCGTCCGTATCCGCCACCGTAAGGACGCCCCTGCCGCTCCACTTGTCACCGTTCGAACCCCCTCTCGACGCCGCTCTCGCTGACTCCTTCTCGTGGCCATAAACGCAGCAGAGGGAGAGGAACGAGCTCGACCGCCGCCGCCGGAGCCACCGCGTTCAGGTCTTCACCGCCGCCGGCACAGTCCGCCTCGCCGCCGTTGAACACCACCACCACCTCCGCCACTCCACGCCGCCTCCGCTCGTCACTTCCCCCTCGCCGGAGTACCACCGGAGAGCCGCCGCCGCCGACGCCCGAGACCGCCGCCGCCGTCCTCTTTTCTCTGGTGAGCAGACGCGCACATAGTAGGTTTCAGCCAATCACGTGCTGACACGTGGCCACGTGTGCTACAGTAAATGCATGAGCAGATCAGGAGTTTTCTGCTGTTCTTTTTTGTCTTTTTCAGTTTTTCACTAAAACTTCTAATTGCTATAACTTTTAGTGTATAACTCCAAATTAGGTGTTTCTTTTTCCTGTGCACTCACAAAAACCAGCACTTTACCATAGTACCAAAATGTCACATCTTTGCACCTTTCAATTTTGAATTCATTTGAATTTGAAATAAACCTTCCGGAGGCCGTATCTTTCAAACCGTTCATCGGAATCGATTGTTTCTTTTTGCGTTGTGACCATAGTGAAATTTAGGTGCTGTTAAGCTTCTTTTGTTGAGTTTTAAAAATGGTTTTCTTGCTGTTGGTTTTGTTTTGGTTCTATTCGTGTTCCGGTGATTGATTTGTTGAATGGTGTGAAACGTGTAGATTGTCCGGAGTGCGACGCGAGCTATTATCAGGAGTGTGACTTTCTGAACCAGAACCAAGGCAAGTTACATGTTTATCATCCTTTACCTATTGCTTTCTATGCATGTAGTTATATCACACTATGAATATATGCATGTATAGGAGTATTATATATGTTGGCTATGTTGTTGAGCTATCTTCCCATCTTTTGCAAATCGTGGTAGTTGTAGTTTGCTATGCTTTGTAGACGGGGGTGGTTCGTGTATTCATTGAGTTTATGTGAGGATTATATATATAACAAGTGAGTAGTAACTCAGGATTTAACTCACCTCTGGGCGGAAGTGGTATTGCTTGGTGTTGAGGGAAGGCATCATGGGGTCTTGCACCTTTTCTAAGGTCATGCGCTCATGAGAGTGCACCCTAAGTGGAATGCCGCCCAGGTTCAAAAAGATCAGACAGACTTAGTGACTAGTAGCTTCCATGTGCGGCCACTGGCTATATGGGCTCTGGCTTAGTTGATCAGTTGTTGGAACCCTTGCCCAGACTGTGTTGACAGATGTAGCATATGTAGGTGGGATGTGGCCGTCAGGTGGTTAAGGGAACCTCTTCTGAAAGACTTTGTCTCAATCTTCGGATTGGGTCCAGTGGTTAAAGCGTACTAAACTCTGCAGAGTATTAAAACTAATCATGATTAGCCGTGCCCCCGGTTATGGGTAAATCTGAGCCACTATGCCATTACAGTTGTTGCATTATCTTGACAGATGTGACACTTAATAATATTTGTGGGCAACTTAATAAAGGGTAGGTTGGAGTTGATTTTGCCAACTCAACCTTGTGTATTTAATTGTAGTAATAAAAGAAGTAAATAAAAATTTGACTATTAGGTAGTTATTAGGATAAAATCAGCTTTCTGCAAAAATAAACCCTCAAGCCTTCCTTTTGTTATGCTATGCATATACATGTAGGTCTGCTTTATTATTACTCCTGTGTAGCTTGCCAATACATTCCAAGTATTGACCTATATGGCTGCAACGTCTCATGTCGCAGGATATTCAGACGAAGAGTAAGGTACCGTTAGGGTCGCGAGTCTGCACTCAGCATCGCCAGTGGGCTATGATGGGACTCATCGTTATTTTTCTACTACTTTCCGCTGTTTGATTGAATAAATCTAGCCAAGTGCTATGCAGATTGTTTTATTTTATATACTCTGGATCATACGTTGTAATAAATGATGCACTTGCTATTCTGGTATTCATCTATATTGTGTGTGCTAGCGAGTTCGATCCAGGGACTAGCACGGTAAGCACAGAGACTCAAATCCTTCGAGGTTTGGTCGCTACAGAGACCGCTAACAAACGCATCATTAATCGCTGCTTGGAGGAGGTCCGCAGCAAGGACAAAGATTAGCGGTGAGAGAGGGTCACCCTGCCGCACACCACTCTTGCATTGAAATTTCCGACCAGGAACTCCATTAAGGAGCACCGAAGAGACCCCAGAGCCAAAAATCGTTTCCATCCATCCTAGCCACTTGTCATCAAAACCCATATGCCTCATGATCTCTAGCATGGGAGCATGTTCGATCGTGTCAAACGCCTTAGCAAAATCAAGCTTGAGGAGGATTATCTCCCGCGCCGAGGTATGACATTGATGGATATATTCAAAAGTCCACGCCAGGCAATCTTGGATTGTCCTCCCCTTAATGAAACCATAATGGTTCTTGTGGATAATTTTAAGGATGACTTTCTGCAGCCGATTAGCCAGGATTTTGGTGATGATTTTCAGACAACAGTTTAGCAAAGTGATTGGTCTGTAATCGTTCGCAGTTTCTGGAGAAGAGATCTTTGGGATCAAAGTGATGTAGCCCTCACTAATGCTGGTGATATCGAGCCCCCCAGCCTGGAAATCGTGGCACATCTTATAGAAATCCGTTTTGATGATCTGCCAGCAACTCTTAAGAAAACATCCATTAAAGCCGTCAGGGCAGGAGCCCTATCACTGGGCATTTCCTTAATAACAGCGTCAATCTCTTCATTGGAGAAGGGTGCCGACAATTGATCCAGCCCCTCAATCCGGCGGATGATTCTAGAAAGATCAAAGCGCATATTAGTGGGCTTAGAAGAACCTAAACGCTCCTTATAGGTTTTATACAACACCCCCTCTTTGCCAACATGGTCATTGATTTCCACATTATCATCACGAAGTGTGGAAATAGAATTGTGCCTATATCTCTCGGTGGCCAGAGATTGGAAGAGCTTGGTGTTTTCATCTGCGAACCTGAAAAACCTGATCGTACATCTTTTCCTCCAATACTTATTCTGATACTTGAGTAGTGTCTGCAAGTGGAGTTTTAAAATCCGCCTGAAGTTTGACTCCTGGATAAAGAGAGGTATTTTGTCCTCGAGATTATCCATCATAACAAGAGTCTCATTGCTGTTCTGGATCATAATTTTCAGCTTTGAGGTACCTCTACTCCATCTCTTGAGATCATATCTCAGTGTTTTAAGTTTTTTACAAATGCGAGCAGCAGAATTCTGGGCATGACAAGACTTGGACCAGGAGGCAGCAACCACATCAGAAAACCCCTTGTGGTTAACCCAGAAATTCTCAAAGCGAAACAGCTTGGACTTGGGGATTTTAGATTCAATCGCTACCACGCATGGGATATGATCAGATACCGGTTTCCCCAACGGCAGAATCATCGTATTTGGGAACGAGGTGGTCCAACAAGAGGATGAGAAGAACCAATCAAGCTGTTCGAGCAGAGGATCATCCTGCATGTTGCTCCAGGTGTATGTTCTGCCCTTCATAGGGATTTCCATCAAGGACTGTGCCTGAATGATTTCATTAAAAAGCAACATATCTGCAGCGTCGCCACCTGGTTTGTTTCTATTACTCGTAGAGTGAATGAAATTAAAGTCACCCAGGATCAGCCAATTTTCATCATTAGGTATGTTTAGATCAAACAACCAATTAGTAAAATCCACCCGACGCTGACCAGAGCAAGGACCATAGACATTCATCAGTTTCCATGATTCACTGGACTGAGTAGCAACAAAAGAAACACCCACCGCAAATGAATCAACATACCATGGCATGCCCACAAACACAGAACTATTCCAGATTGTGATAAGACCACCCGAAGCACCCACTGAAGGTGAAAACACAAATTTATCGAAGAGTTTGGGGCAGAAAGTTTTAATAAATGCTAAATCAAAAGATTCATGCTTAGTTTCCTGGATACATAGCATAGAACAACCGCTAGTATCAATAGCATTCCTAAGAGCCAAAAGTTTAGTATCAGAATTGATGCCTCTGATATTCCATGACAACACATTCCACGATTTATTCATAAGCAAGGGAGAGATCAGTCGCCAGCTCCAGAGGACGAGCACTGGCCATCCAGCAGCTTCTCAGGAGAGAGAGCTTCTTGCGCAATCCCGCAACGGCTGCCCATCTGTTGGAGTTCTTCAATCGAAGTAGGAGGTGGACATGTATCAACCATAACCTGTACGGGAGGAGCAGCCAAAGAAACAACAGAGACAAATGAAGTCTCGCGGGGTTTCACCCTTGACTTGGAGTGCTTAGTGTCAGTAACATGATTGATCTTAAAGCCATCATATTTGTTTGATCTTGTGCTTCTTCTGACAGTAGTGGTGTCGAGCGGCACCAGAACATTGCGGGACTGTGGTGCACTGTATAGAGATGAAGAAGCAATCACCTGAAGAGCAGTACCTTGATCTGACAGTGAAACTGACTAAAACTCTGCATCTTCAGAGACAAGTTGTGGGATCGCCTTGAGACCAGGAGAACGAGCAGCCAGCTCCCAATCAGCATCGGTCAGCTCAGACTTGGTATCACAAAACTCCTGCAGCAGAGACTTGGGGACGATGGTAGCACCAAACTGAAAGGTTGAACTGAATATAGCTGCCAGAATATCAAACTCTGGTACATCGCCTTCAAGCCAGGCCGCAGCGACAACATTCAGTTGGTTTTGGATGAACCTGAATGGATATAGAGGTAGCATAACGGATGCGGGTTGCTCAAAAGTGAGTGCAGGCGTGTATATGCGTTTAAGCATCCCCCCATCCAAAGCAAAAGCTCATGATCAACAGCCACAAAAAAGTTAACTGAATCTCCCCCCGCTCTGACGAACGCCAGTCGTGCAGCAGGGTTCCCAAGAAAAAAACCATTTGCCAGCGCTTCCACAGCCTGAAATTCAGCATCAGAAGACCAAACATCAAACAAATTGTCCTGAACATTGTGCTCAGGGTCCACACCATCCATCAGAGATGGCCTGCCATATTGAAAGAAGTTTCTAAAGCTAAATCCTGTGTACGGTGGAGGAACCACAGGCCACATGCGCCATCCCATTTTCCTGAATGTGTTCCTGAGCAGGTTCCGGAGCATTCCAGGCAGCTTCATTCAGAGCAGCTTGTGCATTCATCTCATCGATTCTTGCCTGCTGCATGAGGGTGTAGTATGGAAGCTCATATGGGTGGGGTGAGGCATTCAGAAGGGGAGGAACATCCTCATTGCCAACAAGATTGGGGATTGTATTTCTGCCATTAAGCACATACACTGGAACAGACCAAGAACGGGCAAGACCTGGTAGCAGTCCAACCCTAGTAACCAAGATACTGTGAGGCACCTCAGCAACATCCTTAATATGACACTTAACTAGGATTCAAGCTTTGTTATGGCCCGGGCGCGGCCAGACAAGAAGTTTTCCAAAATTAGAAATAGCCTTGTGAATATAGTGCCCAGTCTGATAATCCATTGGGAAAGCAAGAAACATGACCCAAACCTCATACTCAAAAGCAGGCATGCGCATATTTATACTTTCATCATGAGGAACTAAGGAAAAAGTGGAATCCTCCGTCAGGGCGTGAGGCCCTTCCCTAATCGCAGCATCCCTACTCTCCATATCCGCAAAAACCACACAGCCTATGCCCAACGGGTAAATGAAATCATCCACCAAATCATACTCTAAATCCACAGTGATAATACGGCAGACCTCAGCAAGCCAGAACTCCTTTTGATGATCAGGGACTGGAGGATCGACGAATACAATGGCGTACCTATCATGGTTGAGGGGAGGATCATCCACCACCATGACGTGGCGCTGAAATCGATGAGCAGGGCCACGATCAAAGGTCGATCCATCCGGAGCAAAGGCAAAGGGGCGCACCGGGAAGTTTGCCATAGCTCGAGATGCCGGAGAGTGGGCAGCCGCCGGGGGAGAGGTCACCGGTGAGGGGCAGAGAGATTGCTTGTGCGGTGGCGATGGCGATGAAGGCGGGGGTGGCAAGCTCGAGGAAGACGTCGGCTCACCCGATTGGGGTTTTTGGCAGGCGGAATTGACTACACCCTGACCAGGGAGGCGTATCGTCAAGCAATGGGAGGTGGTCACGTCCGAGGAGCGTGGGATTTTCTCTTTCTGTTTCCAAACCCTGCATGCACGCGTATCCCAAACAGCACGGGCCATACCAACAACCATAGGGTTACCAACTGCAGACGTATCCGATTCACCCTGATGTAAGATCCTCTCAGATTGTGTTACTTGCGGTGATTTTTGTGTCCAAGCCCAATGCGGTACAGATTTGCAGGAACTGGGCTTACGGGCCTCATGACCCAGACGATGACAAAGAGAGCATCGACGAAGCCCAGGACAGAACTTTACCGTGTGATCAGTCGCGGAACAAGCATTGCAGAGATAAACAATAGGGTCTGGGCCCACCTTGCATGGCACATGCTTGTGGGAGTTTCTACGTGAAGAAAAACAAGAACAATCCCCAGAAACATCCCCACAGCATTGACAAAAATACCCAGTACAAGTATCTGCAACATGTCCAAGCCTATCACAATTGGAGCAGTGTTTAAGCCGTTTATAAATATAATCCTTGGTTGGGACCGACGTAATTTGCACCATAAGCTTAACACTGTCGTTATCATAGCCAGCCTGCCAACCATCCAAGATGGAATACAGAGTATTATCGGGAATGGAATCCCATAAACCTTTGTTGAACAACCCTCCTTGAAAACAAGGCAACTTGGCCAGAATATCGGAGGAGATAGGTAAAGATATGGTCCCAATCCGAAAATTATCCTGAGAAACCGGGGCCAAAAAACTGCCAAAAGAGACCTCCACTGGAGGATCGCCGGAATGTAAGTCCGTCGGCGGCGAGATCAAACCCAATTTCTGAAAAAGGGTAAAGATGCAGGCGGCTGGAATTGATTTTCGTCGTCTCTCCTAGGGTTTCTGGAATATTGGGGTATTTGTAGAGCAAAGAGCGGTGCGGGAGGCGGTCGAGGTGGGCACAACCCACATGGGCGCGCCTGGGCCCCCAGGCGCGCCCTGGTGGGTTGTGCTCCCCTCGGAGCCCCCTCTTGTACTTCCTTGGCCCAATAGGTGTCTTCTGGTCCAGAAAAAATCACCAAAAAGTTTCGCTGCATTTGGAATCCGTTTGGTATTGATTTTCCGTGAATTAAAAAACAAGCAAAAAACAGCAACTGGCACTCGGCACTATGTCAATAGGTTAGTCCCAAAAAATGATATAAAGTTGGTATAAAATGATTGTAAAACATCCAAGAATGATAATATAACAGCATGGAATAATAAAAAATTATAGATACGTTGGAGACGTATCAAGATCGAACTAAAATAGATAATGATGGTAAAAGGTGATGGTGATACGATATCGGGGCACCTCCCCCAATCTTGGAATAAGCCAAGGGTGGTGCCCACCCGTGTGCTCAAGTCTCTTTCTTCGGTGATGGTGGTCATGAAGTGGTGGGCTTATTCTCCATCCTCCAAGTGTCTAACTCATGCCTCTTCCTGATGATCTCATGGAGAACGTGGTTCTGTTCCTCAAGAGTAATAACTTCTTGGATGAGTGCCATATTTTGACTGCAAATTGCTTCAGCTCCCTTTAGTGCATCAATATCGAAAAGATTAGGAAAAAGAGAGTAAAAAGAAGCTCCCTCTTCCCCGGCTTCAAGGTGGAACACTGATTTATCCCCTTCTCTTTCATCGATCTTGTTGCTGGTGGCCTCGTTAGTTTCCTATTGTTCGACGTCATCCTCATCACCGAACAACCACTCATAATAGATGTTGCTAAAGGGGTGTTTGTCTGGAGAGGGCTGGATGATCCGGTGCTTGGTGTGGAGCCTTCGGGGGGGGCATGGAAAACTTGCAGATCTAGATCTGTCAGAAAAATAGCCCGAAACAAGAACAGAGAAGAAACTTGCGATACATAGGTCAAAACAACAAAACATATATATAATGAATTTTTCCCTTGCAGGAGAAGTCTTCGGGAAGAATGCGGAGTCGGGAAGGTTCGCGCGGGAGTCACGAGCTCACACGGCGCGCCCCAGGGGGGGTCACCATCTGGGCTCGTGGCTCCCTCGTGCACTTTCGTGGCTGTTTGTTATTTCCTAAAAAAATATTCTGAAACAAAAAAGTACTTTTATGGAGTTTTTGGAGTCGATTTACTTACCTTTTCACATACAAATATATTCCTAAACAAACAAAAAGTACTTTCTCAGAATTTTAGAGCGTTCCGGAAAGTCTCCCTTAGGTGTTCTTCCAGTGTGATTGTTTGAATAATGTTGGTTTCCATGTTAATGGGTGTACATGAAATGTAATATTTAATTCTTTGCCCCATTAACCACCTTTGGATTTGTGCCCTCGGCATTATTAATCTTGATAGCTCCAGAACGATAAACTTCCTCGATGATGTATGGTCCTTCCCATTTAGAGAGAAGTTTTCCTGCAAAAAATCTAAAACGAGAGTTTTCCAATAGAACTTGGTCACCTGCATTAAATTCCCCCTTTTGAATTCTTTTATCATGCCATCTTTTAACTTCTTCTTTGAACAACTTGGCATTTTCATAATCTTATATTCTCCATGCATCTAAGGAGCTAATATCAAATAACCTCTTTTCACCGACAAGTTTAAAATCATAGCTGAGTTCTTTAATTTCCCAATAAGCTTTATGTTCTAATTCTAGAGGTAAATGACATGCTTTTCCATAGACCATTTTATAAGGAGACATACCCAAAGGATTTTTATAAGTAGATATGTATGCCCACAATGCATCATCAAGTTTCTTAGACCAATTCTTCCTCGATCGGTTAAAGGTCTTCTGCAAGATTAGTTTTATTTCCCTATTGCTCAATTTAACTTGACTACTAGACCGGGGATGATAAGGTGATGCAATTCTATGGTTGACATCATATTTAGCTAGAATTTTACAGAATGCACCATGAATAAAATGAGAACCACCATCAGTCATTAAATATCTAGGGACTCCAAACCTTGGAAATACAACTTCCTTCAGCATTTTAATAGAGGTGTTGTGATCAGCACTTCTAGTTGGAATAGCTTCTACCCACTTAGTAACATAATCAACATCAACCAGAATATGAGTGTATCCATTAGAGGAAGGAAAAGGTCCCATATAATCAAAACCCTGAACATCAAATGGTTCAATAACAAGTGAATAATTCATAGGCATTTCTTGACGTTTATCAATATTACCAATTCTCTGACAGTCATCACAAGAAAGGACAAAGTTACGTGCATCTTTGAAGCGAGTGGGCTAATAAAAACCAGATTGCAATGCCTTATGTGTAGTTCTATCTTCAGCATGGTGCCCTCCGTATGCCTCAGAATGGAACTTCCTTAGGATTTGTCCTTGTTCATACTCAGGTACACAATGTCTAATAACACCATCCACTCCTTTATATAAGTGTGGGTCAACCCAAAAGTAATGTTTTAAATCAAAGAATAACTTTTTCTTTTGTTGGTATGTATAACCAGGTGGTATATATATTTAGAAACAATGAAATTACCATAATCTACATACCAAGGGTTATTGCGAGAAGTAGAAGCATTTACAACAGCTAATTGCTCATCAGGAAAACTATCATCAATGGGCAGCTCCTTTTCCATCCTAGACAAATTATATGTTATAGGATTTTCAACTCCTTTTCTATCAACAATATGCAAATCAAACTCTTGCTAAAAAACCCACCTAATTAATCTAGGTTTAGCATCTTTCTTCTCCATAAGATATTTAATAGCAGCATGATCAGTGTGAGTAGTAATATTGGAATCAACAATATAAGGCCTGAATATATCACATGCAAACACGACTGTTAAAGATTCTTTCTTAGTACTAGCATAATTTCTTTGGGCACTATCCAAGGTCTTACTAGCATAATGAATAACTTAAGTTTCTTATCAACTCTTTGACTTAAAACAACACCAATAGCATAATCACTAGCATCACACATAATTTCAAAGGTTAAGTTCCAATCAGGTGGTTGAACAATAGGTGCAGTTATTAAAGCTTTCTTAAGTACTTCAAAGGCTTCTACACAATCATCATCAAGAACGAATGGAACGTCTTTTTGTAGGAGATTAGTAAAAGGCCTAGAGATTTTAAGAAAGTCTTTAATGAACCTTCTATAAAAACCAACATGACCAAGGAAACTTCTTATACCTCTAATATCTTTAGGGCATGGAATTTTCTCAATTCCATCAACTTTAGCTTTATCTACTTCAATACCTCTTTCAGAATATTTTTTGACCGAGATGCTCTAGAGGTATCTCCGAAGGTGTCTGTTGAGTTTGCATAGATCGAGATTAGGATTTGTCACTCCGAGTTTCGGAGAGGCATCTCTGGGCCCACTCGGTAATACACATCATAAGCTTGCAAGCAAAAGACTAAGAAATTGGTCATGAGGTGATGTATTACGGAATGAGTAAAGAGACTTGTCGGTAACGAGATTGAACTAGGTATGTGGATACCGACGATCGAATCTCGGGCAAGTAACATATCGATGGACAAAGGGAATAACGTATGTTGTCATAACGGTTCGACCGATAAGGATCTTCGTAGAATATGTAGGAGCTCATATGACCATCCAGGTTCCGCTATGGTCAATGACCGGAGAGGTGTCTCGGTCATGTCTACATAGTTCTCGAACCCGTAGGGTCCGCACGCTTAACGTCCGATGATGATTTTGTATTATATGAGTTATGTGATTTGGTGACCGAATGTTGTTCGGACTTCCGGATGAGATCACGGACATGACGAGGAGTCTCGAAATGGTCGAGAGGTAAACATTCATATATAGGACGATGATATTCGGACACCGGAAGTGTTTCGGCGTGTACCAGGTACATATCGGAGTACCGGGGGGGGGGGGTTACCGGAACCCCCCGGGGGAATAATGTGCCTTATGGGCCATAGGAGGGGAGCCCACCATCCCACAAGGGGTGGCACCCCCCTAAGGAAGGAGGCCGAATAGGAGAAGGAGGAGGGGGTTCGGCCCCCCTTTCCTTCCTCCCCCTGTCTTCCTTTTCCCCCCTTCCGGTAATAAGGAAAGGGGGGCGAATTGGACTAGGGGCCCAAGTAGGATTCCTCCTACTTGGGGCGCCCCAATGGCAGCTCCCCTCCCCCTCCCACCTATATATACGTGGGGAGGGGGCGCCTAGAACACACACCAACAATTGTTAGCCGTGTGCGGCGCCCCCGTCCACAGTTTACGCCTCCGGTCATATTTTTGTAGTGCTTAGGCGAAGCCCTGCGTGGATCACTTCACCATCACCGTCACCACGCCGTCGTGCTGACGGAACTCTCCCTCGACACTTTGCTGGGTCAAGAGTTCGAGGTACGTCATTGAGCTAAACGTGTGCAGAACTCGGAGGTGCCGTACGTTCGGTGCTTGATCGGTCGGAACAAGAATAAGTTTGACTACATCAACTGCGTTGTCAAACGCTTCCGCTTTTGGTCTACGAGGGTACGTAGACACACTCTCCCCTTCTCGTTGCTATGCATCTCCTAGATAGATCTTGCATGAGCGTAGGAAATTTTTTGAAATTGCATGCCACCTTTCCCAACAGTGGCATCCGAGCCAGGTCTATGCGTAGATGATATGCACGAGTAGAACACAAAGAGTTGTGGGCGGTGATCGTCATACTGCTTCCCACCAATGTCTTATTTTGATTCGGCGGTATTGTTGGATGAAGCGGCCCGGGCCAACCTTACATGACCATGTTCATGAGACCGGTTCCATCGACAGACATGCAACTAGTTTTGCATAAAGGCGGCTGGCGGGCGTCTGTTTCTCCTACTTTAGTTGAATCGAATTTAACTGCGGCCGGTCCTTGTTGAAGGTTAAAATAGTAAACTTGATAAATCACTGTTGTGGTTTTGATGTGTAAGTAAGAACGGTTCTTGCTAGAAGCCCGTAGCAGCAACGTAAAACTTGCAACAACAAAGTAGAGGACATCTAACTTGTTTTTGCAGGGCATGTTGTGATGTGATATGGTCAAGACATGATGTCACATACGTTATTGTATGAGATGATCATGTTTTATAAAAGTCACTGGCAACCAGAAGGAGCCTTATGGTTGTCTCTTTATAAAACAACACTAACTTGACGAACTATCGTTGTGGTTTTGATGCGTAGGTAAGAACGGTTCTTGCTCAGCCCGTAGCAGCCACGTAAAACTTGCAACAACAAAGTAGAGGACGTCTAACTTGTTTTTGCAGGGCATGTTGTGATGTGATATTGTCAAGACATGATGCTAAATTTTATTGTATGAGATGATCATGTTTTGTAACCGAGTTATCGGCAACTGGCAGGAGCCATATGGTTGTCGCTTTATTGTATGCAATGCAATCGCCCTGTAATGCTTTACTTTATCACTAAGCGGCAGCGATAGTCGTAGAAGCATAAGATTGGCGAGACGACAACGATGCTACGATGGAGATCAAGGTGTCGCGCTGGTGACGATGGTGATCATGACGGTGCTTCGGAGATGGAGATCACAAGCACAAGATGATGATGGCCATATCATGTCACATATTTTGATTGCATGTGATGTTTATCTTTTATGCATCTTATTTTGCTTAGTATGGCGGTAGCATTATTATAAGATGATCTCTCACTAAATTTCAAGATAAAAGTGTTCTCCCTGAGTATGCACCGTTCCGACAGTTCGTTGTGCTGAGACACCACGTGATGATCGGGTGTGATAGGCTCTACGTTCACATACAACAGGTGCAAGACAGTTTTGCACATGCAGAATACTCGGGTTAAACTTGACGAGCCTGGCATGTACAGACATGGCCTCGGAACACTAGAGACCGAAAGGTCAAACGTGAATCATATAGTAGATATGATCAACATAGAGATGTTCACCATTGATGACTACTCCATCTCACGTGATAATCGGACATGGTTTAGTTGATTTGGATCACGTATCATTTATATGACTTGAGGGATGTCTATCTAAGTGGGAGTTCTTAAGTAATTTGATTAATTGAACTTAATTTATCATGAACTTAGTCCTGATATTATTTGCATATCTATGTTGTAGATCAATAGCTCGCGATTTAGCACCCTTATTTTTGATATGTTCCTAGAGAAAAATAAGTTGAAAGATGATAGTAGCAATGATGCGGACTGGGTCCGTGATATGAGGATTATCCTCATTGCTGCACAAAAGAATTATGTCCTTGATGCACCGCTAGGTGACAGACCTATTACAGGAGCAGATGCAGACGTTATGAACGTTTTGGCAAGCTCCATAATGACTACTTAATAGTTTAGTGCACCATACTTTACGGCTTAGAACCGGGACTTCAAAAACGTTGTCAACGCCACGGAGCATATGAGATGTTCCAAGAGCTAAAATTGGTGTTTCAGACTCATGCCTGTGTCGAGAGGTATGAGACCTCTGACAAGTACTTTGCCTACAAGATAGAGGAGAATATCTCAGCCAGTGAGCATGTGCTCAGAATGTCTGGGTACTACAATCGCTTGAATCAAGTGGGAGTTAATTTTCCAGATAAGATCACTACAAAAAAATACACTTCCGTGATGATACGTGTTTGTCACAGTAGGTCACATTTTCTATCATGCATGTACATCCATGACGATTTTATGACAGAACAAGATAGTCATACCTGTGATGTCGTAGAAGTGTTCCATGACATTACCAAAATTATCATCACGGAAGTGTCCACTTCCATGACGATAAATCGCGCGTCATAAAAGTGCTTTCGTCATGGGTGACCGACATTTGGCATTGACCGTAACGGGTCACTGTTAAGCTATTGGGTCCGGTTTTGGATCCGATAACCCGTTAACAGCCCAGACCAATGGGGATTTTCCACGTGTAAAATTCTCATTGGCCACAGGAAACATGTGTTGGCTCACCGTTGGGACAGATGTCATCCACTCATTGGACAGGAGGCGCCTATGATACGTCGACACGTGGCACGGCCCAACAGAGGCCCATTCAGGTGAAAAGGTCGGCCCAGCTAAAGGCCCACCATGGTTTTTCAGACACTAGAGGCTGGCCCGTTAACAGCCTGCCATGTTTTGGGTCAAATTGAGGCCCATACCACATCAGGCCCGTTCACAGCCTGTCGTGTTTTGGGCCAAATTACGGCCCATATCGGATCAGGTCCGTTAATAGGCCACTGTTCTTTTGGGCCCATTCTAAGACAAGTTTGTATTTCAGCCTGTTAAATGCCCGTTTACCAGTTCTGCCCGATAATAGTTTCGGCCTGTTAGCAGCCCGTGGTGCATCTGGGACGTTGTCGGCCCGGTTTAACTTTAGGCCAGTTAACGGCCCATGCAGAAACTGGGCTATTTCTTGTCCGAAGGAACTTTAGGCCTCTTAACGGCCCGTAGTCTTCCTGGATAAATTTCAGCCCAACTGGCCCATCAGCCTGTTAATGGCCCTGTTCATGGTGTAATTTGGCTAATAGTTTGTATGATCGGCCAAATTAATTTAAATGAATGTGGCCGGATTATTCGTTCATACATATATCTACCCTTGCTGTTTAATTCAAAATGCAGGCGTGGTCATAGTCCAGTGCAGATGACACATCAGGAGATCAGGTGCACTGAAGCTATTTACCCAGGACAAATATATGGGATTTTGCAAGGATTAGCAGCCACTAATAACAAGTTCTGGACAGATTATCATACACTAAGCTAAACTACCGCTGCTTAGGACAAGTCCTAACAAGCTTCGGCTACCAAGTTGAAGAATTTTGGCAGGAGCTATGGAGTCAAGAAGGTGCAACAATACATGATGGACTATCAATCATTATTATATGGTGTGATTAGCGACCTTGCCGGAATATTTTATTAATTTCCCTGTGGACCAAAACGTATTTGTACATGAGTGTAGTTGGGACCTGGAATTATTACGTGTTGACACAAATTAGCAAGCAGATATGAAATCGAGGGGATGTTTGTTGCTTTGCTCGGAAAGCAATCGTTCATCGTCACGAAAGCACGACGGTTATCTTAGTGTTGCGTGACAATTTTTCGTGCCAACACAATTGGCGACTCCACTGGGGACGGGAAGAAGAAGAGGCACACGATGAGTACCGAGTCCAGGAACGGGAGCGACATCGACCCGGAGAACGTCATCGCCGTCACACTCGACGATCTATCGAAAGATGATCGTCAGGAGCTTGAACAAGAGCTTAAGATAGAGATGGTCGAGCAACTAAAATTGAAGTTGACTGGATACTTCAAGACAAGGATCGGCGTCGTCAACAAGGTACATGTGCCGAACCCTTCAGATTCAATCAACACCGAGGTAAAAAAGTCAACCGAAGAAATTTCTCATCTGATTGATGTGTGCGTAGCTACCAAGTATGATTCTGATGTGAAAACTACGACACACATAATTACTCAATCAGTAGCTAATAGAATTGAAGAATTTAAGGAGCAGCTTCACAAAGATCTTGAAAATATTTTACCTAGTCATGTTCGGTCGTTAGTGCTGCAAATCAACGATGATTATTTTGACAAAAGACCGATTGAGAATAGTGGCTTCATTAACTTTCCTAGTAATATTCATACACTTGGAGCATCGGCTAATAACATTGAGCAGCCCCATGTGCCTTCAAATAGTGATCAAGGTGGCCGGAACTATGAGAGCAGTTCAGCTGATAATTTTATGCCTAGCGTAGCTGCTCCTATTGTCTCAACTTCGGTTCCACAAAATCACAACAGCAATAACCGAAGTGCTAGTTCTAATTCTAATTTGCAGCAAGTTTTTTTATCAAACTGTAGAATATAGTAAACCACCGTTGCTGACTATCGGTACCGGGATTCCATGTGGGCCGGTACCCGATTCATATTTTAATGGGTCTCCGTTGCAAGCATCACAAGTCAAATTTCTTTGCCGGAGTTTCCATCACGTGCTAGTGTTCCATCTGCTCCACAAACTAGTTCTCTACAGCCAAATGATAGTTTTAAGGATAAGCTTGCTAGTATACTAAGAGAATTAGGTTTAGAACCTAAGAGTAAAGCGCGCACGTATCAAAAACCATACCCTGATTATTTGGACTCAACGCCATATCCTCGTGGTTTTAGAATTCCAGAATTTGTTAAGTTTACAGGGATAGATGGTAGATCCACTTTTGAGCATGTTGAACAATTTTTAGCACAATGCAGCAAGGTCAATACATCGGATGTTTATATAGTAAAATTATTCCCTTTGTCTTTGTCCGGTACTGCATTTACTTGGTTTACAACGCTGGCTCCTAATTCTATTTCAACATGGGCACAATTGGAGCAAAAATTTCATGATTATTTTTATGTCGATAAAACTGAATTTCGACTTTTGGATTTATCTATGGTTACGCAGAAATATAATGAACATGTTCATGATTATATTAAAAGGTTTAGAGATGTCAAAAATCCGATGTTTTAGGTTGACCATAGCCGAAAAGGATTTAGCAGATCTTGCCTTTTCGGGTCTGCTTGCTCATATTAAGGATAAATTAGAAGGGCATGATTTTCTGGATGTTAACCATGTTTTGCAGAAAGCTTTGGTGCTCGAAAACCGGACTAAGGATATTAAACAATATAGCCGGTTTAAAGATAATACTGATAATGAGAAGGGTAACCATGCAGGTAATGCCTTAGATTATGATAGTAATTCGGCTAGTGTAGATGACATTAATATATGTGTAGCTGAGTGGGTTCAAGTGCCAAAGTCAAAACCTTTTGCATGTTCTCCTTTGATGCCCACACCTGCTAGAAGAGATGAAACAAAATACACTTTTGATGTTAGCAAGTGTGATAGAATTTTTGATATGTTACTGGGAAATAAAATAATTAGAGTGAGAGAGGGCCATGTAATTCCATCTCCAGAAGAGTTGGGTAGACGAGCTTATTGCAAGTGGCACAATTCTTTCTCTCATGCTACTAATGATTGTAACATGTTTCGTTGACAGGTGCAATCGGCCATTAATGAAGGACGATTCACATTTACAGAAAGTTCTAAGATAAAGCTTGATAGTGACCCTTTTCCCATCAATGTGGTCGAGCTTGAGAGTAAGAAAATGCTTATTCGGTTGGATCAGACCGAATCCGCAAGAGAAAAGAATGTTGTTGGCGATAGTGCTCCTCCAAGGATGATCAAACCAAAAAATCCAGAAGTAGGAGTGTGGAGTCAATGGAAGAAGGAAACAAGCTCCAAGACCAAAGCCGACAGTTAGCCTGTTGTTGGAAAAGTACAACTCACGCAAGGCAAGCAGTGTGTTTAACCGGCTTGGAGGTAATAAGTGTCCTAGATGTGCTTCTAGAACTACCAGTCATCGGCGACAGCAAGGAAATTCATATGACCAGCAGATGTATTTTAAAATGGATCCGACATATGGGGGATGCACCTCCTATTTATCCACGGTTTCCTCTGTGGGGTTTTAATCCTTGGGCGCCACATCCTACAAGGCCAATATGTTATTCTCGACCAGAGTGAATTCCAGCAGGGCCTATGTACAAGAAATCATTGCATGAAAAAGGAGTTCAGTTTAATCAGGAAGTGAGACCACGTGATGGCAATGTAATCCGTGGTAATGATGACATGCTGGTCTTGGGAACTTCAAACTCGCCTAGGAGGCACAATACAAATGGCATAGTTCATAGGGGTGGTAAGAAGTTTGTGTGGGTGCCGGTGAGGCATGCTGAATCTAAGTCTATACAAAGTTCAAATGATTTGGATGCTTCTAATGTTATGAAACTTGGTGCACACCTATCGGCTGCAAGTGTAGAGAATAGTCCAGAAACAAGAGATGTTGATGCATCTAAGTTAGAGGCTAAGGTGCACACACGTTCAGAGAAGGAAGTTGTACATGCTAGTACTAATGAGTCGGCTGATGCATGTGCCAATATATTCACCGGAGGCATTGGGAAATCTAGAACTACGAGTACATATGATCAGCGGATGATTTCTTCGGCCAACGACAAAATATTTGCTCCCGGAACAACAATACGACAGTATAGGCCGAGAGACTCGGGGGGCAGTAGAATTATTCCAGCTGCACTAGGGACTAAACCAGGAACTCGGTGGTGTCTAATGGGACTCACACACACAGTAAGAAACGGCATGTCCAGCGACTACGAGCATTTACAATGAAAGAAGAGATAGCCGAGAAGAAGCGCTTGTTCAATCGACAAAAACCAATGGTGCCGAAGATGGCATGGATGGAGAAGCGTGTTGTGGAGAAGTTTCCAAAATATCCCAATGGAAAATATTCAAAAAATTACTATCCTAGCTAGCATGTCAAAGGAGGCTTGAGATAATGTGGCCGATATATTATTCTAAATATCGCCCTAAGAAAATTCGGCTAACATATTATTTGAATATATCTCTAAAGAAGAAATTGGCCAATGTGCTATTTGGACATCACCCCTAAACAAATTATATGGCAAGTGAAGTTATCGAAGCCTTCCTATGGAAATGTGATAGTGTTTTTGGTGAATACAATTATACCAAAAGCAGGGGGCATGTGTTCATGGTGTAATTTGGATAATAGTTTGTGATCGGCCAAATTAATTTAAATGAATGTGGTTGGATTATTCGTTCATACATATATCTACCCTTTCTATTTAATTCAAAATGCAGGCGTGGTCATAGTCCAGTGCAGATGAAACATCAGGAGATCAAGTGCACTGAAGCTATTTACCCAGGACAAATATATGGGATTTTGCAAGGATTAGCAGCCACTAATAACAAGTTCTGGACAGATTATCATACACTAAGCTAAACTGCCGCTGCTTAGGACAAGTCCTAACAAGCTTCGGCTACCAAGCTGAAGAATTTTGGCAGGAGCTATGGAGTCACGTACGCAGAAGGTGCAACAATACATGATGGACTATCAATCATTATTATATGGTGTGATTAGCGACCTTGCCAGAATATTTTATTAATTTCCTTGTGGACCAAAACGTATCTGTACATGAGTGTAGTTGGGACTTGGAATTATTACGTGTTGATACAAATTAGCAAGCAGATATGGTAGGTACAACTTTGTACATGTAACAGAATCAAGGGATTTGTCCTGTTCGGTTTGGAATTGATGTTTTGGTTGTACACGTCATGTCCTTCGTGCCCTTTATATAAGGGTCCTGGCCGATTGAAGGAAAGGATAACAATTGATCTATTCAACAAAACCAATCTACCTTTTCATGTATGTTTTATCTATCGTTCTTTTCCCACTGAACCCTAGCAGCCCTAGGGTTTGGTTCATCTTTGCCGGTTTGTGTTGAAAAGTAGTCGTGCCTCCTCTACGAAATTGAGGGGATCTTTGTTGCTTTGCTCAGAAAGCAATCGTTCGTCGTCACGAAAGCACGACGGTTATCTTGGTGTTGCGCGTCAATTTTGCGTGCCAACAGGCCCATGTAACAGTTGGGCCTAATTATAGCCCGTGTTGAATCCGGTGTGCTTGTAGCTCATCTGATAATGGCTCGTGACACTTTTAGGCCTATGGCCCGCGTAGATACCGGCCTGATTAAAGTCCATAATTTTATTGGGCCAAACAGGCCCGAGATATATTTTGGCCTGTTAACTGCTCGTCCTATTTGGGCCAAACATGGGCCTTAGGCAGTTTCGGCCTGTATTGGCCCATGAATTTTTTGGCTCAACGCTAGCCCAATCTAGGTTTTAGCCTGTTAAAAGCCCATGGTATTCTCTGGCCCAGCTGGACAGAACTTTACTCGGCCTGTTAAAGGCGGGAAACAACTATAGGTTTAGACCTGCTAATGGCCCAAGATGATTATAGGCCCATGTTTTGGCCCATATGAGTAACGGGTCGGCTTGAAGACCGACAACACTGAGATCCATTGAACCTTCCGACCTAAATTACAGCATACTGACCAAGAATAAACCTAGACTACACAACAAATAAATTACAGCATATTACATCCCCTCGGCATCAAAGTTCGCCGCCAGTGATAATACAGGGCAACCAGACAGCAGATTACATAAACTGGGCAGGTCGCCACCAGTGGAAGTTAATAGGCGGACAAAATAATAGACAGAACCAACAACACTTCAACACAGTTCAAGAAAGGTTAGCCCGGCCCAGGAGCTGCAGCGCAAGCAGCTTAGCAACCTGATGAGACTGCACTTCTTTGGCGCTCATATCCACCAACTTAAGCTGCATAGCATATATAAATGTCCTGTACTTACGATTAATCTTGCATAGAGATTGGAGTTCCAGTCGTATTTGAGCGGAAGCATGTATTTCTGCTTGAATTTCAGACTGAAGAAGTCGAACAGATTCAGACGGCGACTTCATCGAGCTTGTGTCACTGAGTAAATTTGACACTACATCAAGATGTGACTTCGTGGTTGTATCCCTACCCTCAATATGTGTTGCCTTCTCCTCTGGAATATGTGTTAGAGGGACAAACAATGGGTTCGTCTCACTATCATTGTGGCAGTTCTTCCTAGCAGTAGTGTTGTCACCCTGAAAGAGAGACAAGTAGGTAGATAACAGGTTTTGCGCGTATAAGCATCAGCGCTGTCAATTCATCTCATTTCTTTGTCAGAAATAAAGAGACACGGTTTAAAATAGCATTAACATAATAGGCATTGTTCATACTTAAGACGACAGGAAATGGCATTGTGCAGGAGCGGCCAGCTTCACCAGACCACTGGATTACAAATCAAAAACACAAGCATAGATGTAATTCTAAACAACGTATAAGCATGAATGGTGAGTGTACTGTCAATTTATACCATTTCAGATTGGTAAATAAAGAGACACGATTTAAATAACATTAATATAATATGGCATTGTTCATAGTTGAGACATAGCAGGATATGACATTGTGCTGTTGTTGGTAGTCTCACCACACCACTGGATTACAGATCAAGAACACAAGCATACACATAGTGCTAAAGAAGATAACTTTCTATGTTTAGTTTAATTTACATGGTACGAATAAGGACCTAGATTGTACAACTAAAGACTGAAATTGAGAAGGACAAACTTATGTTTATGAACTTCTACTTTATAAACTTTGAGCAAGCAATTTGATGCAGACGACAAAAATAAACAGCATTTGCACTCATTGCTATCCAAATATAAACAACAAAGTTTGAAGGCTCGAGGAGGACAAACTTACATTAGTAGTGAAGACAAGCTCTATAAAGGCCTTGTCCATATTGATGGGGGGGGGGGCAATTCAAGAAGTTTACCGCAGACTCTTCTTCAAGAGTATTGCCTTTATTCTACATTTTGTTAAGAGTAAATATAGATGTGAAAATATAGGAACAAATGGCGATTATTTAACTTAAGATGCAGAGTACAAATGTAAATACAGCATACAGGCAGAAGGCACTGACAAGAGCAATGCGGAGCTAAACTTCTTCAGTAACATTGTTTTTGTTCAATATTTTGGCAAGAGTAAATGTAGATCTGATGTGTAGAAAAATGGAGGACAAGGGAAAATAAGCTGCAAAGTGTACATGAAGAACTAGCTGACAAATATAAGTACAGTGATGAAGGACAACAGATACTTACAAGAATAATGCAGAACTAAATTTCTTCATAGGCATTGGGTTTATTCTACCATAATTTAAGAATTAATATATATCTGATAATTAGGAGCGAATAGTGGATTAGCAAGCTATAATGCACAATGATGTCACATAATCCACCAGGTATGAATGTAAGGACAGCGATAGGACAATAGGTACTCACAAGAGCAAAGCAGCGACCAGCATAGTTGCGATATCCTAGGTTTTGCAGCGCTGGTTCTATCGCCAATATACGTCGGGTGCTATGTGATTTCTCCGGTAGTACCACCTTTTTCAAGGACTTTGCTTGTACTCCTTCAGGTTCTGCAATCACCCTCTTCCTTTTGGATGTCTGAAACACAAGAACAACATTTGAATGGAAAAACATGGTATGACGACAAATGGAATAGGTGTTGATAATGGATGGGCATGGCATCTTCACATATATCATGAGTAAACTAAGCAGATGGCGGTGCAACGAAGCAAAAGAAATGCAAGACACCTTATGCAAGATATGTGCAACCAATAAAACCTTGCCAAATTAGAATAGGCGCCTTATTGGGTGAACAGGATAGGCCATCTGCCTTTGACTCCTTGAGCTCAGAATAGTCATTAGGATCATATTCTGAATACGAATCTATAGGTCGGGAGCATGTGGGTTTCATTGCATCCACAATGGACCTCAATCCCTTGATGCCAAGTTTGTTACACATTGAACTGTTCTGCAATATTCTTCTGATGTGCGCATTCTTATATTCATTGTGATTACGTACAATATCTATAAATCATGAAAACACAAATAGTAGTGAGATTATCTTTGTAATGCAGAGGATATTGTAATACGAGGCTCCCTGTAAACCCTTGTGTGCTATCACTAGATTCTAATGAGAGAGCCCATGTGTGCTGTAATATGGTGAGTAGATTAATATAATTTGGCACAACTACACAAAAAAATAAGCTCCCTGTTGGGGCCCCTAGATGTAAGGATAGTTGGCAGACGATAGGTTCGTAATATACTGTATAGAAAGTTTATTGCCAAACCATGATAACGAGAGCGCAGAGCCAGTAGGCAGATCGTAGTGTAGATAATAGGGGCACACCATAACCACCATAAATAAATCGGGAAAGCGGAACTGGCTGGAACATAGGGTTTTGCCGCTACTAATATGCAGCCTATCGATCACCTACAGGCTAGCACTATTCACCTGAAGACGCATAGCTGTTACTATCAGTTTAGTCTATCAAAGACCGCGTGGCTCCCACCATTTCCGGAGTATTATGGCAGAGCAACTCGAAGTGCAAAATCATTTAGCAGAACCGGCCCAATAGAGGTGTCGACTGTAGATGTCCCTGCTCCCCTTCCTGACAAGGAACATATTGTGCTTACTAAAGAAGAACAGAAGAGGAACATGTTAAAGAACAGAAGAGGAAGCATATTCTGCATGTCTGCATGCAAGTCACGTGACTTTTGTCATTTGGGTCAGTCGACCATTTCAGGCAGTTGGATGAAGATCCTATGACTCCTAACCCTTCTTCTTCCTCGTCTCTGATTCTTCCCATACAGAACACCGCACGGGCCGCCGGCTGAACCACCGGCCCCGACCCCCCTGCCCTCCCCTGAACCGCCCCCACCGCCTGTGTTCCTCCGCCACCCCACCCCCTCCCCCGCTCCCACCCGTGTCGAGTTTTCTTCGTTCGGCGAGGCCCCACCACCGCCCCCCACAACCACCGTCCCCACCCGAGCCCCTTCCTTCGCACCGGCGAACTCCGGCGAGCTCTCAAAAATCGACTGACCCAATTTTGAAATTTAGTCTACTGTCATTTAACTAGTGTGGAATATAAAAGGGGAAAACCATAAGCATTGCGAGTATAGTGTTGAGCGTGCCATGGCGGATCTGAAGGTGCAAACCGGACAAAGGCAACTTCGCAACCAATGTTTGCTTTCAACTAACAAGTAAGTGACGGACAAGAAATCAGAGTAAAGCAATGGCGGTCTATTTTCTTGCTGCGATAAATAAGTTGAGCAGATACGAAAGAGTACCGCCTCTGGTGCGGTGTCATGTATGCATCTGCTGAGAATTTGACGGTGCTGCGGTAGCGATGGCTGTCGGTGGCGTGGAAGCAGACCTAGGAGGGTAGACGGTGGCGGCGGGGCGTGGTGGACGAGACGGTCGTAGGAGCGGCGCCGGCAAGGTGGACGACGGCGGGGATGAAGCGAGAGGACGGGATGCAAGGATCCCGGTGCAAGGCCGTGGATGAGAGAGGTCGATCTCTTGTAATGGACGACGCCGTCAGGGTATCAGCTCCGGCATGGTGGAGGAGGACGGCGGTGGATGGGGTGGCGGACAGAGGAGGCTGGGATGGAGAGGGTGTTTTGGCGCCCACAGAGTACGAATGGGGAAATGGAGGGAGAGAGGAAGGGGGAACCATGTCTTCAAGGCGCGCTTGTCTCAAATGCGAGGACATTTACAAACTTAGGCCCCGTTTAAAATTTCCTACGTCACAGCAATATTAGTCGGTTGGGGATAGGACGGTAATCTCGAATACACCGAATATTTGCCGACGAGAGTTTGTTTTCGGCGCCCATCGTGTATGAATCGGGGAGGGAGTCGATTTCGGCCGAGGAGACACTGTGTTTTGGCACCCACCGTGTATGAATCCGGGTGAGAGGCGGTTATGTCATGTTTGAGTGGAATTACAAACCTACCCCTATCGATACCTATAGAAATTGAGCCGATAGGCTTTGCGTGTCAGGGCTAGGCAGTAATTTCCATCTCGCAGATTTTGGTTTCGTGTAGTTACTGTGACTTTCCCCGTTTCGTTCAAATTTTTGCAGAGCAAGAGTGCACGTTTACCATGCCAAATCAATTCGAATCCAGTTTGTATTCTATTTTTGTTCGGGCAGGATCCATTTTCGAGTGGAATAAAATTCTATATACATCATTTATATATATACTTTCAAAAGAACAGCACCCTTTATACATAAATATGGTTTACAAATGGCATGATCTCAGATTCATAAGGCTGTATCCATCTTAATTTGGATTTCCAAATATTTGAAACCACTTTATGTTGAAATCCAATGTATGCATTCCTCGCTAACTGTCTCCAATTAATGTGTGTTTCATGCGGTTTTTTTATTTCTCAAACATGTATAATGTGCTTCACACACACAACATATAGTGTAATCCCGTTTAGACATTAATTGCATATAAATCATGCATTCTCTCTAATGAAAGAATCTATGGATCACTAATATTGATAAACTATATAACATTACACATGTCCACAAATTCAAATGAATATGCATGTTTGATACACCAATTTGCGTTATGATATTATCGATGTCGTGATCTGCAGTTTAAATACTTGAATCCCCTTTAATCTAGATATTTGTCTCATATAGCTATCACTCATGCTTATATAGGAGTATCTCTCTAGACCTATACGCGTTCATCGTCTCTCGGGTATCTATCGTGCTACCTGTATGTCGATAATGATCTTTTATCTTCACACCACACTGACGGTACTCTCTCCCTCGACCTTCATCACTCTATCTCTCTCTAGGTATATCTCGCTCCCTGCTATGTGTCTCTAACTATGATTCTTCATGTGAAATCTCTTTCACTCACACAAACACAAACTTCGTCTCCCGGGGTCTCATTTCTCTCTACTATTCCCCTGTGTGCCACTCGCACACCCACTCCCACACAGAGATGTCTTTCGCTCCTTAGGTATGAGAAGCTACGACTCTTCCTCTTAAATATCTCTTTCTCACACACAAACACAAACTCTGTCTCCCAGGGTCTCATATCTCTCCACCATTCTCTTGTATGTCGCTCACACACACTCTCTCTCCCTAGAGATATCTTGTGTTCCCTCATATGTCTCTCTAGATATCACTCTCGTTGTGAAATATCTTTCTCTCTCGCAGACACAAAACTCCGTCTCTCGGGATCTCATCGAATCGTTCTCTTCTTGTGTGCACATAACTTCTGCCTGGATGGGTAAAACACACACTCACACTTAACAATCTCCTTCTAGCTATCCCCCTCTCTCACTCTTCCCCTATACCCCCGAAACCAATAGGACCATCCCTTCGTTTAATTCCCGCTTACATGCACCATTGATATATAGTAGTCTTCCTCGGTGTCTCTCGAACAAACACGTTCTCTCGATGTCGACTCCTCTCACGCGCACACGCCTTATATTCCCTCTCTACGGGCCTTTTCTCTCTCGCACCCCCTCGTTGGTGGCCTCTGCCATACATATCACCTCTCTATGATGAAGCCACACACACTTAAATTACATCCGCCACCGAGGACCCCATGTCACACACACACACACACACCCACACACACACTACACACACTAAGACTCCATCTCACACACACATGCTCTAGGCGGAGCATTTGTTCCTACCACCCTTCGTCCAACCTTACCCGTATGATAAGAAATCACCTTAATTTACTTGTATAACATGGACAAATTCCACTTTAATTTAGTAGTTAGCAAACTTATCATCTCTACTCTTATAAAAAAACGAGTTGGTGATGATGGTGTGCCTGCCATCTTGTAGTATAGACCGTCCGACCTATATCTGACGGATAGAAAGCAAAGTACGACAATTTTACAAAAGATACCCGCACCTCTCTCCCCATTTAGAGCATGATTGGTTTGCTATCAATATTTGGCTAGCCAAATGTTGGAATTGCCAAATATTGGCAACTTTATGTGAGATAGGCAAGACAACTCGGTCACCAACCAAGTAGTAGCGAATATTTGGCACAATGCCAAACATTGGCATGCCTATTTTTGGCACCAAACCAATTATGCTCTTACAGACATGGCCTTGCCTCATTCATCCTTATCTCCCACAACCTCATTGCTGAGCAATTAAAAAAGGAAGTCTCTGGAACAATCTAGCATGGTGGCCGCTACCGCCTGCCGGCGCCGTCCATCCCCATGCCTCCGCCCAGTCTGACCACCAGTCACCACCACGCTCCACTCCTCCTCACCTTATCTCTCATCTTTCCTTTTTTCTATGAAATTATCGAGATACCAGTTTTTCGATAAAATTCTCGAGATATCATTAGTTTTTACACATGGGATTACTCTTGCATGGGTCAATCACAACAGGTGTTTTGTAAAAAAATGCATAGTGATGTTTCGTGCAATGCACGAGCATCTTGCTAGTAATTATATAACGCAAATCACGAGCAGGAAGTGATATTTTTTTACACAACCATGTTAACATGGCCACGTAAATCACTAGCTAAAGTGTAATATGATTATACTTATATCCCGATGAAAAAGGTTGAGTACATGTCCGAAGAGTAGAGCCGCACACATGCACTCTGTCTCTCAGAATCTCTCGCACACACCAGTTACGTGACGCCCACTTAAGCAGACACGTATGTTACAATTTGTGCACCCGCGGGTACACGTGATGGTGCGCATTTATTTAAGCCGGACGGTGAACCCAAACAGTAGCTGCATTCATTCCCCTCCCGTCGCCTCTTCTCTGGTCTCCGTAGCCCGGTAGCCATGGCCCGGCCGAAGGTAACGACATACGCCATACTCCCGCCGGAGTGGCGCTTTAATCTGGAAATTTTAGTGGTCATGCATGCATCTTTTTGTGCTAGCACTCCTATATAAGGGTTGACCGGTCACTTCCCGCGGATGTGCGCGGGCGGTGGAAGAGGAAGGAGAAGGGAAGCGGGCTGTGGAGTAACGTTTTTTACCACATTTTCTTAGGAAACTGAGTGCAATAATTGAGTAGTTTTGCAAACTACCAGTACTACACCTGAAACGGTTCGAAACCAATACCACCACCACGCCCGCGTCTGACCACCCTGGCCGACCCAACCCCTTCCCTTGCCGGCACGTGCTTCCCGCATGAAACAGTCAGTGTCACCCCGAACGTCAGTGCCACATTAACGCCCGACCAGAGCGGAGGCGACCTCTCACTGGCGCCGGCTTTGAAGCAGCGCGACGGCCGAGAGAGCGCCGCTTCCTGGTGCACGTGACTGCTCCGCGTCGAGGCTGGCCATAGTTTGGATGAGTCTCCATCGTGGGGAGACACACTAACTGCGATGATATGGACTCCCGTTGCTTGTTCCATCTATGAAGAACACGTGGGACTGGAACTACGAGACGGACATGTACCCCGGAGTGGACGTACGAACCCGAGTAATGTAGCGCAGTAAGTGAAGTAGAAAGGCACAAATAGTATGAACATGCGTGGCATATAGGCATTTGTCTCTTACTACCACTAAATGTTGTACGTGCAATGCCCGGTGATGTTATGGAGTACGTGCCTAAGTACTCTACTACTACTATATTAATTGGAGGCACATATTAGGTTTTATATTTGTTTACGTGTATGCCCCGAGACCTTCCAACTAGACGTGTCTTTCTCTCCGGGTCGCACTTTGTAAAATCGTTCATACCACTAGTACTTACTACATGTGGTCTCTGACCCAGAAGTGGAAGAAGTGGAGACGCTCTACCACGCTGTTCATGTCCCACTCCTTTCGCTGACGTGTGGGACATCCAGCACGTGCCGTGTTTGTCACTCCTTCGTCGTAAGAGTTGAAACGCAACATTCATCAGAAATAAAAAATAAATATTAATCAGCAGTGATACTATACCACGCGGTTTCCTTGCTCCTCGATATCGGAAAGAATACTTCCGTTCGCCGACATGTGGGACGTCAACCATCCTGGTCCACTTGCCATGCCCGCAGAACTCCAAGGGAGAGTCACCCCGGTCGTCGCGCCGCAGTAATTACTAATGAGCCGTCAAATCACCGGCCCAACCTTTCCCACTGTGAAGTTGCTCGGACGAATGAACCATCATGACTTCTTGAATTCCGCTTCTTGAAGAAAACTACTGTACCAACAGTACTGCTAGCTACAGTAGTTACTCCAGCAGAGGCCTCCTTTGGTTCATAGGATAGGAATTTTATAGGAATATGAAAATCATAGGAAGTGAGATGACATGCATCTCAATTACTATAGAGAAAGAGATGCCATTTGATGCATATGATAGGAATTTTTCCATTGAGTCTAGGCTAATGTACTGGTAATTTGCTCTAAAAACTATAGTAGTAACTAGTACTGGTACATGCTCGTAATTAATTAAACAAATGTACGGGCGACACAGACACACACACTAACTACTAGTACTACTACTTCTCACATGCTGGCCAGACGCCGTCGTTCTCCTTCCCGGCTTTGTCGGTGACACCCCACCGTGCTTGGATCTCTGCCGACCTCTCCGCAGCAGCGCGTGCGTCCTCTTCTTTCTTGCGGCGGTGGGCCTCTCTTTTCTTGAGTGCTTTCTGAATTTTCCGCTCCCTCTGTGCGGCTTTGGCCGCCTCTTGCTCTACCGCCCATTCGGCCTTGGCAGCTTCAAATTCTGCCCACATAGGTGTGAGGTCGCGAGCGGCGATGAACTTGGCACGACGGGATGCCATCGCTTCCCTACCATTCTGTGTGCGGTCGTGGGCGGCGAGGAACTCGGCGCGGCGGGATGCCATCGCTTCATTACCGGTTAGTGTGCAGTGCAGTGGCATGAACGATGCTTGGTGACAGCTCTGGGGTGGAGTGGCCGGACAACTGTATGGTGCATTGGTTTGTCAAGAGCTCAAGGACAGAAGACGAAGGAAATTTGGATTCCCCTTAAATCCTTGTCATTTATTACTGACTAAAATGCATTGGCGGTCATCGAACTTGTCTTGATAGCTCACTTTGATCATTGTATACGAGATATGGTGATTATACGGTCACTGGCTCAGTGTATAGCTCCGTATTTGTCTGGTTGACCAGTCAAACAATCCGCATGTGCCTCATCAGCTCGTGTTCTTTATCTATTTATCTATGCGGGCCTACCTTTCAGTGGAGAAAGAAATAAAAACCGAAACTATGCGTATGTGAGGAATCAAACCACGGACTCGTCGCTGCAACGCACACTCGTCAGCCAAATGAAAATGAAATACTTTGCGTTAAATGCACAAACGGATTTTTTTATATTGTACGTGATGCACACATTAGCGCACACCGTCCATAGAGGCAAGTAGCATGTACGTGTGCAGACACTCAAGCTCACGCTGTCAAACCATGCTAATGCATGCACGTCGCCCTCTCAATCAAAGTCCTGCTCATGGCCCAACGCAAATGGCGAGCCCGTCACCTGCGCGCCCCCGCGGTGCCTGACATTACTATGTAGACATTTGCTGGAGGCCTCCGCGAACACCAAGCATGTATTCACCTGGCTCAACACCAACGGTCATACTCGTGACTCGGCGCCTTGCTCATGTATATCGTCCATCACAACAACAATCTATAAAACAGCCTAGCTAGAGAGGGTACTATGGTATGGAGTATGTACTATCGTGAGCGACCGATCATAGCGCCACTGCACATGAGTGTGTGTCTGATCGATTTGTCCATTATTCGTAAGTTATGCATGGTTGTGTGGTGTCTAATGGTGGTCGTGGAAGGCTAGCTGGCGACAAGAGCGGTTGCATGGATGCTTGGTTGTCAATACGTGCCGCATACGCTTCAAAGGCTCGTCATCCATGAGTTCACATATTACCACCACGCCAGCGTCTGACCGCCCTGGCCTACCGAAACCCCTTCCGTCGCTAGCGCACGCTTCCCACCTGAAACGGTCACCGTCTCTCCAGAATGTCAATGTCGCATTCACCGGACTTAATTGCAGGTGTAGTTCGTGTGTCACTGACATGCGGGCCAGATGTCAGTTGGGCCCACATGTTAGTGACCCAACGCACCTGCGGTTAAGTCACTAAAGCAGCGTCCGCATTCATGCCCGACGCAACCTCTCACTGGCGTCGGCATTGCAGCAGCGCGACAGCCGAGAGAGCACCACCCGCACTGCATCCCGGTGCAAGCGACTATTCCACATTAATGACACCACGACCATCCTTTCGTCCGCCGCCCACATTAATGACACGCGGCTGCCGACGAACCTACTCCAGCGCCAGCCGTCTATCCGTCTGTCGCGGCTCATTGCCATTCGCCCGCTATATTAACTTGAGCCCCAGCTCCCAGCCATAGCCAAAGACCAACACTCGTTCTCCACCGGTCCCTTCCTTCTGTCTGCACCACTCCAACCATGGCCTCCTGGCGCTCCAAAGCTCTCTTGGACGTATTGTCGCAGGAGCAGACGAAGGACATCGGCGGCTCCGATCCGGGCACGCTCCAAAGCTCTCTTGGACATACTGTCGCAGGGCAGACGAAGGAGATCACCTGCTCCCCTCGGCCGCCCTCTGCAGCCACAACCACGAAGCCGGCGCGCGTGCGCGGGCGCAGCCGGCAGCGAGGAAGAGTAGTACACGGTAGGTCGACGCCGCTCTGGTCCCAGGTAGGCCACCGCTCCTCCACTAAGTCGACACCAAGCTTGGTGGATAAACATCGGCGACCGATTAGCCGCTTGACGGCGATGTGGAGGCGGAAATCTTCAGAACCTTGTGCTCCGGAGGAGGAGGTTATCGAGGCGTATGAGGAGGAGGCAAAGGCAATGGCCGGCTTTCTCGGGTTCATGGCCGGACATGGTAGTCGGGCGCCGATGATCGTTTAGATTAGGTTTACATTAGGTTTTAGTACGGTTTGTGCGAAATATGTAATGAATTTCGTCCAGCTAATAGGAAAAGTTTTCGAAATGTAATAAATTTCATCCGGTTAATTTGAAATTTGCTTTGTTTGCATGAATTTCGTCTGGTTAGTTCATATAGTTGTCGAAAGGTATGCAGGCAGCATTGGATGGCATCCATCAGTGTCCTCGGACAGATGCCGGTGTAAATTTGTGGGCCAGCACTGGAGATGCCCTAACTATCATGCTATAATCGCTAATAGTGCTCCATTATTTCACAGGGAACAGTTATCCCTCGAGCAAAATCAGATCCGCCGTGTTTCGCACTCTTCCCACGTAAGAGTGTAGACTCTTGCTTACATAAAAATGGAGCAAGTGGACGGCACTGTAGCACGTCATATCACTCAAACTAGCCCGCCTAACGCGTGGGAAAGCACCGCCCTCGTCATTTTGTTCTGGATTTCTATCGATCGATTGCACGAAAATGTTATGCTTTGCAAGCTCAAAAGGAAAAGGCGGCACACTTACGACTCGTACGCGTCGCACCCCCGACAGTCCGGCTCACTCGCGTCTCACCAGAGGGGACACGCGTTGTCTTGCATTTTCACTGACATGTGGGACTGCAATTGATTAAACCGTTGATAGCCGAAATCTGATTGCTCGGCGGGCGTCGGCTGAGAAGAGAGAGACGGGGGAGGGAGAAGAGATCGTCCGCCCGCTGTGCACGGACTCCAAGAAATATATGGTGATAATGTGAGGTGGGCCATGCGGGAGTCCGGACCGCTTCCAAGCCCGCTTTTGACCGCCCTGGCCCACCAGAACCCCCCACCACCACCTCCCCCGCGCGCGCTCCCCCCTCAGACGCCAGCTGCCCGCATTCATAGCAAGTTGTACCAGTAAAATTCTGGGCTATAAGCCCGCTTATGTGGAGGAGAGAGAGGCATTGACAAAGTCAAGGAGTGGGATCCGCAGGAGCCCATCTCTACACGTGCTCCTAGGTATAAAAAAACTAATTCTAAAAAAAGAGGCATAAAACACAATTGTGTCTAAAAAAAGAAAGGTAAAAAACATTTGAGAGGAAATAGATAGAGAGAAAGTGAGAAAAAGTTGTAACCTTATAGTCAACACTATGGTAGTATTACATGAGGAAGGAGGGAGTGGTGCACATGCCAAGTTCATTGGGCTGCCGTGTTTCACACTCCTCCGTCGTAACAGTGGAGACAATAGCTTTCATCAAAAATAAACAATGAATACTCGTTGCCCATCCACTATACCGGAAAGAATACTTTCATTCGCCGACATGTGGGACGTCGACCATCCTAGTCCACCTGCCATGCACAAAATTATCCTGGTCCACCCCGGTCGTAGCGCAGGCCCAACCTTTCCCACTGTAAGTTGGTCAGACGAAGGAACCTGAAGGAAATATGCCCTAGAGGCAATAATAAAGTTATTATTTATTTCCTTATTTCATGATAAATGTTTATTATTCATGCTAGAATTGTATTAACTGGAAACTTGATACATGTGTGAATACATAGACAAACATAGTGTCACTAGTATGCCTCTACTTGACTAGCTCGTTAATCAAAGATGGTTGAGTTTCCTAGCCATAGACATGAGTTGTCATTTGATTAACGGGATCACATCATTAGGAGAATGATATGATTGACTTGACCCATTCCGTTAGCTTAGCACTCGATCGTTTAGTATGTTGCTATTGCTTTCTTCATGACTTATACATGTTCCTATGACTATGAGATTATGCAACTCCCGTTTACCGGAGGAACACTTTGTGTGCTACCAAACGTCACAACGTAACTGGGTGATTATAAAGGTGCTCTACAGGTGTCTCCAAAGGTACTTGTTGGGTTGGCGTATTTCGAGATTAGGATTTGTCACTCTGATTGTCGGAGAGGTATCTCTGGGCCCTCTCGGTAATGCACATCACTTAAGCCTTGCAAGCATTGCAACTAATGAGTTTGTTGCAGGATGATGTATTACGGAACGAGTAAAGAGACTTGCTGGTAACGAGATTGAACTAGGTATTGAGATACCGACGATCGAATCTCGGGCAAGTAACATACCGATGACAAAGGGAACACCGTATGTTGTTATGCGGTCTGACCGATAAAGATCTTCGTAGAATATGTGGGAGCCAATATGAGCATCCAGGTTCCGTTATTGGTTATTGACCGGAGACGTGTCTCGGTCATGTCTACATAGTTCTCGAACCCGTAGGATCCGCACGCTTAAAGTTCGATGACGGTTATATTATGAGTTTATGTGTTTTGATGTACCGAAGGTAGTTCGGAGTCCCGGATGAGATCGGGGACATGACGAGGAGTCTCGAAATGGCCGAGACGTAAAGATCAATATATTGGACGACTATATTCGGACTTCAGAAAGGTTCCGAGTGATTCGGGTATTTATCGGAGTACTAGAGAGTTACGGGAATTCGCCGGGGACAAGTATTGGGCCTTATTGGGCCATACGGGAATAGAGGAGAGAGGCCAAAAGGAAGGAGGCGCGCACCCCCCCTCTGGTCCGAATTGGACAAGGGGTGCAGCCCCCTTTTCCTTCTCCCTCTCCCCCTCTTTCCTTCTCTCCTACTCCAACAAGGAAAGGAGGAGTCCTACTCCCGGTGGGAGTAGGACTCCCCCCTTGGCGCGCCCTCCTCCTTGGCTGGCCGCCTCCCCCCTTGCTCCTTTATATACGGGGGCAGGGGGCACCCCATAGACACAACAATTGATCTCTTGATCTCTTAGCCGTGTGCGGGGCCCCCCTCCACCATAATCCACCTCGATAATATCGTAGCGGTGCTTAGGCGAAGCCCTGCGTCGGTAGAACATCATCATCGTCACCACGCCGTCGTGCTGACGAAACTCTCCCTCAAAGCTCGGCTGGATTGGAGTTCGAGGGACGTCATCGAGTTGAACGTGTGCAGAACTCGGAGGTGCCATGCGTTCGGTATTTGATCGGTCGGATCGTGAAGACGTACGACTACATCAACCGCTTTGTGCTAACGCTTCCGCTTTCGGTCTACGAGGGTACGTGGACACACTCTCCCCTCTCGTTGCTATGCATCACCATGATCTTGCGTGTGCGTAGGATTTTTTTGAAATTACTACGTTCCCCAACAGAACCATCATGACTTCGTTGAATTCCACTTCTTCAAGAAAACTTACTGTACCCGCAGTACTGCTACCACACGCGAAGACTGGACGGCACTGTACCACGTCATATCACTGAAACCCACTAGGCCAAACTAGCCCGCCTAGGATTTGTACTCCCTCCGTTTCAAAGTTAGTAGTAGAAAGTTGAGTCATCTATTTTGGAACGGAGGGAGTACGTCTCTGTACTGCTATGATTTTGTGTTGTACGTCTCTGTACTTTTGCTACGATTTTCCTACCCTATGAACCAAATGAGGCCTGAATGTATCTGTGTCGACTATTGTCTGATCGATCGCTAAGGCTACAATTTTAGGAGCTTGGGCTACTAGCTGATCGACGACGGATCAGTATAAGCGTACCACGAGCTCATCAGCCCCAACGTTTCTCTTCGGTGAGTGTTTTGCAACTACTATAGCTCGCACAGTAGCTAGCCTACTAACACCAAGAATCATCAAACAATCCCTGCTGATATGATAAATAGTTCAAACTTACATCTAAGCATGCCACATATTACATCAAAAGCTGGTGAGGATACATCTGTTTCCACAACTCGTAGAGGGTTCGCATGATTCACTATCAAACAAAAGTAGCAAGTACCGCCCACACAAGACCGTGCACTAGCCCTAAGATGGTTTGATAACACGCATCGTTCTGGTAATTAAAAACAATGCAAACTACCCTGAAGGATTAGCACGACCAACTATTTCTTTTCATCGATCTCTCGGGCAATGACCACAGCACGGACAGCGGCATGGGAATTGATCTCTGGGGCAATGTCCACCGCGACATCGGAATTGATCTCTAGGGCGATGTCCACAGGATGGACAGCGGCATCGGAATCGATCTCCGGGGCGATGTCAATAGGACGGACCGCTACATAAAAAATGATCTCTGGGGCGTTGTCCACAGGACGGCCCGCGACATCGGAATCATCAAGGACGTCCACCGGCACCTGCACAACCCTAACATATTAGCAAGCACATTGCAAATAATCAAAAACCACAACTATGGTAAGCCATTATTTTTTACCTTGTGCAGCTCACCGGGGGATCCCATCCCTCCAGGGGCCATCTCCTCGTCCTCGATGGGGGCCATCACCTTGCCAGGGGAATACTGCTTCTCAACGGCGACTATCTCCTCAAACTCGGCCTTGAGCCTCACATAGGTGGCCATTAGAGTTTTTGGGGTAGGCACGGTGGGGCCCTTGCTATTCTTCCAATTTTCTTTGAGGAGTTCGTTCGCCAACGTCGTCAACTCTTTGGCCGGTGCTTGTTTCTTGGAGTTCTTCGTCTCCATGGGTTGGCCCGCCAACATGGTCAACTCGTTGGTCGGTGCTCGCTTCCTGGAGAGCGCTGTCTCCAGTGGGTTGTCCACCGGCAACTGTTTGCCTAGTGCTCGAGGATCCATCAATGAACTGACAAACAAAAAGCAATCGAAAGGAAACCACAATCACAATGAAAACGGGAAAAGAATAGGCTGTGAGAATCGGTCGGTGCTTCGCAAAAAGAAGATTCTTGGAATGAAAATATAGTAGCATCACTGATTCGCCACCTTTCCTTCATCGGTATAGAAGAAAAATGGTAGAAGTGAGTAGCCTGGAGTGAGGTTTTCTTCAAGAAAGGGGAGAAAGGGCTTCAACGAGCGTTCCAGTGAAATGATGGTTGCTTTGTCCAGTCCAACTTCGAGGCCACTTTACCACTGCTGGTAAAGGTGTGGGTTTTGTGATATGACGGGTCATGACGGCCACACCGGGGTGACCGGCGAGTCTCGACTATAGCATCTCGCTGAGATTTGGTGGATGGCATGCGGGCCCGGATGCTTTGATGTCCCGCATGTAGATAGAGCGGCTAGTCATATAGGGGTACTCAATATTGTGCACCGCGACCAAGGCGGAGAGGAAAACGAGAGAACTAGGCATTTATTTACGGTGTAGATTCACTCATTTTGCTCTAGTACTACTCATTTAGGGTGTAGTCTAGTCACTTGGTGAAATCTCTAGAAAGGCAAATACTCCTTTCCGGTTTATAGGGCTATACTAGCAAGTAGTACTACAATAGTGGGCTCAAATAGCAATTTTGTCTCATGCAAGAGCCTGGCTATATGCGTGCTCCAAGCCCTTCTCGACCCACTTTTGGGTGTTTGGTAGGGTGTATGAAGGGTGCATGAGTCCACACTAGCTTAACACAAATACACTAGGAGCATGCATGAGAAGAGCATGCATGAAGAGGGGTGCTGGGATGAGCATGCATGAAGAGGGAACAACTATGCTGAGATGAGAATGCAACCAAACACATTGTAGCGAGCGTTCACAATTGCCACGTTCGGGTTGCGCTTGGCTCTTCGCCTCTTCGAGAAGACGAACAATGATGTTACTACTACTTCTACAGTATCGAATTCACCGCTGCATGTCCGTCCACCGCGTGCGGGAGGGATAGCTTGTTGTAGTAGTATAAGGCTAGTTGTAATGGGAGTATCATAGGTAGTATTCCCTCCGTTCCTAAATATTTGTCTTCCTAGAGATTTCAACAAGTGACTACATACGGAGCAAAATGAGTGAATCTACACTCTAAAATATGTGTATATACATCCGTATGTGGTAGTCCATTTGAAATATCTAAAAAGACAAATATTTAGGAACGGAGGGAGTATCATGCATGCCAACTAGGCAAATTTGATGAGGTGGCATAGAAGTAAATGAAGAAACTGAGGGTTGAGTATCATATCATGATACCGTATCATATTAAATGTTGTGCTACTATGTGTCATGCATGCTAATAAATGAAGTCATCGATGATACTAACATATGATACTATGCACTACGGATGTGTAGTATCATACACTAGTATCATATGCATGATACTAGTACTCCATTACGACCAGCCTAAGCAAAAGCCTGTCCTCGTCTGCGAGCCACCACATGCATGGGCGAGGGAGAAGGCGTGTAGTAGTAAAATCAAGCTTCTCCTCGTTGTACGAGTTGACATGACACATCATAGCACTGGCCCCACATGGTTGCCTCTAAACTTGGCTGAAAGACCCGCAGTGTACAATATATTTGCTGCAACCTCTAACATTTACCCCACCACAAATTAAAATATATATTCCTGTCTTGACCAGATGAGCGTGCAAACTACAATCACCAGGATGACAGGTAGGGCCAGAAGATTATTTTAATCAAAAAAAAGCTTCGAGACGGCCTCATAGCATGGAACCGACCCCAACGATTTTAAGCTTAGAGGCACGATACACGCTATCCTAGACTACTCTACACATGAAACTGCCACACGAGCGTCCGGGCTGCGCTGGGCTCTTCGCCTCTTCGGGAAGTCGAACAATGATGGAGTACTACTGTAGTGGAGGAGTACTACAGTATGCTTCTGGCCATTTGACACCGATCGAACTGCTGCATGTCCACCGCGTGCGGGAGGGAGAGCGTGTAGCGAAAGCTTCTCCTAGTCCTGCCAGCCACCACGCTCATGGGCGAGGGAGGGACGCAGCTTCATTGACTTACTTCTCCTGCCTTTGTGTGTATGACAGGTGGGCCCAACAGGTGGGTGGCCCACCTGTCATGCAGCCAAAGGCAGGTGCAGTTAAGGCACCGGAGCTCAGTCCGCGAGGGAGAGGGCATTGTAGTAATCAAACTTCTCGGTCTTGTACGAGTTGACGCGACACATCAAAGCACTGCACTCGATATATTTCAATAATTTGTGTTTATCGATGCATTAATTACAATGCATGCATGCATGCCGTGACTCTCCTTTTGATACTTGCATGTGTTGATTTGATGCACCTTGCCAAATTTTGACTATAAATTTAACTAACCAAATGTTCATCCATGTCACAAAAAATTACATCATTGAAAACTATGTTCAAATACGAATCAAACGATATAATTTTTGTTAACATGCACTAACATTTTGTTAGTTAAATCTTTGGTCAAAATTTAGCACCAATTACAAAGGGGCCCAATAAATATTGTACTCTCACATTTTGTTTTGAGGATACTCCCACATAGAAAATATAAATAATAATGCATGTTGGGGTAGCCCACGTTTCTGATAATTTTAGCCGTGGGCTTGTTCACAAAGTTTACAAGGGGGTGGTTGCTCATTTAATGGAGGGTCTTGTACCAGACTTGAATGATACAAAGTGCGACCTGGCACACCGTAACACCACTTGGAATAAGCGGGTAGCTATCTCAAATAACAATCAACAACTCAAAAAGAAATAACGGCAACCTGGCACGTACACAGTTTTAAACGAATGTTTTGATGGAGTGAAAAAGGAAAACTACCCCACTACGTATATATAGGCCAGAGCCTCCGCGCTTGCTTGCTAGGTTGCTCTATTCACACACTCTCATCCTCTCCAAATCTAAACAAGATAGCGGTGGTAACACTGTCTTTCTCCCTTCAAAAAACACTGTCTTTCTATCCTCACCGCTGGTTACAGATCCGGACATATCCCCCTCCGCCGGTGAAGGGGAGGAGGGGCAGCATTTAGGCCGTCGTCGACAGCGAGGGAGGAGACCCACTCCCGGCCGCACCGTTATCTCTGGCCGAGCGCCGGCACGGGAGGTCCTCCGATCCCTTCGTTGTTGACCTAGTGTGGGCGGATCCGGCCTCCCGCCGCCCACCTATCCACATCCCGACGACCTTCAGGTATATCTTCCTTCGAAACCGCCCTAGCTCTACTTCTCCAGCTCGCTACGTCGCTGCATGTGCATCATTTTCTACCTCTCAGCCCCTCTCGATCGGATGGTCCAACGACACATATTTTTTTCTTCTATTGTTAGAGGTAAAGCTACTTCATGGAGTCGAATCTTGTACTTGGTTCAAACAAGAAATAAAGTGGGGGTGGGGGAATTTAGTATGTACATCGGACTTGGTACAAACAGGAAGGAAAGGGGGTGAAAGTAGTACAGACTGGTCATCCAACCGGTCTCTTGGTCGAAAAGGGAAATATAGGGGAAACGATGTACACAGTGGTATGGCCAGGACTAGATTTGCTATCCACACATAGGAGTAGGTGGCTAGAGTGAACAAAAATGGGACCAACCCAGATATGTTTCTTGGATGTTTGTTTCTCGGGGCAACAAACTCTGAATTACCACTTTATGCTCCGGTTTAGGTACATGGTGCTGGAGTGCTGGTGCACCCACTGTCCCATGTCCTTACACCAAATATTTAGTTGTTCTTAATCTAATGCCCCTGGTAAAATGAAGCCATGCCACTGTTAAGCCATGACAAGTTTAGCCAAATGTTTTTGGCTGTAATTGTTTGAGACTCTGACTGTTTCCTCTGTAGCTTTTTGCGCAAACAGGGATATCCATTTCACCTGGTTGCTGTTGTGACCTTTTGGTGCACTGCACAAACCACTTCTTAAAAGAAGTGACTTTTGTGTTGTTTAACTGGAATGTTAGAATGGAACAGTTGGTTCATTTCGGTGGAACTACACAAAGGGAGATCTGTGTTCCAATCCTCATCATCCATATTGGCACCATAACCTTCCTTTAGGTAAGAATGATATTTAATGCATGTGTTCATCTCTATTTTGCGACTTCCATGAGAAAATAATGCTATTGTTTACTAGTACACTTGTACTCCCTCACTGACGAAACCAATTCTGAAATAGAAGGCCAATCATGTACTTAGTTTCACCAACTAGTGAGGAGAAAGAGAAATAGAGCATGAAGAGGAAGAAGAAGAAGAATAAACAGTGCCAAGGTGATCTTGCTGAAGCCGAGGCCTCAGTCGAGGCCATTCAAGGGCTCCGGCAACGTCTACCTTACATGTGAGACGATCCTCCAGGGAGCCCTTCCACTATTGCGTATTGTCCATCATGAATTTGATGCTACTGTTAGAGTAATATGCTAATGTCTTTCTATCCTTTCTCACTAAGCTAATGAAGGTTTCACCTTGTTCCTACTTGTGCAAACAGGGATCATGTTGTGCCAATCATATATTTTGGTGGAACTACACAAGACAATACAATGAACTGTATCCCAGCCAGTGCTTTAACTCCGCTGGAAGTTCTTGATAATCTTTTGATATAATCTCAGCACTGGTAAACAAGAGTGATCTCAACCATACATTTGAAGTGCACAAAAATATATACTATTGAGTGATTCCAGTGAGTGCTTTATCATCTCTTCTGGGACTACATGAATAAGCTTTTTTCTCAGGTTGGTACCGGCCTAAGGCCTTCATCCATATTAGTTTGCTGTCATCTCTATTTGTATCGTGCTACTGTCATGAGAAACTCCTTTATCTTTGCACGTTAAAGTTTTGCAACCTATGATACATGGCAATGCTTTGAGTGTTGAGCTAATTGGCACTGATTAAATAAACTAATACCTCTCTTTAAGCAAGACTACTATGTTGCTACATTAAGATAATGAGGGTGCTTCTATTTGTTAGCGTATGTTTCATCAACTAGTCCCACTATTACAGTAATATCACTCTCTCAATATATGTGCCAACAGGGATGCTCGATTTTGGTGGAACTGCACAAAAACATTGAGTGCTTCATTGCCTCGACAGCTTCCTTCCTTTCCTGTGAGCCGCTAATCTGGGCTTGCTTCCTTCCTTTGCTGTTAGTCGCTTCGCTTATTTTGGCTTCCAATCAAAGGAAATAGTAATTGATATGCTACCTCACACATGTTGGTATTGGTCTTTATCCTGATTATTGTGCTTGTCATATGTATTGATAATTTGGTATTGTGCTACTATTTGCCGATTTCATAAAGAAGTAACTTGGAGCCTGAACTCACAGGCAAATCATTACATTGGGTGATTTCAGTAGAACTGCACAAAAGATCAGATGGACAGATACTTATGCTGCTTCTATGTACTCTAAAGTTCACTCAGACAAGCATCGATGTTGACAAGAAGAAGTGCCTATATTCATTCGAGTATCAACCGGCGTCAACCAGTTGTCAAACTCCAAGTATTAGGAGAGTGAACGCCAAAAATATTGCTTGGCGCATAGCCCAGAAAAACGTAGTCCAGTCTTTGGTCCCAACTTGTTCCTTTTGGTTATCGGCACATATTTTTTAGAGAAAAGGCATGCGCCCGACTTTACAAATAAAGCCATAAGGCAGGTAGCAAACACACATAGGTTCGAAACACAGAACCAGCCAGACCCCAACCATGGGTCATACGAGGGAAAGTTAAAACAGGGGTACATGGCTCCCTAGCCAGTACACGGCACGCAGGCCGGAAAGTTTACTGCCCAAAAGAAACTAGCCAGCAACGCGCAAACCAACAAAGCATCCTGCTCTTGTGTGCATAGATTAGACGCCGAGGCCCAAACTTTGGAGATCAACACAGATAGCATCCTGGTCGTCCACCTTAGTCAATGATTTCCACTGCTGCAAGAGAGCACACGATTTAAATAAGCAAACAGCAGGTTAGCCGGGAACACATGTTCAATAGTAAATTTATTCCTAGTTGTCGAGAGGGACCAGCATAAAGCTCCCAGGCCCACCCAAAAGATACGTCTGGTAACGCCGGACAAATTATTAGCCAGGGCCCGAAGCTCAGAGAACGAACCAGGGTCCCAGGCTACATGAAGCCACTCTCTAACGCAACTCCGGATGAGCTTAGCCAAGACACAGTGGAAGAAGATACTAGCCGTATCCTCCAAGTCACCACACAAAGCACAGAACTGTGAGCCCGGACCATTCCTCTTATGGATATGGCCAGCCGAAGGCAGTCGGCCCCTGAAAGCTTGCCATAAGAAAATCTTAACCTTAGGAGGGATCCGGGCTTTCCAGATCTGAGAGAAACGGTTAGTAGGAGTGCCACCAATAAGCTTAGAATAAAGCGATTTTACTGAAAAGCGCCCAGAAGCAGTGTGCGGCCAAATCACCGAGTCCAAATTCGCCGAGAGCGTGGGGAAGAAGGCAATAAGACGTTGCCAATCTTCAAACTCTTCAGGCGACAAGGACCGGCGAAAGGCCAGGTTCCACCCATGGGCAGCCAGCTCTGCAATAGAGATATCCGGGTCAGGGCAGTAAGAGAATAAGGTGGGGAAGGTCATGGAGAGCGGTGAATCTCCACACCACCAATCCAGCCAAAATCTAATGGAGGAGCCATCCCCCACTACAAACTTAACGTGCGCCTGGAAAAGAGGCCTTACTTTCACCAAGGCCTTCCAAAACTGAGAACCACCACATGAGTTAGCAAACATCGGGCTAGAGAGAGGAAAATATTTGGCCTTAAGTATAGAAAACCATAAGGGTTGATCCCCACCACTCATGATTTTCCACCACCATTTAATCATAAGACATGGTTCATGATGGCAGTGTTAATAATACCCAACCCTCCAAGGTTTTTGGGTCTGTACATCAGCTTCCATTTAACGAAATGATTTGCAACGATTATCAGCAGCGTTCCAATAAAAAGCCCCACGGTGCTTATCAAAGCCAACATGGGTACCTCCCGAGAGTAGATAAAAGCCCATCAAGAACATGGGAAGAGAGGTCTGACATGCATTGATCAATGCCACTTTACCCGCGTTGGTATTGTATCTCGGAACCTGTTGCCCACCTTGGTTACCACCGGGGCAAAATCCTTCGCATGAAGCACATCCGGGGATATGGGGAGGCCCAAATACTTGAAAGGAAAGGACCCTAGCTTACAATTAAGAAGATGAGCCACCCGCAGGGCTTCATTGTCACGCACACCAGTGACAATAACCTCACTCTTCGCAAAATTTATCTGAAGGCCCGACATAGCTTCGAAGCAGAGGAGGATGAATTTGAGATTAGCGAGGCAATAATCATTCAAATCGACCATAATAATTGTGTCGTCCGCATACTGAAGGTGGGTAATCCCTTCAGGGATAAGATGAGAAATGACCGGAGATATATGCCCATGGTTAGCTGCTCCGGAGAGGATACAAGATAGGGCGTCTGCCACAAAATTAAACAAGATGGGAGAAGCAGGATCGCCTTGCCTTAGGCCCCTACCATTGGCAAAAATACTTACTAACCTGGCCGTTCACAGAAATGGCAGTGTGGCCTCCCAAGACCATCTGCATGATTCTATGGACAAAGGGCCCCTCAAACCCTTTAGCCAGAAGAACCCTTCTCGAAAAGGCCAGCTCACCGAGTCGTATGCCTTCTCAAAATCAAGCTTTAGAATCATGACTTTCGACTTACAAATTTTGAGGTTGTGCACTATTTCATGCAAGCAAAGGATCCCATCCAAGATGAATCGGCCTTTAATAAAGGCGGATTGAAAGGGGCTGATGGTACGATGAGCAATGGGGGAAAGGCACGTGGCGAACCCTTTCGCAGGGAACTTAGCGAAATTGTTAATGAAAGAAATAGGTCGAAACTGCGTCATCAAATCAGCTCCTTTGACTTTAGGAATGAGAGTAATGACAGCATAGTTAAGACAAGAGATGTGCACCGTCCCTAGGCAGAAACCTTGGATGATCTATAGACGAGCTCCCGCAACTGCGGCCAGAATTTTTTAAAGAAGGGAATAGAGAAACCATCTGGCCCCGAGGCAGCGTTCGTGTTGGCCGAGCTAATCACCTTCCAAATTTCCTCATCAGATAAGGGAACCATTAATTCCGCATTTTCACCAGAGGATATCCTACTATCAGCATCCCAAAAATCAGAAGAAATCCGTGACCTTCCCCACCTTATTCTCTTACTGCCCTGACCCGGATATCTCTATTGCGGAGCTGGCTACCCATGGGTGGAACCTGGCCTTTCGCCGGTCCTTGTCTCCTGAAGAGTTTGAAGATTGGCAACGTCTTACTACCTTCTCCCCCCCGCTCTCGGTGAATTTGGACTCGGTGATTTGGACGCACACTGCTTCTGTGCGCTTTTTAGTTAAATCGCTTTATTCTAAGCTTATTGGTGGTGGCACATATGGTAGCGAACTGTATGGCATGGAGTCTAAATATTACAGACAAGTTGGTTGACGCATATATTCGTCTGGCACTTAATCAGTCTGCACGCCAGGGATGCTCCATTTCAGTTGAACTGCACAAAAAATTTGGGTGGTTCATTTTCTCAACCGCCTCCTTTCTTGTCTGCAATGTAGAATTTTGGCGAGCTACAGGACCAAGATGAGCCAGTAAACTAGTTGGATGAAAGTAGTGGCCAAGTTGCTCAAACCTCCCTCGGCACGAGGCCAGAATTTGAGGATAAACCTACAAGCAAAGTTCAGATTGTCTGCGCTGCCTCTTATGTACTCGAAAGTTTACTCGTGCAAGCATTAATTTTAGCAAGAAGTACCTCCGACTGAACACCATTTACCAGTCTGTACCCTAGGTAATTAAAGTTCGTCCATGGATGATATTGGCTGTGATCTCAATCATTTGGTTGCATAAACATACCGAACATGTGTATATCTGAATCTTTTTGTGAATTATCTATGAATATTGTCATGTGATCTATCAATCATTTGGATGCATAGACATGCTGACCTTGTGTATATATGAATCTTTTGAGTTGTTGATTGTGAATGTTGGCTATGAATATGAACGTGTCCTGTGAACCTGAGTTTGATACGAATGTTTACCTGTTCTATTGTACTTGTGTGTGAACTTGTTAGTATGTCTACTGTGGGATTTGTGACATGTGGGTGTCAACAGCACACCTTCTTCCCAAGAAGAATTGCACCTGCTTTTTTAGGGTAGCAACGGCGCATCAGCTCTTTTTAATATTTTCCTCTATCTTTCCCCCTCCCCCGCTCAACCTCTGCCGTAATGTTTTCGGCCTCAAAACAAGCATAGTACTGCATTGTTTTTGGGGCTTCATGAAAAATCGAGTCCTAGTTTCTGTAGGTTGGCCCGCCCAGCAAATGGGTTGTTGGTCCACCACGGACTGGGAGGCTAAAAATACAAGTTGTATGGTGCAGAGGCAAGTAAAAAAACGCCATCGAGAGCCATCCACTGAAGAAAAAAATCGCGTCTGACGTGCTTCTTCTTCAGTCGCGCCGCCGGCCCCCTCTTTAATCTAGTTCGCTCAGGGATCTAGCTGGTATCATTTTTTCCCAGAGGGCGAACAAGTATCAGCTAGGCCTAGGTAGGCGTAGCCCACGACATACAGAAACAGTGGTTTCAACTTATTTTTTGAGGTCCATACCAGCCTATGGGCCTCCTAGCGTAGGTTTTACTTTTTCTTAAAGATCGCCAGCCCAATGTATTTTTTTAATAAAACGCAGATCCCTGTTCTATTTATCTATATATATGAATAATAAAGCTATGTCCAATTTATGTTTTCCCTTCTAACCACATTATATATATTTATATTATTACTATTATCGTATATTTTATAGAGACTTATATATACATTATAAAAACATCCCACGTGTTATTAACTTATAAAAGTAAATGTTTAACAGAAGTTGGCAAGGAAAATCCTAGTTTTTTTTGACTCACAGGTAGGAAAATCCTGGTGATTGCATACAAAAGCTTGCGAAGATGTTAAGGACCAATGTAATAATAATGCGCTCATTTTTATTTTGAGCAATAACTCGCTAATTTGTTAATTTTATATATAAAAAATGTGTCGCCCCAGTTTATTTTTTGATATTAATTGCTCCTTCTAACCTAACATTATATATAGAACGAGCCCAACTAATTCGTGTATTTCAAGAAAGTGCAAATGGGCTGGCATTTCTTAGAAAATATTGAATGGGGCGCATTGATGCGAAATTATTTGTTCACCCAACCCAGCAAATGGACTGTACATTCTAGAAAACATGGGTTAAATATATGCCACATTTTTGCAGGCTGACATGTGGGCCAATAGGTCAAAGCCTACGGAGGGCGTTGTCAACTTGGTCAACAAATGATTATGACATCCACAACCATTGGATTTATATCCAACGGCCGGCATGCACCTTCAATCTCTCGTCTTCTTCCTCCAGCGTCGCCGGGATCGCCTGGTCCGGCCTCCGGCGGCTAGCGTCTCTTCTTAGCACGCATCGCTGTGAAGCCTACCCCACCGCTGGCTAGGCTATCCCTCCACCCCTCCACACCTCCTATTATTCTCCACCGACTGCAGCCACACGCCGCACCAGAACTAGTTATAACCCTTGTACTCCTCTCAATCTGCGACTCCACTGCCGCGTCTTCCCATCTCTGGGTCGTTCCCGTCCGGGGCATCGCCGTCGTCCACCGCCTCGCTGCGCTCGGCGCGGCATGGTCAACAAACGAGAGTCATTGGAAGAGGACTGTACGTGGAGATCCTGACGGCTGGGACCCACGAGGTCCATGGTCGCACGCAAGGAAAGTTCCTCCTTATTAAGCTGGAAAAAATTCCTCCCCCTGACAGCTAGGATCCACCAGCTGTATCTTCACACGGAAGGAAGTGCCTCCTTATTATGCGAAAAAAACAATTCCTCCCATTGACAGCTGGGACCCGTCAGATTTGGTGGCTGACTTGTGGGCCTACTAAGCGGACGTGTACGCAGGGCTTTGTCAACTTAATCAACAAATGATTCTAGCAGCTAGACCGTTGGATGTTAATCCAACAGCCGTGCTCCTTCTTCAACCTCTGTTCTTGCTCCTGTCTCCCGTGGGCGCCAGTGCTGCCGCGCACCCGGACCAGTCAAGTTTCCCACTCCTCTCCATCTGCGACTCCACTGTTGCGTCTTCCCCATCTCCGGGTCATTCCAGTCTGGGGCCTCGCCGTCGTCCACCGGCCTTGGTGCGTTCGGCACGGTGTGGTCAACGTGGTCAACAAACAAGAGTCATCGGAAGATGACTGTATGTGAGAGTCTGACAGTGGGGACGCACCACGCCCATGGACGCATGCATGCAACTACATCCTTTTTACCCTAAAAAATAATGTTTTCTCCCCTGACTGCTGGGACCCACCAGCTACATCTTCGCACGCAAGGAAGTGCGTCCTTATTACGGGCAAAAAAAATATCCCCCCTGACAGCTGGGACCCAACAGCTATATCTTCGCATGCAAGGAAGTGCGTCCTTATCCTCCCTGACAGCTGGGACCCACTCGGTCAAAGCGTACGTAGCGTTGTCTGTCTTGTGGGAACGTGTACGTACATACTGTTCGATCGGTCGCTTTGCAACGATGAACCGTGGCCGAGTAAGTAGCAGCACATGTCATAGTATAGCCCCCCACGTAGCAGTTCAAGCTGTCCCGTCTAAACCGTGTACACGTACATACAACCACATGCCAAAAAATACGGCCACGTACGTACATACGGATGGGGTCTCGAACGCCTACTCGTGCATACGTACGGCCAGGGCTCGTGTACATGGCTGGGTTGGAACGGAGAAACTGCATCGTCGACATGTTCATGGGGAGGCAACGGAATGCGTCGTGTTCATCGGGAGGCAACGGAACACGGCTGTTCATTGGGAGCAACTGGCTTGGATAGAACAATCGATGGAAACGAGGCCTGGCGTACCGCAGGACGGAGGAAACGGCCTTGTGTTCGACCGGGCACGGTCGACACAGGATCCTGTTCATTGGGAGGGGTCTGGCGTACCGCAAAACAGAGGAAACAGACTTTTCTTGGACCTCCTACGGTCGAAACGGGGTCCTGTTGATCGGGAGGGGTGTGGCGTACCGCAAAACGAAGGAAACAGACTTGTGTTGGAGCGCTACAGTCGAAACGGGGGTCCTGTTAATCGGGAGGGGTGTGGCGTACCGCAAAACAGGACTCCACGGGATACTGTTCATCTCCACCCCTCCTCTAGCCTCCACGGGCTACTGTTCATCCACCGTCGACCTCCTCCAGCCTCCACCTGCGACTGTTCATCCACGGGCTCCTGTTCATCCAGCCTCCACCGCGCGCTCCTCCACCGGCTACTGTTCAACCAGCGCTCTCCACGGGGTCCTGTTCAACCACCCCTCCACGGGCTACTGTTCATCTAGCCCTCCACTGGCTACTGTTCAACCAGCCCTCCACGGGGTCCTGCTCATCCAGCCCTCCACGGGGTCCTGTTCATCCCACCCCAACCGGCTCGATCGATCGGGGTCCTGTTCATCCAGCGGCAACGGCCTCTACTACCACGGGGTCCTGTTCATCCAACCCCCCACCAGGAACTGTTCATCCAAACCCCCCCAACAATGCTCCACTGTTCATCCAGGGAAGGAGGCAGCAGGGTTCGGTCGGCTTCAGTTAGCAGCAGTAGCGAAGGAATCACTCGGGTTCAGTTAACAGCAAGGGATCGATCGCTCGGGTTCAGTAACGTAGCTAGTGCAATCACTCGCGTTTAGTTAGAGCCCAACGCCTCGCACACACGCGCGTACGTACGAGAGAAACGGGCATCGCTCGGCCCCCGACCACCCACCGTAACCGGGAACTCCCCCGATATTTTCCTCGCCCTTGCTTCTACCACGGTTTTTTCCGTCATGGACGGCCCAAAGAATGTCATGAAACATCGTCTCCGGCCCGCGCAGGAAGAAAAGCCCATTTTCTATCATGATTTTTTGTCATAGAAGTAGGAGCCCACCACATCTATGATGATACCGGGTTTTGTCACAATTATCGTCATAGAAGTGTCATAAGCATGACAGAAAAAGTTTCGTTCGGCCCGAAATGTCACGGATGTCTCTTTTTTGTAGTGGATAGTGATTGACAGAGTTCTCTAGTCACTATCACCAAGCTGCTAGAACTTCGTGATGAACTATAAAATGCAAGGGATGACGAAAATGATTCCCGAGCTCTTTGCGATGCTGAAATCGGCGAAGGTAGAAATCAAGAAAGAGCATCAAATGTTGATGGTTAACAAGACCACTAGTTTCAAGAAAAAGGGAAAAGGGAAAGAAAGGGAACTTCGGGAAGAATGGCAAGCAAGTTGCCACTCCCATGAAGAAGCCCAAAGCTAGACCTAAGCCTGAAACTGAGTGCTTCTACTGCAAAGGGAATGGTCTCTGGAAGCGGAACTACCCCAAATACTTGCCGGATATGAAGGACGACAAAGTGAACAAAGGTATATTTGGTATACATGTTATTGATGTGTACTTTACTACTGTTCATAGTAACCCAGGGTATTTGATACCGGTTCATTTGCTAAGATTAGTAACTCGAAACAGGAATTGTAAAATGAACAGAGACTAGTTAAGGACGAGGTGACGATGTGTGTTGGAGGTAATTCCAAGGTTGATACGATCACCATCGCACACTCTCTACCTTCGGGATTAGTGTTGGACCTAAATAAATGTTATTTGGTGTTTGCGTTGAGCATGAATATGATTGGATCATGTTTATTGCGATACAGTTATTCATTTAAGTCAGAGAATAATTGTTGTTCTATTTACATGAATAAAACCTTCTATGGTCATAAACCCAATGTAAATGGTTTATTGAATCTCGATCGTAGTGATACACATATTCGTAACATTGATGCCAAAAGATGCAAAGTTGATAATGATAGTGCAAAATATTTGTGGCATTGCCGTTTAGGTCATATTGGTGTAAAGCGCATGAAGAAACTCCATGCAGATGGGCTTTTGGAATCACTTGATTATGAATCATTTGATACTTGCAAACCATGCCTCATGGGCAAGATGACTAAAACTCCATTCTCCAGAATAATGGAGTGAGCTAATAATGACTTATTGGAAATAATACATACCGATGTATGCGGTTCGATGAGTGTTGAGGCTCGCGGCAGGTATCATTATTTTCTGACCTTAACAGATGATTTGAGCAGATATGGGTATATCTACTTAATGAAACACAAGTCTGAAACATTTGAAAAGTTCAAAGAATTTCAGAGTGAAGTGGAGAATCATCGTAAACAAGAAAATAAAGTTTCTACGATCTGATTGCAGACGCGAATATTTGAGTTACGAGTTTGGCCTTCATTTAAAAATGTGGAATAGTTTCACAACTCATGCCACCTGGAACAGCACAACGTAATGGTGTGTCCGAACGTCGTAACCGTACTTTATTAGATATGGTGCGATCTATGATGTCTCTTACCGATTTACCACTATTGTTTTGGGGTTATGCATTAGAGGCAGCTGCATTCACGTTAAATAGGGCACCGTCTAAATCCGTTGAGACGACACCGTATGAACTGTGGTTTGGCAAAAAGCCTAAGCTGTCGTTTCTTAAAGTTTGGGGTTGCGAAACTTACGTCAAAAGGCTTCAATCTGATAAGCTCGAACCCAAATCAGAGAAGTGCATATTCATAGGATACCCTAAGGAAAGAATTGGGTACACCTTCTACCACAGATCCGAAAGCAAGATCTTTGTTGCCGAGAATGGAACCTTTCTAGAGACGGAGTTTCCCTCGAAATAAGTGAGTGGGAGGAAAGTAGAACTTGATGAGGTAATTGTACCTTCTCTCGAATTGGAAAGTAGCTCATCACAAAAAATCGTTCCCGTGATGCCTACACCAACTAGAGAGGAAGCTAATGAAAATGATCATGAAACTTCAGATCAAGTTACTACCGAACCTCGTAGGTCAACCAGAGCACATTCCCCACCAGAGTGGTACGGTAATCCTGTTCTAGAAGTCATGTTATTAGACCATGACGAACCTACAAACTATGAAGAAGCTATTATGACCAGATTCCGATAAATGGCTTGAGGCCATGAAATCTGAGATAGGATCCATGTATGAGAACAAAGTGTGGACTTTGGTGGACTGCCCAATGATCGACAAGCCATTGAGAATAAATGGATCTTCAAGAAGAAGACTGATGCTGATAGTAATATCACTATCTACAAAGCTCGACTTGTCGCAAAAGGTTTTCGACAAAGTTCAAGGAGTTGACTATGATGAGACTTTCTCACTCGTAGCGATGCTTAAGTCTGTCCGAATCATGTTAGCAATTGCCACATTTTATGATTATGAAATCTGGCAAATGGATGTCAAAAACTGCATTCCTTAATGGATATTAAAGAAGAGTTGTATATGATGCAACCAGAAGGTTTTGTCGATCTTAAAGGTGCTAACAAAGTGTGCAAGCTCCAGTGATCCATCTATGGACTGGTGCAAGCATCTCGGAGTTGGAATATACGCTTTGATGAGGCAATCAAAGCATATGGTTTTATATAGACTTACGGTGAAGCCTGTATTTACAATAATGTGAGTGGGAGCTCTGTAGCATTTCTGATATTATATGTGGATGACATATTGCTGATTGGAAATGATATAGAATTTCTGGATAGCATAAAGGATACTCGAATAAGAATATTTCAATGAAAGACCTCGGTGAAGCTGCTTACATATTGGGCATCAAGATCTATAGAGATAGATCAAGACGCTTGATAAGATTTTCAATGAGTACATACCTTGACAAGATTTTGAAGGAGTTCAGAATAGATTATTCAAAGAAGGATTTCTAGCCTGTATTGTAAGGTATGAAGTTGAGTAAGACTCAAAACCCTACCACGACAGAAGATAGAGAGAGAATGAAAGTCATTCCCTATGCCTCAACCATAGTTTCTATAAAGTATGCCATGCTGTGTACCAGACCTATTGTGTACCTTGCCATGAGTTTGGCAAGGGGGTACGATAGTGATCCAGGAGTGGATCACTGGACGGCGATCAAAATTATCCTTAGTTACCTAAGAGGACTAAGGAAATGTTTCTCGATTATGGAGGTGATAAAGAGTTCGTCGTAAAGGGTTACGTCGATGCAAGCTTTAACAATGATCTAGATGAATCTGAGTCTCAATCTGGGTACGTATTGAAAGTGGGAGCAATTAGCTAGCACTACTGCAGGATGCTGCTAACGCGACACTATGATCAGAGACCCTTCGACGAAACTGTGTGCGATGCAATAATTGCAAATGGTGGTGTTAAAAGACCGTCAAAAAAGGTGCAAAACGTTTGCGATGACAGATGCATCAAACACGGTTGAGATTTTAGTTGCGTGTGCGATGTTGGGCATACGGTTCAGTTCAATTAACTGTTTGCGATGAGGAGGAACAAAAGAAATGGGCAGCCAGATGAAGGTGTGTGCAATGTACATCATATGGTTCACTCAGATGAACTGTTTGTGATTAGGCAACACAAAAGAAACGGTCAGCCAGATCAAGGTGTGTGCGATATACGGCATGCGGTTCACTCGGATGAACTATTTGTGTTGAGACAAGAGAACAGAAACGGCCACATGTAACTGCATCGCTTGGCAACACGCGTGGCGCAACCGGATGCATATGGGGCACCCGACGTGATCGTGCGCACGCCCAACCGCTGGCAGAGCGCGCCCAAATTCAAACATTGCATCGGATGCCCGTGTATTGATTAGACAAAACATCCAATTACATTATATAACAAATACCATAAATATTGCAAGGTTCAAATTCAAAGATTATAACGCCCAAATTCAAACATTGCAAACATCGTCATTTTTGAAAAGGGATCAGCCGCTGACAAGTCATGTATGGGTTTGACACAATGACTTCCAATTGCTTTGCCATATGCTCTTCCAATATGAAGTTTAGCTTTTTTGGAGCCTCTTCCATTCTGCAGTACCTGCCGGCTCTGATCAACATACCATTCACCTTTCCTAATTAAATGCGTGTTCAACCTCAGTACCCTCAGCACCTTTGCTCTGGCAAGAAAGAACCTAGCGAGTGTAATCTCCGGTAAGGTCCCTCAGTAGGAGTTCAAAGTAATATTTAAGAGATGCAGTTCCATTCATTCAATGTGATTGTTGTTATAAACATTATCCACCTCTGGGCCTATTATTATCTGCAAAAGAAGAGAACGTGTTAGTGCCTACATGCAGTTTTGAACACTACTACACGCCCATTTGGTTTGCATGATTTGTAAAATGCACCAACGTGCCATCTTCGATCTGACATGATTAACATGGGCATTTGATTACAATCTAGAAACATGTATCCTTCTTCACAAGAGGTTGGATTGGATGAAAAATTCCCTAAGAAAACTTGTATAGATGAATCCAAAGGAGAAATGCTTGCGGATTGTAACCATATGAATCAAGCAACCAATATAGGGTGGGGGGTGTATGTCCTGACATCCTCCAAAATTCCTTCAGAAATCGTAGTACATTGTCATTGTAAACTTGGGAAAAGGTGCAAAAAATTAACTCCCTTATGGTTAAAATTTAACAGGAAAGGAACATCACCTCGATATACAGCTTCTTCACGCACGGAAAGCGTCTTAGGCAACTGACAACTTGGTCCAGGTTGGGGCCGACAGATTCTAGTGCCAAGACCTTCACTGTGCCCAGAATCTGGGTGAAGCTTTGCTGGATGACAGACGAAAATACATCTTCAAAAGTAGAAATAATGTTGATATCAAGAAGGAGAGGTATAAGGCGACTGTTGTACCTAAAAGTAGTAGTATTTGGCAGACGAGTAGCCCACCAGTGTCAATTTCGGCGCAGAAATGACATTGATTCTTGTTGGACCTTGTTGATCAACTACAAGTAATCTCTCAAGTGAAGGTGTGTCCTCAGTGACCATATTGTGGTCCACCTTTTGTGATCTCTCGTTGCAGCACCGGCAACACACATAAATAATCCGGAGAGTCCTAGAGGTGATGTGCAAGGAACTTGACCAATTCTTCGCCTAAAGACAAAGGAACTCGAGTGCAGTACAGCCGTGGAGCAGGCGCTCCATGTCATCCTTTGGGATGCAGACGACGACGAGCTCGAGGTGCTTCAGTTGTGGTAGAAAAAGAGCGGGCGCGTCATTAAGGGGGGGAAATGGCAGTTCATGAACTTGGCGAGGCGCAGCATGGGCGCGAAGCGAAGCGTGGACGTTGGCAGCAAGCGCATATGCCCATCATTAAAACTGAGCTTGTCGAGTTGATCTATGGCGGGGGATCGGAACCACTCGTCAAGATTGGCTCGGTCCTTGCCATTGGAACGGAACTTGCCCGTGATAAGGCCTTTGATCGGCCCATGGTGACTGCCGAGGATCTGGGAGAACGCATCCAAGCTTTTGCGATAGCCATGGCAGAGCTCGTGGGCGTCGAGGAGGTTGACAGGGGTGAGGAGCCATAGGGGGCGCCACCGCCGGGAAAGGGCGGCTGTCCTCGCCCGATATTTGACTGGGAGGAGGGATATGATGACTCTCAACATATCATTGGAGAGGTTGTTGATGAAGTCTAGGCCTGCTGGAGTTGCTTGTGGTTCTTTCTTGACCCGCCTCTGCTTGTTGGCAGCCTCATTCTCCACCTCGTCGGCAGCGACGGAAACCTCTGTCTCCATATTCACGCCGTGCTCCGGTGCTTTAGCAGCCTCGGCGTCGCCACTCCCTCCGATGGGGCGCTTCGGCGGAATCCTCATATACTGACGGTCTTGAGGATTGAGAGCGACGTCGAGGATGCGGGCAGAGATAGAGGATTGTGTGTGTGGCGAGGATGGAGGGGTGCGGCTGCTCGGCTGTGCCATTAATACAGACCAGTGGGAGCAAGGCGGGCGGCGGTCCAAGGCTGTCTCACTTCCCGGTGAGAACGACTGCTTAATCTATGAATGAAATCTATGCTTAATTACTGAATTTTAGTTGCAAAAATTAGATAGTGCTAGTGATTTTTAGCTGCATATTTTGACAAATCGCAGTGTCTCTTGGCTTAGCGCCAAAGTCTGGCTTTAATTTGCATACCGTAATCTGAACCGTTTGCGTTGAAGAGATGCAAAGATCCTGCGTTGAACAGCTTGCACGCTTCCCGGTGAGCCTGCGTTCGCACGCCTCCCATTCAGTCAAGCAGTTGTCCGCATGGCACCTCCTATAGCCATTAAAACCAAGACATGTGGCGTCACGTGAATGGTCAACAGAACGCACACAATTTGAATTATACAATGTTTGAGATATTAAAGTGGCAGCTCTTTTTTCAAAATGCCTTTGTTGGTTGTTATTCGAGTTCGCCTTCTCTCAAAATGGACACGAAAAATACCACAGCATGTCGGGTGCCATTCCATGATAGCATGCCAAGTTTCATGAATTTCAGAAGAGTTTTGGATTTACTAGAATTTAAAAACAAAGTATCTCAACGTTTGCCGGCAATCAACGGTGCCATGGTGTTTGAAATTCATTCCCATTTCTTGCATGGGACCTAAGAATGCACCCAAGGACACAAATTTGATTTTCCAACCAATTTCTATGCACTGGAGCATGTGCATGTAGTTCACATTTGAATTATGCACATAAAATGCCTAGAAAACCAGTTAATGTATAAAAATGTCCAAACGAACCCTGAAAAATTCCATAATTTAACACAACACTCCTGTTGTTCTATGTTGACACTATTAAGTTTTTGAAAGCAATAAGAGGCAGCGGATATCGTTACGTCCCCAAAGGTGGGACGTTCCCTACCGTCCCCAAAGCTCTAGTTTGTGAGAAAATTATACCCAAACCTGCCCCAAATGGGACAAAAATTTTACCACGGCATGTTGATGCCGCTCCATGATAGCATACCAAGTTTCATGAATTTCAGACGAGTTTTGGTTTAACTAGAATTTAAAAACCAGGTATCTCAATGTTTGCGGCCGAGTGACGGTGGCAGGGTGTTTGCCATTCTTTCCCATTTCTTGCATGGGACCTAAGCATGCAACCAAGGACACAGATTTGAACTTTCAACCAATTTATATGCATTAGAGCATGTGCATGTAGTTCAAATTTGAATTATGCACATAAATGCATTGAAAAATAAATTAATGCATAAAAATGTCCAAACCAACCCCAACAAATTCCATAATTTATCACAACACTCCTGTTGTTCTATGTTGACACGAGAAATTTTTTGAAAGCAATAAGACACAATGGATATCGTTTCATCCCCAAAGGTGGGACGTTCCTTACCGAAACCATCAGGCTTGTTGTGAGAAGCTCTGGTCTGTGAGAAGCATATCCCCAAACCTGCCCCAAATGGGACAAAAAAATTACCACGGCATGTTGATGCCGCTCCATGATAGCATGCCAAGTTTCATGAATTTCAGACGAGCTTTGGATTTACTAGAATTTAAAAACTAGGTATCTCAAAGTTTGCGGACGAGTGATGGTGGCAGGGTGTTTGACATTCATTCCCATTTCTTGCATGGGACCTAAGCATGCAACCAAGGACACATATTTGAATTTTCAACTAATTTATATGCATTAGAGCATGTGCCTATAGTTCAAATTTGAATTATGCACATGAATGCATAGAAAACTCAGTTAATGTATAAAAATGTCCAAGCGAACCCCGAAAAATCCCAAAAATTGACACAACACTCGTGTTGTTCTATGTTGACATGAGAAACATTTTTAAAGTAAGAAGAGGCAACAAATATCGTTTCATCCCCCAAGGTGGCACGTACCCTACCGAAACCATCAGGCTTGTTGTGAGAGAAGCTCTGGTTTGCGAGAAGCTTATACCCACACCTGCCCCAAATGGGACAATATTTTTACCATGGCATGTCGCTGCCGTTCCATGATATCATGTCAAGTTTCATGAATTTCAAACGAGTTTTCGATTTACTAGAATTTTAAAACCATGTATCTTAATGTTAGCGGCCGAGCGACCGTGTCAAGGTGTTTGACATTCGTTCTCATTTCTTGCATGTGACCTAATCTTGCAACCAAGGAAAAACATTTGATTTTGCAACCCGTTTTTATGAACTGGAGCATGTGCATGTAGTTCAATTTTGAATTATGCACATAAATGCCTAGAAAACTCAATTAACATATAAAAATGTCCAAACGATCCTCGAAAAAATCCAAAATTTAACATGACACTCCTGTTGTTCTATGTTGACACCGAGAAAAAAATTGAAAGGAAGAAGAGGCGATGAATATCATTTTGTCCACAAAGGTGACACGTTTCCCTAACGAAACCATGAGGCTTTCTTGTGAGAAGCTCTGGTTTGTGAAAAGCTTATACCACAACCTGCCCCAAATGGGACAATATTTTTTACCCCAGCATGTTGATGCCATTCCATGATAGCATGCCAAGGTTCATGAATTTCAGACGAGTTTTGGATTTACTAGAATTACAAAAGCAAGTACCTCAACATTTGCCGGAGAGCCACGGTGCCGTGGTGTTCGAAATTCATCCCCATTTCTTGCATGGGACATAAGCATAAACCCATGGACACATATATGATTTTACAACCCATGTTGGTGCACCAGAGCATGTGCATGTGCTTTAATTTTGAATTGTGCACCTAAAATGGCTAGAAAACCAATTTAATGTATAAAATTTCCAAACAAACCCTGAATAATTCCAATTTTTTTTATGACACACATATAGTTGCATGTTCACTGTAGATAAAAGGACTAGCAATTCAAACACCGTCCATTGCCGCTGTGACCCCATTATGTAATTCAATTCAAGACGAAAAATCAAGTATATCCCACACAGTTTATTATAACCAACCATGTGAGATGCAGCACAAAATATCTTGGAGCACCGTCAGAGTATAGTACACATACGACTTACGCGAGAAGGTGCGACGGCTACAGTCCACAGCCTGCTCTGAATAAGGGACCATGTCTGATGACACTTTGCGCGCCAGTTTTTTCTCTGAAGCGATTCCAAATTTTTGGCTTCCGCGGAAATATCTACCTCCTCGACCCTTCCCCCTTACCAAAAGCCACATTTCCCCTGTTTCCGCCTTCCTTTCCAAGTTGAAACCTTCTCTCCTTGCTTGTAGCGCCGCCTCCTCGCCGGCGACCCTCCTTCACACTGCTCGGCCTCGCCTATCCAGGCAGGTAATCCACACCCGACCCCCATCCTCCTCCTCCTTCCACATCCCACATGCCCCAACCGCCGGCATGACACCTTCCACCCAAATCACCGACCCCTCCACCAAATAAGCGTCGCCCTAAGGCATGGTGCACGCAGTATAGCCAGGATCTCAAGGAGCATTTGGCAGCGGAGAAGCAAATCACGGTCGCACTCGCGGATGAGGTCGCGATGGCTGCCATTCGTGCCGACCCCCAGATCTTGGAGGAGCACCTCACCGTCGAGGCCACCGTCGCTGCCTCGTGCGCCGACGCCGGGACGCGCTTGGCTGCTTTAAACGATAGTTCATGGCATTTTCTCGAGGCGAACATCGGTGCCTTCGACAAAGACTACGATGTGTTTTCTCAGCGTGCATGTGCTTACCTCATCTCGAGAGCCAGCAGGTTGCTGCCCGGAGCGGCTCAGGCAACTCACCACTACGACGAGGGCACCCACGATGCGGAGGCCTCGCCCTCTTCCATGTCCAAGGAGCCAATCATCATCGATATCTCCGACAATGAGGAGTAGCTTGTCTTATTAGCTCACTATAAGGACCCATGTTCAGTTTGCTAGCTACTGCCTTTCCTTAATAAATTCTAGTGAATTGTGCTATCTACATTTACCATGCAATCTTCTGCTATAGTGTATATGTTCTATATGTTGTGCAATGTGGTGTTCAGTTAACTGTTTGGTTCAATTCTGCAAATATGATGTTCAATTCTTGAGGGTGCAATTTTCCAAGTTCTCAAGCATGCTTGGTTTGGTTAACTGTCTGATCTTCTATTAGGAGTATGTTATATTGTGCAATGTGGTGCTCAGTTAACGTTTGGTTCATTTCTTGTGGCGTTTAGTTATCTGTTTGGTTCAATTCTGCAATGCGATGTTCAATTGTTGTGGGTGCATTCTGTTATTGTATACCATGTGAGAAATTAATCGAATTTGCTTGTACTAAATACATGAGAAACAAATACAGTTGCTATATTTCCAAGTTGTTAAGCATGCTGGTTTGTTTAACTCTCTGATCTTCTATTAGGAGTATGCTATATTGTGCAATGTGGTGCTCGGTTAATGTTTGGTTCATTTGTTGTGGTGTTTAGTTAACTGCTTGGTTCAATTCTGCAATGTGTTGTTCAATTGTTCTGGCTGCATTCTGTTATTGTATACCATGTGAGAAATAAATCGAATTTGGTTGTACTAAATACATGAGAAACAAATACAATTGCTATATTTCCAAGTTGTTAAGCATGCTTGCTTTGGTTAATTGTCTGATCTTCTATTAGGAGTATGTTATATTGTGCAACGTGGTGCTCAGTTAACATTTGGTTCATTTGTTGTGGTGTTTAGTTAACTGCTTGGTTGAATTCTGCAATGCGATGTCCAATTGTCCTGGGTAGAATTTTGTATTGTTGTGCATGTGAGGAATAAATCGAATTTGGCTGCACTTAATACATGAGAAACATATACAAGTGCTATAATTCCTAGTTCTTAATCGTGCTTAGTTTGGATAAATGGGTTTTCCATGTGGCTTGAATTAATCTGATGAATCTGCAATGTGCTTATTTTTCATCAACATATTTTACTGATAGCATGTGAACCCTTACTTAACCTCATGACTAACTACCTTATATGTGTTGCAGGGAAACAATGGGAAGCACTAAGGTTTACAATCGAGGTTAGCACGTGCATGGTCCGTTGTCTAATAGCACATTATTGTTCAATTACAGGAACCATTCTAATATTTAGGTTTTTAACAATTTGGTCTTGCACATGTAGGTCTTGCTGCCACAGGTTTTGACCCACTGTTCGACCCTTTTTAAATATGGGGAAATGAGTTGTCCATGAATATCAATCAAGTCAAGAAACTCAGAAAGATTGTTAGGATAAAGAAATTAGTGGCAAAAAACAACAAAATCTTTGTCTGCACAATGAAGAAGACATCAGTTCACTACAAGATGGTACTAACTATTATACCTTGCCTTTTTTTATTCCTTTGCCCCATTTCCAATATAGAGAAGATATTTATGCACACCCTTGTTTTCAGGCCTTTCAAAGGCAGTTCACTGATGATTACCTCTCAAACCACCTCTATGGTCAGGAGGCGAGGAAAGTTTTCATACAACAGCCACGGTTCAATATTGAAGTGTTCCTTAAGAGGACGAAGGATGGACGGTCAATCATACGCAGGCACTGGCCTAAAGTTGCAAAGACCTTCAACATGAATGAAGGCTCAATATTCGCCTTCCGCTTCAACAATTTTTCCAGATGAAATGCATCTGTCTATGTACCGTCTGTGATACTAAGTTTGAAAGGTTCTAGATGTTGCATGTGAAACTTGGTGCTGGTGTAGTTGTGTAATAGGGTAGCTAAGTGCTGAAGCTATATCATGTTGTACTCTGATGTATTTTAATAATGAAATCCTGCTTCCTTAATATGGAAATGAAATATATTATGTGCTTAATATGAATGTCAATTAGATTAATAAATGGATTACTAATAATAGGGCAATTAGCCTACTAATTGGGATTTCCTATTGCAAACGGTTATTGATAAAACACCGTGGGCGATGACCTCAGGCAAAGCACACAGTTTCTAGGAATAAACCGTGTTGCATCAATGAAGAATCACACATGACATTCTCTTGAAAACTGTTTGCGTTAGGCCACCTTGCGCAAACGTTTTCCTTGGAGCGACTGTGTGGGATGTATATACGAACGGAAACGTTTAGCGGGGACTGACTATGTGGGATGTACTTACGACCGGAAATGATTTCGCTTGTATAATTATATTTTTAGCACTACTATACGTATAACCGTATTTGGTCGCTCGCCGGTCGCACACGACCTCATTTTGCCGAGCGTGTGTGCCAGGAGGGCATATCCCCGATGGTTTCTGGGTCGTGTGGGAAGGACCCCCTATTGCAGTCACTCACTAGGTGACGGTTCCAAACGCCGTCGTGAAAAGGGGTTTAAAACCATTTGTATAGCACCTCGCTGTATCAGTGTAGTGTAGCTCCATGCAGAGCATTGTGAACATAGAGATTTGCGAAATACATACGGATCTGAATGTGGCAGACCCGTTGACTAAACTACTCTCACAAGCAAAACATGATCACACCTTAGTACTCTTTAGGTGTTAATCACATGGCGATGTGAACTAGATTATTGACTCTAGTAAACCTTTGGGTGTTGGTCACATGGCGATGTGAACTATGGGTGTTAATCACATGACGATGTGAACTAGATTATTGACTCTAGTGCAAGTGGGAGACTAAAGGAAACATGCCCTAGAGGCAATAATAAAGTTTTTATTTTATATTTCCTTATTCATGATAAATTTTTATCATTCATGCCAGAATTGTATTGATCGGAAACCTAAATACATGTGTGAATACATAGACAAACATTGTGTCCCTAGTGAGCCTCTACTTGACTAGCTCGTTGATCAAACAAGGTTAAGGTTTACTAACCATGGACATGAGTTGTCATTTGATAACGGGATCACATCATTAGGAGAATGATGTGATGGACAAGACCCATCCGTCAGCTTAGCATAATGATCGTTCAGTTTTATTGCTATTGCTTTCTTCATGTCAAATACATATTCCTTCGACTATGAGATTATGCAACTCCCGGATACCGGAGGAATGCCTTGTGTGCTACCAAACTTCACAACGTAACTGGGTGATTATAATGATGCTCTACAGGTATCTCCGAAGGTGTCTATTGAGTTGGCATAGATAGAGATTAGGATTTGTCACTCCGAGTTTCGGAGAGGTATCTCTAGGCCCTCTCGGTAATACACATCATAAGCTTGCAAGCAAAAGACTAAGGAATTGGTGATGAGGTCATGTATTACGAAACGAGTAAAGAGACTTGCCGGTAATGAGATTGAACTAGGTATGTGAATACCGACGATCGAATCTCGGGCAAGTAACATATCGATGGACAAAGGGAATAACATATGTCGTCATAACGGTTCAACCGATAAAGATCTTCGTAGAATATGTAGGAGCCAATATGAGCATCCAAGTTCCGCTATTGGTTATTGACCGGAGAGGTGTCTCGGTCATGTCCACATAGTTCTCGAACCCGTAGGGTCCGCACGCTTAATGTTTGATGTCAATTTTGTATTATATGAGTTATGTGATTTGGTGACCGAATGTTGTTCGGAGTTCCGGAAGAGATCACGGACATGATGAGGAGTCTTGAAATGGTCGAGTGGTAAAGATTCATATATAGGACGATGATATTCGGACACGGGAACCCCCCGGGGGAATAATGGGCCTTATGGGCCATAGGAGGGGAGAACACCAGCCCACAAGGGGTGCCGCTCCCCCTAAGGAAGGAGGCCGAATAGGAGAAGGAGGAGGGGGTTCGGCCCCCCTTTCCTTCCTCCCCCTCTCTTCCCTTTCCCCCCTTCTGTTAATAAGGAAAGGGGGGCGAATTGGACTAGGGACCCAAGTAGGATTCCTCCTATTTGGGGCGCCCCATGGAAGCTAAAAGAATATCTCATCTATTTCATTTCTTTCATTCACGTGAATATCATTTTCATGGTCAAGCAAATATTATTCTAATGGATCAGTAGGAGGTACAACAATAGAAGCAAGACCAATGATTTCATCTTTACTAGGCAATTCTTTATCATGAGATTTCTTACTAAACTTGGATAAGTTGAATTCATGAGATACATCACCAAACTTAACTCTAACCTTTTCTTTAACACAATCAATTTCAGCATTAACAGTACTAAGAAAGGGTCTATCAAATATAATGGGACAAAAGTTATCTTGTTGTGATTCAAGTACTAAGAAATCAGTAGGGTATTTAATCTTACCACACAAAACTTCAACGTCTCTAACAATGATACAAGTGGAGAAATAGTATATTTGTTTTCAAGCTTAATAGTAACATCAATATCTTCTATCTCAACAGGAGCAATGTCATTCATAACTTCTTGATATAAAGAGAGCGGAATAGCACTTATACTAGCACCCATATCACATAAACCATGATAGCAATGATCTCCAATCTTAACAGAAACAACATGCATGCCAACAACAAGCTTGCTCTTGTCTAACATATCTTGTTCATTCTGACAGGTTTGGCAATTCTAGCAGCTTTAGAACAAAACTAAATAACATGCCCATCAATATTGTCAACCAATAGGTCTTTAGTCATTGCAACATTAGGTTCCACTTTAATTTGTTCAAAGGGTTTAGTTGTTCTAATATTACTCTTATGAACCATAGTTGTAGCCTTAGCATGTTTCTTAATCCTAACAGGGAAAGGAGGTTTCTCAATGTAAGCGGTAGGAACAACTGGATTAGCAAGATAAGAAATAGTTTCAGTTTTAACTATAGCAGGTTCCTCATGAATTTCTTCAATAGGTGGTGAAATTTAAAACACTTCTCCTTAGGGAGATCAACATGAGCACCAAAGGATTCACAGAAAGAAGCTACTATTTTAGACTCAAGTCCATATTTCGCGCTAAACTTATGAAAAGCATATGTTTCAATAAAAGATTTAACACACTCATATTCAAGATTTATACCTGACGTGTTAACTTTGTAAATTTCCCAATATTCAGAGTTACATTTAATTCTTTCAATAAGATCCCATTTGAATTCAGTAGTTGTCTTCATAAAGTAACCCAACAGAAGAAGTGTCAAGCATTGTTTTATCATCATGAGAAAGCCGAGCATAAATGGTTTGTATAGTCATTTCTCTTGAGAGATCATGATTGGGGCATGTGTGCATCATATATTTAAGCTTCCCCAAGCTTGAGCGATACTTTCTCCTTCACGAGGCCAAAAATTATATATATAATTCCGATCACGATGAACCAAATGCATGGGATAATTTTTTTTGTGGAATTCCAGCTTCAACCGGTTCCAGTCCCATGCTCCAATATCACCCAATAGTCTATACCAAGATAATGCCTCCCCCCCAAATACAAAGAGAATAATTTTTTTCTTAACTCCATCCTCAGATAAATCTGCAAGCTTAAACAATCCACAAACTTAATCGATATAGATTAGGTGCATATCAAGATGTATAGTTCCATCTCCTACATAAGGATTAGCTAGCGGTTTCTCTAAAATACCCGAAGGAATCTCAAAGTAAATATTTTCAGTAGGTTGAGGAAAAACTCTTATTTCTTCTGGTCGAGGTGAAGATACCCCGAACAAGCCCCTCAAAGGATTACTTTCCATAATGACAAGTAATAATAAATTTTAGCATGTAATAAAAATGTTTTCCTACCAAATACCACTTACCAAAGGCGCTTAATTAACTCCCCGGAAATGGCGCCAAAAAAGAGTCTTGATAACCCACAAGTATAGGTGATCAATCCTAGTCCTTTTGATAAGTAAGAGTGTCGAACCAAACAAGGAGCAGAAGGAAATGAGAAGTGGTTTCCAGCAAGGTATTATTTGCAAGTACTGAAAGTAACGGTGCCAGATAGTTTTGTATCAAGGAAATACATAACAATTAACAAGTAGCAATAGTAACAAAGGTGCAGCAAGATGGCCCAATCCTTTTTATAGCAAAGGACAAGCCAGAAAATTCTCTTATAGTAAGCAAAGCATTCTCGAGAACACATGGGAATTCTCGCCTAGTCACGTTCATCATGTTTAGTTGATTCGTGTTCACTACTTTGATAATTTGATATGTGGGTGGACCGGTACTAGGGTGTCATTCTTACTTGAACAGGCAACCCTCTTATGATTAACCCCTCTCGCAATCATCCGCAGCTACAAAATAAGAATTAAGTCAAATCTAACCATAACATGAAACATATGGATCCCAATGAGTCCCTTACGGAATAATGCATAACTAGGGTTTAAGTTTATGTCATCTCATAACCAATCATCTACTTATTACTCCCCAATACCTTCCCTTAGGCCTAAGTATGGTGAAGTTATTGGAAATAAGCCCTTGAGGCAATAATAAATTGGTTACTATCATATTTCCCTGTTCATGATGATCGTTTATTATCCATGCTATAATTGTATCGATTGGAAACTCAAATACATGTGTGGGTACATAGACAACAACATGTCCCTAGTGACCTCTACCATACTAGCTCGTTGATCAAAGATGGCTATGGTTTCCTAGTCATAGACATGAGTTGTCATTTGATGACGGATCACATCATTAGGAGAATGATGTGAAGGACAAGACCCAAACTATGAACGTAGCATATGATCGTGTCAAGTTTATTGCTATCGTTTTCTGCATGTCAAGTATATGTTCCTATGACCATGAGATCGTGCAACTCACTGACACCGGAGGAGTACCATGTGTGTACCAAACGTCGCAACGTAACTGGGTGACTATAAAGGTGCTCTACAGGTATCTCCGAGGGTGTCTGTTGAGTTGGCATGGATCAAGACTAGGATTTGTCACTCCGCATGACGGAGAGGTATCTCAGGGCCCACTCGATAATACAGTATCACAATGAGCTTGCAAGCAATGTGACTAATGAGTTAGCCACGGGATATTGTATTATGTAACGAGTAAAGAGACTTGCCGGTAACAAGATTGAACTAGGTATGGAGATACCGACGATCAAATCTCGGGCAAGTAACATACCGATAGACAAAGGGAACTGCATACGGGATTAGCTGAATCCTTGACATCGAGGTTCGACCGATAAGATCTTCGTAGAATATGTAAGAACCAATATGGGCATCCAGGTCCCGCTATTAGTTATCGACTATAGAGGTGTCTCGGTCATGTCTGCATAGTTCTCGAACCCGTAGGGTCTACACACTTAACGTTTGGTGACGATATAAGTATAGTTGAGTCATTATGGTGGTTACCGAAGGTTGTTCGGAGTCCCGGATGAGATCCCGGAAGTGACGAGGAACTCCGGAATGGTACGGAGGTTAGACGAAGGGTATTGGAGTCCAGAATTGTTCTGGGGGAACCGGGTGATGACCAACGTCACCGAAAGGGGTTTCGGGGGGCCCGACAAGTGTTTGGGGGCCCCATGGGCCAAGGGGAGGGGGCAAACCAGCCCACTAAGGGGTTGGGCGCTCCCCTCACCCCATCTCACGTAACCAGGAGGGTTGGGGGCGTTCCCCTAGGGCTTCCCACCTCCTGGCTTGGGGGCAAGTCACCCTAGGGGAGATCCCATCTGCCCTGGCCGCCGCCCCCCCTAGGGGAAAACCTAGGGGCGCCACCTCCTCCTTCCTTCCCCTATATATAGAGAGGTAGAGAGAGGGCAATCGCACCTGAAGAGCACATCTCCATGCAATGGCGCTGCCTCTCCTCTCCCTCGCATCCCTCTTCCTCTCCGTAGTGCTTAGCGAAGCTCTGCTGAGATTCCGCCACCACTACTGCCACCACGCCGTCGTGCTGCCGGAGGACTCGAGCTACTACTTCATCATCGCTCATTGGATCGAGGAGGTGAAGGTGTCATCAAGCCGTACGTGTGTTGAACACGGAGGTGTCGTCCGTTCGGCACTTGGATCGGGAGTTCGCAGGACTGATCGTGATTGGATCGCGAAGACATTCGACTACATCAACCGCGTTTCTTAATGCTTCCGCTTAGCGATCTACAAGGGTATGTAGATGCAATCTCTCCTCTCGTAGATGGTGATCTCCTAGATTGATCTTGGTGAGCGTAGGAAATTTTTTGTTTCCCATGCAACGTTCCGCAACAGTGGTATCAGAGCTAGGTCTATGCGTAGATGACATCATGAGTAGAACAGAAAGGAGTTTGTGGGCGTTGATATTCATATTGCTTCCTTCATTGGTCTTTTCTTGATTCAACAGTATTGTGGGATAAAGCGGCTCGGACCAACTTTACATGTCCACGTACATGAGTCCGGTTCCATCGACAGACATGTGACTTTGTTGCATACAGATGGCTAGCGGGTGTCTGTCTCTCCCACCTTAGTTGAATCGGATTCAACAAAGGCGGTCCTTGCAGAAGGTTAAATAGCAACTTGCATATCACCATTGTGGCTTTGCGTAGGTAAGAATCATTCTTGCTAGATACCCATATAGCAGCCACGTAAAACATGCAGCAACAATTAGAGGACGTCTAACTTGTTTTTGCAGGGTATGTTGTGATATGATAGGGCCAAAGACATGATGATGTATATTTGATGTATGAGATGATCATGTTTGTAATAGTTTATATCGCCTTGCATGTCAATGCATACGGCAACCGGCAGGAGCCATACGGTTGTCTTTAATTATTGTATGACCTGCGTGTCAATCATTAAGTGCTATGTAATGCTTTACTTTATCGCTAAGCGGTAGCAATAGTAGTAGAAGCATGGTTGGCGTGACAACCCCGATGACGACACAAGGATGGAGATCATGATGTCATGCCGGTGCTTTGGAGATGGAGATCAAAAGCACAAGTTGATGGCCATATCATGTCACTTATGATTTGCATGTGATGTTAATCCTTTTATGCATCTTATTTTGCTTAGGACGGCGGTAGCATTATAAGGAGATCCCTCACTAAAATTTCAAGATAAAATTGTGTTCTCCCTAAGTGTGCACTCTTGCAAAAGTTCGTCATTTCGAAGCACCACGTGATGATCGGGTGTGATAGACTCTATGTTCACATACAACGGGTGCAAGCCAGTTTTGCACATGCGGAACACTTGGGTTAAGCTTGACGAGCCTAGCATGTACAGCCATGGCCTCAGAACACAAGAGACCAAAAGGTCGAACATGAGTCATATAGTAGATATGATCAACATGGAGATGTTCACCATCGAACCCACCTCATGTCACGTGATGATCGGACTTGGGTTGGTGAATTTGGATCGTGTTACACTCGGACAACCGGCGGGATCTTGATTTGAGTGGGAGTTCTTAGGTAATAATATGATTAATTGAACTCATTTATCATGAACATAGTCTAAATTGTCTTTGCAAATTATGTTCAATAGCTCGCTATAGCTCCCTGTTTTAATACGTTCCTAGAGAAAGACTATGTTGAAAGATATTGTAAGCAATTATGCAGACTAGGTCCGTAGTCTGAGGATTGTCCTCACTGCTACACGGAAGGCTTATGTCCTTGATGCACCGCTCGGTGTGCCAACCCCTCTAGTGTCGTCTATAGATGTTGTGAACATTTGGCATACACGTTGTGATGACTACTTGATAGTTTAGTGCGCCATGTTTTACGGCTTAGAATCGGGGCTCCAAAGGCGTTTTGAACGCCATGGAACATATGAGATGTTCCAAGAGTTGAAGTTAGTATTTCAGGCTCATGCCCGTGTTGAGAGGTATGAGACCTCTGACAAGTTCTTTGCCTACAAGATGGAGGAGAATAGCTCAGCCAGTGAGCATGTGCTCAGAAGGTCTGGGTGCTATAATCACTTGAATCAAGTGGGAGTTGATCTTCTAGATAAGATAGTGATTGAAAGAGTTCTCCAGCCACTATCACCAAGCTACTAGAGCTTCGTGATGAACTATAACATGCAAGGGATGGAGATGATCCCGGAGCTGTCTGTGGTGCTTAAGGCTGCGGAGGTAGAGATCAAGAAGGAGCATCAAGTGTTGATGGCTAACAAGACCACTGGTTTCAAGAAGGGCAAGGGCAAGAAGGGAAACTTCATGAATGGCAAACCAATTGCCGCTCTAGTGAAGAAACCGAAGGTTGAACCTAAACCCGAGACTAAGTGATTCTATTGTAAGGGGAACGGTCACTGGTAGCGGAACTGCCCCAAATACTTGGTAGATAAGAAGGCTGGCAACTTCAACAAAAGTATATTTGATATATGTGTTATTGATGTGTACCTTACTAGTACTCCTAGTAGCACCTGGGTATTAGATACCGGTTCAGTTGCTAATATTGATAATTCGAAACAAAAGTTGCGGAATAAACGAAGACTAGCTAAGGGTAAGGTGACGATGTGTGTTGGAAGTGTTTCCAAGGTTGATGTGATCACCATCACACGCTCCCTCTACCTTCGGGATTAGTGTTAAACCTAGATAAATGTTATTTGGTGTTTGCGTTGAGCATGAACATGATTAAGATCATGTTTTATTGCAACGTGGTTGTTCATTTAAGTCAAAGAATAATGGTTATTCTGTTTACATGAATAATACCTTCTATGGTCATGCACCCAATGTGAATGATTTATTGAATCTCGATCGTGGTGATACACATGTTCATAATATCGATGCCAAAAGATGCGAAGTTAATAATGATAGTACCACTTTCTTGTGGCACTACCACTTAGGTCTTATTGGTGTAAAGTGTATGAAGAAACTCCATGTGGATGGACTTTTGGAGTCACTTGACTTTGAATCACTTGACATATGCGAACCATGCCTCATGGGTAAGATGACTAAAACCCCGTTTTCCGAAACAATCGAACGGGCAAGTGACTTGTTGGAAATCATAAATGCTGATGTGTGTGGTGCGATGAGTGTTGACGCGCGTGGTGATATCGTTATTTCCTCACCTTCACTGATGATTTGAGTAGATATGGGTATGTTTACTCAATGAAGTATAAGTCTGAAACATTTGAAAAGTTCAAGCAATTTCAGAGTGAAGTTGAGAATCATCATAACAAGAAGATTAAATTCCTACGATCTGATCGAGGGGGAGAATATCTGAGCTATGAGTTTGGAAATCACTCAAGACAATGTGGAATTGTTTCACAATTGATGCCACCTGGAACACCACAGCGTAATGGTGTGTCCGAACATCGTAATCGTACCTTATTGGATATGGTGCGTTCTATGATGTCTCTTGCCGATTTGCCACTATCGTTTTGGGGTTATGCATTAGAGAGAACTACATTCACTTTAAATAGGGCACTATCTAAGTCTGTGGAGATGACACCGTATGAATTGTGGTTTGGCAAGAAACCTAAGTTATCATTTCTTAAGGTTTGGGGCAGCGATGCTTATGTCAAAAGGATTTAGCCGGAAAAGCTCGAACCCAAAGAGGACAAATACATCTTCATAGGGAACCCAAAAGATAAGATTGGGTATACCTTCTATCTCAGATCCGAAGGCAAAGTGTTTGTCGCTAAGAATGGGTCCTTTCTTGATAAAGAGTTTCTCTTGAAAGAATGAGTGGGAGGAAGATAGAATTTGATGAGGTTGTTGAACCGTTACTTCAACCAGAGAGTAGCACAGCACAAAAGATGTTTCTGTGGCACCTACATCAGTTGAAGAGGAATCTAATGATGATGATGATCATGAAGCTTTGGATCAAGTTACTATCGATCCTCGTAGGTCGACAAGGGTACGTACAGCTCCTGAGTGGTACAGTAACCCTGTCTTAGAGGTCATGTTGTGGGCGACAACAACGATGAACCTGCGAGCTATGGAGAAGCGATGGTGGGCCCGGATTCCAACAAATGGTTAGAGGCCATGAAAATCTGAGATCGGATCCATGTATGAGAACAAAGTACGGACTTTGGTGGACTTGCTCGATGATCGGCAAGCCATTGAGAATAAATGGATCTTGAAGAAGAAGACAGGCGCTGATGGTAATTGAGGGAGTCCTGGATTAGGGGGTCCTCGGACAGCCGGACTGTATCCTTTGGCCGGACTATTGGACTATGAAGATACAAGATTGAAGACTTCGACCCGTGTCCGGATGGGACTCTCCTTGGCGTGGAAAGCAAGCTTGGCAATACGGATATGTAGATCTCCTCCCTTGTAACCGACTCTGTGTAACCCTAGCCCCCTCCGGTGTCTATATAAACCAGAGGGTTTAGTCCGTAGGACAACAACAATCATACCATAGGCTAGCTTCTAGGGTTTAGCCTCTACAATCTCGTGGTAGATCAACTCTTGTGATACTCATATCATCAAGATCAATCAAGCAGGAAGTAGGGTATTACCTCCATTGAGAGGCCCGAACCTGGGTAAACATCGTGTCCCCCGCCTCCTGTTACCATCCGCCTTAGAGGCACAGTTCGGGACCCCCTACCCGAGATCCGCCGGTTTTGACACCGACATTGGTGCTTTCATTGAGAGTTCCACTGTGCCATCACCGTAAGGCTAGATGGCTCCTTCGATCATTGGCAACGATGCGATTCAGGGTGAGGTTTTCCTCCCCGGACAGATCTTCGTATTCGGCGGCTTCATACTGCGGGCCAACTCGCTTGGCCATCTGGAGCAGATCGAGAGCTACGCCCCTGGCCATCAGGTCAGGTTTGGAAACTTGAACTATAGTGCCAACATCTGCGGAGACTTGATCTTCGACGGATTCGAGCCCATGTCAGGTGCGCCGCACAATCACGAAGAGCATGACTTCGCCCTGCCGTTGGAGAGTGTTCGGGAGATCACACCTGCAACTACTCCGACCCTCAATCCGGAACAAATTGCGCCATCTGAGGACGGGTGGATGGACCCCGCCACGGAGGCCGCACACTCAGTGGCGATAGAGCCGAATACTGACTTCACCTCCTACGAGACCCGTGTTGCCGAACCGTTGGATTCGTCCCCGGCCATGGGCTCCGAGCCGCCTGCGTCCGTGCCTATCGAATCCGATTGGGCACCGATCATGGAGTTTACCTCCGCGGATATCTTTCAGCACTCGCCCTTTGGAGACGTGCTAAACTCGTTAAGGTCTCTCTCTCTCTGTGTCAGGAGACCCTTGGTCGAACTATGTCCGGCTAGAATGGGATGCGGACGACGAAGAAATTCGCTCCCCACCCACCACCCACTTAGTATCCACTGTCGACGATTTAACCGACATGCTCGACTTTGGCTCCGAAGACATCGACGGTATGGACGACGATGCAGGAGACGAACAAGAACCACCGCCCACAGGGCGCTGGACTGCCACCTCATCGTATGACATATACATGGTGGACACCCCCAAAGAAGGGGATGGCGATAAGACAACAGAGGATAATCCCTCCAAGAAGCAATCCAAGCACCGACGTCAGCGGCGCCGCTCTAAGTCCCGCCATAGCAAAAGCAGCGATACCGGCACAAGAGACAATAATGCTCCGGATAGTGCCGAAGACGACAATAATCCCCTCTAGCCAGACCTCGAGCGGGAGGACGAACAAGCTAGCACTCTGGAACAGGCAGCAGACGGAGAATCAGAGGACGACAATTACATGCCTCTCTCCGAAGACGAGGTGAGCCTCGGCGACGAAGAATTTATCGTGCCTGAGGATCCCGTCGAGCAGGAGCGCTTCAAGCGCTGGCTTATAGCCACAGCAAACAGCCTGAAGAAAAAGCAACAACAGCTTCGAGCTGATCAAGATCTGCTAGCGGATAGATGGACTGAAGTCCTGGCGGCCGAGGAATAAGAACTCGAGCGCCCAACCAAGAGTTACCCAAAGCGCAGGTTGCTACCCCAACTCGAGGAGGAAGCATTGAAACCTACATCACCAGCGTATGATGCGGCGGATCGGCCACCTCGTGGCCGAGACAGAGAGGCATATCAGCCCGAAGTCTAGCCCGCACACCACCGCCATTCAAACAAAAATACCAAGGCCCGGGGCAACACGTGGGACCTACGAGACGTATTGGAAAACAAAGCAAAACATGCAAGATCGATCTACGGATCACGGGGGCGCGCCCCAACACGGGACGATGACCGTCACGCCAGATATACTAAAAGCAAATCCGGCCGGGCCGAATACAGCAGACAAGACTTGTATGAACTGCGTCGTGATATAGCCCGGCACAGAGGCGCCCCACACCCCCTATGCTTCACTGATGAAGTAATGGATCACGAGTTCCTAGAGGGCTTTAAACCCGTAAACATTGAATCATATGATGGTACAACAGATCCCGCGGTATGGATCGAGGATTTCCTCCTACACATCCACATGGCTCGCGGTGATGATCTACATGCCATCAAGTACCTCCCACTAAAACTCAAAGGACCAGCTCGGCATTGGTTGAATAGCTTGCCAGCAGACTCCATTGGCAGTTGGGAGGATTTGGAAGATGCATTCCTTGACAACTTCCAGGGCACTTATGTGCGACCACCGGATGCTGATGACTTGAGCCATATAACTCAGCAGCCAGGGGAATCGGCCAGGAAATTCTGGACCAGGTTCCTAACTAAGAAAAAACAAATTGCCGACTGTCCGGATGCAGAGGCCTTAGCGGCATTTAAGCATAACATCCGTGACGAGTGGCTCGCCCGGCACCTCGGCCAGGAGAAGTCGAAGTCTATGGCAGCCCTCACGACGCTCATGACCCGCTTTTGCACGGGCGAGGACAGCTGGCTGGCTCACAGCAACAACACATCAAGAAGTCATGGCAATTCAGATGCCAAATATAGTAACGGCAGACCACGTCGCAACAGACACAAGCGCCGCAACAACGGTGACAACGCCAAAGACACGACAGTCAATGCCGGATTCAGTGGCTCTAAATCCGGTCAGCGGAAGAGGCCGTTCAAAAGAAGCAACCCGGGCCCGTCCAGTTTGGACCGCATACTCGATCGCTCGTGTCAAAATCACGGCACCCCCGATAAGCCAGCCAATCACACCAACAGAGAATGCCGGGTGTTCAAGCAGGCCGGCAAGTTGAATACCAAAAACAAGGAAAAGGGGCTGCATAGCGACGATGAGGAGGAGTCCCGGCCACCGAACACAGGAGGACAGAAGAAATTTCCTCCCCAAGTGAAAACGGTGAACATGACATACGCAACCCATATTCCCAAGAGGGAACGGAAGCGTGCACTAAGGGACGTCTATGCGATGGAGCCAGTCGCCCCAAAGTTCAACCCATGGTCTTCTTGTCCGATCACTTTCGATCGTAGGGACCACCCCACTAGTATCCGTCATGGCGGTTCTGCCGCATTGGTCCTTGACCCCACCATTGACGGATTTCACCTCACCCGAGTCCTTATGGACGGCGACAGCAGCCTGAACCTTCTTTATCAGGATACAGTGCGCAAAATGGGTATAGACCCCTCAAGGATCAAACCCACTAAAACCACTTTTAAAGGTGTCATCCCAGGTGTAGAGGCCCGTTGCACGGGCTCAATCACACTGGAAGTGGTCTTCGGATCTCCGGACAACTTCCGAAGCGAGGAGTTAATCTTCGATATCGTCTCGTTCCGCAATGGCTATCACGCACTCCTCGGACGAACCGCATTTGCCAGATTCAATGCGGTGCCACATTATGCATACCTCAAGCTCAAAATGCCAGGACCTCGTGGGGTTATAACAGTCAATGGAAACACAGAACGCTCGCTCCGCACGGAGGAGCACACTGCGGCCCTCGCAGCAGAAGCACAAAGCAGCCTTTTAAGGAAAACTGCCAATTCGGCGACAAAGCCCCCGAACACCTTCAAGCGAGTCCGGAGTAACCTGCAACAGGATCGCCTAGCACGTTCAGAGCTCGCCTAGAAATTCGGCCTCCGTCCTAGTCCGAGTCAAGCGACGAAATCTATGCCGCGCGTACATAATTACGCACTAAAAATACCATGGGCATAGGCGGGGGCACGGCCAGGACACGCCCCACAATGCGGCTCAACCGCCCTAGGGGCTGTATACCTTTATAATTTTCTCTCTTTCAGGACCTTACTCTCTGGAAGCCCTTTTCGGCAGTCTGATTGCTGGACGCATTACGGGAAGGAAATACCAAGGAGGCAAGAAGCTAAGACGTACAAGGGAATCCCTAGGTGGTCTCTGATAACGATCGAAATACCTGTTTTAAATACCCATACGCAGCTTGCCCTTGGATAGGACATGTCAAATAGTCCTATTTTTTGCTTATTGCACTACTTGTATCCATACGCTTCGACGTATTATTTAATAACAATGCATAGCGTTAGTCTATTATTGCATTACACTTTTTTTCCTTGTCTGCTTATTTACGACAAATTACACCCGTGCATTCTGGTACGACCAGTACGCCAGGGGCTTCAGTATACCCCATAAATACGGCGTGAGAAGTCCGAACACTTTCGACAGTGCGGCACCCCGAACTTATAGCACTATATGCATCAGCTTCGAATCATGTCTTGGGTCAATAGTTGGGTTTGCCCGGCTCCCATGTTTTGGTACCTTACGTTCCACAATATCGGCTAAGGTAGCGCTGGGAGAACTACTGCGATTGTGTCCCGGTTCTTCCGGACGAGCACCTCAGTAGAGAAAGCCGAAAACTGACTGTCATGATAAGGCGAGAGCTGGTCGCTGTTCAAGAGGTCTCAAGTCCATAAAGACTTTTTCCGCTTTGGGCGAGGAGTCGGCCTAGCCCGACTTAGGCGTATATAGCGCCCCAAATTCGGCCTTCCGAATACTAGGGGCTTCGCCAAAATTTAAAATTGTAGACTTCTATGGCTAAGTGAGAGTGATAAAGCCTTATAGTCCGATTGCCTGGTTCGTTGTGCTGAACACCTCCTTCGAAGGGCCCAAAATTGGGATAAAGAGTGCTCAGGTTTATCCCGAACACCTCAGTACTAGTTACATGGGGGCAGAAGCCGACGACTGGCCAACTCTCAGATTTTATAAACGGCCGCACAGAAGGTAATATTTTAAATTCACAAGCGTTGCATAGCGCAAGTGAACTCGTTTCACATTACAGGATCACATGAGTACATTTATTCAAATATTACATCCTTAGCACATTCCTCCGCCACAAGGCGAGCACCCTTCAGGACACTTTCATAATACTTTTCGGGGTGGCGATGCTCCTTGCCCTCCGGCGGCCCCTCCTTCACCAACTTTTCGGCGTCCAGCTTCGCCCAGTGCACCTTTGCCCGAGCAAAAGCCCTGCACGCACCCTCGATGCAGATGGACCACTTTATGACTTCAAGCCGTGGGCAGGCATTCACAAGCCGCCTCACCAGACCGAAGTAGCTATCAGGCAGGGGCTCGCCAGGCCACATCCGGACTATAAGACCCTTCACGGCCTGTTCGGCCGCCTTGTGGAGCTCGACCAGTTGCTTCAGCTCGTCGCTCAAGGGCATTGGGTGTTTGGTCCCAGTATACTGAGACCAGAACAACTTCTCCGTCGAGCTCCCCTCCTCAGCCCGGTAGAACTCCGCGGCATCCGACACACTGCGGGGTAGATCTGCGAACGCTCCTGGAGAGCTCCGAACTCGGGTAAGTAAAAAGAAAGTTTCCTTCACATGCTTGCTTTGCATAATGAATGCCTTACCCGCTGCTATCTTCTTAACCGCCTCAATTTCCTGGAAGGCCTTTTGGGCTTCGGCCTTGGTGTGTTGTGCGCTTTCGAGGGCCTTCGCAAGCTCGGACCCTTGCGTCTTAGAGTCACGCTCCAAGGACTCGTGTTTTTTGGCGAGAGCCTGGAGCTCTTGCTGCACCTCGCCTACTCGGGCTACTTGCTTTTCTCGCTCGATGCGCTCCTTGGCCGCTTTGTCTTCGGCCTCGGATAGCGCCTTCTGCAGGGCCGCCACTTCGGTCGTCATGACGATCCTATTATTCCAAAACCAAATTTTCCTTTATAATATACAGACGGGGTATCACTTACCTTTGTTCTCTTCGAGCTGCCTCTTGGTAAGGCCGAGCTCTTCCTTGGACCGCTCAAGGTCCCGCTTCAGTGCGGCGACCTCCGCAGTACGTGCGGCAGCGGCCAGTAGTGAAGCCTGCATATGCACATAGACATATTATGATTAGACTCCTGCGATTATTATTTGGTCCTCTATTCGGCCTTCCTTCGCGAACGCCAAACAGAGCATCGGGGCTACTGTCTATGCAGGAATATTTTCTTATAATTTGATTACTTACCTCAAAGCCAGTTAGGACGCTGGCACAGGCTTCAGTCAGTCCGCTCTTAGCGGACTGAACCTTCTTGACTACCGCACTCATGATAGTGCGGTGCTCTTCGTCAATGGAAGCGCCGCGAAGCGCTTCCAGCAAGTTGTCCGATGCCTCTGGATGGACAGAGGCCATCAGCACAGACGGCTTGCCCCCCTTAGCGAGGGGTTGCCTGACAGAATCCGGAACCACTGGAGGTTCCGGCGCCGTATTCGGCTTGGGGCTAGACTTGCTGCCCCCGGCGTTAGGGCCCAGAGGAGTCTTGCCCCTCTTGCGCCTAGCGCCTGGAATGTCGCCTTGGGGCGCCTCTGGAACTGTCTCCCCTTGGTTCAGTCCCCTTTGAGACAACACCTCGACGTCATCCGTAGGGCGGGGGGAGGAGGCGGTCGGGAGTGAATCGCTGTTCATATCCGACGGGCCCAAAGAATCATCCGACGAAGAGACGTCGATGTGGGCTCGGGATGGGCTGCATAATCATGCGCGGCGTTATAAGAAACAGTACAACAAAACATACCAAAATTACTATGGTATCCGGATACTTACGACTTCGCCAGGGGCTTATCCCTGGGCAGCCACTCGTCGTCGCTGTAGGCGGCAGTTGTGGAGTTGTCCGGAAGGAGGGTCCTTCCCTTCTTGGACCCTTCGGCCGCCCCAGCCGGGGCGGCCTTCCTTTTCTTGTCTCCCCCGGCTGGGGGGGAGAGCTTTCCTCATGTTCCTCCTTGTTTTCGTGGGAGGAGTGCGCGTCGGTTTTTCGGACGATGAGTCCGATATAACCTTGCGCTGGAGACCCTTCCTGGTCCTCGTAGCCTTCTTCTTGGCCTTCTTCTCCGGCACCTCATAAGGCGCCGGAACCAGCATCTCCGTTAGGAGAGCATCTGCTGGATCTACGGGCAGGGGAGCCGGACAATCGATCTGCTCCGCTGTCGCTACCCAGTCCTGTTAAATGGCGTGGAGGCTTAGATCCCGCGCGTGGTTATACTGGGGAAAAGAACATCTTATGAGATGTAAAAGACTTACCGGATTGGCAGGGCGTTTTGCGCTGAGTCCGCGGTCCTCAGTGAGGGGAGGAGGTACCTCGGCGCCCTTGAACTGCACCTTCCAGACGTCCTTGTGCATCGTGTCAAAGAGCTCATGCAGCGTCTGGTGCTCGGCCGGGTTGAACTCCCACAAATTGAATGCCCGTCTTTGACACGGGAGGATCCGGCGGAAGAGCATGACTTGGACCACGTTGACGAGCTTGATTTTCTTGCTCATCATGTTGTTGATGCATGTCTGGAGTCCGGTCAGCTCTACCGAGGAACCCCAGGATAGGCCCTTCTCTTTCCAGGAGGTGAGCCGCATGGGGATTCCAGATCGAAATTCGGGGGCCGCCACCCAGTTGGTGTCGCGTGGCTCGGTGTTGTAGAACCGCCCCGATTGCCACCCCTTTATGGTCTCTACATAGGAGCCTTCGAGCCAGGTGACGTTGGGCATTTTGCCCACCATGGCGCCTCCGCACTCCGCTTGCTGGCCGACCACCACCTTCGGTTTAACATTGAAGGTCTTCAGCCACAGGCCGAAGTGGGGCTTGATGCGAAGGAAGGCCTCGCACACGACGATAAACGCCGAGATGTTGAGGATGAAATTGGGGGCCAGATCGTGAAAGTCCAGCCTGTAGTAGAACATGAGCCCGCGGACAAACGGGTGGAGGGGAAATCCCAGTCCGCGGACGAAGTGGGTAAGAAAAACCACCCTCTCATGGGGTTCTGGAGTAGGGATGATCTGCCCTGCATCTGGCAACCGGTGTGCGATATCCGCGGCCAGATATCCGGCTCCCCGCAGCTTTGTGATGTCCTCCTCCGTAACGGAGGAGACCATCCACTTGCCTCCCGCTCCGGACATGCTTGGAGTGGTTTGAGGAGAAAAACGTGAACTTGGGTGCTGGAGCTCGAGTGCACAAGAATGGATGAGCAAGGAGGAAGAAGGCGTGGGTGAAAAGGGGGAATCCTTGTCCCTTTATAAGGGCGGAAGAAGCTATGCGCCTCCCCACCTACCTGGTAAACTCGCTTATTCCCCAAGCGCCGTAATTGATGGCGCGGTTGGGTTACCCACACCCGTATTGATGAGAATCCTGTGATAAGGGGACACGATCTCTGCTTCGACAAGACGTGCCAAGAAAACCGCCTCGCGATATGTGCAGTGGCTGGTTATGAAAAACGGTTCGAATAATGACCGGGCCATGGTGTGATGTCATACTGCAGAATGTGTCAGCAGATTAGATTTGTGGAAATATTATTCTCTCTACGGTGGTATGTGGAATTTGTTTTGCAGAGCCGAACACTATCCTTGTGTTCAAAATCTTCCATGGAGTATTCGGAGGAGGAACCCGCCTTGCAATGCCGAAGACAATCTGCGCGCCGGACTCATCGTCATTGAAGCCTGGTTCAGGGGCTACTGAGGGAGCCCTGGATTAGGGGGTCCTCGAACAGCAGGACTATATCCTTTGGCCAGACTATTGGAGTATGAAGATACAAGATTGAAGACTTCGACCCGTGTCCGGATGGGACTCTCCTTGGCGTGGAAAGCAAGCTTGGCAATACGGACATGAAGATCTCCTCCCTTGTAACCGACTCTGTGTAACCCTAGCCCCCTCCGATGTCTATATAAACCGGAGGGTTTAGTCTGTAGGACAACAACAATCATACCATAGGCTAGCTTCTAGGGTTTAGCCTCTACGATCTCGTGGTAGATCAACTCTTGTAATACTCATATCATCAAGATCAATCAAGCAGGAAGTCGGGTATTACCTCCATCGAGAGGGCCCGAACCTGGGTAAACATCGTGTCCCCCGCCTCCTGTTACCATCCGCCTTGGATGCACAGTTCGGGACCCCCTACCCGAGATCCGCCGGTTTTGACACCGACAGTAATGTCACCATTTATGAAGATTGACTTCTCGCAAAGAAGTTTCCTACAAGTTCAAGGAGTTGACTATGATGAGACTTTCTCACTCATAGCGATCTAAAGTCTGTTTGAATTATGTTAGAAGTTCCTGCATTTTCAATTACGAAAATTGGCAGATGGATGTCAAAACAAAGTTTCCTTGATGGTTTCCGTGAGGAAAGGTTGTATGTGATACAACCAGATGGTTTCTGTCGATCCTAAGGATGCTAAAAGGTATGCAAGCTCCAGCGATCCTTCTATGGGCTGGAGCAAGCATCTCGGAGTTGGATCATACGCTTTGATGAGGTGATCATAGCTTTTCAGTTTGTACAAAGTTTGCAAGAAACTTATATTTGTTAGGGAACGTAGCATGTGATGTCTACTACGCAACTTTATTCTTGTAGACACGTGTTGAGCCTCCTAGTGCAGAGTTTTGTAGGACAGTAGCAATTTTCCCTCAAGTAGATGACCTAAGGTTTATCAATCCGTGAGAGGTGTAGGATGAAGATGGTCTCTCTCAAACGACCCTGCAACCGAATACAAGAAATCTCCTGTGCCCCCAACACAATCAATACAATGGAAAATTGTATAGGTGCACCAGTTCGGCAAAGAGATGGTGAAAAAAGTGTAATATGGATGGTAGAAATATATTTTTATAATCTGAATAAATAAAAACAGCAAGGTAGCAAATAGTAAACGGGCACAAAAACGGTGTTGCAATGCTTGAAAATGAGGCCTAGGGTCTGTACCTTCACTAGTGCAACCTCTCAATAGTGCTAACATAGTTGGATCATATGATTATCCCTCAAAGTGCAATAAAGAATCACTCCCGAGTTCCTATTAGCGGAGAACAAAAGATATAAATTGTTTGTAGGGTACGAAACCACCTCAAAGCTATTCTTTCCGTTCGATCTATCGTAGAGTTCGTACTAAAATAACGCAAGCTATTCTTTCCGAACGACCTAATCAAGAGTTCATACTGAAATAACACCAAAGCAAATTCATATTCATAATACTCAACCAACACAAAGAACTACAAGGGGACCCCAAAGTTTCTATCGGAGAAAAGATAATAAAAATATGCATCAACCCCTATGCAAAGATTACCCCAATATCACCGCGTGAATCCACAAGTTGAATGCCATAACATATATCAAGTGAATCAATAAGATACCCCAATGTCACCTCAAGTATTCACACCGCAAGACATACATCATGTGTTCTCATCTCTAAATATTCAATCCAACATGACAAAACTTCAAAGGGTAAAGATTCAATTCATCACAACAAGAGTATATAGGGGAGAAACATCATATGATCCGACTATATTAACAAAGCCCATGATATAGATCACGAGAGAGAGAGAGAGAGATTAAACACATATTTACGGGTACAAACCATCAGCCCCGAGGGTGGACTACTCCCTCCTCATCGTGGTGGCCGCCGGGATGATGAAGATGGCCACCGGAGATGATTCCCCCCTCCGAGAGGGCGCCGGAATGGGTCTGGATTGGTTTCCGGTAGCTACGGAGCCCCGCGGCGGCGGAACTTCTGATCTAGGTTAACCCCCGAAGGGTTTCGGAATATTTGGGAATTTATAGTGCAAAGAGGGGGTGCGGGAGGTCACCGAGGTGGGCACAACCCACCTGGGCGCGCCAAGGGGCCTGGCACGCCCTGGTGGGTTGTGCCCCCCTCGGGGCACCCCCCAGGTGCTACTCTGGCCCATAAAAAATCCACAAAAAGTTCCGCGGTGTTTGAACTCCGTTTAATATTGATTTTCTGTGATGTAAAAAACAAGCAAAAAATAGCAACTCGCACTGGGCACTGGGTCAATAGGTTAGTCCCAAAAAATGATATAAATTTGCTATAAAATGATTGTAAAACATCCAAGAATGATAATATATTGGCATGAATACTTCATAAATTATAGATACGTTGGAGACGTATCAGCATGCAATTTCAAAAAAATTCCTACGATCACGCAAGATCTATCTAGGAGACACTGGTACGCGTCGGTTCTATACAAACGGTTTTTAACCCCTTTCCGCGACGGCATTTGGAACCGTCGCCTAGTGAGTGTGGGCGATAGGGGGTTCCTTCCCACATGACCCAGAAACCGTCGGGGATATGCCCTCCTATCACACACGTTCGGCAAAATGAGGTCGTGTGCGACCGGCGAGCGCTCAAATACGGAAATATGTACAGTCGAGCTAAAAAATACAATTATACAGGCAAAAAATTTCCCGGTCGCAAGTACATCCCACACAGTCAGTCCCTGCTAAACGTTTCCGTTCATATGTACATCCCAGACAGTCGCTCGAAGGAAAACATTTCCGTTCACAGATATATCACACACAATTTTTCTTGTTAAATCGTTTGCTTTATTGAATGTATCACACACGGTCCGTAGAAGAAACTGTGTGGCAAAGGCTGTGCATCACACATAGTTTTTATGTGGTAAATGTTTGCGCAAGCTGGCCTAACGCAAACAGTTTTCAAGAGAAATTCGTGTGTGATTGTTCATTGATCCAACAAGGTTTATTCCTAGAAACTGTGTGCGTTGCCTGAGGTCTTCGCCCACGGTATTTTTTCAATAAATGTTTGCAATAGCAAAACCCAATTAGCATGCTAATTGCCCTGTTATTAATAATCCATTTGTTAATCTAATTGACATTCATATTAAGCACATAATATATTTCATTTCCATATTAAGGAAGCAGAATCTCATAATTGAAATACATCAGAGTACAACATGATATAGCTTCAGCACTCAGCTACCCCATTACACAACTGCACTAGCACCAAGTTTCACATGCAACATGTAGAACCTTTCGAAATTAGCATCATAGACGGTATATAGACAGATGCATCTCATCTGGAAAACTGCTGAAGCGGAAGGCGAATATTGAGCCTTCATTCATGTTGAAGGTCTTTGCAACTTTAGGCCAGTGCATGTGGATGATTGACCGTCCGTCCTTCATCCTCTTCAGGAACACTTCAATATTGAACCGTGGGTGTTGTATGAAAACCTTCCTCGCCTCCTGACCATAGAGGTGGTTTGAGAGGTAATCATCAGTGAACTGCTTTGGAAAGGCCTGAAAACAAGGATGTGCATAAATATCTTCTCTATATTGGAAATGGGGCAAATGAATAAAAAAAGGCAAGGTATAATAGTTAGTACCATCTTGTAGTGAATTGATGTCTTCTTCATTGTGCAGACAAAGATCTTGTTGTTTTTTGTCGCTAATTTCTTTATCCTAACAATCTTTCTGAGTTTCTTGATTTGATTGATATTCATGGACAACTCATTTCCCCATATGCAAAAAGGGTCGAACAGTGGGTCAAAACCTCTCACAGCAGGACCTACATGTGCAAGACCAAATTGTTAAAAACCTAAATATTAGAATGGTTCCTGCAATTGCAAAATAATGTGCTATTAGACAACGGACCATGCACGTGCTAACCTCACATTGTTTCCCTGCAACACATATACAGTAGTTAGTCATCAGGTTAAGTAAGGGTTCGCATGCTATCAGTAAAATATGTTGATGAAAAATAAGCACGTTACAGATTCATCAGATTAATTCAAGCCACATGGAAAACCCATTTATCCAAACCAAGCATGATTAAGAACTAGGAAATATAGCACTTGTATATGTTTCTCATGTATTAAGTGCAGCCAAATTCGATTTATTCCTCACATGCACAACAATACAAAATTCTACCCACAACAATTGGACATCGCATTGCAGAATTGAACCAAGCATTTAACTAAACACCACAACAAATGAACCAAACATTAACTGAGCACCATATTGTACAATATAACATACTACTAATAGAAGAACAGACAGTTAACCAAACAGTTAACTACATCCAATTGTAGCAATTGTATTTGTTTCTCATGTATTTACTATAGCCAACTTCAATTTATTCCTCACATGGTATATAATAACAGAATGCACCCACAACTATTGAACATCGCATTGCAGAATTGAACCAAACAGTTAACTAAACACCACAACACAAATGAACCAAACGTTAACTGAGCACCACATTGCACAATGTATAACCAAACCAAGGATGCTTGACAACTTGGAAATATAGCAATTGTATTCGTTTCTCATGTATTTTGTAAAGATAAATTCGATTTATTTCTCACATGGAAGACAATACAAAATTGCAGCTTGAAGAATTGAACATCACATTTGCATAATTGAACCAAACAGTTAACTGAAGACGACAACTAATTAAAAAAAGTTAATAAGTGAGCACCACACTGCACGACATATAGAACATATACACTAGAGCAACAGATTGCATGGTAAATTAGATAGCACAATTCACTAGAATTTGTGAAGGAAAGGCAGGAGCAGCACACGCAACGGGTAAACCGAGCATGCTTAACCGGTATAGCTAGCAAATGGCAAGGTGCTCCTCCAAGATCTGGGGGTCGGCATGAATGGCAGCCATCGCAACCTCATTCGCACGTGCGGCCGCGATTTGCTTCTCCGCTGCCAAATGCTCCTCGAGATCCTGGCTATACTGTGTGCACCATGGCTTAGGGCGACACTTATTTGGTGGAGGGGTTGGTGATTTGGGTGGAAGGTGTCGTGCTCGCGTCGGCGGTCGGGGCATGTGGGATGTGGAAGGAGGAGGAGGATGGGGATCGGGTGTGGATTACCTGCCTGGATAGACGAGGCCGAGCAGCGTGAAGGAGGGTCACCGACGAGGAGGCGGCAGCACTGCAAGCAAGGAGTGAAGGTTTCAACTTGGAAAGGAAGGCGGAAACAGGGGAAATGTGGCTTTTGATAAGGGGGCGGGGAGGTAGATATTTCTGCGGAAGCCGAAAATCTGGAATCGCTTCAGCGAAAAAACTGGCACGCAACGTATCATCAGACACGGTCCCTTATTCAAAACTGTGTACGATATGTGAACATCACAAACGATTCAGATAGCTTAACCCATGTGTGTTGAGTTTGAACGTCAAAATTTTTGGTTCAAATTTCCCTAGTTACAGTGGTCATCCACGTCATTGCATAATTTGGGTACACAAAGGAGACTACAGCACACCCACACTTCTTAATCGAGCAAGTTCAGCAATTAAACAGAGATAGCTGACCTAAACATTACTCTAACAAATTAAAGACTGACACTCTTAATTAAACAAAACAAAGAGTACTACTACGACTGGTGCTCGTCGATCTCTGCCGCCTCCTCCATGTCTAGCTCGCGCCTGACGGTCTCCTGGGGAAGGGGCTTCATGGCATCCATCGTACCATACTCGGCAAGCATCTTGCCATCTCTTTGGAAAAGGCCGCCACGAGCTGGGTGTGGGCGGACGCGATCTGGGCTTGGACGGGCTCCGTCGTGGCAAGGTATGCAGCGGAGGAACGGACGGCTGCTCGAACGCTCTCGGTGATTGCCAGCTCTTCGGTCGTGGGTTGCCGACCGTTGTCGGAGAAGCTTCGTTCGATTTGTGCGGTGACCACCAGGAGCTGGGCGTGGGCGGCCTCGACATGGTCATGGGCGGCCTCCATCAGGGCTAAGGCCGCCGCTGCGGAACGGACAGCTGCTGTGCCGCTCTCGCCAGTTGTTATCCCCGAGCCAGATGTTGCTGCCGCCACCTGAGAAGCAACAGCGGCCGTTTGGGCTGCCATGGCCGCCCGGTCGCAGATTGCGGCCACGCTCATGCACCTTGTTAGCACGCACATGGCGGCTGCGGCCGCGCTCTCGTCGGAGTGGGCCACCGAAGTTGCCCTCACGACGCGGGTCCATGTGCCCATCTTTCACCGGCGACGATTGAACAGTGAAATGATATTTGGGGAGCGAGCTAGTGTGCTTGAGACGCCGGCTGTGGACTATAGCCGATGCACCTTCTCGCGTCAGCCATAGGCGTACTATACACCGACGGTGCTCCAGGATATTTTGTGCCGCATCTCACACGGTTGGTGACAATAAACTGTGTGCGATCTACTTGATTTTTCATCTTTATTTGAATTACATAATGGGGTCACAGCGGCAATGGACGGTGTTTGAATTGCTAGACCTTTTATCTGGAGTGAACATGCAACTATATGTGTTTCGTAAAAGAATTGGAATTATTCAGGGTTTGTTTGAACATTTTATACATTAAATTGGTTTTCTAGCCATTTCAGGTGCACAATTCAAAATTAAACTACATGCACATGCTCCGTGCACCAACATGGGTTGTAAAATCATATATGTGTCCATGGGTTTATGCTTATGTCCCATGCAAGAAATGGGGATGAAATTCGAACACCACGGCACCGTGGCTCTCTGGCAAACGTCGATGTACTTGCTTTTGTAATTCTAGTAAATCCAAAATTAGTACGAAATTCATGAAACTGGGCATGATATCATGGAGCGGCATCAACATGCCATGGTAAAAAAATTGTCCCATTTGGGGCAGGTTTGGGTATAAGCTTCTCATAAACCAGAGCTTCTCACAACAACTGTGATGGTTTTGGTAGGGAACATTTCACCTTTCAGGACGAAACGATAACCGTTGCCTCCTCTCGATTTCAAATTTTTTCCTAGCGTCAACATAGAACAACAGGAGTTTTGTGTCAATTTTTGGGATTCTTCGGGGTTCATTTGGACATTTTTATACATTAACTGAGTTTTCTATGCATTCATGTGCATAATTCAAATTTGAACTACAGGCACATGCTCTAATGCATATAAATGAGTTGAAAATTCAAATCTGTGTCCTTGGTTGCCTGCTTAGGTCCCATGCAAGAAATGGGAATGAATGTGAAACACCCTGCCATCATCACTCGGCCGTAAACATTGAGATACCTGGTTTTTAAATTCTATTAAATCCAAAACTCGTCTAAAGTTCATGAAACTTGGCATGCTATCATGGAGCGGCATCAACATGCTTTGGTAAATTTTTTGTCCCATTTGGGGCAGGTTTGGGTATATGCTTCTCACAAACCAGAGCTTCTCACAACAAGCATGATGGTTTCGGTAGGGAACGTCCCACCTTTGGGGACGAAATGATATCCATTGCCTCTTATTGCTTTCAAAATTTTTCTCATGTCAACATAGAACAACAGGAGTGTTGTGTCAATTTTTGTGATATTTTGGGGTTCGTTTGGACATTTTTATGCATTAAGTGAGTTTTCAATGCATTTATGTGCATAATTAAAATTTGAACTACATGCATATGCTCCAGTGCATATAAATTGGTTGAAAAATCAAATCTGCGTCCTTGGGTGCATGCTTAGGTCCCATGCAGGAAATGGTAATGAATTTCAAACACCAGGGCACCATTGATTGCCGGCAAAACATTGAGATGCCTATTTTTTAAATTCTAGTAAATCCAAAACCCGTCTGAAATTCATGAAACTTGGCATGCTATCATGGAGCGGCATCAACATGCCATCGTAAATTTTTTGTCCCATTTGGGGCAGGTTTGGGTATATGCTTCTCACAAACCAGAGCTTCCCACAACAAGTATGATGGTTTCGGTTGGGAACGTCCCACCTTTCGGGACGAAACGATATCCATTGCCTCTTATTGCTTCCAAAATTTATCTCGTGTCATCATAGAACAACTGTCATAGCCTGATTTTTGGCCCTTTCGTTTTCTTTTGTTTTTCTGAGATTTTTGCTTGAGTTTTATTTTTTTGTGGCTATGTGGTCTGGAAACTAAAGAGCATGCCCTCTTCTTCCTTTCCAGAGTGGCTTGTCATCCTCAAACCCTTCCCAAGACCTTGCCATTTCCATCTTGGACCAAACCCCAATATTCTTTTCCTTGAGAATATTCCTTTCTATTAAAGGAATAACCCAATTTGCCCTAGGTTGTGAAGCAACCTATATTTCCATCACTCCTAAAATTCCCAAATAATTCTCATAAATTGTTTGGGTCATATCTTTCTCAAATATGGCAAAATATTTCATTTTCCATGTTCCTCATCATGCTTAATTAATTATTTTCCTATTCTGTCCTAAATGTCAGATTGTGAAGCAGGTGCCATTTACCTTTTCCCAATTGACCCCAAACTTTTTGGACACCTTTTCATGTCCAAATAATTGCCTCATGTCAAAATTCAACTTAATTATCCTAGTAAATATTCCTGAGCAATTTTTCAAAGTTCCTGTCTGAGGGAAATGAGTTGTGAAGGAAGTACTAGCTAGGATGGTCCAAATGAGTTGAAATTTTGCATGGTCCTTCATATTATCAAATAAAAGCTCTCCACAAGATTTGAGCTCATGCAATTCACCCATGTGAGCATAGCTTCAAATCTTTGTTTCTGTCCAAACTTTCAGTTAGTGAATCAAGTACATTTTATATTGCTCCATTATTGCTAAAAAAAATCCAGGGCCTTCTCCTACCTATATTACCTATCTCCACAAGATTTGGGCTCATTTCATCATGCCATTTTCCCTCAGGATTTTTCCTAAGTTTCTGTCCAGAGAAGTGCTGTATGAAGGAAGTACCATTTTGGCTTGGCCAAATGGCATGAAATTTTTATGCCACTCTCATATGCGCAAATAATCCTTCCATAATCATTTTCATCTCAATTCATCACTCTATGTGAGTGCTTCTTCCTGTTCTTGTTTCTGGACCAAGTTATGTGGTTGTTAAGCTACTATATTAAATACTGGTCCAAATCACCTCATAATTGACAAGATTTTAGTCCTTCCTAACCTAAACTCCCCAGACATCCTATGTGGCTCTAATCCCACCTCAGTTGATCACTATTTCATGATCAAGTTTGCAACAGCAAACTTCAGAGCTCACTTACCATTTAACCACAAAGTCTTTAACCGAGCTACCACCTCAGTTGCAACCTACCCTGGAGGGACTCCACCCCAGAAACCATTTGGCCGACCGTGTGCCACTTTGTGCACTAGTGCACGCGGTGATCACTGGCTTTGGCATGCAATGCGCGTGCTCTGCTGTCGTTGGCCGCGTCCAGGATGTCTTCTAGCTCCAGCAGCTCTCCCTCTCGTCGTCTTCGCACGCATGAGCATGTCCAACAGCTTCACCGGGTCGTCGCCATCCCCCTGGAGCCATCTCCCTCTCCGAAAACCTCCTCGCTGGCTCCCGTCGTCGCGCGCCCAGGGGTGAGCAGTGCCGACATGCATTAATGGCACTTGGCTGCTCCTGCGCCCTCGACATCTTCTGCCACGTGAGCTCTGCGGCTCGTCTGCTCCATCCTTTGTTGGGTTCTCGCGCCTCCCCGTGATCGCTACTCGTCGCTAGAGCCTTGGCCGAGCGCGAGCGGCGGCACCCGAGCCCGTGTCCCTCGCCCCGGCTATAAGTAGCCCTCCCCGCGGCCTCCCGAGCACACCACTCGCCTCACCCACCTCCCAGGACCTCGCCTAGCCCCTCCATCAAGCTCGAAGATGCCCCCTGCCCTCTCTCTATTGCCTCGACCGCCGGAAAAACCTGCCTCGATTCCGGCGAGCTAGCCCTCCTCTCTCCTCCTATCCACCTCCAGGGCACCTCCCGCAGTCCACCCAAGCCCCTCCACCCTTCGCCTACTCCTCCGGTGGCCTCTGGCCGGGACGCCCAACTCCAACCGAAGCTCCCTCCGCCTCGGCCCTTGTCCTCCTCAACCCTGAGCTCCCCGGCGTCTTCTTCCACAGGTAACAGATCCGGCTCGTCGCGCTGAGCATTTTGGTAGGTCGTACGTCGCGAACGGCGGCCGGAGTCGCCAACAGTCGCCGTCGAGGCGAGCACCTCCCTCGGCCTGGCACGCTCTCGAACAGGAGGTTGAAGATGGTCAGGGCAGGTGGGCCCCGTGTCGCCCCGGTCCCACCTGTCAGCCATACCGGAGCCGGCCCCACCACTGCCCGCGTGGATAAGTGGAAGCATACTCCTGAAAGTACATTTTCCCATGGAGAAAGTGTATGTTGGTGCTCTTCGGCTATAAGTACGCTTTCCAAGTTCTGTAAACATATTTTCGCTTAAGGCACTTTCTGTTTTCTCACTCAGGGGCCTGTTTGTAGATTTTTTTTACAGATTGGTCCCTGAACTTCGTCGGGCTATAACTTTTTGCTCGAGACTCCGAATGAGGTGAATCCAACGCCCACATCTTCGTCTTGTCGAGCCTGTTCCGTTCACATCATTTTCACTATGGTTTGACATACTGGAAATGACCTTTTTGCCTTGCCCCTAATCAGCCCCCTCCGAGAGAGAATCTTTTCTGGTGAATCTTTCTGCGGCTTCACCGCACTTCTCCCCGGAGCCTTCTTCATCCCCAGGCAAGCCACAACCACCATTTTGCATGATAGCCATGTAGTAGCATTGGTTTTCAACTTAAATCTTTAATAACTGTATGTTTGTTTTGCTACTGCTGTCGTTATTTCGGTTGTGCTTATGGATCGGTGGTTACCGTCATGCTATGTTTTCTTGCACTCTGTTATCATGTTCTACCTGCTAGTATTACTTTCATATTGGTCATGCTTGGTAATAGTACATGTTGGGTTGGTCATGTTCTTCGGTGCATGACTGTCATCGGTTACCGAGTACTGTTGATATGCATTGTTCCTTTGCTGTTAGTTGGTTAAGTGTTTACTCGGTAATGTTATTGATGTGTTATTGCATGGTATTTATTGTTGACGTTAGTGGTCATGTTATGCTATGAGTAGTGTTATACTTGTGATATTCATGCTCGTCATTATGCCATGCTCAGTCGGATATGATTCATTGTTGATATGGTTGATAGTTATGTTGCACCCCATGCTTATATCATGCTCATGCATTGTAATTGCATCATGTTATTTTATCATGGCTCAGCATATTGCATTCAAGTTTAACCAGATTAAATTGAACTTGAACAACTGTTGGCTGAGTCATGGTGCGACCATATCGAGTTGACCAGTGCAACCACATTTGCCTTTTATGGGGAGGTCCTAACTGGGTCTATTGTCATGCCTCTTGCCGGTGCCTCCAATGAGGGAAGGTTATGCGCGGGCGCTACCTTGGCCGGGTAGGACGGCATAAGCCTTGTGTGCCCGTTGTTGTTGTAAGGATCCTTGTCCCCATTTGAGACCGTTTATGTTTTGCCACGATGGTGGTCCTTGATGCCTTTGGTAGGCACGGGGCCACCCATGACTTAGCCCAAAGGAGAGTTTGTCAGAGTGGCCGGGAGAGTGTCATGGCAGTAGGACGGTTTTGTCAGAACTCCGTTGGTCCACCTGAATGGGAGTGCGAGGCCATGGGTTCCATGGTGTGGGTGCAGTGCGCTACCTCTATAGAGTTTGTATTAAATATATCGGTAGCGGCGCCCGCGGATATGGGCCCAGTTCGTAGTTGGTCACACCGTGGGTCAACAGTAATCATAATAATGTGCTTAATAACAACCCTGGTTCGATGATGAGAAAGAGATTGGTTGTGATCGTGAGATGATCACCGTGTTATCGAGGATACCAAGTTGATGGATATTTGTGGTATTATGCGAGAGTCAAGGGTAAAGATCAAGCTCCTTGTGGTCATGTAATGATTACTACGGTATTGTTAATACCAAGCTTTGATCCTGAGATGATCGTGTGATGTCCATGATGGTTACGAGGTAACCCGAACAGAGTAAGTTGGTGCATGATAACGTCATCATGTTGCATGATAGTGTCATCATGTTTATATGTTCATGACATGCTTGTATTGTTCTAGTTGTATCATGTTGTTCATGCCATGTCGTTCTGATAGTATCATACTAATCCTTGTTAACCTGTAATTGCCATGCTATTGTTTGTCTTGATTGCTTTGGTTGCTGTGAGCTTGCAAGTACATTCAATGTACTGACCTTCGTGTCATGCCAGTTTGCAGGTCATGCTGGACTTGATTGCTTGTTTGCCATGGATCCCTTGTTTGCGAGCTAGGCTAAGCGTTCCAGCCAGAGTCCCTGCAGTGTGGAGTTCATCACCGTCATCATTGTTCCGCTGCCAGTAGTTCTTCTGCTGCTTCATGTTGTTTTGCTGCTTGCATGGAGCAACCATGGTAGGCGTAGTGTCACCGTGCCAATGTAATCCCCTTGTATCCATCTAGCTTGTAATAAAGAGCTGATTTGTTCTATGCTAAGCAGTGTCGTATTCCAGAAGACTTCTTTTCGATCTATGGGCTGGAATACGGGGTGTTCCAGTTTCTCTGAGCCGGGGTGCCACAACAACAGGAGTGTTGTGTCTTTTTTTGTGATTTTCGGGGTTCGTTTGGACATTTTTATGCATTAACTTAGTTTTCAATGCATTTATGTGCATAATTCAAATTTGAACTACATGCACATGCTCCAGTGCATATAAATTGGTTGAAAAATCAAATCTGTGTCCCTGGGTGCATGCTTAGGTCCCATGCAAGAAATGGTAATGAATTTCAAACACCAGGGCACCGTTGATTGCCGGCAAAACATTGAGATGCCTGGTTTTTAAGCTCTAGTAAATCCAAAACTCATTTGAAATTCATGAAACTTGGCATGCTATCATGGATCGGCATCAACATGTCGTGGTAAAAAATTTGTCCCATTTGGGGCAGGTTTGGGTATATGCTTCTCACAAACCAGAGCTTCTCCCAACAAGCATGATGGTTTCGGTAGGGACTGTCCCACCTTTGGGGACGAAACGATATCCATTGCCTCTTATTGCTTCCAAAAAATTTCTCATGTCATCATAGAACAACATGAGTGTTGTGTCATTTTTTGTGATTTTTCGGGGTTCATTTGGACATTTTTATGCATTAACTTAGTTTTCAATGCATTTATGTGCATAATTCAAATTTGAACTACATGCACATGCTCCAGTGCATATAAATTTGTTGAAAAATCAAATTTGTGTCCTTGGGTGCATTCTTAGGTCCCATGCAAGAAATGGTAATGAATTTCAAACACCAGGGCACCGTTCATTGCCGGCAAAACATTGAGATGCCTGGTTTTTAAATTCTAGTAAATCCAAAACTCGTCTGAAATTCATGAAACTTGGCATGCTATCATGGAATGGCACCCGACATGCTGTGGTATTTTTCGTGTCCATTTTGAGAGAAGGCGCACTCGAATAATGACAGGCAACAAAGGCATTTTGAAAAAATAGCTGCCACTTTAATATCTCAAATGTTTGTATAATTCAAACCGTGTGCGTTCTGTTAACCATTCACGTGACGCCATGTGTCTTCGTTTTAATGGCTATAGGAGGTGCCGTGCGGACAGCTGCTTGACCTTGACTGAACGGGAGGCGTGCGAGCGCAGTCCGGTGCGCAGGCTGACCGAGAGGCGTGCAAGTTGTCCTCCAATGCGCAGGCTCACCGGGAAGCGTGCGAGCTGTACGCTGCGCAGGCTCACTGGGAAGCGAGCCCCTTGACTTCCATGGCCGCCCGCCTTCCTCTCCGTGCATGTGCCCCCCTCAGCGGCATGGGACGCCGCCATCGAACGCTACCTCTCAGCGCCGCCAGCTACCGTCCTCCCGCGCCCCACCCGTCAACCCTGGGGCCACATGATGCAAAGTGAGAGCAGGATTTGTGCATTTCTTCAACACAAACGGTTCTTTTGGATGTTACAAACAACTTGGTGCGATTTGCATCTGTCATATTGGGTATGTTGCCATTTGTCAAACTGGAAAGATTGACATTTGTTGATCTAGTAACATTGCCATTTGTCAACCTTGTAACACTGCGATTTGTCAAAATATGAAGCTAAAAATCACTAGCAGTATCTAATTTTTGCAACTAAAATTCAGTAATTAAGCATAGATTTCATTCATAGATTAAGCAGTCGTTCTTAATTTATACAAATAGTTCAACTCGACAGCTGAACCGACCAAAATTTTCCCCAATTGTTGCCAACCACGTACTGAAATAGCTAGTTCAACTATATATACTAGCTAATTTTAATTACGTTGTACAGTTCCACCACATCTGTAGTCAGATGAACTGAAAAAAATAGCCCCTAAATACTACTACTACTGCGGAGGGGCTTTGTACTACTTCCGGTTCCGGCTGCCTCTCCTCTGCCGAGCGCGTTCAGTAAGAGGTGGAGGAGGAGGAGCCTACCGACGAGCTGGGCAACCGCAATATGGTGCCTGCCGTTGTTGCAGCTTCAGCGACGCTCACCTCGAACGCCCTCTGTCGCTCCAGACGACCCCTCTTGAAGCGGTGGTTCTCCTCGTAGATCTCCTGATTCCTCGCCTCTGAGGTGGCGTGTGCCGCGGCCACGGCGGCGTGTGCCGCAGCCACGGCGGTGGTAAGGCTCTTTGCGTGCTCGACGAGGCGCTCGTCCTCCTCCCGCAGGAACTCGGTGTAGCACGCAAGGTCACTGACGCACATGAAGGCATCCGCCTCTCGCCTTCAGGCGGCGCTGCTGGAGCGGGTGATGGCCCCGGCGGTCGACGGTGGGCTGGCGGCCACGGTGGCCGATGATAGGGTGGCGGCCACGACCAACACCTCCTGCCTTCGGGGCGCGGTGGCCGGCAGTGGGGTGGCGGCCACAACGGCCACCTCCCGCCTTCAGGCCACGGCGGCGGAGCGGGCGATGGCCCTGGCTTTTGATGGTGGTGTGGCGGCAACGGCGGCCGGCAACAGCTGCCGACGGGCACCGGTGGCGGAGCGTGTGGTGGGTGTTCCGCGCACACCCAACAGGGATGCCACGCGCACTACACTATGCCGGGGACTGCGCCGCCGCCGCGGTGTAGCCTCCCAGCTGGAGTTGTCCTCTGATGACGGTGAAGTGGCTGAGCGACGACGATGGACCGGTGCCATTGGCGATTGTGGGAGAAGCAGACGAGATAAGCTACAGGGAGGGAGGGGAAAATGCGACGCAGGACTCGTCGGCCGTGAGGGTTTTTATAGCAGGCCGGTAAGCATTGGGATTTTGGGGGATTTCACCGAGTCGGGCGGGAAGCTTGTGTGGGAACGGGCTCACCGACGATTCATTGGCGCCACTGTTTGGCCAAAAGAACGCCCCCGCGCGCTGCGCAAGCTTGCGCTGTAAGCCGTCTGCGGCAGCAGGGTGACAAGACATGCGAGAGGAGGACGAAAGGCCACGTACACACACGGTTAATAAAAAAACATTTGCGATTTAATTACCTACTATACCCCCGTCTTGGTTTATAAGTATGATGTAACTAATAAAATACGAATGTTGTCGCCAAAGATTATATACTTGGACTTGTATTTGAACATAGTTTCCAATTATATAATTTTTAAAACATGCATTAACATTTTTTTGGTTAAATTTGAGGGCAAAGTATGGCACAGAATATAAAGGAGACTATAGACTAGACGGAGGTGGTAGCACACAGCCGCTCTCTACGCAGCGACGCAACTGTCGGCCGGCTTGTAGGCGACCATTTCCTGCGTGTTCAATTACTCTATGCGTGTGCTTGCTTGCGGTTCAGGCGGCCGCGACGCGCTCTGCTCTCGCGTCCCGTCGCGCGCGCTCTGCTCTCGCGTCCCTCCGAGTGCTCTGCCCTCGTCACTCCATGCGTGCTGCCAGTGTTTGGGGCCGGCACACGACCACGCACGTTCGTGTGCATGCGGTTGCGTCGGGCGCGGCGCGACGATGCAGTTCCCCCTGCAAAAACTGCCATGCGGATGCGCAAAGAATCCAGGCTGCCCGGCCCCCATTTATTCCTGCGGCCATTTACCTTATATCTCTCACGTCACACGACACAATAAGCACACCTACGACGACACATACAGAGTGGACATCCAGCGGTTGCAATGGCGCTCCCCGTGGCTCCAATGGCGCTCTGAGTGGCCGACGACGACAACGGTGGGCAATTCGCCACGCATCACATAGTGGACACCCACGTGAGGGGGAAGGCCCTCTCGGTGGTGTACAGGAACGATCCGGTCTCGGTGGAGAGCTCCATCCAAACAATGGAGCAGTTCCTTGCCGAGGACAAGTACCGAGTGGTCGGCTTCGACCTCGAGTACATCATGGGTCGTGCCGGGCACGATCAGAAGGTTTTCGTCACCCAATTGTGTGTGCGACATGACATGCTCGTCTACCACTACCACCTTGCCAAAAGGCCTTGCGAGCGCTTCTCCAGGTTTATCAATAGCTCCGACTACAGTTTTGCTACGGTGGACACCACCAACAATCTAAAAGCGCTCAAGGTTTCGGGCTTGAAATGCCCGAATCTTGTCAACATCCAGCACCACTACAAGGTCTGGGGGAGCGACAACAACAAACTGAACTACCTGGTTGACCTTGCCTCGGCCATCATCGACCCCTACTACGTGAAGATGAAGGAAGAGAGCAAGAAGGACAAGAACGCCTGGCACAGTGTTTGGCATGAGAGACTGGATGAAGAACACGTCAAGTACGCGGCCAACGATGCGTACACAAGCTACGAGATGTACAGGCGGATCATTGACATGAGGAACTGTCTTCTTCCTGCCCCAGACGAGGGATCAAGCCACATAGCAGTGGTGGGAGCATCACAAGAAGTAGATGACTAGCGATCGTTTCTCCTACTTTAGAATGCATGCAATTGTTGATTGAGGTGTGTGTGCGAATGATCTGTATAGTCACTTATGTAATTGGATGTTTATTTTAGTTATATAAATACATCTTATTCTACTGTAGATAGAGCAAATCACATGGCTTATTAGCAGCAATCGTCTGTGTTATTATTGGTCTTCGCACACATTTCTGATTACTGGCCTGTTAGCCGCGTATCACACACATCTTGTTCAATTGAACCGTTTCCATTGTGTTGCCTAATCACACACAGTTCATCCTAGTGAATGATACGTCTCCGTCGTATCTATAATTTTTGATTGTTCCATGCCAATATTCTACAACTTTCATATACTTTTGGCAACTTTTTATACAATTTTGGGACTAACATATTGATCCAGTGCCTAGTGCCAGTTCCTCTTTTTTGCATGTTTTATGTTTCGCAGAAACCCCATATCAAACGGAGTTCAAACGGGATAAAAACGGACGGAGAATATTTTTGGAATATTTGGAGAATATGGGAAGAAGAATCAACGCAAGACGGTGCCTGAGGTGGCCACGAGGCAGGGGGCACGCCTGCCCCCTGGGCGCGCCTGCCCCCCTCGTGGCCCCCCGTAAGGCGGTTGATGCTCTTCTTTTGCCGCAAGAAAGCTAATTTTCGGAGAAAAATCTGAGCGAAGGTTTCAATCCAATCGGAGTTATGGATCTCCATATATATACGAAATGGTGCAAGGGCAGAAGATAGGAACGCAGAAACAGAGAGAGACAGATCCAATCTTGGAGGGGCTCTCGCCCCTCCCATGCCATGGAGGCCAAGGACCAGAGGGGAAACCCTTCTCCCATCAAGGGAGGAGGTCAAGGAAGAAGAAGAAGAAGGGGCCCCCTCTCCCCTTCTCTTCCGGTGGCGCCGGAACGCTGTCGTGGCCACCATCATCATCACCGCGATCTTCACCAACACCTCCGCCATCTTCACCAACATCTCCATCACCTTCCTCCCTCTATCTACAGCGGTCCACTCTCCCGCAACCCGCTGTACCCTCTACTTGAACATGGTGCTTTATGCTTCATATTATTATCCAATGATGTGTTGCCATCTTATGATGTCTGAGTAGATTTTCATTATCCTATTGGTAATTGGTGAATTGCTATGATTGATTTAATTTGCTTGTGGTTATGTTGCTGTCCTTTGGTGCCCATCATATGAGCGCGCGCGTGGATCACACCGTAGGGTTAGTTGTATGTTGATAGGACTATGTATTGGAGGGCAAGAGTGACAGAAGCTTCTACCTAGCATAGAAATTGATGCATACGGGATTGAAGGGGGGCCAATATCACTTAATGCTATTGTTGGGTTTTACCTTAATGAACGTTAGTAGTTGCGGATGCTTGCTAATAGTTCCAATCATAAGTGCATAGAATTCCAAGTCAGGGATGACATGCTAGCAGTGGCCTCTCCCACATAAAACTTGTTATCGGTCTAGTAAAGTAGTCAATTGCTTAGGGACAATTTCGCAACTCCTACCACCACTTTTCCACACTCGCTATCCTAACTTTATTGTGTCTTTACCTAAAACAGCCCCTAGTTTATATTTGCGCGCTCTTTATCTTCTTGCAAACCTATCCATCAACACCACAAAGTACTTCTAGTTTTATACTTGTTCTAGGTAAAGCAAACGTTAAGCGTGCGTAGAGTTGTTATCGGTGGTCGATAGAACTTGAGGGAATATTTGTTCTACCTTTAGCTCCTCGTTGGTTTCGACACTCTTACTTATCGAAAGAGGCTACAATTGATCCCCTGTACTTGTGGGTTATCAGTGAACCGTATGCTGTATATCGCACACGCCTTCATCTGGCTGCCTGTTTCTTTTGTTCCTCCTCATCCCATACAGTTAATTGAACTTAACCGTATGCCCTGCATCGCACACGCAACTAAAATCTGAACCGTGTTTGATGCATCCGTCATCGCTAACATTTTGCACCTTTTTTGACGTTTTTTACACCATCGTTTGCGATTATGGCATCACACACAGTTTCGTCGAAGGGTCTCTGATCATAGTGTCGCGTTTGGACCATCCTGCGGTAGTGAGATGCATAGCAACGAGAGGGGGAGAGTGTGTCTATGTACCCTCGTAGACCAAAAGCGGAAGCGTTAGGTTAACGCGGTTGATGTAGTCGAATGTCTTCATGATCCATCCGATCTAGTACCAAACGTACGGCACCTCCGAGTTCAGCTGGATGACATCCCTTGAACTCTTGATCCAGTAGAGGGTCGAGGGAGAGTTTCGTCAGCACGATGGCATGGCGACGGTGATGGTGATGTGATCCGCGCAGGGTGTCGCCTAAGCACTACGATGCTATGACCGGAGGAGTAAACTGTGGAGGGGGCACCGCACACGGCTAAGAGAATAACTGTTGTGCTTTAGGGTGCCCCCCTGCCCCTGTATATAAAGGAGGAGGGGAGGAGACCAGCGGCCTAGAGGGGCGCGCCATGGGGGGAGTCCTACTAGGACTCCACTCCTAGTAGGATTCACCCCCCCCCCCTCTTTTTTCCTTCTCACGGAGGGGGAAAAGGGGGAAGGAGAGGGAAGAGGAGAAGGAAAGGAGCCCCCCCCCTCTGCTACCATCTTGTAGCGATCCAACCTTAGACGGTCAAATCTCTGTGTTCAGTGTCATCCGTGGATTGGTAATGCTGACACACACAGTACTCGAAGGATTTATAACAGAGTAGCAATCACACACTTATTACATCGAATGTCTCAAGAGAGAACTTATAACAGTAAATATGGCTTAAGGCCATCTAATATGATAACAGCGGAAGGCTTGGAAGATAAAGTGAGTCCATCAACTCTAACGGCATAGCTGAGTGCATGACAAACGACCTATCACACCTTACTCCTCGTCTGAAAAGTCTGCAACATGATACGTTGCAGCCCGAAAACGGGTCAGCACATGGAATATGTTGGCAATATAACACGGTAGAGCAATGAACAGATAAATGCTATCACTACATGCATATATGGCTGGTGGAGGCTCTAAGGTTGTATTGTTTTTGCGAAAAGCCAATTTTTTCCTACAACAAAGGAATATATTTTATTTAACTATCATGGTGGTTGAAACATTGAGAATGGTACCCCATCTCAATCCCAATTAGTAAGTAATTATCAACCCAAAAAATTAATTTAGAGTGATGAGATCAAACCAATAATTCAAGTACCAGATACTCATGATGTCCATAACCGGGGACACGGCTAACCATGAATAGTTTATACACTCCGCAGAGGTTTGCACACTTTTCCCCACAAGACTCGATCTCCTTCGTTGGATTTCTCGCACTGCATGGTATTTGAGAAACGGATGACCGAGACACAGTCTTTCAGAAGCATTAACTCTAACCCCAGGTAGACAGTACCAACCTACATCCCCTACATCTTCTAGCCTACCACTGGAAGAGGTCACGCAACATACTCAACTATGCTAGAGCCCATAATGGCTTGTGGCTGCACACGGAAGTTTCTAGCATGAATAATAGTATGATCACTTTGAGCCTGGGTGGCGGACCATAGGAGGATCACACGGTATAACCCCGGGATCTCCTAGGACAACACTGGTATAACCCTAGGTGCCCAAAACCAACAATCCACCCAGATGTGTATTAAAGTTGCCACCTTAAATTGAACCATTAATTAATAATCTCACATCTGTCATGGATTCACTCAAACCCAATCCACGTCTACGAGCATAGCATGGCAATATAAGCATAACGTAGAAGTAACTCCCAAGGGTTTGATAATAAAACAGGTAATAGGTTCTACCTCATCATCTACTTCCCAAACCCACAAGTTAATCACATCCTAATCATGCAATGTTTGAGGATTGTAACTAATGCATAAAAACTGCGTATGAAAAGAGTATGATCAATGTGTTACTTGCCTTGCTGACGGTCCGCAAAACCTAGTGACTCGTAGTAGCACGCTTCGCACTCCGAGAATTCTATCGCAAACAAACAATAGCCTACATAAGAAATCAAGCAAAGATGCACGGGTAAAACTCAAATAAGAAGATCTAACCAGAAAGTTAAACTGAAGAACTCCGGTTTGCAAAAAGAATCAAATCAAACGGAGTAACGAAACTCAAAATGCGAAAGAAACAAGGTCCGATTACTAATCTGGACTGAAGTCAAATTTTACAGTACCAAAATCTTGTTCAAGTTGGTTAAACAGAAGAGGGTTTCACGACGAAGATCTAGGCGCTTGAATCGCCTGATTCTGATAAACGAGCGAAAAGATAAACTAAAACGAAGATCGGGGCAGAAATCATGATCGAATAATCGCGGAAAAACCCTGGAAAAAGAAAAACTGACGAACAGGCTAACGAACGAACGTTTGCTGTCTGCGACTAACGGGTGAACAGCGTTCGTTAAAACGAACGTACGAACGAACGTCCGCTAAAGTAAATAAACCGACGGAAACCAAACCGATCTAAACTAAAAAAACGAATCTAGGTTTTCGAAAAAACCGAACGGTTTTCTCGCAAAAACCGGCGGCGGCGGCTACCTCGGCGAGCGGATCCGGCGGCGCTTGCGGGGTGGCGGCGCAGCAAGGCGGCTGGCGGCGGCGTGGCGCTAGGGTTCGGGAGGCGCGGGTGGGCTGTGGCGGCGGGGTGGGCTACGGGGTCGCGGGGCGCGGCTTATAAGAGGGCCGGCCTGGGGAGTCCTGGCCGGTTACGGCCCGGAGTCGGTTTGAACTTTCTTTTTTATAAGTCCTGGCGCAGAAAAACTAACAAAAGAAATACTAAACGGATTCCAAAAATCCCAAAATAAATTTTCACGGTCCTCTAAAAATATGCCGGACAAAGTGAACATTTATTTGGGCCTCTAATGCAATTTTGAAAAACGCGTATTTTTCCTAATTCAAATAAAATTGCAATAAAATCCAAATAAAAATTATTTATTGATTTTAATATTTTTCCTCCAATATTTCATTTATTTTGGAGAAGTCATATTATCTCCTCTCATATATTTTAATACGAAATATTTTCGGAGAGAAAAGTTATTTAAAACCAAAATGATCCTTGTTTCAATATTTGATAAAAATTCAAATATGAAAAACGTGAAATCCCCAACTCTCTCCGTGGGTCCTTGAGTTGCTTAGAATTTCGAGGATCGCGAAACAAAATGCAATAAAATATGATATGCATGAATGACCTATGTATAACATTCCAAATTGAAAATTTGGGATGTTACAACAGCGGTCAAAATTATATGTGGAGGAATAAGGAAATGTTTCTCAGTTATGGAGGTGATAAAGGGTTCGGCGTAAAGGGTTATGTCGATGCAAGCTTTAACACCTATCCAGATGACTCTGAGTAGCAAACCGGATACGTATAGTGGAGCAACCATTTGGAATAGCTCCAAGTGGAGCATGGTAGCAAGATCTACAATATTACATAGAGATTTGCGAAGTACATGCGGATCTGAATGTTACAGACCCGTTGACTAAAACCTCTTTCACAAACATAACATGATCAAACCCCAGAACTCATTGAGTGTTAATCACATGGTGATGTGAACTAGATTATTAACTCTAGTAAACTCTTTGGGTGTTAGTCACATGGCGATGTGAACTATGAGTGTTAATCACATGGCGATGTGAACTAGATTATTGACTCTAGTGCAAGTGGGAGACTGTTGGAAATATGCCCTAGAGTCAATAATAAATTGGTTATTATCATATTTCCCTGTTCATAATGATCATTTAGTATCCATGCTATAATTGTATTGATTGGAAACTCAAATACATGTGTGGGTACATAGACAACAACATGTCCCTAGTGAGCCTCTACCGGACTAGCTCGTTGATCAAAGATGGCTATGGTTTCCTAGTCATAGACATGAGGGTTCATTTGACGACGGGATCACATCATTAGGAGAATGATGTGATGGACAAGACCCAAACTATGAACGTAGCATATGATCGTGTCAAGTTTATTGCTATCGTTTTCTGCATGTCAAGTATATATTCCTATGACCATGAGATCATGCAACTCACTGACACCGGAGGAGTACCTTGTGTGTACCAAACATCGCAACGTAACTGGGTGACTATAAAGGTTCTCTACAGGTATCTCCGAGGGTGTCTGTTAAGTTGGCATGGATCAAGACTGGGATTTGTCACTCCGTATGACGGAGAGGTATCTCAGGGCCCACTCGGTAATACAGTATCACAATGAGCTTGCAAGCAATGTGACTAATGAGTTAGCCACCGGATCTTGTATTACGAAACGAGTAAAGAGACTTTCCGGTAATAAGATTGAACTAGGTATGGAGATAACGATGATCGAATCTCGGGCAAGTAACATATCGATAGACAAAGGGAACTGCATACGGGATTAGCTAAATCCTTGACATCGAGGTTCGACCGATAAGATCTTCGTACAATATGTAGGAACCAATATGGGCATCCAGGTCCCGCTATTGGTTATTTACCGTAGAGGTGTCTCAGTCATGTCTACATAGTTCTCGAACCCGCAGGGTCTACACACTTAACGTTTGGTGACGATATATGTATAGTTGAGTCATTATGGTGGTTACCGAAGGTTGTTCGGAGTCCCGGATGAGATCCCAGAAGTGACGAGGAACTCCAGAATGGTACGGAGGTGAAGATCGATATATTAGACGAAGGGTATTGGAGTCCAGAATTGTTCTGGGGGAACCGGGTGATGACCAACGTCACCGAAAGGGGTTTCGGGGGGCCCGGCAAGTGTTTGGGGGCCCCATGGGCCAAGGGGATGGGGCAAACCAGCCCACTAAGTGGTTGGGCGCTCCCCTCACCCCATCTCATGTAACCAGGAGGGTTGGGGCCGTTCCCCTAGGGCTTCCCACCTCCCGGCTTGGGGGGCAAGTCACCCTAGGGGAGATCCCATCTGCCCTAGCCGCTGCCCCCTAGGGGTAACCCTAGGGGCGCCACTCCCTCCTCCCTTCCCCTATATATAGAGAGATAGAGAGAGGTCAATCGCATCTTCTTCCAATATTTTTCATTAATTCCAAAATAATTCTCCGTAAAATTTTATGTCATTTGGATCTCTGGAGAATATCTATCTCTGATGTAGCCTTTTCGGGTCCAAAATTCCAGCTGTCGGTAATCTCCCTCTTCATGTGAAACTTGCAAAAGAAGAGAGGAAATGCATTAGAATTGCTTTATAAAGTGAAATAATGACCAAAAACATTGTTAATAACAATAGGAAAACATGATGCAAAATGGACGTATCAGCCGCAGCGCAAAGCCCTCACGGCGTGGCCGGCGGCAGGGCGGCCTCCCTTCCTGCACTACAAAAAAATACACTTCCATGATGATACGTGTTTGTCACAGTAGGTCACGTTTTCTGTCATGCATGTACATCCATGATGATTTTATGACAGAATCAAGATAGTCATACATGTGCTGTCGTAGAAGTGTTCCATGACATTACCAAAACTATCATCACGGAAGTGTACACTTCCATGACGATAAATCGCGCGTCATAGAAGTGCTTTCGTCAAGGGTGACTGACACATGGCATCCACCGTAACGGGTCGCCGTTAAGCTATCGGGTCTGATTTTGGATCCGATAACCCGCTAACAGCCACGACCAATGCCGATTTTCCACGTGTAAAATTCTCATTGGCCGACGGAACCACGTGTCAGCTCCGCGTTGGCACAGGTGTCACTCATCCAATGGGCGAGATGCGCCTATGATATGTTGACACGTGGCCCAGCCCAAAAGTGGCCCATAAAGATTAAATGGGCCAGCCCAACTAAAGGCCCACAAGATTTTTGCGGACCATAATGGGCCGGCCCAGCTAAAGGCCCACGAGATTTCGCCGACCATAATGGGCCGGCCTAGCTAAAGGCCCACAATATTTTGAGGACACTAGTGGGCCGGCTCGTTAACATGCTGCCATGTTTTGGGCCAAATGTCGGCTCATATTTGATCCGGTCCATTAACAACCTGCCACGTTCCGGGCCTAATAAAGGCCCATATGAGATCCGTCCCGTTAAAAGCCTACCACATTTTGGGCCAAATTATGGCCCAAATCAGATCCGGCCCTTTAAGAGGCTTTCGGCTAAATTATGGCCCATATCAGATTCGGCCCGTCAACTGGACGCTATGCTTTTGGGCCCACTTGCTAAAGGCCCATTTAGTAATTAGACCTGATATTAGTTTTGGCCTGTTAAAGGCTCGTTTAACATTTCGGCCCTATATTTATTTCAGCCTGTTAAAAGCCCGTCATATAGTTGGGCCTAACTACGACCCGGTTTGCATCCAGCCTGCTCATAGTCGGTAATCTGATTGGGCCAAACAAGGACCGAGACAATTTTCGCCTGTTAACGGCTCATGATGTGATTGGCACAATCATGGGTCGGGGTCTATTTCGGCCTGCTGCCGGCCCGTGAGCTGTTCGGCATGTTTCAGGCCTAACCTACTTTTTAGCCTCCTAAAAGCCCATTGAGTTTTCTTGCGAAAATAGGGCTGGCGGTTTACTCGGCCTATTAAAGGCCCGAATCTACTAGTGGGCCAGTTTACATTTAGGCATGTTAACAAACCAAGATGACTGCGCCCATGATGCGGATCATACATAGTGCTTTGCATGACGGCCCGGTTATGTACCGTAATTTTACGGTTTGGCCGGTTTACTACGAAGACAGGATATATATATATATACAGTAAAATAACTGCAGCATCGTGAATAAGAAAAAACCTAGACTATACAATAAAGAAATTACGGCATATTATATCCACTAGGCATCAAAGTTCGCCACTATGATAATAAAGCACAAGCAGACAGCAGATTACATACACTTGGCATCAAAGATCACCACCAGTGCAAATAAACACGCCGACAAAATAATATACAAAACCGACAGCACTTCAATAGAGTTCAAGAAAGGTTAGCCCTGCTCGGGAGCAGCTGAGCAAGCTGATGAGACTGTGCTTGTTTGACACTTATATCCTCCTCACTCTGAAAGATAAACAAGCAGACAGATGACAGGTTTTGCACATATAAGTATGAGTGCTGACAATTCATCACATTTCTTACTGACGACTAAAGTGACACAGTTTAAAATAGCATTAACACAATATGGTATTGTTCAGGTTAAGACATGGCAGGAAATGACATTGTGAAGGAGTTGGCAGCTTCACGACACCACTGGATTACAGATCAAGAACTCATAAGTATCAATGGTTAGTGTGCTGTCAATTTATCCCATTTCAGATTGGCGAATAAGAGATGGTTTAAATAATAGTAGAATGATATGACATTGTTCATAGTTGAGACATTGCAGAATGTGACATTGTGCTGTAGTGGGTAGGTTCACCACACCATTGGATTACGGATCAAGAACAGAAGCATACATGCAGTGCAAAAGAAGATCACTTGCTCTGTATAGTTTAATTTACATGGTATGAGGAAGGAACTTGGTTGTACAACTAAAAACTTAAATTGAGAAGGACAAACTTTTGTTTGTACTGCAGAATGAACTTTAAACATGCAATTTGATGCAAACACCAAAAATAAACAGCTCTTGCAGTCATGCCTAACCAAATATACACAACAAAGTTTGAAGGCTTGATAAGGACAAACTTACATTATTGGTGAAGACACGCTCTATAAAGCCCTTGTCCATGCTGATGGGGGGGGCAATTCAAGAAGTTTACCACAGAATCTTCTTCATAAGCATTGCCTTTATTCTACATTTTGTTAAGAGTAAATATAGATGTGATAATATAAGAAAAAATGGAGAATATTTAAGATAAGATGAAGAGTGATGCTACATAACCAAGTAGATATAAATGTAAGTACAACGATACAGGCAAAAGGTACAGCCAAGAGCAATGCAGAGCTAAACTTCTTCAGTACCATTGGTGTTATCCAACCTTATGGTAAGAGTAAATATAGATCTGATGTGTAGAAAATGGAGGGCAAAGGAAAATAATCTGCAGAGTGATGGTACATGAACAACTACCTGTCAATATAACTACACTGATAAAGGACATCAGGTACTTACAAGAACAATGCAGAGCTAAAAAATTTCATTGGCATTGGATATAATCTACACTAATGTAACCATTCATATAGATTAGATAATTTGGAGCAAACAATTAATAAGCAAGCTATCATGCATACTGTTGTCACATAATGAACCATGTATGAATGCAAGTACAGTGATACAGGACAACAGGTACTAACAAGAGCAAAGCAGCGGGCAGCATATTTGCGATATCCTGTCATTCTTTTCAAACCAGAATTCTTCTTTGAGCAGATTTCCTGCAAAACAGATCTGTAAGGCACATGCGGAAAAGTAGAAGTTCAAATTGTCATGCAATATCATAGACAGTACCTCATCCTGGGAACAAGACCAGTGCATAACAAGGTTTTTCCATTCAATGTCTTCTAACTTTGGCACAGGAGACTTCACCGGAAATTCGTTTATAGACTTGCCATCAAAGTGTGATTTCCTCAGGTAACACCGATAATGCTGCAATGCTTCCTTGAAAAGCGCAAGCAAGCTTTGCTCTTCATGACTATCCAGATTGACCCTCATCTACTTACAACAATGTAATGTAAATCATTGATGTGTTCAATCAGCAGAAAACAGGAAAATACTCACCATGAATAATAGCACTTACACGTAAGTGGGACAGGAAGATGTGAAAATGGTGTTTGTATTCACTATAATCTTCCCATGATGGGCATATATGCACGTAGTCCCTAACAACATTGAAAGCATTGTCTTTTAAACTGGGAATAACTGGAATGGGGTTCCAATCTGCAGGAATTGGCCGTCTCTGCAGTTGGGATAGGTCTTCGGCCGGTGGACTTGCTGTACTTTTTGCTGGAGTGGGATTTTTCTGTGGTACGGCTGGTGCTATGGCAACTGAAATCGGCATACCTTTTGCTGGAGTGCAGGTCCTGTGTGGTGGGGCTAGTGGTGTGCCTAGTGAAGGATGGGTACAGTCTACTGGAGTCGGTCCTACGTTTTGTGTCACTGGTTGTACAGCCAATATAAGTGGGGTGCTGTCTGATTTCTCCGGCACCACCACATTTTTCAAGGACTTTGCTGGTGCTCCTTCAGGTTCGGCAATCACCCTCTTCCTTTTTGATGTCTGATGCACAAGAACAACATTTGAGTGGAAAAACATGGTATGATGACAGATGGAATATGTCTTGATAATGGATGGGCATGGCACCTTGACATATATGATAAGTAAACTAAGCAGGTGGCAGTGCAACAAAGTAGAAGAAATGCAAGACAACATATGCAAGATACGCGCAATCAATAAAACCTTGCCAAATTAGAACAGGCACCTTGATGGGTGAACAGGAAAGGCCATCTGCCTTTGACTCCTCGAGGTCAGAATAGTCATTAGGATCATATTCTGAACAAGAATCTATAGGTGGGGAGCATATGAGTTTCATTGCATCCAGAATGGCACTCAATGCCTTGGTGCCAATTTTGTAAGTCATTGAAGTGTTCCACAATATTTTTCTAATGCGCGGATTCTGATAGTCACTGTAATTACGTATAATATCTGAGAACCATGAAAACATAAATAGTAGTGATATTATCTTTGTAATGCAGAGGATATTCTAATATAGGGGCGCCCCTTAAAGCCTTGTGTGCTATCACTGGATTCTAATGAGAGAGCTCATGTGTGCTGTAATATGGTGCGTGCATTAATATAATCTGGCACAAGTACACAAAAAATAGGCTCCAGAAGTAAGGATAGTTGGCAGATGATAGGTTCATAATATACTGTATAGAGAGTTTATTGCCAAACCATGATAACAAGAGCACACAACAACTAGGCAGATTGTAGTGTACATAGAAGGGGTACACCATAACCACGATATATAAATCGGGAAAGTGGAACTGGCTGGAAAATACGGTGTTGTATTGCCGCTACTAATTGAAAGCATATCGATCATGTATAGGCCAGCTTTATCAGCTGTTGACTGCAGATGTCCCTGCTCCCCTTCCTGACAAGGAACATACTGTACGTACTAAATACAGAATAACAAAAGAGGAACATGTTAAAGAATAGAAGAGGAAGCATATTCTTGAGGTTCCGCTTCATTGCATACAATGTTGGTTGCCCCCTCATGATGAATCACAGCGCCCAAAGAAATGCAATTCCATGTTGTCTCTCTATATGTGGCCACATGCATTTGGAAAATCAAGTGGGAGCATTACCTGACCAATTAAATGTGTGCCTATTAACTAATATCAGTATCATATCACAATTTGTATTTGAAGAAGTAAGCTTTGGACTTATGATTGGTGTGTTGTTTAGCTTCAAGAGTGGACTGTTGCTAGTGCGACACAAAGCAGCTACACAAATCTTAGTGTAGATATAACGGGAAAACCTTAAGCATCAGGAGTAAAATCAGCAAACTGGAACTTGCTGGAATATATGTGCTAGAATTGCCGGTACGGCTAGAAAGGCTTCGGATACCAGCTCTCTTCAAATGAAGGTGCGGTACTGTTAATATCAGTGTAACTCTGAAAGGTGACACAGCTCCCCGCATTTCCTTGCTAATCTTAGAGGATTCAAGTGGGCAGGCCACTACAATTCCTATTCCTATGTTTACAAAATCCTACGAATCAAAGAGGCCCGAAGAGTTCAAAGTGTCCATCACAACCGACCGTATAGACCTCTACACTGCAAATGTCCCTGCTCATCTTCACTACAAGGAACATACTGTACTACTTTCATACTCCCTCCGTTCCAAAATATAAGTCTTTGAAGAGATTTCCACTATGGATCACATACAGATGTATACAGATACATTTTAGAGTGTAGATTCACTCATTTTGCTCCATATGTAGTCCATGGTGGAATCTATACAAAGACTTGTATTTAGGAACGGAGAGAGTACTTATTAAACAAGAACGGAAGAGGAACATGCTAAAGAAGAGCAAGCAGATTTTGGATAATAAAATGTTCATTGCAAAGTGCCCACATATGATGAACCAGAGCGCATTAAGAATGCAACTCCCTGCTGTCTCTCTATATGTGGTGCACGTGCTTTTTGAAAGTAAAGTAGGAACATTAGTTGACCAATTAAACGTTATCTGTTTAGTAATATCAGCATCATATCAGATTCGTATTTGAGCAACAAGTTTGGAATTATGAGTGGCACGTTGTTTAGCTTGATGGATTCAGGAGCAGTACTAAGCAGCTACGATGATGGTACTTTGAATATAAAGGCATGTCTGCATGCAAGTCGCCTGACTTTTGTCATTTGGGTCAGTCAACCATTTCGGGCGGTTGGATGAAGATCCTACGTCTCCTAACCCTTCTTCTTCCTTGTCTCTGATTCTTCCCATACAGAACACCGCACGGGCCGCTGGCCGAACCACCGGCCCCGACCCCCCCCCACCCTCCCCTGAACCACCCCCACCACCTGTGTTCCTCC